>NC_081138.1:22068381-22693213 GCF_958295425.1 Solea solea
AAAAATCGGTCAAAAACGTCATAGTATAGTATGTCGTCCAAAATCGGTCAAAAACGTCATAGTATAGTATGTCGTCAAAAATCGGTCAAAAAAGTCATAGTATAGTATGTCGTCAAAAATCGGTCAAAAAAGTCATAGTATAGTATGTTGTCCAAAATCGGTCAAAAAAGTCATAGTATAGTATGTCGTCCAAAATCTGTCAAAAACGTCATAGTATAGTATGTCGTCCAAAATCGGTCAAAAACGTCATAGTATAGTATGTCGTCAAAAATCGGTCAAAAACGTCATAGTATAGTATGTCGTCCAAAATCGGTCAAAAACGTCATAGTATAGTATGTCGTCAAAAATCGGTCAAAAAAGTCATAGTATAGTATGTCGTCAAAAATCGGTCAAAAAAGTCATAGTATAGTATGTTGTCCAAAATCGGTCAAAAAAGTCATAGTATAGTATGTCGTCCAAAATCTGTCAAAAACGTCATAGTATAGTATGTCGTCAAAAATCGGTCAAAAAAGTCATAGTATAGTATGTTGTCCAAAATCGGTCAAAAAAGTCATAGTATAGTATGTCGTCAAAAATCGGTCAAAACCGTCATAGTATAGCATGTCGTCCAAAATCGGTCAAAAACGTCATAGTATAGTATGTCGTCAAAAAAGTCATAGTATAGTTTGTCCTCCAAAGTTATACCAATCAGTTTAGGATTGCAGAGTTTTTTTGTTCTAGCCAGGGTTTGAACCTGGGTCTTCCATGTGAAAGGCATGAGTGCTAACCACTACACCAACTCATTGTCCTAAATGCTGTTGGTTCATCATGTTATAGTATGTTGTCCAAAATCAGTCAAAAAAGTCATAGTATAGTATGTCGTCCAAAATCTGTCAAAAAAGTCATAGTATAGTATGTCCTCCAAAATCGGTCAAAAAAGTCATAGTATAGTATGTCGTCCAAAATCGGTCAAAAACGACATAGTATAGTATGTCGTCCAAAATCGGTCAAAAACATCATAGTATAGAATGTCGTCCAAAATCGGTCAAAAAAGTCATAGTATAGTATGTCGTCCAAAATCGGTCAAAAACGACATAGTATAGTATGTCGTCCAAAATCGGTCAAAAACATCATAGTATAGAATGTCGTCCAAAATCGGTCAAAAAAGTCATAGTATAGTATGTCGTCAAAAATCGGTCAAAAACGTCATAGTATAGTATGTCGTCAAAAATTGGTCAAAAAAGTCATAGTATAGTATGTCGTCGAAAATCGGTCAAAAAACGTCATAGTATAGTATGTCGTCCAAAATCGGTCAAAAACGTCATAGTATAGTATGTCGTCAAAAATCGGTCAAAAAAGTCATAGTATAGTATGTTGTCCAAAATCGGTCAAAAAAGTCATAGTATAGTATGTCGTCAAAAATTGGTCAAAAACGTCATAGTATAGTATGTCGTCCAAAATCGGTCAAACACTTCATAGTATACTATGTCGTCCAAAAACGTCATAGTATAGTATGTCGTCAAAAATCGGTCAAAAAACGTCATAGTATAGTATGTCGTCAAAAATCAGTCAAAAACGTTAAAAAGTCATAGTATAGTATGTCGTCCAAAATCGGTCAAAAACGTCATAGTATAGTATGTCGTCGAAAATCGGTCAAAAAACGTCATAGTATAGTATGTCGTCCAAAATCGGTCAAAAACGTCATAGTATAGTATGTCGTCCAAAATCGGTCAAAAACGTCATAGTATAGTATGTCGTCCAAAATCGGTCAAAAACGTCATAGTATAGTATGTCGTCCAAAATCGGTCAAAAACGTCATAGTATAGTATGTCGTCAAAAATCGGTCAAAAACGTCATAGTATAGTATGTCGTCAAAAATCGGTCAAAAAAGTCATAGTATAGTATGTTGTCCAAAATCGGTCAAAAAAGTCATAGTATAGTATGTCGTCCAAAATCTGTCAAAAACGTCATAGTATAGTATGTCGTCAAAAATCGGTCAAAAAAGTCATAGTATAGTATGTTGTCCAAAATCGGTCAAAAAAGTCATAGTATAGTATGTCGTCAAAAATCGGTCAAAAACGTCATAGTATAGCATGTCGTCCAAAATCGGTCAAAAACGTCATAGTATAGTATGTCGTCAAAAAAGTCATAGTATAGTTTGTCCTCCAAAGTTATACCAATCAGTTTAGGATTGCAGAGTTTTTTTGTTCTAGCCAGGGTTTGAACCTGGGTCTTCCATGTGAAAGGCATGAGTGCTAACCACTACACCAACTCATTGTCCTAAATGCTGTTGGTTCATCATGTTATAGTATGTTGTCCAAAATCAGTCAAAAAAGTCATAGTATAGTATGTCGTCCAAAATCTGTCAAAAAAGTCATAGTATAGTATGTCCTCCAAAATCGGTCAAAAAAGTCATAGTATAGTATGTCGTCCAAAATCGGTCAAAAACGACATAGTATAGTATGTCGTCCAAAATCGGTCAAAAACATCATAGTATAGAATGTCGTCCAAAATCGGTCAAAAAAGTCATAGTATAGTATGTCGTCCAAAATCGGTCAAAAACGACATAGTATAGTATGTCGTCCAAAATCGGTCAAAAACATCATAGTATAGAATGTCGTCCAAAATCGGTCAAAAAAGTCATAGTATAGTATGTCGTCAAAAATCGGTCAAAAACGTCATAGTATAGTATGTCGTCAAAAATTGGTCAAAAAAGTCATAGTATAGTATGTCGTCGAAAGTCGGTCAAAAAACGTCATAGTATAGTATGTCGTCCAAAATCGGTCAAAAACGTCATAGTATAGTATGTCGTCAAAAATCGGTCAAAAAAGTCATAGTATAGTATGTTGTCCAAAATCGGTCAAAAAAGTCATAGTATAGTATGTCGTCAAAAATTGGTCAAAAACGTCATAGTATAGTATGTCGTCCAAAATCGGTCAAAAACTTCATAGTATACTATGTCGTCCAAAAACGTCATAGTATAGTATGTCGTCAAAAATCGGTCAAAAAACGTCATAGTATAGTATGTCGTCAAAAATCAGTCAAAAACGTTAAAAAGTCATAGTATAGTATGTCGTCCAAAATCGGTCAAAAATCGTCATAGTATAGTATGTCGTCCAAAATCGGTCAAAAACGTCATAGTATAGTATGTCGTCCAAAATCGGTCAAAAACATCATAGTATAGAATGTCGTCCAAAATCGGTCAAAAACGTCATAGTATAGTATGTCGTCCAAAATCGGTCAAAAATGTCATAGTATAGTATGTCGTCGAAAATCGGTAAAAAAGTCATAGTATAGTATGTCGTCGAAAATCGGTCAAAAACGTCATAGTATAGTATGTCGTCCAAAATCGGTCAAAAAAGTCATAGTATAGTATGTCGTCAAAAATCGGTCAAAAACGTCATAGTATAGTATGTCGTCCAAAATTGGTCAAAAACGTCATTGTATATTATGTCTTCCAAAATCGGTCAAAAAAAGTCATATTATAGTATGTCGTCAAAAATCGGTCAAAAACGTCATAGTATAGTATGTCGTCCAAAATCAGTCAAAAACGTCATAGTATAGTATGTCGTCCAAAATCTGTCAAAAAAGTCATAGTATAGTATGTCGTCCAAAATCTGTCAAAGAAGTCATAGTATAGTATGTCGTCAAAAATTGGTGAAAAAAGTCATAGTGTAGTATGTCGTCCAAAATCGGTCAAAAAAGTCATAGTATAGTATGTCGTCAAAAATCGGTCAAACACGTCATAGTATAGCATGTCGTCCAAAATCGGTCAAAAACGTCATAGTATAGTATGTCGTCAAAAAATTGTCAGAAACGTCATAGTATAGTATGTCGTCAAAAAACGGTCTAAAATGTCATAGTATAGTATGTCGTCCAAAATCTGTCAAAAAAGTCATAGTAAAGTATGTCATCAAAAATCGGTCAAAAATGTCATAGTTATAGAATGTCGCTCAAAATCGCTCAAAAATGTCATAGTATAGTATGTCGTCCAAAATCGGTCAAAAATGTCATAGTATAGTATGTCATAGTATAGCATGTCATCCAAAATCGGTCAAAAACATCATAGTATAGTATGTCGTCAAAAATGTCACAGTTATAGTATGTCGCTCAAAATCGGTCAAAAACGTCATAGTATAGTATGTCGTCAAAAATTGGTCAAAAACTTCATAGTATAGCATGTCGTCCTAAAACGGTCAAAAACATCATAGTATAGTATGTCGTCCAAAATCTGTCAAAAATGTCATAGTATAGTATGTCGTCTAAAATCTGTCAAAAAAGTCATAGTATAGTATGTCGTCCAAAATCTGTCAAAAAAGTCATAGTATAGTAGGTCGTCAAAAAACTGTATAAAATGTCATAGTATAGTATGTCGTCCAAAATCGGTCAAAAAAGTCATAGTATAGTATGTCGTCCAAAATCGGTCAAAAAAGTCATAGTATAGTATGTCGTCAAAAATTGGTCAAAAACGTCATAGTATAGCCTGTCCAAAATCGGTCAAAAACGTCATAGTATAGCCTGTCGTCCAAAATCGGTCAAAAACGTCATAGAAAAGTATGTCGTCCAAAATCGGTCAAAAACGTCATAGTACAGTATGTCGTCCAAAATCGGTCAAAAACGTCATAGTATAGTATGTCGTCCAAAATCGGTCAAAAACGTCATAGTATAGTATGTCGTCAAAAATCGGTCAAAAAAGTCATAGTATAGTATGTCGTCAAAAATCGGTCAAAAACGTCATAGTATAGTATGTCGTCAAAAATCGGTCAAAAAAGTCATAGTATAGTATGTTGTCCAAAATCGGTCAAAAAAGTCATAGTATAGTATGTCGTCCAAAATCTGTCAAAAACGTTATAGTATAGTATGTCGTCAAAAATCGGTCAAAAAAGTCATATTATAGTATGTTGTCCAAAATCGGTCAAAAAAGTCATAGTATAGTATGTCGTCAAAAATCGGTCAAAAACGTCATAGTATAGCATGTCGTCCAAAATCGGTCAAAAACGTCATAGTATAGTATGTCGTCAAAAAAGTCATAGAATAGTTTGTCCTCCAAAGTTATACCAATCAGTTTAGGATTGCAGAGTTTTTTTGTTCTAGCCAGGGTTTGAACCTGGGTCTTCCATGTGAAAGGCATGAGTGCTAACCACTACACCAACTCATTGTCCTAAATGCTGTTGGTTCATCATGTTATAGTATGTTGTCCAAAATCAGTCAAAAAAGTCATAGTATAGTATGTCGTCCAAAATCTGTCAAAAAAGTCATAGTATAGTATGTCCTCCAAAATCGGTCAAAAAAGTCATAGTATAGTATGTCGTCCAAAATCGGTCAAAAACGACATAGTATAGTATGTCGTCCAAAATCGGTCAAAAACATCATAGTATAGAATGTCGTCCAAAATCGGTCAAAAAAGTCATAGTATAGTATGTCGTCCAAAATCGGTCAAAAACGACATAGTATAGTATGTCGTCAAAAATTGGTCAAAAAAGTCATAGTATAGTATGTCGTCCAAAATTGGTCAAAAACGTCATAGTATAGCCTGTCGTCCAAAATCGGTCAAAAACGTCATAGTATAGTATGTCGTCCAAAATCGGTCAAAAACGTCATAGTATAGTATGTCGTCCAAAATCGGTCAAAAACGTCATAGTATAGTATGTCGTCAAAAATCGGTCAAAAACGTCATAGTATAGTATGTCGTCCAAAATCGGTCAAAAACGTCATAGTATAGTATGTCGTCAAAAATCGGTCAAAAAAGTCATAGTATAGTATGTCGTCAAAAATCGGTCAAAAAAGTCATAGTATAGTATGTTGTCCAAAATCGGTCAAAAAAGTCATAGTATAGTATGTCGTCCAAAATCTGTCAAAAACGTCATAGTATAGTATGTCGTCAAAAATCGGTCAAAAAAGTCATAGTATAGTATGTTGTCCAAAATCGGTCAAAAAAGTCATAGTATAGTATGTCGTCAAAAATCGGTCAAAACCGTCATAGTATAGCATGTCGTCCAAAATCGGTCAAAAACGTCATAGTATAGTATGTCGTCAAAAAAGTCATAGTATAGTTTGTCCTCCAAAGTTATACCAATCAGTTTAGGATTGCAGAGTTTTTTTGTTCTAGCCAGGGTTTGAACCTGGGTCTTCCATGTGAAAGGCATGAGTGCTAACCACTACACCAACTCATTGTCCTAAATGCTGTTGGTTCATCATGTTATAGTATGTTGTCCAAAATCAGTCAAAAAAGTCATAGTATAGTATGTCGTCCAAAATCTGTCAAAAAAGTCATAGTATAGTATGTCCTCCAAAATCGGTCAAAAAAGTCATAGTATAGTATGTCGTCCAAAATCGGTCAAAAACGACATAGTATAGTATGTCGTCCAAAATCGGTCAAAAACATCATAGTATAGAATGTCGTCCAAAATCGGTCAAAAAAGTCATAGTATAGTATGTCGTCCAAAATCGGTCAAAAACGACATAGTATAGTATGTCGTCCAAAATCGGTCAAAAACATCATAGTATAGAATGTCGTCCAAAATCGGTCAAAAAAGTCATAGTATAGTATGTCGTCAAAAATCGGTCAAAAACGTCATAGTATAGTATGTCGTCAAAAATTGGTCAAAAAAGTCATAGTATAGTATGTCGTCGAAAATCGGTCAAAAAACGTCATAGTATAGTATGTCGTCCAAAATCGGTCAAAAACGTCATAGTATAGTATGTCGTCAAAAATCGGTCAAAAAAGTCATAGTATAGTATGTTGTCCAAAATCGGTCAAAAAAGTCATAGTATAGTATGTCGTCAAAAATTGGTCAAAAACGTCATAGTATAGTATGTCGTCCAAAATCGGTCAAAAACTTCATAGTATACTATGTCGTCCAAAAACGTCATAGTATAGTATGTCGTCAAAAAACGGTCAAAAAACGTCATAGTATAGTATGTCGTCAAAAATCAGTCAAAAACGTTAAAAAGTCATAGTATAGTATGTCGTCCAAAATCGGTCAAAAACGTCATAGTATAGTATGTCGTCGAAAATCGGTCAAAAAACGTCATAGTATAGTATGTCGTCGAAAATCGGTCAAAAACGTCATAGTATAGTATGTCGTCCAAAATCGGTCAAAAACGTCATAGTATAGTATGTCGTCCAAAATCGGTCAAAAACGTCATAGTATAGTATGTCGTCCAAAATCGGTCAAAAACGTCATAGTATAGTATGTCGTCCAAAATCGGTCAAAAACGTCATAGTATAGTATGTCGTCAAAAATCGGTCAAAAACGTCATAGTATAGTATGTCGTCAAAAATCGGTCAAAAAAGTCATAGTATAGTATGTTGTCCAAAATCGGTCAAAAAAGTCATAGTATAGTATGTCGTCCAAAATCTGTCAAAAACGTCATAGTATAGTATGTCGTCAAAAATCGGTCAAAAAAGTCATAGTATAGTATGTTGTCCAAAATCGGTCAAAAAAGTCATAGTATAGTATGTCGTCAAAAATCGGTCAAAAACGTCATAGTATAGCATGTCGTCCAAAATCGGTCAAAAACGTCATAGTATAGTATGTCGTCAAAAAAGTCATAGTATAGTTTGTCCTCCAAAGTTATACCAATCAGTTTAGGATTGCAGAGTTTTTTTGTTCTAGCCAGGGTTTGAACCTGGGTCTTCCATGTGAAAGGCATGAGTGCTAACCACTACACCAACTCATTGTCCTAAATGCTGTTGGTTCATCATGTTATAGTATGTTGTCCAAAATCAGTCAAATAAGTCATAGTATAGTATGTCGTCCAAAATCTGTCAAAAAAGTCATAGTATAGTATGTCCTCCAAAATCGGTCAAAAAAGTCATAGTATAGTATGTCGTCCAAAATCGGTCAAAAACGACATAGTATAGTATGTCGTCCAAAATCGGTCAAAAACATCATAGTATAGAATGTCGTCCAAAATCGGTCAAAAAAGTCATAGTATAGTATGTCGTCCAAAATCGGTCAAAAACGACATAGTATAGTATGTCGTCCAAAATCGGTCAAAAACATCATAGTATAGAATGTCGTCCAAAATCGGTCAAAAAAGTCATAGTATAGTATGTCGTCAAAAATCGGTCAAAAACGTCATAGTATAGTATGTCGTCAAAAATTGGTCAAAAAAGTCATAGTATAGTATGTCGTCGAAAATCGGTCAAAAAACGTCATAGTATAGTATGTCGTCCAAAATCGGTCAAAAACGTCATAGTATAGTATGTCGTCAAAAATCGGTCAAAAAAGTCATAGTATAGTATGTTGTCCAAAATCGGTCAAAAAAGTCATAGTATAGTATGTCGTCAAAAATTGGTCAAAAACGTCATAGTATAGTATGTCGTCCAAAATCGGTCAAAAACTTCATAGTATACTATGTCGTCCAAAAACGTCATAGTATAGTATGTCGTCAAAAAACGGTCAAAAAACGTCATAGTATAGTATGTCGTCAAAAATCAGTCAAAAACGTTAAAAAGTCATAGTATAGTATGTCGTCCAAAATCGGTCAAAAACGTCATAGTATAGTATGTCGTCGAAAATCGGTCAAAAAACGTCATAGTATAGTATGTCGTCGAAAATCGGTCAAAAACGTCATAGTATAGTATGTCGTCCAAAATCGGTCAAAAACGTCATAGTATAGTATGTCGTCCAAAATCGGTCAAAAACGTCATAGTATAGTATGTCGTCCAAAATCGGTCAAAAACGTCATAGTATAGTATGTCGTCCAAAATCGGTCAAAAACGTCATAGTATAGTATGTCGTCAAAAATCGGTCAAAAACTTCATAGTATAGTATGTCGTCAAAAATCGGTCAAAAAAGTCATAGTATAGTATGTTGTCCAAAATCGGTCAAAAAAGTCATAGTATAGTATGTCGTCCAAAATCTGTCAAAAACGTCATAGTATAGTATGTCGTCAAAAATCGGTCAAAAAAGTCATAGTATAGTATGTTGTCCAAAATCGGTCAAAAAAGTCATAGTATAGTATGTCGTCAAAAATCGGTCAAAACCGTCATAGTATAGCATGTCGTCCAAAATCGGTCAAAAACGTCATAGTATAGTATGTCGTCAAAAAAGTCATAGTATAGTTTGTCCTCCAAAGTTATACCAATCAGTTTAGGATTGCAGAGTTTTTTTGTTCTAGCCAGGGTTTGAACCTGGGTCTTCCATGTGAAAGGCATGAGTGCTAACCACTACACCAACTCATTGTCCTAAATGCTGTTGGTTCATCATGTTATAGTATGTTGTCCAAAATCAGTCAAAAAAGTCATAGTATAGTATGTCGTCCAAAATCTGTCAAAAAAGTCATAGTATAGTATGTCCTCCAAAATCGGTCAAAAAAGTCATAGTATAGTATGTCGTCCAAAATCGGTCAAAAACGACATAGTATAGTATGTCGTCCAAAATCGGTCAAAAACATCATAGTATAGAATGTCGTCCAAAATCGGTCAAAAAAGTCATAGTATAGTATGTCGTCCAAAATCGGTCAAAAAACGACATAGTATAGTATGTCGTCCAAAATCGGTCAAAAACATCATAGTATAGAATGTCGTCCAAAATCGGTCAAAGCAGTCATAGTATAGTATGTCGTCAAAAATCGGTCAAAAACGTCATAGTATAGTATGTCGTCAAAAATTGGTCAAAAAAGTCATAGTATAGTATGTCGTCGAAAATCGGTCAAAAAACGTCATAGTATAGTATGTCGTCCAAAATCGGTCAAAAACGTCATAGTATAGTATGTCGTCAAAAATCGGTCAAAAAAGTCATAGTATAGTATGTTGTCCAAAATCGGTCAAAAAAGTCATAGTATAGTATGTCGTCAAAAATTGGTCAAAAACGTCATAGTATAGTATGTCGTCCAAAATCGGTCAAAAACTTCATAGTATACTATGTCGTCCAAAAACGTCATAGTATAGTATGTCGTCAAAAATCGGTCAAAAAACGTCATAGTATAGTATGTCGTCAAAAATCGGTCAAAAAAGTCATAGTATAGTATGTTGTCCAAAATCGGTCAAAAAAGTCATAGTATAGTATGTCGTCCAAAATCTGTCAAAAACGTCATAGTATAGTATGTCGTCAAAAATCGGTCAAAAAAGTCATAGTATAGTATGTTGTCCAAAATCGGTCAAAAAAGTCATAGTATAGTATGTCGTCAAAAATCGGTCAAAAACGTCATAGTATAGCATGTCGTCCAAAATCGGTCAAAAACGTCATAGTATAGTATGTCGTCAAAAAAGTCATAGTATAGTTTGTCCTCCAAAGTTATACCAATCAGTTTAGGATTGCAGAGTTTTTTTGTTCTAGCCAGGGTTTGAACCTGGGTCTTCCATGTGAAAGGCATGAGTGCTAACCACTACACCAACTCATTGTCCTAAATGCTGTTGGTTCATCATGTTATAGTATGTTGTCCAAAATCAGTCAAATAAGTCATAGTATAGTATGTCGTCCAAAATCTGTCAAAAAAGTCATAGTATAGTATGTCCTCCAAAATCGGTCAAAAAAGTCATAGTATAGTATGTCGTCCAAAATCGGTCAAAAACGACATAGTATAGTATGTCGTCCAAAATCGGTCAAAAACATCATAGTATAGAATGTCGTCCAAAATCGGTCAAAAAAGTCATAGTATAGTATGTCGTCCAAAATCGGTCAAAAACGACATAGTATAGTATGTCGTCCAAAATCGGTCAAAAACATCATAGTATAGAATGTCGTCCAAAATCGGTCAAAAAAGTCATAGTATAGTATGTCGTCAAAAATCGGTCAAAAACGTCATAGTATAGTATGTCGTCAAAAATTGGTCAAAAAAGTCATAGTATAGTATGTCGTCGAAAATCGGTCAAAAAACGTCATAGTATAGTATGTCGTCCAAAATCGGTCAAAAACGTCATAGTATAGTATGTCGTCAAAAATCGGTCAAAAAAGTCATAGTATAGTATGTTGTCCAAAATCGGTCAAAAAAGTCATAGTATAGTATGTCGTCAAAAATTGGTCAAAAACGTCATAGTATAGTATGTCGTCCAAAATCGGTCAAAAACGTCATAGTATAGTATGTCGTCGAAAATCGGTCAAAAAACGTCATAGTATAGTATGTCGTCGAAAATCGGTCAAAAACGTCATAGTATAGTATGTCGTCCAAAATCTGTCAAAAACGTCATAGTATAGTATGTCGTCAAAAATCGGTCAAAAAAGTCATAGTATAGTATGTTGTCCAAAATCGGTCAAAAAAGTCATAGTATAGTATGTCGTCAAAAATCGGTCAAAACCGTCATAGTATAGCATGTCGTCCAAAATCGGTCAAAAACGTCATAGTATAGTATGTCGTCAAAAAAGTCATAGTATAGTTTGTCCTCCAAAGTTATACCAATCAGTTTAGGATTGCAGAGTTTTTTTGTTCTAGCCAGGGTTTGAACCTGGGTCTTCCATGTGAAAGGCATGAGTGCTAACCACTACACCAACTCATTGTCCTAAATGCTGTTGGTTCATCATGTTATAGTATGTTGTCCAAAATCAGTCAAAAAAGTCATAGTATAGTATGTCGTCCAAAATCTGTCAAAAAAGTCATAGTATAGTATGTCCTCCAAAATCGGTCAAAAAAGTCATAGTATAGTATGTCGTCCAAAATCGGTCAAAAACGACATAGTATAGTATGTCGTCCAAAATCGGTCAAAAACATCATAGTATAGAATGTCGTCCAAAATCGGTCAAAAAAGTCATAGTATAGTATGTCGTCCAAAATCGGTCAAAAAACGACATAGTATAGTATGTCGTCCAAAATCGGTCAAAAACATCATAGTATAGAATGTCGTCCAAAATCGGTCAAAGCAGTCATAGTATAGTATGTCGTCAAAAATCGGTCAAAAACGTCATAGTATAGTATGTCGTCAAAAATTGGTCAAAAAAGTCATAGTATAGTATGTCGTCGAAAATCGGTCAAAAAACGTCATAGTATAGTATGTCGTCCAAAATCGGTCAAAAACGTCATAGTATAGTATGTCGTCAAAAATCGGTCAAAAAAGTCATAGTATAGTATGTTGTCCAAAATCGGTCAAAAAAGTCATAGTATAGTATGTCGTCAAAAATTGGTCAAAAACGTCATAGTATAGTATGTCGTCCAAAATCGGTCAAAAACTTCATAGTATACTATGTCGTCCAAAAACGTCATAGTATAGTATGTCGTCAAAAATCGGTCAAAAAACGTCATAGTATAGTATGTCGTCAAAAATCAGTCAAAAACGTTAAAAAGTCATAGTATAGTATGTCGTCCAAAATCGGTCAAAAATCGTCATAGTATAGTATGTCGTCCAAAATCGGTCAAAAACGTCATAGTATAGTATGTCGTCCAAAATCGGTCAAAAACGTCATAGTATAGTATGTCGTCCAAAATCGGTCAAAAATGTCATAGTATAGTATGTCGTCGAAAATCGGTAAAAAAGTCATAGTATAGTATGTCGTCGAAAATCGGTCAAAAACGTCATAGTATAGTATGTCGTCCAAAATCGGTCAAAAAAGTCATAGTATAGTATGTCGTCAAAAATCGGTCAAAAACGTCATAGTATAGTATGTCGTCCAAAATCGGTCAAAAACGTCATTGTATATTATGTCTTCCAAAATCGGTCAAAAAAAGTCATATTATAGTATGTCGTCAAAAATCGGTCAAAAACGTCATAGTATAGTATGTCGTCCAAAATCAGTCAAAAACGTCATAGTATAGTATGTCGTCCAAAATCTGTCAAAAAAGTCATAGTATAGTATGTCGTCCAAAATCTGTCAAAGAAGTCATAGTATAGTATGTCGTCAAAAATTGGTGAAAAAAGTCATAGTGTAGTATGTCGTCCAAAATCGGTCAAAAAAGTCATAGTATAGTATGTCGTCAAAAATCGGTCAAACACGTCATAGTATAGCATGTCGTCCAAAATCGGTCAAAAACGTCATAGTATAGTATGTCGTCAAAAAATTGTCAGAAACGTCATAGTATAGTATGTCGTCAAAAAACGGTCTAAAATGTCATAGTATAGTATGTCGTCCAAAATCTGTCAAAAAAGTCATAGTAAAGTATGTCATCAAAAATCGGTCAAAAATGTCATAGTTATAGAATGTCGCTCAAAATCGCTCAAAAATGTCATAGTATAGTATGTCGTCCAAAATCGGTCAAAAATGTCATAGTATAGTATGTCATAGTATAGCATGTCATCCAAAATCGGTCAAAAACATCATAGTATAGTATGTCGTCAAAAATGTCACAGTTATAGTATGTCGCTCAAAATCGGTCAAAAACGTCATAGTATAGTATGTCGTCAAAAATTGGTCAAAAACTTCATAGTATAGCATGTCGTCCTAAAACGGTCAAAAACATCATAGTATAGTATGTCGTCCAAAATCTGTCAAAAATGTCATAGTATAGTATGTCGTCTAAAATCTGTCAAAAAAGTCATAGTATAGTATGTCGTCCAAAATCTGTCAAAAAAGTCATAGTATAGTAGGTCGTCAAAAAACTGTATAAAATGTCATAGTATAGTATGTCGTCCAAAATCGGTCAAAAAAGTCATAGTATAGTATGTCGTCCAAAATCGGTCAAAAAAGTCATAGTATAGTATGTCGTCAAAAATTGGTCAAAAACGTCATAGTATAGCCTGTCCAAAATCGGTCAAAAACGTCATAGTATAGCCTGTCGTCCAAAATCGGTCAAAAACGTCATAGAAAAGTATGTCGTCCAAAATCGGTCAAAAACGTCATAGTATAGTATGTCGTCCAAAATCGGTCAAAAACGTCATAGTATAGTATGTCGTCCAAAATCGGTCAAAAACGTCATAGTATAGTATGTCGTCAAAAATCGGTCAAAAAAGTCATAGTATAGTATGTCGTCAAAAATCGGTCAAAAACGTCATAGTATAGTATGTCGTCAAAAATCGGTCAAAAAAGTCATAGTATAGTATGTTGTCCAAAATCGGTCAAAAAAGTCATAGTATAGTATGTCGTCCAAAATCTGTCAAAAACGTCATAGTATAGTATGTCGTCAAAAATCGGTCAAAAAAGTCATATTATAGTATGTTGTCCAAAATCGGTCAAAAAAGTCATAGTATAGTATGTCGTCAAAAATCGGTCAAAAACGTCATAGTATAGCATGTCGTCCAAAATCGGTCAAAAACGTCATAGTATAGTATGTCGTCAAAAAAGTCATAGAATAGTTTGTCCTCCAAAGTTATACCAATCAGTTTAGGATTGCAGAGTTTTTTTGTTCTAGCCAGGGTTTGAACCTGGGTCTTCCATGTGAAAGGCATGAGTGCTAACCACTACACCAACTCATTGTCCTAAATGCTGTTGGTTCATCATGTTATAGTATGTTGTCCAAAATCAGTCAAAAAAGTCATAGTATAGTATGTCGTCCAAAATCTGTCAAAAAAGTCATAGTATAGTATGTCCTCCAAAATCGGTCAAAAAAGTCATAGTATAGTATGTCGTCCAAAATCGGTCAAAAACGACATAGTATAGTATGTCGTCCAAAATCGGTCAAAAACATCATAGTATAGAATGTCGTCCAAAATCGGTCAAAAAAGTCATAGTATAGTATGTCGTCCAAAATCGGTCAAAAACATCATAGTATAGTATGTCGTCCAAAATCGGTCAAAAACGACATAGTATAGTATGTCGTCCAAAATCGGTCAAAAACATCATAGTATAGAATGTCGTCCAAAATCGGTCAAAAAAGTCATAGTATAGTATGTCGTCCAAAATCGGTCAAAAACGACATAGTATAGTATGTCGTCCAAAATCGGTCAAAAACATCATAGTATAGAATGTCGTCCAAAATCGGTCAAAAAAGTCATAGTATAGTATGTCGTCAAAAATCGGTCAAAAACGTCATAGTATAGTATGTCGTCAAAAATTGGTCAAAAAAGTCATAGTATAGTATGTCGTCGAAAATCGGTCAAAAAACGTCATAGTATAGTATGTCGTCCAAAATCGGTCAAAAACGTCATAGTATAGTATGTCGTCAAAAATCGGTCAAAAAAGTCATAGTATAGTATGTTGTCCAAAATCGGTCAAAAAAGTCATAGTATAGTATGTCGTCAAAAATTGGTCAAAAACGTCATAGTATAGTATGTCGTCCAAAATCGGTCAAAAACTTCATAGTATACTATGTCGTCCAAAAACGTCATAGTATAGTATGTCGTCAAAAATCGGTCAAAAAACGTCATAGTATAGTATGTCGTCAAAAATCAGTCAAAAACGTTAAAAAGTCATAGTATAGTATGTCGTCCAAAATCGGTCAAAAACGTCATAGTATAGTATGTCGTCCAAAATCGGTCAAAAAACGTCATAGTATAGTATGTCGTCAAAAATTGGTCAAAAAAGTCATAGTATAGTATGTCGTCCAAAATTGGTCAAAAACGTCATAGTATAGCCTGTCGTCCAAAATCGGTCAAAAACGTCATAGTATAGTATGTCGTCCAAAATCGGTCAAAAACGTCATAGTATAGTATGTCGTCCAAAATCGGTCAAAAACGTCATAGTATAGTATGTCGTCAAAAATCGGTCAAAAACGTCATAGTATAGTATGTCGTCAAAAATCGGTCAAAAAAGTCATAGTATAGTATGTTGTCCAAAATCGGTCAAAAAAGTCATAGTATAGTATGTCGTCAAAAATTGGTCAAAAACGTCATAGTATAGTATGTCGTCCAAAATCGGTCAAAAACTTCATAGTATACTATGTCGTCCAAAAACGTCATAGTATAGTATGTCGTCGAAAATCGGTCAAAAAACGTCATAGTATAGTATGTCGTCCAAAATCGGTCAAAAACGTCATAGTATAGTATGTCGTCCAAAATCGGTCAAAAACGTCATAGTATAGTATGTCGTCCAAAATCGGTCAAAAACGTCATAGTATAGTATGTCGTCCAAAATCGGTCAAAAACGTCATAGTATAGTATGTCGTCCAAAATCGGTCAAAAACGTCATAGTATAGTATGTCGTCAAAAATCGGTCAAAAAAGTCATAGTATAGTATGTTGTCCAAAATCGGTCAAAAAAGTCATAGTATAGTATGTCGTCCAAAATCTGTCAAAAACGTCATAGTATAGTATGTCGTCAAAAATCGGTCAAAAAAGTCATAGTATAGTATGTTGTCCAAAATCGGTCAAAAAAGTCATAGTATAGTATGTCGTCAAAAATCGGTCAAAAACGTCATAGTATAGCATGTCGTCCAAAATCGGTCAAAAACGTCATAGTATAGTATGTCGTCAAAAAAGTCATAGTATAGTTTGTCCTCCAAAGTTATACCAATCAGTTTAGGATTGCAGAGTTTTTTTGTTCTAGCCAGGGTTTGAACCTGGGTCTTCCATGTGAAAGGCATGAGTGCTAACCACTACACCAACTCATTGTCCTAAATGCTGTTGGTTCATCATGTTATAGTATGTTGTCCAAAATCAGTCAAAAAAGTCATAGTATAGTATGTCGTCCAAAATCTGTCAAAAAAGTCATAGTATAGTATGTCCTCCAAAATCGGTCATAAAAGTCATAGTATAGTATGTCGTCCAAAATCGGTCAAAAACGACATAGTATAGTATGTCGTCCAAAATCGGTCAAAAACATCATAGTATAGAATGTCGTCCAAAATCGGTCAAAAAAGTCATAGTATAGTATGTCGTCCAAAATCGGTCAAAAACGACATAGTATAGTATGTCGTCCAAAATCGGTCAAAAACATCATAGTATAGAATGTCGTCCAAAATCGGTCAAAAAAGTCATAGTATAGTATGTCGTCAAAAATCGGTCAAAAACGTCATAGTATAGTATGTCGTCAAAAATTGGTCAAAAAAGTCATAGTATAGTATGTCGTCGAAAATCGGTCAAAAAACGTCATAGTATAGTATGTCGTCCAAAATCGGTCAAAAACGTCATAGTATAGTATGTCGTCAAAAATCGGTCAAAAAAGTCATAGTATAGTATGTTGTCCAAAATCGGTCAAAAAAGTCATAGTATAGTATGTCGTCAAAAATCGGTCAAAAACGTCATAGTATAGTATGTCGTCCAAAATCGGTCAAAAACTTCATAGTATACTATGTCGTCCAAAAACGTCATAGTATAGTATGTCGTCAAAAATCGGTCAAAAAACGTCATAGTATAGTATGTCGTCAAAAATCAGTCAAAAACGTTAAAAAGTCATAGTATAGTATGTCGTCCAAAATCGGTCAAAAATCGTCATAGTATAGTATGTCGTCCAAAATCGGTCAAAAACGTCATAGTATAGTATGTCGTCCAAAATCGGTCAAAAACGTCATAGTATAGTATGTCGTCCAAAATCGGTCAAAAATGTCATAGTATAGTATGTCGTCGAAAATCGGTAAAAAAGTCATAGTATAGTATGTCGTCGAAAATCGGTCAAAAACGTCATAGTATAGTATGTCGTCCAAAATCGGTCAAAAAAGTCATAGTATAGTATGTCGTCAAAAATCGGTCAAAAACGTCATAGTATAGTATGTCGTCCAAAATCGGTCAAAAACGTCATTGTATATTATGTCTTCCAAAATCGGTCAAAAAAAGTCATATTATAGTATGTCGTCAAAAATCGGTCAAAAACGTCATAGTATAGTATGTCGTCCAAAATCAGTCAAAAACGTCATAGTATAGTATGTCGTCCAAAATCTGTCAAAAAAGTCATAGTATAGTATGTCGTCCAAAATCTGTCAAAGAAGTCATAGTATAGTATGTCGTCAAAAATTGGTGAAAAAAGTCATAGTGTAGTATGTCGTCCAAAATCGGTCAAAAAAGTCATAGTATAGTATGTCGTCAAAAATCGGTCAAACACGTCATAGTATAGCATGTCGTCCAAAATCGGTCAAAAACATCATAGTATAGTATGTCGTCAAAAAATTGTCAGAAACGTCATAGTATAGTATGTCGTCAAAAAACGGTCTAAAATGTCATAGTATAGTATGTCGTCCAAAATCTGTCAAAAAAGTCATAGTAAAGTATGTCATCAAAAATCGGTCAAAAATGTCATAGTTATAGAATGTCGCTCAAAATCGCTCAAAAATGTCATAGTATAGTATGTCGTCCAAAATCGGTCAAAAATGTCATAGTATAGTATGTCATAGTATAGCATGTCATCCAAAATCGGTCAAAAACATCATAGTATAGTATGTCGTCAAAAATGTCACAGTTATAGTATGTCGCTCAAAATCGGTCAAAAACGTCATAGTATAGTATGTCGTCAAAAATTGGTCAAAAACTTCATAGTATAGCATGTCGTCCTAAAACGGTCAAAAACATCATAGTATAGTATGTCGTCCAAAATCTGTCAAAAATGTCATAGTATAGTATGTCGTCTAAAATCTGTCAAAAAAGTCATAGTATAGTATGTCGTCCAAAATCTGTCAAAAAAGTCATAGTATAGTAGGTCGTCAAAAAACTGTATAAAATGTCATAGTATAGTATGTCGTCCAAAATCGGTCAAAAAAGTCATAGTATAGTATGTCGTCCAAAATCGGTCAAAAAAGTCATAGTATAGTATGTCGTCAAAAATTGGTCAAAAACGTCATAGTATAGCCTGTCCAAAATCGGTCAAAAACGTCATAGTATAGCCTGTCGTCCAAAATCGGTCAAAAACGTCATAGAAAAGTATGTCGTCCAAAATCGGTCAAAAACGTCATAGTATAGTATGTCGTCCAAAATCGGTCAAAAACGTCATAGTATAGTATGTCGTCCAAAATCGGTCAAAAACGTCATAGTATAGTATGTCGTCAAAAATCGGTCAAAAAAGTCATAGTATAGTATGTCGTCAAAAATCGGTCAAAAACGTCATAGTATAGTATGTCGTCAAAAATCGGTCAAAAAAGTCATAGTATAGTATGTTGTCCAAAATCGGTCAAAAAAGTCATAGTATAGTATGTCGTCCAAAATCTGTCAAAAACGTCATAGTATAGTATGTCGTCAAAAATCGGTCAAAAAAGTCATATTATAGTATGTTGTCCAAAATCGGTCAAAAAAGTCATAGTATAGTATGTCGTCAAAAATCGGTCAAAAACGTCATAGTATAGCATGTCGTCCAAAATCGGTCAAAAACGTCATAGTATAGTATGTCGTCAAAAAAGTCATAGTATAGTTTGTCCTCCAAAGTTATACCAATCAGTTTAGGATTGCAGAGTTTTTTTGTTCTAGCCAGGGTTTGAACCTGGGTCTTCCATGTGAAAGGCATGAGTGCTAACCACTACACCAACTCATTGTCCTAAATGCTGTTGGTTCATCATGTTATAGTATGTTGTCCAAAATCAGTCAAAAAAGTCATAGTATAGTATGTCGTCCAAAATCTGTCAAAAAAGTCATAGTATAGTATGTCCTCCAAAATCGGTCAAAAAAGTCATAGTATAGTATGTCGTCCAAAATCGGTCAAAAACGACATAGTATAGTATGTCGTCCAAAATCGGTCAAAAACATCATAGTATAGAATGTCGTCCAAAATCGGTCAAAAAAGTCATAGTATAGTATGTCGTCCAAAATCGGTCAAAAACGACATAGTATAGTATGTCGTCCAAAATCGGTCAAAAACATCATAGTATAGAATGTCGTCCAAAATCGGTCAAAAAAGTCATAGTATAGTATGTCGTCAAAAATCGGTCAAAAACGTCATAGTATAGTATGTCGTCAAAAATTGGTCAAAAAAGTCATAGTATAGTATGTCGTCGAAAATCGGTCAAAAAACGTCATAGTATAGTATGTCGTCCAAAATCGGTCAAAAACGTCATAGTATAGTATGTCGTCAAAAATCGGTCAAAAAAGTCATAGTATAGTATGTTGTCCAAAATCGGTCAAAAAAGTCATAGTATAGTATGTCGTCAAAAATTGGTCAAAAACGTCATAGTATAGTATGTCGTCCAAAATCGGTCAAACACTTCATAGTATACTATGTCGTCCAAAAACGTCATAGTATAGTATGTCGTCAAAAATCGGTCAAAAAACGTCATAGTATAGTATGTCGTCAAAAATCGGTCAAAAAAGTCATAGTATAGTATGTTGTCCAAAATCGGTCAAAAAAGTCATAGTATAGTATGTCGTCCAAAATCTGTCAAAAACGTCATAGTATAGTATGTCGTCAAAAATCGGTCAAAAACGTCATAGTATAGCATGTCGTCCAAAATCGGTCAAAAACGTCATAGTATAGTATGTCGTCAAAAAAGTCATAGTATAGTTTGTCCTCCAAAGTTATACCAATCAGTTTAGGATTGCAGAGTTTTTTTGTTCTAGCCAGGGTTTGAACCTGGGTCTTCCATGTGAAAGGCATGAGTGCTAACCACTACACCAACTCATTGTCCTAAATGCTGTTGGTTCATCATGTTATAGTATGTTGTCCAAAATCAGTCAAAAAAGTCATAGTATAGTATGTCGTCCAAAATCTGTCAAAAAAGTCATAGTATAGTATGTCCTCCAAAATCGGTCAAAAAAGTCATAGTATAGTATGTCGTCCAAAATCGGTCAAAAACGACATAGTATAGTATGTCGTCCAAAATCGGTCAAAAACATCATAGTATAGAATGTCGTCCAAAATCGGTCAAAAAAGTCATAGTATAGTATGTCGTCCAAAATCGGTCAAAACGACATAGTATAGTATGTCGTCCAAAATCGGTCAAAAACATCATAGTATAGAATGTCGTCCAAAATCGGTCAAAAAAGTCATAGTATAGTATGTCGTCAAAAATCGGTCAAAAACGTCATAGTATAGTATGTCGTCAAAAATTGGTCAAAAAAGTCATAGTATAGTATGTCGTCGAAAGTCGGTCAAAAAACGTCATAGTATAGTATGTCGTCCAAAATCGGTCAAAAACGTCATAGTATAGTATGTCGTCAAAAATCGGTCAAAAAAGTCATAGTATAGTATGTTGTCCAAAATCGGTCAAAAAAGTCATAGTATAGTATGTCGTCAAAAATTGGTCAAAAACGTCATAGTATAGTATGTCGTCCAAAATCGGTCAAAAACTTCATAGTATACTATGTCGTCCAAAAACGTCATAGTATAGTATGTCGTCAAAAATCGGTCAAAAAACGTCATAGTATAGTATGTCGTCAAAAATCAGTCAAAAACGTTAAAAAGTCATAGTATAGTATGTCGTCCAAAATCGGTCAAAAATCGTCATAGTATAGTATGTCGTCCAAAATCGGTCAAAAACGTCATAGTATAGTATGTCGTCCAAAATCGGTCAAAAACGTCATAGTATAGTATGTCGTCCAAAATCGGTCAAAAATGTCATAGTATAGTATGTCGTCGAAAATCGGTAAAAAAGTCATAGTATAGTATGTCGTCGAAAATCGGTCAAAAACGTCATAGTATAGTATGTCGTCCAAAATCGGTCAAAAAAGTCATAGTATAGTATGTCGTCAAAAATCGGTCAAAAACGTCATAGTATAGTATGTCGTCCAAAATCGGTCAAAAACGTCATTGTATATTATGTCTTCCAAAATCGGTCAAAAAAAGTCATATTATAGTATGTCGTCAAAAATCGGTCAAAAACGTCATAGTATAGTATGTCGTCCAAAATCAGTCAAAAACGTCATAGTATAGTATGTCGTCCAAAATCTGTCAAAAAAGTCATAGTATAGTATGTCGTCCAAAATCTGTCAAAGAAGTCATAGTATAGTATGTCGTCAAAAATTGGTGAAAAAAGTCATAGTGTAGTATGTCGTCCAAAATCGGTCAAAAAAGTCATAGTATAGTATGTCGTCAAAAATCGGTCAAACACGTCATAGTATAGCATGTCGTCCAAAATCGGTCAAAAACGTCATAGTATAGTATGTCGTCAAAAAATTGTCAGAAACGTCATAGTATAGTATGTCGTCAAAAAACGGTCTAAAATGTCATAGTATAGTATGTCGTCCAAAATCTGTCAAAAAAGTCATAGTAAAGTATGTCATCAAAAATCGGTCAAAAAAGTCATAGTATAGTATGTTGTCCAAAATCGGTCAAAAAAGTCATAGTATAGTATGTCGTCAAAAATTGGTCAAAAACGTCATAGTATAGTATGTCGTCCAAAATCGGTCAAAAACTTCATAGTATACTATGTCGTCCAAAAACGTCATAGTATAGTATGTCGTCAAAAAACGGTCAAAAAACGTCATAGTATAGTATGTCGTCAAAAATCAGTCAAAAACGTTAAAAAGTCATAGTATAGTATGTCGTCCAAAATCGGTCAAAAACGTCATAGTATAGTATGTCGTCCAAAATCGGTCAAAAAACGTCATAGTATAGTATGTCGTCAAAAATTGGTCAAAAAAGTCATAGTATAGTATGTCGTCCAAAATTGGTCAAAAACGTCATAGTATAGCCTGTCGTCCAAAATCGGTCAAAAACGTCATAGTATAGTATGTCGTCCAAAATCGGTCAAAAACGTCATAGTATAGTATGTCGTCCAAAATCGGTCAAAAACGTCATAGTATAGTATGTCGTCAAAAATCGGTCAAAAACGTCATAGTATAGTATGTCGTCCAAAATCGGTCAAAAACGTCATAGTATAGTATGTCGTCAAAAATCGGTCAAAAAAGTCATAGTATAGTATGTCGTCAAAAATCGGTCAAAAAAGTCATAGTATAGTATGTTGTCCAAAATCGGTCAAAAAAGTCATAGTATAGTATGTTGTCCAAAATCGGTCAAAAAAGTCATAGTATAGTATGTCGTCAAAAATCGGTCAAAACCGTCATAGTATAGCATGTCGTCCAAAATCGGTCAAAAACGTCATAGTATAGTATGTCGTCAAAAAAGTCATAGTATAGTTTGTCCTCCAAAGTTATACCAATCAGTTTAGGATTGCAGAGTTTTTTTGTTCTAGCCAGGGTTTGAACCTGGGTCTTCCATGTGAAAGGCATGAGTGCTAACCACTACACCAACTCATTGTCCTAAATGCTGTTGGTTCATCATGTTATAGTATGTTGTCCAAAATCAGTCAAAAAAGTCATAGTATAGTATGTCGTCCAAAATCTGTCAAAAAAGTCATAGTATAGTATGTCCTCCAAAATCGGTCAAAAAAGTCATAGTATAGTATGTCGTCCAAAATCGGTCAAAAACGACATAGTATAGTATGTCGTCCAAAATCGGTCAAAAACATCATAGTATAGAATGTCGTCCAAAATCGGTCAAAAAAGTCATAGTATAGTATGTCGTCCAAAATCGGTCAAAAACGACATAGTATAGTATGTCGTCCAAAATCGGTCAAAAACATCATAGTATAGAATGTCGTCCAAAATCGGTCAAAAAAGTCATAGTATAGTATGTCGTCAAAAATCGGTCAAAAACGTCATAGTATAGTATGTCGTCAAAAATTGGTCAAAAAAGTCATAGTATAGTATGTCGTCGAAAATCGGTCAAAAAACGTCATAGTATAGTATGTCGTCCAAAATCGGTCAAAAACGTCATAGTATAGTATGTCGTCAAAAATCGGTCAAAAAAGTCATAGTATAGTATGTTGTCCAAAATCGGTCAAAAAAGTCATAGTATAGTATGTCGTCAAAAATTGGTCAAAAACGTCATAGTATAGTATGTCGTCCAAAATCGGTCAAAAACTTCATAGTATACTATGTCGTCCAAAAACGTCATAGTATAGTATGTCGTCAAAAATCGGTCAAAAAACGTCATAGTATAGTATGTCGTCAAAAATCAGTCAAAAACGTTAAAAAGTCATAGTATAGTATGTCGTCCAAAATCGGTCAAAAACGTCATAGTATAGTATGTCGTCGAAAATCGGTCAAAAAACGTCATAGTATAGTATGTCGTCCAAAATCGGTCAAAAACGTCATAGTATAGTATGTCGTCCAAAATCGGTCAAAAACGTCATAGTATAGTATGTCGTCCAAAATCGGTCAAAAACGTCATAGTATAGTATGTCGTCCAAAATCGGTCAAAAACGTCATAGTATAGTATGTCGTCCAAAATCGGTCAAAAACGTCATAGTATAGTATGTCGTCAAAAATCGGTCAAAAACGTCATAGTATAGTATGTCGTCAAAAATCGGTCAAAAAAGTCATAGTATAGTATGTTGTCCAAAATCGGTCAAAAAAGTCATAGTATAGTATGTCGTCCAAAATCTGTCAAAAACGTCATAGTATAGTATGTCGTCAAAAATCGGTCAAAAAAGTCATAGTATAGTATGTTGTCCAAAATCGGTCAAAAAAGTCATAGTATAGTATGTCGTCAAAAATCGGTCAAAAACGTCATAGTATAGCATGTCGTCCAAAATCGGTCAAAAACGTCATAGTATAGTATGTCGTCAAAAAAGTCATAGTATAGTTTGTCCTCCAAAGTTATACCAATCAGTTTAGGATTGCAGAGTTTTTTTGTTCTAGCCAGGGTTTGAACCTGGGTCTTCCATGTGAAAGGCATGAGTGCTAACCACTACACCAACTCATTGTCCTAAATGCTGTTGGTTCATCATGTTATAGTATGTTGTCCAAAATCAGTCAAAAAAGTCATAGTATAGTATGTCGTCCAAAATCTGTCAAAAAAGTCATAGTATAGTATGTCCTCCAAAATCGGTCAAAAAAGTCATAGTATAGTATGTCGTCCAAAATCGGTCAAAAACGACATAGTATAGTATGTCGTCCAAAATCGGTCAAAAACATCATAGTATAGAATGTCGTCCAAAATCGGTCAAAAAAGTCATAGTATAGTATGTCGTCCAAAATCGGTCAAAAAACGACATAGTATAGTATGTCGTCCAAAATCGGTCAAAAACATCATAGTATAGAATGTCGTCCAAAATCGGTCAAAGCAGTCATAGTATAGTATGTCGTCAAAAATCGGTCAAAAACGTCATAGTATAGTATGTCGTCAAAAATTGGTCAAAAAAGTCATAGTATAGTATGTTGTCCAAAATCGGTCAAAAAAGTCATAGTATAGTATGTCGTCAAAAATTGGTCAAAAACGTCATAGTATAGTATGTCGTCCAAAATCGGTCAAACACTTCATAGTATACTATGTCGTCCAAAAACGTCATAGTATAGTATGTCGTCAAAAATCGGTCAAAAAACGTCATAGTATAGTATGTCGTCAAAAATCGGTCAAAAAAGTCATAGTATAGTATGTTGTCCAAAATCGGTCAAAAAAGTCATAGTATAGTATGTCGTCCAAAATCTGTCAAAAACGTCATAGTATAGTATGTCGTCAAAAATCGGTCAAAAAAGTCATAGTATAGTATGTTGTCCAAAATCGGTCAAAAAAGTCATAGTATAGTATGTCGTCAAAAATCGGTCAAAAACGTCATAGTATAGCATGTCGTCCAAAATCGGTCAAAAACGTCATAGTATAGTATGTCGTCAAAAAAGTCATAGTATAGTTTGTCCTCCAAAGTTATACCAATCAGTTTAGGATTGCAGAGTTTTTTTGTTCTAGCCAGGGTTTGAACCTGGGTCTTCCATGTGAAAGGCATGAGTGCTAACCACTACACCAACTCATTGTCCTAAATGCTGTTGGTTCATCATGTTATAGTATGTTGTCCAAAATCAGTCAAAAAAGTCATAGTATAGTATGTCGTCCAAAATCTGTCAAAAAAGTCATAGTATAGTATGTCCTCCAAAATCGGTCAAAAAAGTCATAGTATAGTATGTCGTCCAAAATCGGTCAAAAACGACATAGTATAGTATGTCGTCCAAAATCGGTCAAAAACATCATAGTATAGAATGTCGTCCAAAATCGGTCAAAAAAGTCATAGTATAGTATGTCGTCCAAAATCGGTCAAAACGACATAGTATAGTATGTCGTCCAAAATCGGTCAAAAACATCATAGTATAGAATGTCGTCCAAAATCGGTCAAAAAAGTCATAGTATAGTATGTCGTCAAAAATCGGTCAAAAACGTCATAGTATAGTATGTCGTCAAAAATTGGTCAAAAAAGTCATAGTATAGTATGTCGTCGAAAGTCGGTCAAAAAACGTCATAGTATAGTATGTCGTCCAAAATCGGTCAAAAACGTCATAGTATAGTATGTCGTCAAAAATCGGTCAAAAAAGTCATAGTATAGTATGTTGTCCAAAATCGGTCAAAAAAGTCATAGTATAGTATGTCGTCAAAAATTGGTCAAAAACGTCATAGTATAGTATGTCGTCCAAAATCGGTCAAAAACTTCATAGTATACTATGTCGTCCAAAAACGTCATAGTATAGTATGTCGTCAAAAATCGGTCAAAAAACGTCATAGTATAGTATGTCGTCAAAAATCAGTCAAAAACGTTAAAAAGTCATAGTATAGTATGTCGTCCAAAATCGGTCAAAAATCGTCATAGTATAGTATGTCGTCCAAAATCGGTCAAAAACGTCATAGTATAGTATGTCGTCCAAAATCGGTCAAAAACGTCATAGTATAGTATGTCGTCCAAAATCGGTCAAAAATGTCATAGTATAGTATGTCGTCGAAAATCGGTAAAAAAGTCATAGTATAGTATGTCGTCGAAAATCGGTCAAAAACGTCATAGTATAGTATGTCGTCCAAAATCGGTCAAAAAAGTCATAGTATAGTATGTCGTCAAAAATCGGTCAAAAACGTCATAGTATAGTATGTCGTCCAAAATCGGTCAAAAACGTCATTGTATATTATGTCTTCCAAAATCGGTCAAAAAAAGTCATATTATAGTATGTCGTCAAAAATCGGTCAAAAACGTCATAGTATAGTATGTCGTCCAAAATCAGTCAAAAACGTCATAGTATAGTATGTCGTCCAAAATCTGTCAAAAAAGTCATAGTATAGTATGTCGTCCAAAATCTGTCAAAGAAGTCATAGTATAGTATGTCGTCAAAAATTGGTGAAAAAAGTCATAGTGTAGTATGTCGTCCAAAATCGGTCAAAAAAGTCATAGTATAGTATGTCGTCAAAAATCGGTCAAACACGTCATAGTATAGCATGTCTTCCAAAATCGGTCAAAAACGTCATAGTATAGTATGTCGTCAAAAAATTGTCAGAAACGTCATAGTATAGTATGTCGTCAAAAAACGGTCTAAAATGTCATAGTATAGTATGTCGTCCAAAATCTGTCAAAAAAGTCATAGTAAAGTATGTCATCAAAAATCGGTCAAAAAAGTCATAGTATAGTATGTTGTCCAAAATCGGTCAAAAAAGTCATAGTATAGTATGTCGTCAAAAATTGGTCAAAAACGTCATAGTATAGTATGTCGTCCAAAATCGGTCAAAAACTTCATAGTATACTATGTCGTCCAAAAACGTCATAGTATAGTATGTCGTCAAAAATCGGTCAAAAAACGTCATAGTATAGTATGTCGTCAAAAATCAGTCAAAAACGTTAAAAAGTCATAGTATAGTATGTCGTCCAAAATCGGTCAAAAACGTCATAGTATAGTATGTCGTCCAAAATCGGTCAAAAAACGTCATAGTATAGTATGTCGTCAAAAATTGGTCAAAAAAGTCATAGTATAGTATGTCGTCCAAAATTGGTCAAAAACGTCATAGTATAGCCTGTCGTCCAAAATCGGTCAAAAACGTCATAGTATAGTATGTCGTCCAAAATCGGTCAAAAACGTCATAGTATAGTATGTCGTCCAAAATCGGTCAAAAACGTCATAGTATAGTATGTCGTCAAAAATCGGTCAAAAACGTCATAGTATAGTATGTCGTCCAAAATCGGTCAAAAACGTCATAGTATAGTATGTCGTCAAAAATCGGTCAAAAAAGTCATAGTATAGTATGTCGTCAAAAATCGGTCAAAAAAGTCATAGTATAGTATGTTGTCCAAAATCGGTCAAAAAAGTCATAGTATAGTATGTTGTCCAAAATCGGTCAAAAAAGTCATAGTATAGTATGTCGTCAAAAATCGGTCAAAACCGTCATAGTATAGCATGTCGTCCAAAATCGGTCAAAAACGTCATAGTATAGTATGTCGTCAAAAAAGTCATAGTATAGTTTGTCCTCCAAAGTTATACCAATCAGTTTAGGATTGCAGAGTTTTTTTGTTCTAGCCAGGGTTTGAACCTGGGTCTTCCATGTGAAAGGCATGAGTGCTAACCACTACACCAACTCATTGTCCTAAATGCTGTTGGTTCATCATGTTATAGTATGTTGTCCAAAATCAGTCAAAAAAGTCATAGTATAGTATGTCGTCCAAAATCTGTCAAAAAAGTCATAGTATAGTATGTCCTCCAAAATCGGTCAAAAAAGTCATAGTATAGTATGTCGTCCAAAATCGGTCAAAAACGACATAGTATAGTATGTCGTCCAAAATCGGTCAAAAACATCATAGTATAGAATGTCGTCCAAAATCGGTCAAAAAAGTCATAGTATAGTATGTCGTCCAAAATCGGTCAAAAACGACATAGTATAGTATGTCGTCCAAAATCGGTCAAAAACATCATAGTATAGAATGTCGTCCAAAATCGGTCAAAAAAGTCATAGTATAGTATGTCGTCAAAAATCGGTCAAAAACGTCATAGTATAGTATGTCGTCAAAAATTGGTCAAAAAAGTCATAGTATAGTATGTCGTCCAAAATCGGTCAAAAACGTCATAGTATAGTATGTCGTCAAAAATCGGTCAAAAAAGTCATAGTATAGTATGTTGTCCAAAATCGGTCAAAAAAGTCATAGTATAGTATGTCGTCAAAAATTGGTCAAAAACGTCATAGTATAGTATGTCGTCCAAAATCGGTCAAAAACTTCATAGTATACTATGTCGTCCAAAAACGTCATAGTATAGTATGTCGTCAAAAATCGGTCAAAAAACGTCATAGTATAGTATGTCGTCAAAAATCAGTCAAAAACGTTAAAAAGTCATAGTATAGTATGTCGTCCAAAATCGGTCAAAAACGTCATAGTATAGTATGTCGTCGAAAATCGGTCAAAAAACGTCATAGTATAGTATGTCGTCCAAAATCGGTCAAAAACGTCATAGTATAGTATGTCGTCCAAAATCGGTCAAAAACGTCATAGTATAGTATGTCGTCCAAAATCGGTCAAAAACGTCATAGTATAGTATGTCGTCCAAAATCGGTCAAAAACGTCATAGTATAGTATGTCGTCCAAAATCGGTCAAAAACGTCATAGTATAGTATGTCGTCAAAAATCGGTCAAAAACGTCATAGTATAGTATGTCGTCAAAAATCGGTCAAAAAAGTCATAGTATAGTATGTTGTCCAAAATCGGTCAAAAAAGTCATAGTATAGTATGTCGTCCAAAATCTGTCAAAAACGTCATAGTATAGTATGTCGTCAAAAATCGGTCAAAAAAGTCATAGTATAGTATGTTGTCCAAAATCGGTCAAAAAAGTCATAGTATAGTATGTCGTCAAAAATCGGTCAAAAACGTCATAGTATAGCATGTCGTCCAAAATCGGTCAAAAACGTCATAGTATAGTATGTCGTCAAAAAAGTCATAGTATAGTTTGTCCTCCAAAGTTATACCAATCAGTTTAGGATTGCAGAGTTTTTTTGTTCTAGCCAGGGTTTGAACCTGGGTCTTCCATGTGAAAGGCATGAGTGCTAACCACTACACCA
Organism: Solea solea; assembly: GCF_958295425.1. Lineage (NCBI taxonomy): Eukaryota > Metazoa > Chordata > Actinopteri > Pleuronectiformes > Soleidae > Solea > Solea solea. Next base: position 22,097,813 of record NC_081138.1, read on the forward strand.
ACTCATTGTCCTAAATGCTGTTGGTTCATCATGTTATAGTATGTTGTCCAAAATCAGTCAAAAAAGTCATAGTATAGTATGTCGTCCAAAATCTGTCAAAAAAGTCATAGTATAGTATGTCCTCCAAAATCGGTCAAAAAAGTCATAGTATAGTATGTCGTCCAAAATCGGTCAAAAACGACATAGTATAGTATGTCGTCCAAAATCGGTCAAAAACATCATAGTATAGAATGTCGTCCAAAATCGGTCAAAAAAGTCATAGTATAGTATGTCGTCCAAAATCGGTCAAAAACGACATAGTATAGTATGTCGTCCAAAATCGGTCAAAAACATCATAGTATAGAATGTCGTCCAAAATCGGTCAAAAAAGTCATAGTATAGTATGTCGTCAAAAATCGGTCAAAAACGTCATAGTATAGTATGTCGTCAAAAATTGGTCAAAAAAGTCATAGTATAGTATGTCGTCGAAAATCGGTCAAAAAACGTCATAGTATAGTATGTCGTCCAAAATCGGTCAAAAACGTCATAGTATAGTATGTCGTCAAAAATCGGTCAAAAAAGTCATAGTATAGTATGTTGTCCAAAATCGGTCAAAAAAGTCATAGTATAGTATGTCGTCAAAAATTGGTCAAAAACGTCATAGTATAGTATGTCGTCCAAAATCGGTCAAAAACTTCATAGTATACTATGTCGTCCAAAAACGTCATAGTATAGTATGTCGTCAAAAATCGGTCAAAAAACGTCATAGTATAGTATGTCGTCAAAAACGTTAAAAAGTCATAGTATAGTATGTCGTCCAAAATCGGTCAAAAATCGTCATAGTATAGTATGTCGTCCAAAATCGGTCAAAAACGTCATAGTATAGTATGTCGTCCAAAATCGGTCAAAAACGTCATAGTATAGTATGTCGTCCAAAATCGGTCAAAAATGTCATAGTATAGTATGTCGTCGAAAATCGGTAAAAAAGTCATAGTATAGTATGTCGTCGAAAATCGGTCAAAAACGTCATAGTATAGTATGTCGTCCAAAATCGGTCAAAAAAGTCATAGTATAGTATGTCGTCAAAAATCGGTCAAAAACGTCATAGTATAGTATGTCGTCCAAAATCGGTCAAAAACGTCATTGTATATTATGTCTTCCAAAATCGGTCAAAAAAAGTCATATTATAGTATGTCGTCAAAAATCGGTCAAAAACGTCATAGTATAGTATGTCGTCCAAAATCAGTCAAAAACGTCATAGTATAGTATGTCGTCCAAAATCTGTCAAAAAAGTCATAGTATAGTATGTCGTCCAAAATCTGTCAAAGAAGTCATAGTATAGTATGTCGTCAAAAATTGGTGAAAAAAGTCATAGTGTAGTATGTCGTCCAAAATCGGTCAAAAAAGTCATAGTATAGTATGTCGTCAAAAATCGGTCAAACACGTCATAGTATAGCATGTCGTCCAAAATCGGTCAAAAACGTCATAGTATAGTATGTCGTCAAAAAATTGTCAGAAACGTCATAGTATAGTATGTCGTCAAAAAACGGTCTAAAATGTCATAGTATAGTATGTCGTCCAAAATCTGTCAAAAAAGTCATAGTAAAGTATGTCATCAAAAATCGGTCAAAAATGTCATAGTTATAGAATGTCGCTCAAAATCGCTCAAAAATGTCATAGTATAGTATGTCGTCCAAAATCGGTCAAAAATGTCATAGTATAGTATGTCATAGTATAGCATGTCATCCAAAATCGGTCAAAAACATCATAGTATAGTATGTCGTCAAAAATGTCACAGTTATAGTATGTCGCTCAAAATCGGTCAAAAACGTCATAGTATAGTATGTCGTCAAAAATTGGTCAAAAACTTCATAGTATAGCATGTCGTCCTAAAACGGTCAAAAACATCATAGTATAGTATGTCGTCCAAAATCTGTCAAAAATGTCATAGTATAGTATGTCGTCTAAAATCTGTCAAAAAAGTCATAGTATAGTATGTCGTCCAAAATCTGTCAAAAAAGTCATAGTATAGTAGGTCGTCAAAAAACTGTATAAAATGTCATAGTATAGTATGTCGTCCAAAATCGGTCAAAAACGTCATAGTATAGTATGTCGTCCAAAATCGGTCAAAAAACGCCATAGTATAGTATGTCGTCCAAAATCGGTCAAAAAATTTCATAGTATAGTATGTCGTCCAAAATCGGTCAAAAAACGTCATAGTATAGTATGTCGTCCAAAATCGGTCAAAAAAGTCATAGTATAGTATGTCGTCAAAAATCGGTCAAACACGTCATAGTATAGCATGTCGTCCAAAATCGGTCAAAAACGTCATAGTATAGTATGTCGTCAAAAATTTGTCAAAAACGTCATAGTATAGTATGTCGTCCAAAATCAGTCAAAAACGTCATAGTATAGTATGTCGTCCGAAATCTGTCAAAAAAGTCATAGTATAGTATGTCGTCCGAAATCGGTCAAAAATGTCATAGTATAGTATGTCGTCCAAAATCGGTCAAAAAAGTCATAGTATAGTATGTCATCAAAAATCGGTCAAAAATGTCATAGTTATAGTATGTCGCTCAAAATCGCTCAAAAATGTCATAGTATAGTATGTCGTCCAAAATCGGTCAAAAACGTCATAGTATAGTATGTCATAGTATAGCATGTCATCCAAAATCGGTCAAAAACATCATAGTATAGTATGTCGTCAAAAATGTCATAGTTATAGTATGTCGCTCAAAATCGGTCAAAAACGTCATAGTATAGTATGTCGTCAAAAATTGGTCAAAAACGTCATAGTATAGCATGTCGTCCAAAATCGGTCAAAAACATCATAGTATAGTATGTCGTCCAAAATCGGTCAAAAATGTCATAGTATAGTATGTCGTCCAAAATCTGTCAAAAAATTCATAGTATAGTATGTCGTCAAAAAACTGTATAAAATGTCATAGTATAGTATGTCGTCCAAAATCGGTCAAAAAAGTCATAGTATAGATGTCGTAAAAAATCTGTCAAAAACGTCATAGTATAGCATATCGTAAAAAATTGGTCAAAAACATCATAGCATAGTATGTCGTCCAAAATCGGTCAAAAAAGTCATAGCATAGTATGTCGTTCAAAAATTTGTCAAAAACGTCATAGTAAAGTATGTCGTCCAAAATCGGTCAAAAAAGTCATAGTATAGTATGTCGTCCAAAATCGGTCAAAAAAGTCATAGTATAGTATGTCGTCCGAAATTGGTCAAAAATGTCATAGTATAGTATGTCGTCAAAAAACGGTCTAAAATGTCATTGTATAGTATGTCGTCCAAAATCTGTCAAAAAAGTCATAGTATAGTATGTCATCAAAAATCGGTCAAAAATGTCAAGTTAGTAATACACTCAACATAGTAAGTTGAGTGTATTGATAATGTCACTCTTTCTTGTTTCCCTCTGATATTGAAATGTAGCCCTGGAAAGAATGTAACATTGCAGATCATTATACGACTACAATTCATTTCAGGTTTAAATATAAATAAAATCTCTTGTTTTTCTTTCTCTCTGTGTGTCTCACATGTAGCCATTTCATCCCATGGTTAACTTGGTGTGCAGCACTGACCTGAGGATGTTCCTGTGTGCCCTCTACGCCCCCGTGTGCACCGTTTATGGCCGGGTGTCCATGCCGTGCCGCTCTCTTTGCCAGCGAGCCAGAGACGAGTGCCACAAACTCATGGAGATATTTGGAGTCACCTGGCCAGAGGACATGGAGTGCAACAGGTTTGGGTTTTATTCAAATTTTTTGATGGATTATAGTTATGGGACAGCAGCAGTTTGTTTTGTCTCTTTGCTTCCTGCTTTTCTTTGAATTCATAACACCTATCAATTCAACAGATCACAGATGACCTCATTTCAATTAGGTAGTTTAAAGGTCACAGGGGTGTTAAAGGTCACAATGGTTGGTTTTTTTGCCTTGTGAAAAAGAAAAAAAAACAATTTTAAAGAATGCTTTTAAATTTGGCACAGATACATTTGAACCTTGTTAAGAATTAAATGTTAAAAACATGCTTTGAAAGGGAATGTTGTTCTTATATTTATTGTATTATATGTAATATATACAAAAAAAGTGGATTCTAAAAAATCACTTTTTTAGATGGGGGGGGGGGGGGGGGTGTCTCAGTTTAACCTCCATAATCTAACAGAGGTTTCACTTTCCCAGGTTCCCAGATTGTGATCAGCCTTATCCTCGTGCTGAAGACTTGCTCACGGGCTCTGACCCCACTGACCAGTCGTCCATGACGGTGCAGAGAGACTATGGTTTCTGGTGCCCCAGAGAGCTCAAGGTCGACCCTGACCTCGGGTACTCGTTCATGGGCAAGAAAGACTGTTCTGCTCCGTGTCCCTCAATGTTCTTCAACCAGCAGGAGCTCACTTTTACCCGATACTTCATAGGAGTCGTCTCCATTGTCTGCCTGTCCGCCACGCTCTTCACCTTCCTGACTTTTCTCATTGACGTCACCAGGTTTGAATGACTGCATGTCGTCTGAATTCTGATATCAAATAACTGAGCGTGATTTGGTTTAAAAAAAAGTTACATGGAAAGAATATGCAACATATGTAGATGTGTTTTTGTTTTTCGCATTAGGTTTCGATACCCTGAGCGACCGATAATCTTCTACGCCGTGTGCTACGTCATGGTGTCGCTGATATTTTTTCTCGGCTTCCTGTTGGAGGACAGGGTGGCGTGTAACGGTGTCAGCCCTTCTCAGTTCAGAGCCTCAACTATAACACAAGGTTCACACAACAAGGTGGGAGCTTCACTTTCATGCTGATTTTATGTAAAAGTTGTCTTTTGAGAAAAGCAGTGTTTTGAACCTGGATTTAACGTGTGAGTTTTTTGGGAAACAATCTTCCTAAATATCTGACTAAAAAATAAAATAAATGTAATTGAAATTCCAAATAATAGAAATGTTAGTGGCATATTGTGCCTATGTGAAAATTCTGAGCATGTAATGACACTGCTATTGATGTTTCTTTTTTTAGTAGTTTTTTGTTTTTCATTTCTTTTAATTGGATTTTTAATTATATTTATTTATTTCAGTTTTGTTTCAGTCAGACATTCAGGAAGATGGTTTTAAAATCAATTACATTTAAAAACAAAACAAACAAAAAAAATAATTTTTTTAATTTTTATCTTCTGCACTTTACATTTTCTTTTAATAATTTTAGAGAAAAATTATCATTTTAAACTCCATTATAGACTAACTTTGTTTTTCTTTTATTACTCTGTATTCTGTTTTATTTACTGTATGTTATAATTGGGATTCATTCAAATGTTTCCAAAAAAATGTTCTAAAACATTACTTATGTAAAGCACATTGAGTTGCCCTTGAGAAGTGCCTTGCCTTACACTGCCACAGGATCGGTGCATTCCTGCTCTGCCATGAATGCACTTAGTAAAAATGATGAATTGGATGTAGAATCTGTAGATTCTGATCAAGATAATATCAGTTATTGATCACACACCTTTCTCTCTCTCTCAGGTTTGCACCCTGTTCTTCATGGTCCTGTATTTCTTCACCATGGCCGGCAGTCTGTGGTGGGTCATACTGACTATCACTTGGTTTCTGGCCGCCGTGCCTAAATGGGGTAGTGAAGCCATAGAGAAGAAAGCCCTCCTCTTCCACGCCGTGGCCTGGGGGCTCCCAGGGGCCCTGACTGTCACCCTGTTGGCCCTGAACAAAATCGAAGGAGATGGGATCAGTGGAGTGTGTTTCATAGGCTTGTATGACATCGACGCCCTGAGGTGGTTTGTTCTGGCACCGCTCTGCCTCAACGTGGCGGTGAGTACATTCGGAAGATGAATGAGTGGGCGTGTGTGTGGAAGGAGAGACGAGTGGGATGATGTGGTGAACAGATTTATGATGGGATGGATGAGATAGAACTAGTGTCATTGGGGTGTAACGATTGAAAGATAGCGTCATAAATGGATGTGTGCATCTCCAGACTAATCGTTTGTCTCTCTCTCTCTCTCCAGGTGGGCGTCTCCCTCCTGTTGGTGGGCATTGTGGCTCTGAATCGTGTCCGCATGGAGATTCCCCTGGAGAAGGAAAACCAGACCAAACTAGTCAAGTTTATGATCCGGATGGGCGTCTTCTCTGTGCTCTACCTCGCGCCCCTGTTGACTGTGATCGGGTGCTACCTGTACGAACACACCTACCGGAACATTTGGGAGACAACGTGGATGCAGGAGAACTGCAAGCGCTACCACATCCCCTGTCCATACAAGGTAGAGAAAGAAAAAAAGAAAGACATTTTATTTCAAAATGTATTTATCCGATGATAAATAAAGTAGAGTAGTGAAACATAGTGAAAGCATGGTACAAATATAAATGTGGATGGTGTAATTTTTCTACCGACCTTACATTCAGTTTTATTATATTCATTTAAATTGATGCATATTTCTCCTTAAAAAGTGTATTTGTCTTAATATTTTTTGACTTTCTTACAAAGTAAAAAAAAAAAACCAAGGCATATGTAGAGTGCTTTAATCTGTGAGGAGGAGGTAACATCGGGATGTAAAATATGATTCTACTTTAGTTTCTTTGCTGGAGGAAAACTTAATAGTTAGAAAGTCACAAAAAAAGACAAAGCTACAGGATTAAAGTTGTAATAAACTTAAACAAAGATTATGTGTGTGTGTGTGTGTGTGTGTGTGTGGTATGGCTGAGTGAGTAGGTATCTGTGGAAGTAGGGGGGTCAAAGTTCAGCATACATCATTAGCTCAGCTAATACAGCTCTGAAGACTGGCTCCACACAAGACTGTCATCTCTGTTTTGCTCTGTCTCTTTGTCTCTTTGTCTTTCACTCTCACACACACACACACACACACACACACACACACTTTCAGTCTGTCTCTCTCTCTCTCTCTCTCTCACTCACCCACTCGGGGCTTGCTCGGACATGCTCTGCTGCGTGTGCTCTCTGTAACGTCTTTGTAGCTGTTTTGAAGAGTGGTGGGAGTGACGTGCGTGTTATAGACTGCCTGATAACCAAATCAAATGTGAACCACACAGACACAAACAGTTCACACACACACACGCACACACACGCACACAATATGATGAAAGTGTTTCATTAGTCCCACACGTTGAATGTAAGACTGTGGAAACTTCAGACTTCAGAAGCATCTGTTGTTTATGTGGTAATTAAAATACAGTGCTGATATAGTGATGTGATGAAAGATAAGTCCTTCTTGTTACTGTATTGAGGAGCGGTGGGAGCAGGTGTGTGTGTGTGTGTGTCTGTGTGTGTGTGTGTGTGAGAGCGAGGACACGAGGAGACGACCCCCTTCACGTCTTATTGTTGCGCTGGAATTTCAATATTGCTGTTATTTGATCTTTGCCCTGGGGGTGCAAATGTTAACATGTGTGAGAGGCTACAATTGTGTATTTTTGTACTATTGAAGATTCTGTGGGCATTGTTCTCTCTTTGTGTGTGTGTGTGTGTGTGTGTGTGTGTGTGTGTACATGTCTGTAGTAGGCTGTGTAGACCAATTGTCAAGCAAGCCTATCTTTGTGAGGACATTTTGACACAACTTTAACAGGGTTTCTGTATATTTGCATGTCTCACACGCAGAAAATCCTATAGGACATTTGAGGATTAAGACCTGGTTTAATGGTTAGGGTTAGGCATTTAGTTGTGATGTTAATGTTAGGGTAAGCGGCTCGGAACTGCATTATGTGTATGACTGTCCACACAAAGAGTGCAAAACCAGCACCTTTGTGTGTGTATCTGGTATTCCTAATGTTGTGGGGACTTAGATCTGTTTACACAGTCACATTAAGGGGACGTGTCTTCCTTATGGGGACAAACATCATGTCCCTATAATGTAAATTACTACATTTTAAGGAGAAGACATGTTTTAATGTCAGGGTCAGGGTTAGGCCAGTAGTAATTATGTTTAAGGTCAGAGTAAGTCTCCAGGAAATGAATGTAAGTCAATGCAATGTCCTCTGAAGCCATAGAAACCAGTGTGTGTGTGTGTGTACATGTCTTTAGTAGGCCGTGTGGACCAATTATCAAGCAAACCTATCTCTGTGCGGACATTTTGGCTGGTCCACACAACTTTAACAGGCTTTTTGAGGATTAGGACCTGGTTTTTGGGTTAGTTTAAGGGTTAGGGTTAGGCATTATGTCTGTGAGTGTCCACACTAAGGAAGCAAAACCAGCATGTGTGTGTGTGTGTGTGTGTGTGTGTGTGTGTGTGTGTGTGTGTGTGAGTGATAATTTACAGAAGGCTTCCGGCTTCTAGTTTTATATTGGCACGTAGATCTGTGACATTTAATCTCGTTCTGGGAAAGGCCGACGAAAGCTAATGAAAGCGTCTGTCAGTGAAAGACTTAAGTTAAAATCTGTGTTAAATAGCTCTGTATTCTGACAGCTTTCACTGACGGAGAGGAAACTCTTCCAGTCTCCTGCAGCACTTTGTCCATTCAGGAGCCAGAAGTCCACAAAGAGACTTTCTGGTGACGTTTGGCTGCGTGCCAGTCATCACCCTCCACAATATTCACGGCACTTGTGAGGACACATAGGAAGGAAGTAGGGAAACGGCAACTGCAGCAGCAGCAGCAATGGACAGGTTGTTAACCTAAAAGAAGACATTGCTACACAATTACATGTTCTATTTAAACTAAAATACTGCATTTATCTACTCACTGTCACATCAGTCTGAACTGCAAATGAAGGAAAACTAGTATAACCTAGTGAAAAATACTGTTTTTCATTGACACATTTCAGTTTATGAAACATCATGACATAATTTTTAAACTAACGTTTTAGTGTTTTACCTGTGCAGGCAATACATTACTGAATAATTTATGTAAATAATATTTGTATGTGTTCCTAATCATGTTTTACTCCCTCACATCACTTAAACTTGTGAATCTATACATTGTTTTGTTTTTCTAACCTTTTATTCATTTAGTTTTCAATTACTTAGGACATTGTTTGTAGAAGCCCCAGGTTGTTTTCAAACTCAGTTATTAGATTATATGTTGTTGGTTTTTTGTTTTTTAAATCAATATGTCTTTAATGGAAGTTTTGCGATGTCAATTTGTCTATTTTTAATTAAAAAGGGAACTTAAAACAAGCTACATGAAGTGTTCAACAAATCCAATGTTGCCTATGAAACCTCTGTAAAATGCTGCCCTCTGCTGTCGGGTCCTGTGTTCTGCATATTATTTAATTCTATTATGTTAAGTGTAGTTTAAAATTCTCATTTCTGTGTGTTTACATGCATGTTATTTTGGACTTGAAACAGTACAACAGTATATCTGTCACTAGTCTTTGTCGTCTCGTCTGCTGATATAATATTTAATCTTAACTCTGTTGTGGGCAGGTGGAGCAGACCAGTCGCCCCGTCATGGTGTTGTTCCTGATAAAGTACCTGATGATGCTGGTGGTGGGCATCCCCTCTGTGTTCTGGGTGGGCAGTAAGAAGACGTGTTTCGAGTGGGCCAGCTTTCTGCACGGACGCCAGCGCAAAGAGTAAGATGAGCGTGGAACAGAAGCTTGTGTGGTGTTAGTTTTGGTCTTGGTGCTTATTTTAAAGTGTGAGGAAAAGTGAGTGAATTTCATTTGATGTCACTGCTTTAAACAAATAAATCAGGAGTAAACATACGTATTTACCTGCTGTCTATCACCATGGCGACACACGAGTATCCTCTGCACTACCCCTCCTCTCTCTCTCTCTCTCTCCACCTCTGCTGTGTCCTTCACCTCTCTATTGTTCCTCTCTGTTTGTTCACCTTTCATTACCCTCCTCTCCACACTCTTCTCCCTCTTGTCTCCCCACACGTCTCTTAGCTCTGATTTTCTCTCTCCTGCTTCACTGCTCTTCTCTTCCTTCAACCTCATTATCTCCTCTTGGTCCCGTGTTGCCCATTTGCACGTTTCCTCGCCTCACTTGTTCCGTCTTCTCCCTGCAGCAGCGGCGTGAACGAGTCTCGCCAGGTGCTCCAGGAGCAGCCGGACTTCACCCAGTCTCTGCTGCGTGAACCCAACACCCCCGTTATAAGGAAGTCCAGAGGAACGTCCACTCAGGTAGGCGGGAGAACCAGATACAGCTGTTTCACAAAAAAGTCATTGTAGTTTTATTATCATTATTATTGAACAAGCACAGTAAAGAATAAGTTTTTCATAAATTATATTTGAAGGAAAAAAATTCTAAATCAACCCAGGTCTTCATAGCTTCATACAGTAAAAACAATTATCAGAATTCTGGATGAGTGGGATGTTATTGATGCACATTCGTACTATACTATGTACTATTTTAAAATAGTTTAAGCACATAACTGAAAACTTAAGAGATAAAAACAGAAAATATGTAATAGTATAATCCAATCACAATGGATTCATATCATATTCATGGAAACGTATCTAAGGTATACTAAGATCGACTTTGCCATTCACCTACTGTATTTGTTGATGAATTATTATTATTATTATCACAATTATTATCACAAATATTCATCTTATAAAAAGATATCTAGGTTAAAAATATATATGTTTCTGTAATGGTTAATACACCAGTATGTAAAAGTTCTTTAACCAAAATTACATTTTTAATGCGAAAATAATATAATTATTGATGTTATCATTCACTGTTTTACAAAAAAACTGGAAAGAAATAGTAAAGCATATAAATTATAATAAATATAAACAACTTGTAAATTACTTTTAGTGGTTGAATGTTATGCTTGATTCATTTCTGACTTCTCAGAGAAGAAACTCCGGCTTAAATGTGGCTATAAAAAGGTGAATTCAGTTTGTTATTTGCCAAATAAATAACAATAACAATTTTATATATGAAATAATTCATGCATTCATCACATTTGCATATGGAACATTTAAGTGTGCAATAAAGCTACTATAATACATAAAAGGTTTCAGACAGTAATGTCCCCAGTGGTTCCAGATGTTAAATTATTTAGTCACTATTGTAAAGAAACAGCAGTAGCGTCCCTGAGGAAAAACAGAAAAAACCCTGGTGATGAGCATCTCAGGAGTCAAATACAGTGAAAGAAGAGGATCAGTATTTGTTTATCACCATTACTAATGACATGCTCTATCAAAACTTTGAAATGACTACTAATCTCTTCTATCCCTCTGTCGTGACTCTAGGGCACCTCCACTCACGCCTCCTCCACTCACCTGGCAGTCCTGGAGGATCTGGACGAACCCGTTAGAAGTCACCACGGTCACGCCGCCTCCACCAGGAGTAAAGCCAGCAGCGTTCACAGCAAGACCAGCTACCACGGCAGCCTGCGCCGCACTCGTGACGACAGGTAAAAACAGGAAAACCTGATTTCTTTTTCAGTCTGTCATCTGGACTGAATCAGGATAACTTTTGACCCCCCTTGTTACACAGAAGCGACACCCTGGCGTACAGAGGCACCGAGCAGCGCAGTTTCCACAGCAGCATGCCACGTCTCGACCACCCGCTCTCCACGCACAGCAGTCTGCACCAGATAGACAGCAACTCCAGGCACGGCAGCCAGCGAGACATGTCGGAGGCTCCGCCTCCCGTCATCACGCACGGAACCACGGCGAGTAACAGTCGAGTGGACGAGAACGGCGGCACCAGTGCTTGAGAGAAGCCACAAAACTTTCAAAATGAATAATTGTCCGTATGCTGCCGTGATGCTTTTGCCCTCGGAGCAAATGCACTGAAGTGTGTCAGAGTTTTCCCTTCGTGAGAAGTGCCTGCTTGTCATTTGCAAACAGACAAACAGATGTTTACACAGCAGTTGACACAAAGAGGCGGAGCCAAACTTGTTACAAAGTGACCTGGCGTTTGTTGAAGGTGAACTCGCGTCCTGGATTTGGAGGATTGGACACCAGTTTTCAGAGCCTAACCCAACACCATTTTACAAACAAATGTATTTTTCTTTGCATCATCTTGCAGAACTTCCTGTTAAATATGTGAACATTGCAGTGCATTGCTTTTATAACTTAAATCTTCAACGTTCTTTCTTCTCATCTGAGACTTGTTTCGGTCTGTTAATAATCTTAATCTTTGGGTGGATTAACACAAACGAGGGCTGCAATGAATTGATTGTTATCAGTTTCAGTGTCAAGAATCTTAATGACAAAAAGTGTTGATTGGAACATTATTCACAGTGAAGAAACTGAAAAAATACTCAGACAAATTAAAATAGATGACAATTAATTTAGTAGTCAATTAATAATTAATTAATTAATTGTTGCAGCCCTATCAGAGACGCACGATTATTAGCCTCATGCAACATTGTGGACCTCTCTTGAGCGGTTTTGCAAGATATTTTTATACTGTGAAAATCAACTGCTGTTTCGCAGTCAGTGTGTATGTGCAGGTGTGTGTGTGTGTGTGCGTGCGCATGTAAGAAACAAGACGCAAGTGGTTTTGTATGTTCTAAACTTTTATTGTGACCTTTTCCGTGACGTAACAGGGTTGTTTTATATAGAACATGGACGTTTTTATGCGTAAAAACAAACTGGACAAAGTACGTTGTGCACTCACTGTCGGTGTCTGAACGTTTGCCTCAAATTGCTTCACAATCTTTTCAAGGTACAACAACAAACCGGACGACCGGAATATTCAGGTCGCCACTCATCACTGTGTCCACAGTCACACAGCTGTATAAACCATAGTGTCATTTTTTGAAAAAGCTTTTATTTTGAAATCTGTTGTCATTTATGTCATTATTTTACATTTATTGTGGACATTTTACAGGAAGTGTGTAGTGTTACTGTCTCTCTACTGTGGTTGTGTTTTGTTCTACAATCCCTCAAGTTCCAGTTTACCTACCTCACGTCTACCCTTCTCTGGACCCACTCACGCACATTTCTCCATAGTTGTGAGGACTCTTTTTGACCCTTTTAGGCTTTTCTTAGCTCGACACCACACTCAGGCTACAATGGCGTCATTTTTGTAACCTAATATCACACCAACACGTGTAACCATTTCTTAATTTTAATATAAACTCTTAAAACAGAGTGTCAACCCTCAGAGAACTCTTTTTAAAGTGATCAGGAGCAGCCAAAATATTCCTTGCTCGCTACAGTAACAGCTTTAAACCAAAGTTTGTTCTCAACAGAAAGAGGTGCACACACACATACCAGATTCATAAATCTGAACTACTGCCATTGATGGATATTATTATTTAGATTCTTATTTATCATGGGTTCTGTCTATTTCTTCATCAACATTCATACACATTTCTGTCTTTCTAGAATTGTGAAGACATAAATTAAAAGAAATGTACGCCCGGGGATCAATTCAGTATTTCTGATTCTGGTCATTTGTCCCTTACTCTAAACTTAACCACCACTCAACCACTAGCCCTTACCTTAACCCTCGTAGTGTAAACATGAGTTAGTGAAGACCAACTGCCTCCTGTGAATCTGTCGTACAAAGATGTTCTGTCCTCCGCCTGCTCCTCCTGCACATGTGACCACACTCGTCTTTTTTCTGGACCTAAACAAAGTGTCTGTGCTGTCGTTGACTTCTTCAGACATTAACTCTCGGGCTTCTGCGTCTTTACAATGAGAGAGTGATACTAAATCCTTATTTCTTTTTTTTTTTACTTCCATGTCTTACATGTCATTCAACCAGACATGACTTGACTTGTTAATTCTGATGATGTTGTCATGATGTGCAGTACCTTTTCTGAATTCTGAAACCGGAGTTGTACTTTGGCTTTTAATTTATTTGCATTTTGGGACTGTAATGACCTGTTTCACATGCAGTCTAATAAACATTTTATAGACTTTCATTGCTTTTGTGATTTTTGCATTCATTCTGAAGGGTGAATTGCTAAGACAAAATAATGCCCACCTTAAATAACATCATATTTAAACCATTACATTTTCCTTTCCTTTAAAGCTAGGGACTGTAAGTGTGGAAGAGCTCTCTCGTCAGAGCCACGTCTTTATTCAGTCATTGTGGTGGAACTATCACTGTTTTTGGCAATTACATATATTATAAGTGACAGACACAGGCTAATTATTCCATGTGGTCTGAATCAAATGATTGGTCTAGTTTATTACGGCATTGTGAAGGTACAGATGAAAACCTTGCAAATATCATAACATAACATAACCAGAGAGACATAAACATACTTAAAGCAAATGTAGAATGTGAAATGTTTTTTTCTATATATAAGCAGATGTGGCACTGACAGGACTGTATCCAATTTCCTGTTGAATGTGAATGTGCAATGACAAAGATATGAATGAGATTATATTCTACTCTATTCTATCAAATTTTAGTTCAGCAACCACATTATATAAAACACACTACAGTTACGCAGTGATGTGCCACTATCCTCATCCTGCGGTTCACAATCCTGCAGTGCTGTAGAATAAACAAAGAATGACCAGAGGGACCGTGACTCGGCTCAGGACCAGATTCCCGATCGTTCCCGTTTCCGCCGGACAATGGCGGCGACGTCTTGTTTGAGCGTGCAGACGCTCTGCTCCAGCTGCTCTGAAAAGTCCCTCAGCAGACGACTCTGCTCGTCTGTGAACAGTCTGAGTCCCAGCAGGTCAGAGTCCTCCTGGAGCACACACAAGGAAATACACGCATGCGTCACTATAAATTACAAACACACAGGTTGCAGCCAGGATTTACATCTAGTTTTCACACAGCTCTGTGTCCACTGTACAGTAGATTTCAGACACCATGTATGGACTGTGTGTCACATGAGTAACTAAATAGAATTCTTCAGACAGTTGTATTGCAAGTTTCATTGTTGTTATTTTGTTAAAAAAGTGGAAATCTCCCACCGCTCCATGTTTCAAAAGATGGCTAAATAAATTATAGTTATTGCAAACATAACTCCCAGTTGCTTTTTTCAGGGGTCTGGAAGCCTAAAAAAAGACCTGTCTAACCTATGAGTGCAGCTGTGTCAGGGTTACTCCACCCAGGGCTTTTTTTTTTATTTTTTCCTCTTTATCCTTGTTTGATTGTGTATGACTCTTTTGTGAGATGAGAGTATTCTTTCCTTATGTATTTGTTTATTTTGATGTCTTAACAAGCTATACAGAGCTTGACTTAACACTCTCTTTGAACCTTTCAAGAAAATTATCTAAACGGATAGTTGGCGGGTGCACTTGTTCTAATGTAATAAAGTATTAAAATATATGTAGAAGGGTTCATTATTGCATTCAGAGAATTTCACATTTCAATTGATGACTACATAATAATATATTCAACTTAAAAAGGGTGCATTTGAGATTCCCCCCCAAAAAAATGGGCATTTAAAAAGCAACACATGCATATACATCCATTCTGCATACACATCTGCATTCACTTGTATATATAAATGTTTTTCTGTCTATCAAACCCTGGGGAGCCAAGTCTGTAAATGACAGACAGAAAAGAATACCCTGGAAACAAGGTGTAACTGCTGGTTTAAAAACATATAAATACTAAACTGTATATGAAAGTTTCCTCCAACACTCTTTTGCACCATGTATAATGTTGCCTGTTTTTTTTCAGTCCAGTCAGGAGAAAGGAAAATCACAATAAAAATGTTTGATAATGAGTGAAATCGTCAGCGGTTACCATTATAACTTCACTGTAATCTCAGTGAGATTATCAGGAGTTTTGTATTAACCAGCTCCGTCTATAGCAAACACACACACACACACACACACAGTGGTGTACATACACTGGGCCTGTGTCTGCGCAGGCGCTGCAGCTGAGCTCTGACTGAGGTCATACTGTGGTAGAAAACCTTGAGAGCGCGAGCAAATTCTGCATCGCAGCTGGGACGCAGCGAGCGACCACGCCCTACATCACCACCTGAAACAACAAAGGGATGGAGGTCGTAAGAGGAGAGATTCATTATTATAAAGTGTAGTTTCTAAGCTTTCCAACGATGTCCAACACATGGAAATCTGACAATATTTGAAGAAGATGTGGGCACTCCTCAAACATGTTTTGTGAGAAAAGCAGGCTGAAAGTTTCTGAAAGATTCTCATCCACCTGGGGAGGCACACAAATCCACACATCACAAATATCCAGAGAGCAGCAGTTCTCCAGGTGGAAATACCAGTGAGGAAAATAAAAGACCATAGAATGGCAACAGTCATCAAACAACCACTCGTTACAACCAACGTATGCAGAAGAAAATCTCTCACATCATATAAAACCTTGAAGCTGATTGGCTACAGCAGCAGAAGATCAGAGCGGGCGCTGTGTGTCCAAAACATTCACACACAATACACCATGCATACCGTTCCTGGCTGTATTGAGTTGTTCTCTCAGACTGTGATTTTCCTTCCTCAGTGACGCATTAACACTCTTTAGTTCTTCCACGTCCTGTTGAAGAGCTCGCACTGCACAGCTGAGCTCTGGAGAATTTACACCCTAAAGTGACACAAACACACACACACGTTAGACATCCATATTTTACAAGTGTCTACTGTTTCACACCTTATCATAATATATGTATGGTATTATTTATTATATAAACAGGCCAGAGAGAGACTCACTGCGGCACTTGTCGGGTCCGCGTCATCGATGATAAACACGCCCTCTGTGGTCATCCTCACTCTCTCCAGAGATGATGCCAAGTCTGTACAACCATCTGACACACACACACACACACACACACACACACACACACACTTAAACATGGCAATAACGTGAAATGAAATGAAAGAAAGTGGGATGCAGGATGAACACAATTATACACCTTGAAGACCCCACAGCTCCAGCACCACAGCACTGCTCTGCAGGTAGTCGAGCAGACGCTGGGACGTGTTGATTGACGCAAAGTGAACTCTGTGATCCAGGAGAGGGTTGACGTTGTGCCACACAGCTGGAGTGTAGAGGGGCTGGCTACAGTCAAACAAACTGAAACTACGGCAAGAGAGAGGGATGAGGAGGAACGTGGGAGAACAAACTATTTTATCAGTATTATATCTAATACTGTATAATGTTCCCCACTTTAGAAATAGTAAAATTACAAAGGTGTCCTATTTAAATGTTATATACTCATTAACCCTGTGATTATTCTGACATCGTCTGCTCGATCACTTGTGGACCAAAAGAAATTCTGCACTCTCCACATTTTAGCAGCACTTCAAACTCCTATCATATGAATTTCTATCTCCTCCCATACATACACACACACACACACACACACACACACACACACACGTGACTGCCTTACCCAATCTGAACCCCTCTGTTTCGGGCCTCTCTGATCCAGCGCAGACCACAACACTGCTCCAGAACGAGCTGAAAGTCCAGCCGCCGTCCCAGTAACTCAGACGGGTCGATCAGGATGTCGTCCTCACTGAGTGGGCTGGGATTTTTATTTATTAAAAGGATAGATTCAGGTTTATTAAACTAAACTATCCCTTTAATGTGTGTATAGTGTGTCTGCGTGTGTCATACAGTCCAGTGGAGTTGCAGGGAACCAGCTGTGCTTGAAGAATGGCCTCCTCTGTGCCCTCTGACCCCAGCACCTGCACAGACACAGTCATCACACATTACAGTGTAGTGATCAATTCATCTGGATCAATACATTGATTCAATAAGCAAAAATATGATTGTATTTCAAAGAAGTTGAAGACCCAACTTAAATCATTACTTTACATTACTCTTTGAAACTTCAGGTGAAGTTTAGGGCTAAGGGTCAAACATCGTACATAACCCATACAGACTGAGGACATTTTAGCTGGTCCTCACATCTTTTAAGGGCTTTTTGGGAGTAAGGACCTGGTTTTAGGGTAGGGGTTAGAATTGGGTTTAGGTTACGGTTAGGATAAAGGTTAGGGTTCTGCACTATGGATGAAGAGCAAACCTGTGTGTGTGTGTGTGTGTGTGTGTGGTTTTACCTCCAGTTGCTCCTCCAGTGGGATGCGGAAGGCCAAAGACTGTAGCCACAGGTGAGCAGTACCAAGGAGCAGAGGCTCCACTGGATCCCAGAACGGGTCTTTATCTCTGGGTAATGCAGCTGACGTCAGTCCCTCTACGGTCTGACAGCAGCAACACAACAAGAAAAACTAATTTTCCATTTCCATTTCCATGTAAAACAGCTTATTATAAAGTCAGCTATGGCTCTAATGATCTTCTGCATTGATACCAATGTAGGGCCAAAAGGTGAACGTGATAGAAACCAGTGAATTGTGGTTTAAATCCTCCTTATGAACAGAAAACAAACGTTTGTTGAACAGAGAAATATTTCGCACACACAAAGAAATAATTATGTTTGCACGATTTACACATTTATTGCTTTTATTTATTTATTTACTTACAGGGGTTTCTCTCTGCTCAGCCTGATGTTGCTGGTAAACGTCTTCCATCAGGAATTTACGGTTCACAAACTTGGCCTTGGACCATATCCACACCTGGGGAGGGGGTCAAACACTGAGCTCCAATAACAAACCTAAACTGAATTTGGATTCACAAGAAAGGCTTATGTGTAAACGAGGGATGGAAAATAGAGGCAGACCTGTTTTTTCCCAACTGAGGTGACTCTGACCACGATGTCTTTCTCCAGATCGTGGCCTTTTGAATCGGACAGCGCCAAATTCTTGATCTCCAACTTAAACTCCACCCCCTACAAATATGGCCGGCAAAAAAAGAGCATTATTTATTTAATAAATAAGTAAATGTGTATTATTATTTTTTTTTTATATCATCTGTGATTCCAAGTGAACATTAGCGCCAACTTTGACAGGATCATCACAAGATGGATTATTATTATTATACTGTCTTAGGACAGTAAGTATCTAAATGAGTTTATGTCGCATGTGAAGATTACCAAGAGTGTGTGTGTGTGTTCTGTTACCTTGTTCAGCTCCTGACTCATCTGATTGGCTTCAGCCACCATTGGCATCAGTTTAATGTAGTCGTAGAAAACAGCCAGGAGACTGGGGTCTGTCTGACTGCAGCCGGTGTTGGACTCACCTGAACACATGAAGACACGAGTCATTGCCTAAAAGCCGCAGTGCATAACTTTTCATTTTACATTCACAGGTCACACAACGCTGACTCTCTGTGTATGTAGCTGTATAGCTGTGCATGCACAGGAAACTATGAGTTTTATGTCAAGACAGACGGGCGCATAGTGGAATCACCACAGCCATGTAGTGCTGGTGAAGTCTGACTGAAAACACCAAAGAAACATTTCAGAAGGTGATTCTTCTGCTAAAAAACTGGACATTCCAGGGACAACCAGCAAATGGGTAGTGGGGAGTGGGGTGGTGCTAGATTTGGGAGTTTGGTAATTACTCAGAATTCCTTCGATGGGCGACAGAGGTTACACACTTTATCCTTAAGCTTTGCAGTGCAATGCTTTAGATCAAATCTGAGTTTCTAGAGTTGTTGCTCAGTGAAATGGGCCCCTCAGTTTCACGGCTCCGATAGTAAATCTAGAAGCATCTTTTCCAGTATCCCTCATCACATCGATGTGATGAGTGGGGGTGGGTAACCTCACGATACGATACGATAATGAATATTTTGCAAGACAATCACGATATCTGTCTAACTGAAGAAAAGAAAACGTCAGAATTTCTGTATTTACACAGAGAACAAAGTGCATAAAGTCTATGTATTGAGCGTGGATGAGGCAACTCTTAACGTAGCTTTCTCCACCATTATCCCGCTGTAAACTCACTCTTTGGTAACTTCAGCATCAGTTTCCCTCATTCATTTTTGGCAGGAACTGTTTACTTTACCTAATTTGTTAATAAAAATATTGATATTTGCCCTGGGATGAAGATATATCACATGAGGGGACATTGGGAGGAGGGATGGGAATTCTAACGGCAACAAAATAGAAAGAGTTAGTCAAAAGATGGCATTGCTGACAGCAGCTTTCACTTTAATTCCTTTACTTCAGATTATTGATCCTCCCCCTCACCCAGGTGGATGCCTTCAGCAGCCGCCACCTCAGACTGAAAATAGTCATAGTCATAGCGACTCCACTCGTCCCCGCCCCTCTCTGAGGGAAAACCAATGAACAGGTAGGTGCAGTTAGATCCTAGAATGAGACGATCCTGAAGAGAGAGAGAGAGAGAGAAACATTACAAAGTGTGTAAACATCACTCTGACATACCAGTAAAGTTTGTGGTTGTGTTGAGACTCACCAGGTGCTGCAGCTCAGCTGTCTGGGAAACAGCTTGTCCATTGACAATAACCCTTGACCCTGGGTGTGGGGTCAGTGTGACTCGGCGCTGTTCATTTCTGAAAACGACATGACGCTCCTGGATCCTACACACAAAAACACACATGTGAGAACTCTTTAAAGCTGATTGTTCCGTCTTTTCCTCAGGTTGATAAACACACATTTAATATGTGATGTATGATCTGAGGTCATCTCTCAATCTCTGAAAGGCTCTTTCCATTATCTGTACAAACACAAAGTCTACACACACAAATAACTCACACTTTGTGGATCAATGATGAAAACTCACCCTAGGCCCTTGATAGCGATGGATCTTGGTGAGGAGTCACACAGGCCGATGTCCCATTCCCCTGAAATGCAACACAGTAATAATGACACTAAAACTGATACAAGAAAAGTGGAAAAAGAGGAAAACAAAAACAGGATTTCAGAGATTCAGACTCACCCTCCCGGATGAATAGCTTGACCACACCAGACAGCTGAGCGTCCTCGTTAATGTTGAGGACGTAGGGATGCATCTGCATCATCCTCCTCTCCTGACAGTGATGGGGAGACGTCGTGAAAGACAGAGGGAGACAACAAAAGACCAAAATGTCCCCTAGTTGACGTGCAAAGATGTTTTAATTTCAAACCTTCACCAAGTGCATTCATGTTCTGTGTTTTCCGACGCTCACCTGAAACTACACACCCCGCACATGTCTGTTCCTGCACTGCTGATTCTGTGAGGGTGTGTTGGGTTTGTTTGTACCTGTGTGATGTTAGCGTACTGCTGCTCCCAGTCTCGCAGCGCCTCCTGCAGGTGTTGTTCCCACAGAGTCTGAATGGCTCTGATCTGGAGTTCGTTGTTGGTCAGCAGCTGTCGGAGCTCCTCTGCACACAAACAAACAAACAAACAAACAAACAAACACACACACATTTCCAGATGTCACCTGCTGAGTCCTGTGTAATTCTGCTGTGACATACTACATTTCTCTGGACACCAATAATCTGACTACTGACCTTATTCTGAATAAGAGTAACTAATAGAATAGAAATGTAGTGGAATAAAAGTAAAAGTTGCTAGAAATATAAATAAAGTAAATTGTAACATATCGTTTTTATAGTTTCATTGTACGACTTGTTTATTTGTGTGGGTTTTATACTTTCTACAGTATTTTATTGTTTTATTGTTCTTAGGTCTATTAGGTCTAATGTTTTTATATTTTATTTATCTCTGATGTACAGCACTTTGTTGTTTTTCAAGTGTTTATAAACAAAGTTGGATTGGATTACAACAGATATGTGAATTTTGTACTTACAGTAGAGTAACAAAGTATTTGTACTTAGTTACATTACCACACTGCTGCTGTGGGACATTAAGATCTGATTACATTATGTGACTAACACTCAGATTACCCCACATGCTTTAATCTGTGTAATGTTTGTTATTATAATGACCTTATTCAGGTTATGGTATTCTTTATTCTGAGTGAGATTAAGTTGTTGACATGCAACTGTCTTTGCAAATGTAATTTAATTAGATTAAAGATGGGGTAGGCAGTATGACTTGAATAAATACCTGAGGCTCTATGTGTTTTATTACATTTAACTCTCTTTTCAGTTTACAGGCAGTTGTTTCCGAGGCTGGATTATTAACCTTAACCTTTTTACTGAAGACAGTAAAAACTGCTTCTCACTCAGCAGTTGTTCGTAATAAAATATTATCCCAAATTATAATTATTTTGTGATGTCGTTTGTTGACGTGGCAGTGACACATTCAGACTATTGTAAAACTTCACTGGTCTCGTCGTTGGCTCTTCGTCCCTCCTGACCGAGGCGACTCAGTCGTTGCAGCAGTCTGGCGTTCTCAGCCTTCAGCTCTTTGACCAGACGCTCGGTGGGGCTCTCGTTCACCACTGGCCGGTTCTGGATACGCTTTGCCCTGAAGAAGTGGGGGGAGGTCAGGGTGAGAAGGTTAGAGGTCGGCTAAGAAGTAAAAGGTGGAAGAAGAAAGTCATTGCAGACTTGCTGTAGCTACCTCTCAGCATAGCGCAGCGTTGAAAGTGACTCCTCGTAGCAGATGTCGGCAGGGCTCAGCGTGGCAATCTTGGACAAATGATTCATTTTAATGAGTTAAAATCAAGATAAACCTGCAGAGGGCTTAGATCTCTGACAAAGGATGGTGCCGCATGTATAATTATTAAGAACATATTTAAAATGATTACTGTGTGATACTTGTGCAGATCTGTGAGAAACAAAGAAGTTTTCTTCGGTCTGTAGAACATGATGTGAACAGGTCACGATGATATTTAATCTAAAATGGTCATTTTTCACACATTCTGGCTTACAAAAGTTGAAAATTGCAGTAGTACTGCAATTTTGATCAATTGTTCAGCCCTAGACATTTCCCATCATTTCCACAGACTCCCTGTAACACTTAACACTTTCCTGTCATGCTGGTGTCACGCTCTTGTTTTGGTCAAAAAGAGGCAACGAAGAAGACGGCAACCACGGAAATTTGTTTGACGTTACCCGTGGAAGTCCGCCAGCACCCACAGATCAAACACAACCCACGCTCAGATAATACAAGAACGTACAAAAGAGGTGAAACTAAACAGGTTTAGGAAAAGAATAAAGAATAAACTTGACAAATGATGGATAAAAAACCAGATCCCCTTCTAGCAACCATAGATGAAATAAAGCGTTGTAAATTCCAAGACTTAGATCCTGTCAAAACTATTAGATCCACACTTTAAAATATAAGATTATCTCCCCGAAAAAGTGCTCTCATCCTTAACAATTGACTATTCTAGACATCCCGGCTATCAAGTTCCATTAAAGCAGGCCCTTTATCCCTTTTTACAATATTATTTTATTTGTTCATTTATTTTTTAATTATTTGATTTACTTTTTTCAGATATGCTGACATTTTTGTATTTGGATGTTTTCTACTAATCTTTGCTACTACTTAATGTAAGTGTGAGGTATGTATATAAACAGAAATAGATTGTTTTTTTTATTTACTAAAAACAGAGTGATTTTACCTTGGCCAGTGCCAATGTCTCATGTATTGTGTTTACATGTAATACTCTGAAAATAAGATACATGAATAAATAAATGAGAAATCCCCACTGCTACACTGTAATGTGAGTTCAAACATGCCTGTGTGGACCCTGGTTTGAGTATTAACATAATCGTGAGCGTGTTAGACGCGTGTGTGGAAATGCAAAGTGTTTTTAAGCCCTGAGCATCCACAGTGTCTGTTACCATGACGGTGCGACTGTTGCCCCCCAGTGCAGACTGCAGCAGCTTTGTGAGAACCGAGTCTCTGTAGGGAATATGGATGACCTTCCTCCCGACTGCCACGTCAGCCAGAGCACTGGCGGGAGGGAGATAAGATAAGAGAGAGCAGGTTATAACCTTAACTGGAACCAAAAGATGCATTTAAACATCGGGTCTGACTGAACCTAATGACGTTTCCCAGCGTGGTGAGGCTCAGGTTGATGGCTGTGCCCTCTTTGAGTCGATCCGCCTCAGAGCCACACGACCGTTGACGCTCGCTGCCGGCCAGGTCCACGAGATTAACGTTGGACTGTTTTGTGATGTTCTCTTTGGAAAAGATCTGCAAGGGAGTGACAGTAATCAGTCAATCAAGTGAGGAAACATGGAGGAACCTTAATGCTCTCCTTTGTCTGGTGCCCTCAAGGTCACTGGAAACATGTGGAATAAACATGTGGATGTGTCATGTACCTGTTTGAGCTGTAGAATGATCAGCATGTGCGAGCGACTGCTGTTGGCGTTCATGTGAGTGGCAGCTGTGGTTCGAGTCCTGGTTCCTTGTTCCATTAACTGCTCCACCTACACAAACATGTATACGATGGAAGGGTGTGCTATATGACGACGCTTAGTGATTTATGTAGCCATGTTGAGGAAAACATGTTTTTTTTCCTATAAGGATGAATGAAAAGTCACCATAAATGATGAAACACATCCGATTTTGGAGGGTAATCGAGGTCATAATCCATGAATATAGAAATATAGTTGTAATCTTTAACACCTAAGTCTCAAACTGTCTGTATGGACTTTAAAAAATATATATATTTTACCCATAAAAGGGCCAGAAAATGTCCTGTGAGTGAGAATAACTTTCAGTATCTGGCAGTTATTTACAATTCACTGCATGTTAAAATGAAAAACATTGCAGTTGTACATGAACACCAGATTGTGCGTGTTGAATTTGAAATTTGTATACAGTATAAGACTAAGATTTGTTTAAGTCTTTTTCTCAATGTCCAAAAAAATTGCAATGTCCAAAAAAAGACTCTATATTGCACATTCTTACGTTTTAACATAGAAATGAAAAAAAACAGCATCCTAAATGCTCTGTGTTCTAAGGGTTAATGATGATTCGAAACTCAATTATGGGTGTTTTAACTGTCATTTTCTCTTAATCTACATAAATCTTACTTATGTGTTCAGCAAAAGCAAATTCAGTCAGAAATACAGAAACCTATCAGTTTTCTTCTCGGCTACAGATCAGTTTATCCCTGTCATGGCACACCTGTGGTGCGCTGTCACATGGAACTGTACGCAGACCCTCCACATAGAAACCTCTTTGCTGCTCCTCGCGGATTCGGAGCCCGCCTGAAGTACGTGACCCCTGAGACAGCAGGTCGATCACCTGGACCACAGACAGAGGGGAAAAAAACATTTGACCTGATAATAAACCATGATAAAAAAAAAAGCTGCTGAATTTAAAAGACAAAGAAAAGGTTTAAAGAACTAAAGTCTTACCTGCTCATTATAGATTTCCATCATACTGAAAAACACCTGTGTGGTCATCAAGAATAGAGACGTTTGCAGAGAGTTTTACATTTGCCAACCTCAGAGAACTCTGTGCTCAAGGATAAAAGCATAAAGCAGCGTATAGACCTGACACTGTCTGGTTTCCTGGTTTCCTCGAATGGCCTCAAAGAGTCGGTCACAGAGTTTGGGGACCAGGCCTTTGTTCGGGCCATAGCCCACCATCGAGTAACTCTTCCCAGAGCCAGTCTGTCCATAGGCCAACAGAGTAGCATTATAACCCTGGAGACATTGATACAGGGGTTTTAATATTAGGAATTATTGTACAAGAAGCACAGAATCAAATCTCACATGATGATGATGTTTACCTGTAGTGCATTTTCAAGTATTCCTTCTCCCAGGTCCTGGAAAACACTGTCCTGCAAATTGAAAACATTTAAAGAACTGATAAACATCATCATACATCTTTAGACCCAAATGTAAACCAGTTGCCAAGGACCTTTGTTGTTATCATTGCACATCTATGCAAGCTTCAGGTCAATGAGAGCTCAAAAAGATATTACTAATGTCTACAGATACTCATATAAACATTATAGATGTTTCTCTCACGCTACGTTACACTCGCTATGGAAGAAGCAGAGTTTTAGCCCTCCTGAGAAAACTAGAGGACTATGACAGGAGCCAGAAAGATGGTGTACAAGACAGCCTTTTGTATTTATGTATAGAAATTTAGAGTAGATGTCAAGTGTAGAGCAAAAAAAGTCTAAAGTAAAATCACAGGGACACTACAGACACAGGTAAGTGACAGGAATAGGCTGATCTATTGTTTGTTCAGGTTTGTTTGTCGGGATCTGACCTGGTCAGCGTAGCGTCCGTCGGCCTCCTCGGGCACAAACAGGCCGCTGCGATCCTGAATGAAGCCGCTGTGGGACCAGTAGGCAAAGTCGAAGCAGAACGAGCGGCGGTTCTGAGGGTCACGCGGGTCCTGGATGGTGATGGAGCTGGAAACCATGGAGACGACGCAGCGGCTGCCAGCATCCTTCTCCCTCTGGAGGTGGCAAAGAAGATTACGGCTGTGGAAGGACTTCGATTCTCATAAGCACATTCAACTTGGAGCTCAAAGAATGTATGAGGATGGAAGGAAGGAAGAAAGGAAGAAGGAAGGGTCAGTGAGATGTATGTAAACAACTAAAAGCTCTTGTAATGCCTCTGGTTTTCCATAGAATATACATAATACGTTTCATACAAGGTATGAAAAGAGCTGATTTTTTTTTTGAAAAACCACAGAAGATATGAATTATTATGATTAAAATGGTGACATTTCAAGACAAACAGGACAGCAAAAGCCTGTGCTCATTATTTACTAAATTACATCTTTACATTTTTATTATTATTATTAAGATGGAACATATTATTATGGAGACCATCGACTTTTGCAAGAAAATTCTAAACCAATAATTATGTCCACACCTGCATTGTGTTAACGCTTTAGAGTAAAGAGTAAGAGTAAGTGTTTACATGGGTGTCAATATTCTAAACTTATAACCAGATTCAGACAATGGTCTAAAATAAACACCGCCATATAAACAGCATTTCTGATTATCTTAAACTGATTTTTTTATTATTTAACCTTTATTTAGCCAGGAAAATCACACTGAGATTAAGATCCTCTTTTTCAAGGGAGTCCTGGCCAAGACAGACAGCACCAAATAGAAAGCAAGTCACAAATGTACAGTTAAAACACAAGTAGAGGACAAAGAAAAAGAATCCAGATTAAATTTACAAGCACATGATGAAAAACAACTCTGTTTAAATTTGAAAGTGTTTCAATGAAATTAACTCTGTTAGTTTCCAGTCTTTCTGCAACATATTCCATGCAAAGGGTGCAGAGTTTATTACGGGCATTCGGAACAGAAAGCAAGGAATGTAACCAGACTCAGGAAAACACCAAACAGATTAAGATAATATGTACGTGTGTGTACATATATAGAGTATATATATGTGTACACACACATACATACTGTAAATGCCTGAAAAACAACAGTAAAAATAATAATAAAAGGATAACAACTTCCACGTCCAAAAGAAATAGTAGATATTTCAGAAAATGTGTGAACACTGACCTTGTTAAAGGGTCGGACTCTGGCCGCCACTCTGACACAGTCTTTGCTGATCATGTCTGACGCTCTCGGCCTCATTGTGCGCAGACGGATGACTGATGTGATCACAAAACCTCACACAGGACAGGGAACAGCAAACAACTGGGCTCCAGTTACATTCACACATAGACACACATGACTGTGTGGCAGAGACTGTGGTCCACAGCGTACATACAGAGGAAGTCTGCAAGGAAATAACTTGAAATAAAGGAAATCTGTTGCTCTTCCCCTTCATAAAACGGTGGGTTACATGAAGAAATGACTTATTATATAATAAAGTGGCTGATGAACGGCTCAATATGACGTAAAAACGATTGCCAGGGTTTGTCGTGTATTATTGCCAAAATCAAATATCACATTTGTCATTTATTTTAAGCACTGTTCATTAGAGATCAGTATAGAATGCAGTAAATTGTTAATGGAGTGAAGTAATGGAGATGGTTTCACTTTCTCCATCTCCAACACGGTAAATTATTGAGTGCACACAAGTTCGCTGGGAAGCAGGAGTCAGATGTCTAAAGGACAGTTACACATAATACCAAACACCTGCATTTACATCAACATTTCTGCAACTTCACCTTCATTAAACCGGCACGTCAACCAGTAACTGATAAGAAACTATTTCATTTAAAATGTTACTTTCTCAAACTGGAAGGACTTCGGTCTCAGTGGTTTGTGCAGAATAATTAAAAGAAAAATTGAGGCAATAGTTATTGCAGTGTTTGTTTGCAGTGTCATTTTTAATTTCATTAAGAATGTCGACTCTTTTATTTCTTGTGAAATATTTCTTTTTCAAAAAAGGGTCTATAGATTTCCGACTTTAAGTAGAACAGTGAAAGTGAAAACCCAGTGTTAAACTGCTCTATATTCTGACAGCGATCACTGATTCGGAGTTTGCTCAGTGTCGCTCGTTCTCAAAAATGTCTGACATTAAAGAGAGAAACATTCCCACAAAACTTTATCCAATCAGGACACAGAGCTCCACAAAGCGTTGCAAGTGTCACTGGTGAGCACGTAACAAAAAAAAGAATGAAGATATTTCTCGACTCAGGGGAACCTGAAGTTGGGAAGCACAATTCTTCAAAAATACGACCCCTTTTCTAGTAATACAAAGCCAGATGCAAATCGGTGAAGTATTCCTGAAGTGAATGTTTGTACCAAATTTAAAGAAACCCATATTGTGCTCACAGACTAAACATCAGTTCCTCTTTGATCCGGAGTGAATGTTTGTGCCAAACATGAAGAAATTCCCTTAAGGCGTTTTTAAATGTCACGAAAATGGCATGATCAGACAAGCCAAAAACATGCCCGTCACCGAGGCACTGAGGCCGTGTGAGAAAACAACACATGTGCTTAAGAAACGGACACTGGGGATAAAGAGTTATTCAAGCTTAGACATATTTATCAGGTGGCAGTCATCAAAAATAAGACATTCTACATACATTTGTCAGAAAATAGCCTATTTACCTATTTGACAGTGATTTGATTCAACAAGCCTATTATTAACATAGTCCCAAAACAACTCCAAATGCAGTGCTCCCCCTTCAACAATATACAATATCTCCGTGACGTACAAAAACGGCCCCATTCTGATGGCAATAGTGTATAAGTCTGTGTCTCTTTCACAGAAAACTCCCAAAGCTAATTTAAGACTGTGGTATCGGCAGGCTGATTAGATGATTAAATGTACTTGAGAACAATTAAAAACCTGAAAATGGACAAAACTCTTAAGCATTTATTTATTAACTTTATTTGGAACATAGCAAAAGACTATATACAAATCTAGCAGTAGAAATGTTTCATCTCCACTGGGTAAGGGTTGCGTTTCTTCTTAAATAGAAGAAACGGCAGGCCTCGAAAACCTTAAAAGTAAACAATGAAAAAGATTAAAACAACATCTGAATAAAACCCCTTAATCAGAGGCAGATTAGGTTCAGTCTCTGGATTTTATCTGTGGCAGCTTTTTGAAACACACACACACACACAATGATTTTGTTTTTCACCACTAGTTCCTTTTTGTGCCCGGCTGATTACAAAGAGCAACACAAAATGGCCACCGATCAAAAATCAAGTTGAGTGGGACAAGTAAACTTCCAAAAAAATAAAGTCCTCTCATTGCTTTTATTGTATTGTCCTACACACAAAGACAACGGCAGCGGTTTGAGGCATCTGAAGACGCAGAACCCAGAGTTTAACTCAATCCAACACTATTTGGTTCTGATCTTGAGGTGGAGCTACGAGGTTTTTGTTTCTAGACACCACCAACCTCCTCATAGTTTCTTCCGCCGTGTAACTGGTTTTGTAAAAACCATGTTCATAATGCGTTTGCGTCTGAGGTTCATGCTCGGGGCCGGGGCCTCTGCTTCTTTAACCCTCTTCTGTGACCGTGGGAGCAGATCGCCTGGGCTGGGCAGAGGCGAGATCAGGTCGACCTCTGCTTCAGGAGGCGGCTCCAAAGCGGATTTGGATCTGAAGACGGCAAAGAAAAATTAAGATGACACACGGATCAGTTACTTACTGCATGGCTGCCAGTGTAGCTGTAGCCCACACATTTCTAGTACTTAGTCTCGTTGTCAAGTCAAAATAATGAAGTGGCATTTAAGTTTTAAAAGACACAAGAAAACAATCTTACTTGGCTGTTGTTTTGCGCTTTTTTCTCGTCGTCACTTCTGCATTATCTTCTTCAGAAGCAGCTGCATCCTAGAAGATGAAGGAGAAACAAAACTCATGGTCAACGAGGACATTCACGATTTTGTTTTTTTTACTGAGGCTATGATGCACTGAGATACGGTCAGTTATTTCCGAGCAGAGGAAATCCTCTTTTATCGGCACCGTCTAACATCCTCAAAGAAATTACATTTGAGTAAAAACAGCTGGGAAAATGATTTAATAAAAGGTCGCTGCAGCAAATAACCGGCAACTGATTTGCATCCAGTTTTGCCTAATTTGCCGACAACAGTGGCTAAGTAGCACTCTACTGTCAGTGGTGTAGCTCACCATTGCATCTATGACATGAAACATTACATTTAGCAGTTGACCTGAAGCCTAAAAACAATATCGAGTCATGTGGATGTAGCCTGAAACTGGTTTTGTGCCTCAGTTTTTCTGCCACTGCTCAGGTTTTAGTGACTAAACACACAAGTCAGGGCTCCCCCTGGTGGAAGATCATGCGTGTTAACCCCTGGAGTGTGAGCTTGCACATCACCTGACATCACTTACAGTGCCCAGGGGTGAAAAACACAAATCCCGCCTCCTGCACTGTACAAGTGTGTGTGATCAGCTGCACTTCTCACCTGAAGAGTAGCATCTTTGACTTGTCTCCTGCTGCGAGTCACAGGCGCTGCAGTCTCTTCACTTGGACCAGGTGACTCTGCTCTATGAGCTGACACACAAACATAAAGCAGGTTTAAGGTGGCCATGGACAAACAGATGAACACACCGCTAAGGGTAAATAGACGCTCGTCTCACCTCTTGTTCTTCTCCGTGGCGGGTTGTAGATGATTGAATGCTCGCCCGGACTCAACTCGTCCTCTGGGGCTTCAGGGAGTGGGTCGTCTGTCACAGACGGCAACGCGTCGGCCTGCTCCAATAACGCCTTCGTACTCTTCTTGCTGGTTCTCACCATCTTTGAGACAACTACTCCTCCTGTAATTTAACAGAGTCTGCACTATAACACACCTGCTCCCACACAACGAACACAGCTCAGTCCAAAGCCAGACATACCTTCCTGCTGGAGTCTCTTGATGAGGGCGTCTGCGACGGGAGTTTCAGAATCCACCTCCAGAGGAGAGTTCAGTAAGGGGCGATCTTCCTCTGTGTCGTTCCAGAGTTTGCTTCTGGCCGGTCGACGAGAGCTGCTGTGACTAGCGTTGCGGTTTTGTTCAGACTCGTGTAGGTCATCGCCTTCGTTTGTGTTTTCGGTGGTTGTCGCTTGTCTCATCTTTTTTGCACTCTGAGGGAGTGACACAGGAACCAGTTTCACCTGTGAGTGTTGTCAATGATGACAATGGATGGATCAGTTTCTCAAACATGCAAAAAGAAAAATGTTTGACCATGAATTGATGCCTAAGTGCGTTACTAGTAATACATGAGAGTGATCATATTTCTTTCTCCAGTAGCAAGTAATCACTGCTAAAGGTATTTAGTAGGAAAAAAACACCAACTAATATTATTTACAGTGCATCTACTGTATGTTTGGTGGCAGAGGCAGGGACATATTATCAATACAGCAATAAATCGGTCCTGACTCATAGGATATGTAACAATTTCAATGCGAAAAATATGTTGCTCTTCATCAATTATGATTTTTTTTTATCAGCATCACTACTACATAACTATATCTAGAAACTAGATTGTAACAGATTCATTCACACAATTACTCTCACAGGTGCAAATGAAAAGCCTGAATTTTGAGGGGAAAAAAGGATACAATAATTGTAATTGTAATTTAACGCATTAGTTTTGGAGGGGAGAATTAGTTTAAGTCATATGAGCGAAACACGGCATAAGAAAAAAATTAAATTAAATAATATTAAATAAAGCATAATATGGATTAATGTCTCACACACACTTAAGTATAATCAATTAATAAAAAAAAATAGACAATCGGAATGAGATGATTATTAATATATTTTAGGAAATCTTCCATCCTTACTTGTGGATAAATATCGAGGGAAATTCGGCTGGACTGTCGAGTCGCCCTGCCCGGGCTGGGACTTTGCCGTTTTTTGTCCTCGTCGTCCTCCAGCCGCTCCGACTTCATCCTTCTGGAGCTGTGTTTGACGGGTGGAGAGAAATCTTCTTCCACTTCATTCTCCTCTGCCAAGCTCTTTAATGGCGTCGCCTCCACCACGCTGCTGCTCAGTATTCTCCGGCTGGATCTCCTGGGAGTGTCTGCCTTAGCACTCCTGCGTTTGGCTGGAGTGGGAGTCTTGGAGGTTGTTCGTCGTCCAAATTTCATTTGCGGCACTTCTTCTTCCTGGTGTTCCTCCTCCTCCTCGTTTATTTCACTGTCTGGAGACAAATCCTCGCTGCTACTCAGGACACTTTGGCTGGTCCTTGTTGTGGCAGGTTTCTGGGAAACCCGTCGCCTGGAAGGAGAAGAGGCCTTGGAGGTTGAAGTAACAGTGGGAAGCTGGTCCACAGCCTCCTCCTCTTCATCCTGATCTCTAGGAGTTTTGCGAGTACTTCTTCGGGGTGTGCTGGTCTGAAACTGGCTTTTTCTGGGTGTACCACGAGTTGAGACGGGGATCTTTATCTCTGGCTCTACTTTCTCATCCCCCTCAAGCTCCTCTTCTTCCTCTGGGAGAGGAGAAATAAAAGAAACAGCCTTCCTCCCTCTTGTGGTCCTCCTTGTTGGCGTGGAAGGAGCCTTCTTCCTCTGAGAAGTGGGGGTGTTTGGAAAAGGCTGTTCATCTAGTTCATTATTCACAGGTTTCTTTTCTTTTCTCGGCCTTCCTCTTGTGGTTCTTTTTTTTTCAGTAACTTCAGTAATTTCCTCTGAGGCTCTGTGGTCCTGCTGCTGCTCCTCCTCCACAGCAGTCTCTCCCTCTGCACTGGGGACAATCTGTGTGTCAGTCTCACTGGGGCCGTTCATTTCAGGTTGTTCCTGGTCCACAGCAGGTGTTGGCATTTCCTTCTCCTCTTGTATCTCAACAGCAGGTGTTGATATTTCCATCTCCTCTTGTATCTCAACAGCAGGTATTGATGTTTCCTTCTCCTCTTGCATCTCCTCAGCAGGCGTTGATGTTTCCTTCTCCTCTTGTATCTCAGCAGCAGGTATTGATGTTTCCTTCTCCTCTTGCATCTCCTCAGCAGGTGTTGATGTTTCCTTCTCCTCTTGTATCTCAGCAGCAGGTATTGATGTTTCCTTCTCCTCTTGCATCTCCTCAGCAGGTGTTGATGTTTCCTTCTCCTCTTGTATCTCAGCAGCAGGTATTGATGTTTCCTTCTCCTCTTGCATCTCCTCATCAGCAGGTATTGATGTTTCCTTCCCCTTTTGCATCTCCTCAACCGCAGGTATTGGTGTTGCCTTCTCCTCTTGTATCTCCTCAACCGCAGGTATTGGTGTTGCCTTCTCCTCTTGTATCTCCTCAACCGCAGGTATTGGTGTTGCCTTCTCCTCTTGTATCTCCTCAATCGCAGGTATTGGTGTTGCCTTCTCCTCTTGTATCTCAACAGCAGGTGTTGGTGTTTCCTTCTCCTCTTGTATCTCCTCAATCGCAGGTATTGGTGTTGCCTTCTCCTCTTGTATCTCAACAGCAGGTGTTGGTGTTTCCTTCTCCTCTAGTATCTCCTCAATCGCAGGTATTGGTGTTGCCTTCTCCTCTTGTATCTCAACAGCAGGTGTTGGTGTTTCCTTCTCCCTTTGTATCTCCTCAACAGCAGGTGTTGATGTTTCCTTCTCCTCTTGTATCTCCTCAACAGCAGGTGTTGACGTTTTCTTCTCGTCTTGCATCTCCTCAACAGCCGCATCTTTTTTTGCCACAGAGACATCAACCACAACCGAAGGGAGCTCCTCTTCTGGAGCCGATACAAAAAGAGCTGCAGTATTGGGATCTTCAGCCTGCATAACCAATTCTGCATCCTTCAGAACATTGGCCTCCTCTATCTCCTCAGTTTCCCCCATGTTTAAAGCCTGATGGCCAGTTTGGACCTTTTCAGGTTCTGATTCTAGCTCATCTACCTCCATTCCACCCAGGCTATCCATGTCTTTCCTCTGGTCATGTTGTGTGACGGTTTGGACTTTTTCAGGTTCGGATTCTGGTTCCACTACCTCCATTCCATCCAGGTGTTTCATGTCTCTTCTCTGGTCATCTTGTATGACAGTTTGGACTTTTTCAGGTTCTGGTTCTAGCTCAGCTACCTCCATTCCATCCAGGCTGTTCACGTCTTTCCTCTGGTCATCTTGTATGACTTCTCCATGAAGGGGTGTATCCTGTACATCGGTACCCAAAAGAATAACCTCAGGTTTGGCCACAGGCTCCTCATTAAGCTCATCACTAGGTTCCTCTTCTGAAGTCTGGATGAAGAAATTGGAGGACTGCAGATCATTCTCCATGGGAAGCTTGTCTGCCTCTTTATTCTCGTCCTCCTCTATATCGAGCATCAGAGAGAAGCCGCAGTGAGTTTCAGTCCTTTGATCATCAGGCACAACATTTTCCTGAATCTCGGGGAGATCCAGCGGACCATGTTGTCCCTCCACGAGCTCCAGGGGAACCAGGAGAGTGGTAGAAGGTTTGAGCTCCATGTACGATGACAGTTGCTCTTTGTCCTCCATCCCTCCTTCATTGGTACCAACTCTCACCATCACCACCTCATCCTCCATGTCCCCTTCTACCACCTGTGAAAGAAAAAATACAAAAAGATTAGTAATCAAAGGTGTAAAAGTGGGGATAGCAGGTTCCACTCCCAATGTAGTGAAAATGTGGAAATTAGGCTGCATGTTCTGAACTTGCTGTGATTCGCTCCCTAACTTCTGGCTATGGTGTCTGGTCATGCACAGCAAGAGTACGGGCAGATCAGTTAGTAACAGACAGCTTTGCAAGCCAATTAATTTATGTAAACTAGAAAATATTTGGCATTTATCCTTTAATGGCTATTAAAAGCATTGCTCTGTGTTGTTACCTTCATCTCTACAGCAGGTGTGATCAGGGAGAACTCAGCAGCCTCCTGCTCCGAGAGACTTGGCAGGAAGTGTGCGTGTCCTTGTTGAACAAACACTGAACTGGGCGTGATGGGTGGCAGGTTCCTATTGCCTTGCACCTCCTCAATGATCTCCACCTCACTACCAGAGTCTTCTTCCTCCTCCTCCTCCTCCTCCTCCTCCTCAGATTCTTCCTCCTCCTCCTCCTCCTCAGATTCTTCCTCCTCCTCATCTTCATCTTCCTCAGATGCAGGGCTAGAAAGTTCTTCACTATCGTTTACACTCACAACAGCTGTAAGAGTTAAAAAAAAAAGAAAAGAAAGAAAGAAAAGTGGAAAAGTGTAAGTGTCTGAGGAACTGGGTCACAAGGGTGTATTGTAACATTAGAACCAACAGTGTTAATGTGCATGTGTGTGCAGTCTTGCTCACAGTGGGAGTCTGTGCCTGTTGGCTCAGATGATGCCACAGAGGCGTTAGATTTCTGACTTGTGAGAACTGGGGGAGGCTCAGCAGCTGCCTGCTCCTCTCCTTCAACCTCCTCTAGTGACTCACTGGGAGAATAAAACATGGAAAATCGTTGTAACTTAGTATTAAGATGGCATGCTGTCAAACGATTTGATCTACAAAGAAGGTACTGTACCTGTTGAATGACACCTGTATCTGTGATGCACTGTGGATTCCTGAGCGGGTGAGTACAGGAGACAGATCGTTGCCAAACAGATGCTGCTGCACAAACTCTGTTAGATCTGTGGGACACCAACCAAAATCATCATCTTTCAAGTACATGTTATTTTGCTTTCTGAAAAACAATGCAAAATTTGATTTCTCAAGCCATTTTCCCAAAGCTTTGTATATTAATTACAAAAATAATTGTCTCTTCTAGCTATGTGGTGTTAATATGTAGGAAGTAGCAACGTTTTACAGTGTGACAACATAATGGAAGGACAAACCTGCTGATTGTTCCAGATCCTCCTCTGGTTCACTTGTTTGTTCTATGGCTTCACAAGGTTTCAGATGCTCAGTAATCTCTGTGGCGTAAGACTGGAAATCTTGTTCAGTGGCTGTCACTGGTTCATCCTGAGATTCGACCACAGTGGTAGCATCCATGGTCTCAGTCACCTGTTTACAAACTAGTAGGATACAAAATAAAGGAAGCAATGTTTTAGAGAGGTGAAACAAATGATTATAAAATGCAATCTCTGAAAATTCTGAGCATATGATGTCTTTGGATTTTGGTCCTTTGCAGTGCTGTTGTGAAACACCACACCTCTAACATCAAGTGACAGAATTACCTTGACTGTGCATATCCTCAGGGTCAAGGTTTGCATCATATTGTTGTTTGCTGCTTGATTCAACTTCCTGTTCATCTTCCTGTGCAGACTGAACATCTTTCTCAGCCTCCTGTTCGTGATCTTCCTCTATTAAATCTTTAAATATTGTATCTTCCTTCACCACTTCGTCTTCCTCCAGTGTAAAGATAGGCGTTTGGTCAGGGGTTGGTAAAGGCTTTTCTTCTGGTTCTTCATTTCTGGTTAGAACCTTGATGTTCAGCGTCACAACATCCTCATCTTGCTCTGTCGCTGCCTGTTGCTCTTCAATTTCCTCGTCCATTGATAGAGGTGCGTCATAGTACTCCAGGGTGGTGTCGGTGGACCGCACAGGCGTCTGAGTGGTGTCAAAGCTCAGGCTAAGTCGAGTTTGTGTAGTGTGTGATGTTCTGGTTTCTTCATGGATGGATGAGGACTCAAAGGATCTCAGGTGTGGAGAGGCAACACCACCTTCAGGAGGCAAGAACTTCACATGAGGCTGCTCCTTTCCTTCATCTACATCCTCTTCAGTAGGCTGTGCAGACCAAGTATTACCAGCAGCCTTAGAAAGTGTGGAGCCTCTGGTCAACAGGCTAATCTCACTGTCTGCTGCCACCTAGAAAAGAAAACAGAAAAAAAAAGTGTTTGGATAATAGATGCAAAATGGGATTTATTTTTTTAATTATAAAAGGTTCAGGCAAAACGCTTGGTCTTTGTCTTACCCCGTTGGTCCATTGGATGTCCTTCTCCAGTTCAGGAGATTCTGCCTCTTTGATGAAAGTGATGCGGCTTTCTTTGCTGCGGAGCGGAGGAGTGATAGAGCGACCTGGAGAAGCAGAAGGGGTGGCAACAGGTGTGGGCCTCAGGCTGCTGCGCAGGATGGACTGGGGAGTGAAGGCTGAGAAAACCGGGCCGGAGGCTGCCAAGGCTCGAGCTCGCTGAGGACACAATCACAAACAGCATAAACAACAAAGTAGCTAATACAAATTAAATCTATCCATAAAAGCACATACCCACCACCTACAAAGTAAAAAAAAAAAGAAAAAAAAGAAATCACATTTGTCTACTTGCCTTGACGACCTGTGGTGTTTGCAGGAGACTGAGTTCAGGAGCTTTGCTGATGCTTTTTGGAGAAACCCAGGAGGTGGGAGGTCTGGGTGGGCTGAGAAGGAGCTGAGGGCTCTTACACGAAGGCTGAACCACCAAGTCCATCAGCCTGCGCCACATTCATGACAAAAATAATACACAGCATGAATTAAATCTAATTTACTGGGCCAATAAGGACTTTTTAAATGACTTCTCTGGTTTTTTGGCTGGAATCATTCCCAACTATGATCAACTGGAGATCTGACAATGTGCTTTCTGATCACAAGGCTGTATTATTGAGGTCAGATTATCCTGCACTGCAGTTAAAACTTGCAGTCCTGCTCAGCTATGTCAGATTCTCAGCCCTAACTGCTGCTTTTGACCAGTTCCATTTCCCATCCCGACTGTCTTCTGTCTGATACTGAGGAGCTCAGTTCTTGGTTTCACTCCTCATACCAAACCATCATGGACTCTGTGGCTCCATTAAAAACATGCAAGTGGAAAGATTTTAAATTTAAATTTAAAAAAAAAAGGACTGCTGGCGCCATTACCACAACACTGTCAAAGAGACTAAAATGGAATACCTGTGCAACATTTTTTTGACCAACCACCATAATCCACATGTATCATTGAAAACAATCGACTCCCACAGGCTGTCTGTCTGTAAGTGTCATCTGAAATGTGCGATGACTTTCTGAACTTTTTTATTGAGAAGGTTGCCACCACTAGGGCTCTCATATTAGCTCCTGCTTCTGGACTTGCTGAATTTGATCAGTTTGAGTTTCAGTTTGTGACTCTATCCATGTTAGAGGATATTGTTGACCATATCAAACCACCTGGTTCCCTTCATGATGCTGTCCCTCCTCAGCTTTTTAAAGAGGTTTTCCCAATCATAAGTCAGTTTGTGCCATTATTAACAGTAGTGTGTCTTCTGGTGTGGTGCATGCAAATTTTAAACATGCAGTAGTGCAAGCCCTCATTAAGAAACCAGGTCTTGACCAATCAGTGTTCAGAGGCTCATTTCCAAGCTGCCTTTTATCTCAAATCTTGGAGAAAATTGTCTATTCTCCTCTAAAGTCTTTACTGGACGAGCATGAAATCCTGGATTCAAAACCCTTCATAGCACAGAATGTTAAAGGCCTTTAATGACATCTTACTGGCTTCTGATTCTGATGATTATGCTACTCTTGTCCAGCTTGACCTTACCGCTGCTTTTAATACAGTGGATCACAACATTTTTACTATTGCGCTTACAGCATCTAGTGGGCAATTGTGGTACTGCTCTAAAATGGTTCAGGTCCTATCTAGCACAGATCTATGTGTGTAAGGCTTGTGGTTCTAAATCCTCCACTCCTCCCCTGTCATGTGGGGTGCTGCAGGGCCACTGTTTCTTCCACCCTTAGAAAACATTGCATTTCCTTCCATTGTTATGCTAGTGACCGTCAGATTTATGTAGCCCTAAAGCAGAAGAATACCTACTCTGTCAAATCACTTATTATTGATTAAAGATTAAAGCTTGGATGGACCTGAACTTTTTAAATTTGAATAAAAGAAATGGAAATGATGCATGTTTGGACCCAAAGGCTCCTGCGAGTCCCTTCCTGTTGACCTGGGCCCTTTGGCACCGCATGTTAAGCCTACAGACAAATCTGGGTTTTAAGACAGACAGTGATTTTAAATCGGACCGTCAAATTGGTGCAGTAATGAAGTCCAGCTTTCTCATTTAAGAAAGTTAACAAAGGCAAAACATATCCTTTCAAAACAGCACTTTAAGACAGTAATCCTTGCCATCATTACGTCTTGCCTAGATTACTGCAATGCCCTCTATTTTGGAGTATTGTCAGTCTCCCCTCTTACGTCTTCAGCTTGTTCAAAATGCTGATGTGTGTCTTTTAACTGGAGCACATAAGAGGGAACACAAAACACCCATTTTAGCCTCACTCCACTGGCTGCCCGTGCAATTTAGAGTTCATTTTAAAATTACTTTATTTGTTTTTAATCTTTAAAGGTCTTGCCCTACCTTACCTCTCTGAGCTACTTTGTCCCTACACTCCTGCCCAGTATCTGTGGTCAGCTGATCAGCTCAGAGGGGACTGAGCTTTTTCTGTTGCTGCGCCTGGATTGTGGAACAATCTTCCTCTGCATGTTAGACATGCCTCGCCACTGTCCATATTTAAAACATACATTTTTACTCTTTGGCTTTTGACCCAATATTAGACATTGATTTCACCTCTTTTTATTGGACGACTTGTCTACTTGTGTTGTTTTTATATATATTTGTATATTCTCTAAAGTATTTTATTATTTGTTTTTTTAAAGGTCTTTTTTTCTATATTCTATTTAACTCTGATGTATAGCACTTTGTTTATAAAGTTGGATTTGACTGGATGCATTCATGTAGCATTTTAGGTTATTAATATTGACATTTTAATATGTATTGAGTGAAATACAGAGAAATAAATCAATACAATATACAGTTGTAGGTGCCATATTAAGTTTTGAGTTTAAAAAGAAATAACTTTTGAAAACAAGACAAACAAACAGGGGATTTACATGCATATTATTCAATGTTATTTTAAACACATAACATATGAAATGTAAAGGACAAAAACATTCATTGAACTCTATGTCCTAGTTCCATAATATGTCTTCAAGAGTTCCTCAAAGTGAGACCACCCATATTATAACTGTATATTACTGATGTGGAAATTTGTCTTCAACGAGTCCTTTGGTCTAATGTATACAAAATACACCACAATTTGCCAAAGTACCTTGACTTTCGTTTGGAGGTCATGGTGATGGGAGTTCCAAGAAAGGGATCAGGGAAGACTGAAGGCCTGTTGCTCGGGCTCTGAATATTAGCAACACTGGAAATGACAGAAACAAATAATAATAAAAAAAACGTTAGAAAATAATTAATAAACCAGAATAATAAAAATGTGTATGTTTGACATGTGATCCATGCTCACCTCCTGATTGGTGAAGACTGTGGTGTTGTGTCTTTGCATAACCACACCTCCTCAATCTTGGTCAGGACACTGTTGATAAATCCAGCCCTGGAGATCACTTTCTCACTTGCAGAGCGTTTTGACAGAGTTGACAGCGGCTGTGGCCGAGACACTGTAATGACAGAGGTTAAAGAACTTTCCATCATCATCATCATATTATTCCTTTATTTCGGTCACTGTGAAAACATGTTACAGCTGGTATGGGTTGGGTTCAATAGTTTGGCTCCAGAAGTAAAATAAAATACTAAAATATATTGCATTACTATATTGACAACAAGCCAGAGGCGTGTATTGTGTCTTCAAAAGAGATATTGGAAAACAAGACTGTGCATATAATTATTCTGTCTGGTCAATAAAGAAAATTAATGATGACATTTAATTCTTGAACCAGAGTGATTCTGAAAGAGAGGGGTCACTGATGAAGTGAGATGAAGTGAGTGGAAGACTTCCTTCTTACCCTCTCTGTGAATGGTGTACGGAGGCTGGTAGGGTTTTGCCCTCTCCATTGCCAGTTTTCTTTGGACTCTGGGTAAAACCTTCCCGTACTGTTCCAGTATGGCATTCCTTGTGTTGGCCCGCTCTTTCAGCTTTGGATCTCGTTCGTTCTAGAAATAAAAAAAGAAAATGATTATTAATTATATGGATTTCAAGCATCTCCTTTCTGTCATACTACAATATCACATATTTCTATCCAGTTCATGTTTTGTTGATTGCTGTGGGTGTTGAACGTACCACCAGATTGGTTTTAAGTTTGTGGTTGAGCTGCAGGGCAGGTATATAGTTGGCCTGCTGAAGGTAATGCACCATCAGTAGTTCTCTGTTTTGAAGGCCTCCAGTGCCCTGAAGAAACTTCTCCAGGCATTCCTATAAGGAAAAATCCAAGAATCGGGAGTTCAAGCATCAATTTAATAATACAAAGACACAACTAAAAATCAAGGTATAAGCAGAATCATAAATAAATGGAATCACCGCCCAGTGGTTAAACAGCATGTATGGGACTTACACATGATCAACCCTAAAACAACCCCATCATGCCAGACTTTTTGAATTATGAGATTTAAATTTGTCTCCTACCTGTTCAGCCAGACCCAGTGGGAGTTTGAGCAGTTCGGTGACAAGGCCCAGGTCCTGGCAGCTCTCATACAGGACACCAAGCAGCTCACCCTTATTTAGTTGATTTGAGTGCTGCCGTACTAAGGACCACGCTTCGATGAGACACCTAGAAAGGGTACATGCCATGTAAGAGGCACTAGCACTGGATTGCCATCATGTGTTCTTTGTTCTTGTTTCAGAATTACACTCTTCTTACCTGTTGTGCAGCAGAACAGACAGGCAGAGCTTGGCCTGGGAGGTGGAGGAAATCGCGGGCTTCGTAAACTGAAGATATCGCAGCGCAATTGCATGCTGGTCCTGGCACATGAGAGCATTCAGAACACGCTCGTGCTGCCATTTAAAGTGACACGCAGAGGCAGCTGGATGCAGGAGCAGCTCAAATGAACTCTAATTGGGTCAAAAAAGATAATTGACATTTAAAAAGAGCTAAAGGCTAAATATGAAAAATTATGTCTTAAGGAATAATATAATTAAAATGTGTAAATATATTAACCTGATGGCCGTGATGGTCCAACAACCAGAGGCCCTGCACAAGCTTTACCAGCCCAATGGGAATGGCAAAAGCTGAGGGGAAAGAGTGAATCGATGCTCCATCCTTATTGGGGAATGAATGCATGACATCCAGCAAAAGGTAAATTACCTGAGACAAAAGGTCAAGGCTTAAACAAGCAGAGGGCTTGAGTTAGTACATCTCTATTCTGAAAGAATT
This sequence comes from Solea solea, assembly GCF_958295425.1. Lineage (NCBI taxonomy): Eukaryota > Metazoa > Chordata > Actinopteri > Pleuronectiformes > Soleidae > Solea > Solea solea. The sequence continues at coordinate 22,139,762 of NC_081138.1, forward strand.
TATTCATTTTCTATTAGAATAACATAAAAAAGGAAATTCCTTTAAAGCCCACCTTAGGAATACTGAATTATAACCCAAGAATAGAGTCAAAACTGCAAAGATTAACCGATACAGCTTTTTGAAAATCATTACTATACCATTGCTTAGAACCAAAAGCACAATGACAGCTGCAAAAATCTGGGGAAATCTGGGGAAATTCTAAAAATGACAGATGTTTGAAATATGAAGGATACAATTGCCTGCTTGGTGGCCTCATCAATGTTGTCCAGGAGATAAATGTCCAACAACGCCTAAAGATCAAAGTCACAATCATTATCCTGCTCTTTACAATGTTGTAAAAGCAGAGGTAAACTTTGAGACACATAAAACATATGCATTTGCTTACATGCAACGTCGGTGGTGGATACTGCCCTGTCCCACCCTCATCTCTCTTCCACAGGTTGGTTAATCGTTCACCACACTGACCAACCAAACCATCAATCATCAGGCAGTCTGCACACCACTTGCCCCTGACAAGACAAAAAGAGAGTTTCAGCATCAAATGATCTTAAGTAATTTTCACTTGCTATTGAATAAATTCAATATTTCCATCAATTTTTCCATCTTTACTGCCTCTGAGTAGAGAGCACGCACTTAGATAGCCTGGTGAGTTCCTCTCTGCGTATGGTGTAATAGTTGCTGATGACTGAGTGGGTGTAGAAAGGTCTGGAGATCTGGAGAGCGTCATCATCTGGTGGGGTAGGAAGGAAGCGGCGCAGAGAGGGGGAGATATGCAAAAGATTTAATCTCAGAGAAATAAATCAGACATATCACACAAACAAATTTGCCGTTGTGTTTTTACCTGATCCCTCTGGCAGGAGGCCAGTGCGACAGAACCAGAGAACCACCTGAGCGTACTTGGATATCAGACTGGACACCATGTTCTTGTTTATCAGCCCCACTAGCCCTAAACAACAAAAACACAAACACAACTTTTTAACAACAACAACAACAACAAATGAAGCATTATAACGCATGTACTTATTTACTATATATGGTAAAGGAACAAAGGGGCAGTCACAAAACTTTGAGATGGCTGCACCATGCATGAACAGTTGGTGAAAGCTTTAGAAATAACAGTTTTAGTACTGTTTATTGCCAGTTATGTGCCATGTGTGTCTCAAAAAACACAAGGTTCCAGGAAGATAAATGCACGATAAATTATTATTATTATGAATATATTTATTGGTTGGTTCCCTGACAGTCTATTGTTGGTGTGTGACTAGGTTCCATATTCCAACCATTCCCTATCAATTTTTGGAATAGAGGTTAATTCTTCAAGTTCTCTTTGTGGATAATTCCTTAACCTAAAGTTTGTTGCCGTCTCGCTTTACTTGCATAGCTGTTATGCTTTGTCTTGCCTGCATCCGTTATTATGCAAAATACATCACTCTGTGTCACCACAGAGGAACAAAGAGTCACGTGGAGCTGATGTGTGTACGGACATGTTATACTCATATAAAGGTTTATACTTTTAATTTAGGTAACTACTTCTCACCCTCTCTTACAAATGCCTTCTCAAAGCTCTTCCCACACATACACAAAAACCTATAAAATGCAATAAACTCAAGGAAAATATTAAAAAACGTCCTCTTTGACATCAGATCCTCCGTGAAAGATCCAGTTTTATCTACTTGGTTATCTTGTCTGCAATAAGCTTTGTGTGGAACTACATTTTAAGAGTGACTTATTTAGGTGAGCTCTCTGATTGACTGATCAAATGTGCATTTAGGAATTCTTACCCATGCATGAAACGGCATTGGATTCAAACCTTTTCTGTAATACCAAATACTGGCAGAGGATTTTCACAGAACAGAGACACCAATTGCACATGTGACTGTGTGTGTGTGTGTGTGTTAACATGAGACCTTTTTGTGTGAGCTCCTGAGCTTCATTGAGGAGACAGTGGAATACGGTGCCGAGGTTACCCAGCAGCCTCTGGGTGTGCTGGAGCAACTGCAGAGTCTGAGGGTCTGTGAAGTTTGAAGAGCTGTCAAACAGCGGTGCACCTATAAAAAGCACACAAAGCGGAAAAACATAAATTACTATGAGGTGTGTGTGTGGGTTGCTCTGGGCAACTGATAGTCTGTATGAGATGAGCTTATGGTGGATTATTGGTGCAGAAGAAAACAAACATGTGGGAACATATCCCACGCAGTTGGCTTTTACATAACAAACATTTTATTTTAGCCACGTTTAATATGAACATTTCACACTGTAAAGCTATGTGTGAAAACTGTATAAATGAAAGCATAAAATAGTAGATCCCCATTTAAACATACAGATTCCATCCAGTTCCTCCTTGGTCTGGACGACTTTGTTCCAGGCCCAGTCCAGGACGTAGCGCAGGTTCAGTGCAGAGCCTGGTTGTTCTGTTGAATGACAGAAATTGAAGGATGAGCCCCGAGTCACTGATCTGCTGCGTCTCACACAGGAAGCTTAACTGCTGCTATGTTTTACGTACTGTAGGAGCTGCATTTGAAAACTGCCTTAAATAATATCAGCTAAACGAGCTAACGACTATTCCTAACTAAAGACCCTTCCGTATGAACCCTGTATCAAAACATTTAAAGCGTTCAGTAAACAAAAACTTGAGGATTGTTTTCAATATATATTTTTCTGTGAACTGAGAATAAACTCAAGAAAAGCATAGCACTTCACTTGGTGAAGTGAAAATCAAGACTTCCAGACATACTGCTCACGCGTCCTAGTGCAGCCCAAGCCTTAATGACTAAACTACAACGGACAAAAGGATTTGAAAGGATAAGAAACAGTATGACACTCTTTGTCCATGAATCTTCACCTTCTGCAGTCCACTGTTTGATGCAGCCAGTAATTAATCCCAGGGCACTGGTCTCCACCGCTGTGGATAAGATGGCATCTAGCTGCTCCTCCTGAAATCCAACATTTTGTTGCATGTGAAAATTACTATCCACACCTCAAATAAACATTATACATTGAACTCTTGTTTATTTGTAGTGGGTTACTATGGCTGGGTATTGAAGTTTTCAATATATATCAATATGAATAGCTGGACTTCCGCCTCTCAAAACACAACAAAGACTCTAACTCACTTACAACACATTTATGATTACAGGTGATACACAGGAATTTCAATACCAAGTTAACCCAGCCCTATGTGTGATACTGTCTGCATGACACATGATAAAGTTGAAGCTGCGTTGCCTGAGTTAATTTTTTTAAATGTGAACAAAAAGGAAAACAAAAGTATGGATCTCCTGGGAGTGTACTGCTCAGCTGAGCGTGTACCTGAGAGAGGCTGGAGGCCTGAGTGTCAGCCAGGCGTGATGGTAGTAGCCCAGACATGAGGCAGCGGGAGTAGCATGCGGAGATGATATCACTGGAACAAGGAGCAGCTTTCCTCAAAAAGCTCAGGGTCTGGTTTTAATGACAACATGGATGTGTAAAAATATAGTCTACTTTAAATATATATATATAAAAAAATTAGAAATACAAATCAATAAACATGAAAAACTTGCCTCTTTCTGATACCCGGGGCAGGTTAGGTGCACAATTCCAGAGTTGAGCAAACAGGTAGCATCTGTGACATTTAAGAAAAAAAAAAAAAAAATTCAAATACAAAACATATGTAAACAAAATATATTCTTTTACATGGAGGTGGTGGAACATTTTATATGCATCCTTACCGAAGTTGTAATTGGTGGGGTTAAAGTACTGTTCTGGTGGGGGGCAGGTGAAGGGCAGTGCCCTGGCCAAGCTGCGGTCATGTACCACCACATCTAGGAGGACATGTGGTGACACCATGTGCACCACCGAGTCCAGAGACCAAACTGCCAGGTAGGGACAATTTTGCAGAGACTCTCCCATTCTGACAACACAAAAGTAGAAATGAAAAGCTGCGCCACATACCACTCATGTCAGATGTATAGAAGTAAATAATATAGTAATACTAATAAAAATTAAGCATTTACACTGTATGTACCTTAAAGAGTCAGGCATCTGTGCATGGTACCAACGGTTGATGTCAAAAACTCCTATGAAGGTGGATGGGGTTCCCTGACCATAGGCTTTGACTTGCCAGCTGAAGAGAGACACGCTGGTGTCCGGAGATGCAGCTAAAAATGAAGAGATGTGTGAATGATGTGATCGAGATGACAGTAAGTAGAGACAGCAAAGAGAAAAACATTCTCCTGTGATTTAGAACACGTGGTTTTAAAGCTCAGGTCTGTAAGTGTGGAAAAGCTGGCCATAGCAGGATGCACTGTGAAATACTCCCTCCCACTGGTCCTTTGTTTCAGTGATGTACAACTCTACAGCATGTTTTGAATACCCACACAGTAAAAGCATGGGCAGGGTGCACACAAGTTGGTTAGTGATGTATGTCAGCCAATCATTCCATATATTTTTTGTATTATATACTGATGTCTTTTAAGACATGAAGAGGACTCAAACATAAAATAATAGTGTTTCAGAAATAAATTACAGACCTGAGCTTTGGTGTTGTTAAAAATGTCAACAATGACTAAAATATTCACAAAGTAGCTCCCTAAAAACCCTAAAGTCTTCCACAAGTATTCTCAGGAGAAGCATGTTAACCTTCGTTCATGCTGTCATCCCTGTCAGGATGGGATCTGAATTTCTCGATGGTGCGGCAGCTCAGCAGGCGGGTGTTTGTCGTCTGTGTCCTGAGAGGGAAACCTGTGCCACTTAGCTCCTGACTGTAGCGTTCCTCACAGTACTCCAGACCCTAAGTGGAACAGAGACAAAAAAAGGGAGAATTAATCAAGCAGGGTCAACATTTAGTGCAATTACTGGGAATGACATGATTGAATCACCAAACCTCATAAAGGATCTTCCCAGAAGATAAACACTTCCTCTCACTGAAGGCCAGCTGAAGCAGATGGAGGCTGACTGTATCTCCCTCGCTGCAGAGAGGAGAGAGGAGATAAATGGAAAATAACAGCTTGAAAAAAAAAAAAAAAAAAAAAAAAAAAAAAACATTGCCTGGATAACAGGACTGCACAATTCTGGGGGAAAAAAATAGAATATGGATTTTCATGCTTAGAATTGAGAAAAAAAATTTCTCAACAATGTTTTGTTTAAATGCCATCCCATTACATTTTTTTCCTAATTCATAACTGACCATATCCTTGGGGGGCTGTCACCCTGATGCACAAGACTAAACGGTCAAATGATCATAACTATCTACACCACCAGATTGAGGGGGAAAAAGCCAACTCCATCTGCAAGGACAGCAAAACTAAAAAAACTCTGGAACAGCTTTTATCCAAGAGCAGTAGCCTCCACCATCACAGCTCTTACCACATCACACACACACACACTTAATTTTTCTAATCAGTAGAGGAAAGGACACTAAATTTAGCAAGCAATATGGCAATAAGGCACTTTAAACGTTAAAGGTGATAATGCTTTGTGCAATTTTTTAATTGTTTTAAATTTATTTCTGCTACAAATACTTGTACTTAAAGTACTTGGTTTCTTTTTTATTTAATCTAGGTTTTAAGGTGCATAGCATTATTTTAATTTTATCATCTTATTCTGTTCTTTTGTTCCCACATTTTACTAAGAGAGCCTTGAAATTAATTAAATCTTGTGTAGACTGACAATAAAGATATTAATTATTTCATAACTACAATAATCAACTGTTGCCAAAAAGGCCAGATCAACCCCTGTTCTTAGTACACCGCCTTCTATTGGTTTTTAATAACAAACAGTCACACCGACAACAGACTGCAGCTCATACTGGTGTATGCCTGAAGAAGGACTTACAGGTCCTGAGAAGACTGGACAGCCCAGAGGTAGCAGCAGTTTCTGGGGTCATTCTCTGGTTCCTGGAAGGTGAAGGCGTACACAGCGACCCCGCCACCCTCTAACTGGGAGTGGTATCTACATAAAAACAACACAACAATGTATACACTCAAATTTGTGTCATTTACATCATAATACATCATCATACATCAGTGGTATAACATTATAACTGTGCAGCGAGGAGGCCAGCTCCAGTCCAACTGAATATCTGCAGTGATTCAACTCATCGATCTCATTATGCGATTGTGTTAGTCTGACTATGAGAAAAATATAATTTCATTTGGACTAAGGTCTGGTTTTAGTCAGAACTCAGAATTTAAAAGATTAGTTTTTTTTCTAATACTGTGTAAAAGTCATGTGTGAACCATCCGATCCTCCTCATCCATCCTCCACTCAAACAAAGTAGAAATGGTTAAGCAAAGACTCACTCTTTCTTAAGAGTCTTCATGTTCCACAGCTGTAAATATCCATTGGCAAACCCCACTGCCAGCTGGTTGGTCCTGGAGATGTACTGCAGAGCTGTGGCTCCGACTCCACTCGGCCCATTCAGTTGGAGACAAAGATGTCTACCCTGTCTGGTGCCCACTTCTCTCAGCCTGGGGATGTCTGCAGGAGACTTGGTCACTACCTGCAGGGCTATGAACAGAAAACAAAATAAGATATTCATTAACACATTTACTTGCATAAGAAAAACAGAGGTCTGCAATCGGCCATCAATGTCCACATGTTTAACCATTTTCATCCAGAGCCCATTTCCAAAAGATGGTGCAGGTTTGAGGAATGTGACATTGTTCTTATTCCAAATACTTTCTTTGTGGAACAATATACAATGCAAAGGCACAGCCTGTAAACCCAATCAATTGTTAGACCAGCTGCTTACCTGAAGCTTCCAGTTCACTCTGGCTGCCAGACAGGTCATCGAGACAAAGATCCACAAGCAGAACGTGACCAAGATCCGTAACCACAGCAGCAATGCCAAAGAACCAGCGCAAACTCTGGTGGAGGTGTTGTGTGGAAGTGCTTGCTCCGCCATAACTCACTAAAGGCTCTATGGCTGTGATCTAGATCAGAGAAGGGCAACATACAGATTTTAGTGCCTTGTGTTGGATAAGAATGCAAGATCAGACAAATTTATGTTACTGCTTTTCAAAAGTTCAAGTCCAAAGTGTTTCATTAAGTCTAAATCCTATAATATATCTCTGAAAACATGTTGTGCCACCACAGCTGATAATTCAGTTTGAGAAAAAAAAAAACAGTAAAGGCTGAAGTGATTCACCGACTGTGGTTTCTGTAAAATTGGGTGTATTCGGTGTAATGATAGGGTGTCTCAATGGAAAACGGTCATTAATGGCCCCGTCTGACAATGAACAAAACAAGATTCAAGGGTCAATACTAATTTCAGACCATAACAATTTCTGCAAAGGTATACAAACTATACACCATGTTTCACTACAAGAATATTGCACAGACAACCAGTACATTACACATAAAGCCATCTTACAATAAGATACAATGTAGGTTTATTGATCCTAATAAAGAAATTAATCTTGTGTTAGTGGAACAAGTTTGACTAACAAAACCCCAATGATGTTGGAAATTCAATGACTAAGTATTTCTCTATTACTATAAGGGCTATTTTTTTTTTTATTAATCATATATACCTACTTAGATGAATGCACAATTGGAAAATTGGCTTTATGACCATCTCAACATGTGAAGAGTAAAGAGCACAGCAAACTCACCCTGCCTGGTATAACCACAGATTTGACCACCCTTGACACTGCCAAGTCATAAAGACACAACACATTGCCCTCTGCTTCTTCCAAACCAACCAGCAGTCCAGACCTGGTCAAAGTAAACAAAAACAGAGTTACCTTTTTATGTTTGATGTTAATGATACAATTAATAACATTTATTTGTTACAAAATACAGTAATCCAGAATACCATTAAACATACACCATACTGTTGACTACAATTCATGTACACGAGTGATAAATAAAAAGATGAAGATAAGAAAGACAGATAGTGACACAAAGCACTAACCTTTTGAGCCAGCTGAAGTCTCTGGCAGCGAGGACATTGGGTGGATGCTCCCCTCCACCACTAAAGCAGTATGCTGACAGACGCTCTCCTGTCACTGCATGCACAACCTCCAGATGGGGGCCACAGGCCAGCCATGCCAGACCACTGCGACCTTTAAACAGAGACAGAAATCGGTTTAGAAGGTTGTCATATAGATTTATTTGAAGGTTGTCATTGAGCAGGGTATATATTGACATTTAAGCATGAAAATAATTTAGTTCTATAAAACTTCTGAAAGGTTCTGCCAATTTTGACAAATATGGATAATTTAAAACAGACTTACCAACAGTGAACTTCCCATGAAGAACAGAGTCTAGAGTGATTTCATCCTCACCCAGAGCATTAACAGTCACTCCAGGGAAAGGCAGTAGGCTGCTGGTGACTTGCGCAGTCAGATTATGCATTGCTCACTGTACAACCAACACAGGACATGTAGTATTTTAGCAATCAGCTTTTTTTACTTTTACAACAGCAACATTACTGATTAAGTTATGTGGCAAAATGCCATCTTATTCTGTAAATATCAAGCCATACATAATGCCTCATTAAGTAAACAATAGCCAACAGTAAAATGCAAACCTGTTGAAAACCCCACCTGAACCTGTCCAACTCAACAAATCTGCTTCATGTTTAATGCACCACATGGTTTTCACACTACAAAAGAGCTATTTCTTGGACACCACAGTTGCACCCACATTTGTCAGTCAAATGTGCTGTAAGCAAACTTGCTGAGTGACAACTGCTGCTGCAACAGAGTTTGCGCTTGCTGTCAAATGAGCAACACCACATGGCATAGTACTGCTACACAATGATAGATGTGTAGCCTTGTGTAAATGTGTTCATGTTTGTGGTACATCTTTAACAATAATCCAACAAGTCAACACATCAATTTGCAGGTTTTTGTATGTATACGTGCCTAAAATAACATACATAAGATTAAGTTGTGATTTTATTTATTTAATGTGTCAATTGGGAATGTTTGCTTTAGCTATTCAAAATAATAGTGGGTGTCATATTGTGTGGTATTGCAAATTGGGTCGCGCTTGCTCGTCATCTTTGAGTGGGTCACAAAACTCCCCATATAAAAACGTTGGTAAACACTGGTGTACTGTATACACGGTGGAGCTTTCAATGCCGGGTCAACCTGGATGGAAACAGGACACAACACTGCCCTCTGCGATCACAAAGGGAAAACACAGCAATTTCAAGCGAACTCCCGCGCAACAAGCCTGTCACTGCGCTGCCACATGCCACAGCTATATGAAACTTGAAACGTGAACACATTTCATGACAATAACAACGCAAACGAGTTCTTAGCTGTGCACTTAAACGCAGCACGATACTGTTACGGACACACCAATAGAGGCAAAAGTGCTGCAACTGCAAACAAGGTTTAAAAAATAATATTAGCTTTGCCACATCCAACATCTAACGTTCACGTGAGGGGTTTGTATGTAACAAAACGTGATACATGAACTCTCACAACTTCAGCAACAACACCCCATTGCAAACACTATAAGGAATGAATTACAAACTTTATAGTCTTACAAACGCCGGGTTGCCGAGTTATGGGAGTAATATTAGCTCGATTGTTAGCGTATACGGAGTAAGGATTAGCATATGCAGCAGCACTTTCCAGTGGCGAGCTTAGATTTTCCATAATGTAAACATAAAATTGATCGCCATCTGTGTAAAGCGTGAATTACAAGTGCTACACAAAAGTAACAGCAACGACACGTTAAGAATATTATCATGCTATTTATCCTAGGAGAAGAGTTTCTGTCAGTTACATTAGCAGGCTAACCAGTTAGCCCGCAAGGTCACGTAGGATTACAATCTGCGAGCCCGACGTTAAAGTTGAGTAAGCTAATTTAGCCTAGCTCAAGACGTGAGTGAGCATTTAGGTGACTGGGCTGGCATTGTTGTTATTCCACGTATGGACTGCTGTTAAATGATCAGACATGTGGTGCAAAGAATGCGCAGCACGGTGCATTTAACATGTGTCATTTGATATCACTGAGTTCAGAATGAGGAGTTTAAGGCAAAGTCGGGGTGGCTAGCTGGACTAGCCTTAGGTGTCTTGCTACTTTAGCTAACCTACGTTAAAACCATGACAGCCGAGATATATGTCACCAGTGGCAACATCACACACCTCTGCCAGGAGAGACACGTTTTTTCTAAACTTTGGTGTGTGAAGTACGCAAGAAAAAATGTAGTAGAGTGGTGTAGATTTGTCCAAACGTTGTGTAGCCAGATGACAAGCAACTAGCTTGTGGCTATATTAGCAACACCATCGGTAAGAGTGGGTCTTCGTGAGCAACGGGAGAACACATTTATGTTGCATAAATGCTATTATCGCTGAGTTTCAATCTGTGTATTCACCTAGGGCTGTTCCTGTGAGCTAACGGTTAGCTCTCTGTCCACTACGTCAGAAAACGTGATGCAGTTCATCACAAACTGCTGCCACCATTAACGGACACGAGACACTGACCTGTCCGGTGATGTTGACGGCTTTAGTGAAGCCACTGATGTTTCGTTTCCCTTGACAAGTCTGTGGATACCTGCTTTCTCGTGTCATAATCCGTTGCTTTTAAGTACACCTCATGCGTAAACGCCGCGGACTTGATTCCTGACGTCTACAGCGGACTGAAAGGAGAGTAGCGCTTGATGCGCGTCTTCTTCGGCATCCTTGGTAAAAATGGTTCATTTCAGCATACTGCCCTCCTCTGTTTGGGGTGTAAATACTACTGTTGGCACCAAATTCTCAAATCCATCGATTATTATTTTTTTCTTCTATTAGTTGTATTGAAGACTGTAACTAAAGACTGTTTTGTTAAAAAAACCAAAAAACAGTAATACAAAAAGGAATGTGTCCACAATGATTAAATGTATTTGTTTACATTGTGTATGACTATTTTCTGAAAAAAATACACTAATAAACACTTTATTTTGTGTTAACATTATTTGTTTACTATTTTTTTCTGATACATTCAACGTCCACATTAATTCTTTTCAATCCATCTTCTACCGATTCATCCTCTACATGAGGGTTGCGTGGGGGTGCCAATCCAACTGACCAGTCTTGTATAAAGTACCTAAAAGGGATACTCGAGTAAAAGTAACATACCAGAAAATGATTTTGGCATTAGTTAAAATCACTTTTTATAATGTTACTTAATTAAAAGTCTTAAAGTGTATAATATTTACTGTATTTAAGTATCAAAAATATTTTTTGATATAACATGTACTTGTTTTAGAAGCAAAAGTAAAAGTATTCAATAAGTGAGGAGTTAGAATTGCCATGGTAGTTCAGTGGTAGGGTGAGTTGTCTTTCAACTAGAGGCTTGTGGGTTCAATGCCTGGCCCTGCTAGTCCATATGTGTCCTTTAGCAAGACTATTAATCCCATGTTGCAGCATGTGAATGATGAAACTATGAAGCACGTGAAGACTAAAAAAAAACTCCATATAAATACAGACTGTTCTGATTTTATTTGGTAGTATCAAGAAACAAAGATAGAGGAAACGTAGTGGAGTAAAAGTTGCAAGAAATATTTTAACATAGTGAAGAATTCTAGATGAGCCTAAGTTGTTTGGTTTAATTTTGGCGTTGACAATTGCAAATGTAATGCACATTTGCACATCAGTTATGAAGTTTAAAAACCAAAATCATGAAAGTGGTTGCAAACGTGTTTAAATCAAGTTCAGTATCACCACACTTAGTACTTCACTTTGAAAACAAAACTAAAAAAACTAAACCACTTCTGTGATTTAACTGCCCTTTAATGTAACAACAAACACAACAAGAGTGACACTGGTTTGGTGTAAATAACACAACTATAATTAATACAATTTATAGCGTTACATCGGTATCAAGAAAAGTCCAGCACATTTTATTTTATTATATTATTGTTGTTACATTGACACTTTACCACCCGACATGGCTGACAACAGTGAAACCAGCAACATCACTTTTCAATGTGTAAATTTCTCGATATGCAAATGAAGTCTGAGTAATGAAAAGTATACAAGAAGAGTTTGCACAGTTTGAAGGAGATGCTTGAACATTTTCACGAATGGACATACTGAGCATGGTTTCCAAGTTCGTGATGGAACATAACAATTTTCATGAAACTGAGGTGTGTTTAATTTGGCAGAACTGTCAGTCAAGGCTGGTAATTGCAGGATAACCCATGGTACTACACACGTTATCCTGCAATATCCTACGAGCCTGGACAATGATATATGGCAGTGTGAATATTTTTGTGATTAAATGTTGATGATTATCATGCTGATATTTCAATAGCCATCTTCTGGATTCACACTGCCATTACTGCTACGTAAGAAAAACAGACCATACAAAAATAAATTGAAGTTTCTGCTTTACCAAGCTCTAATGCTTCAACAGCTCTAACTGAGAGTCTCAGGGGAAAATGAAAATGTAGTCTTTTGATGTCTTTTCCTCATCTGCCGCACAATCATCTCGTCCAACTCCTGTCTTTCCCTGAAAAAAAAACCAAAAAAAAAACGACCCATCATATTATTCTATGCAATTAAAAAAAAAAGTTGAATTTTGAGTGGATGTTAATAATCGTTAAACTCTTACCTGTTGCTTAAACATCGTCCTTTCAGGTACTTTTCCTCTGCCTTTTTCACCGAGACATTATCAACCCCAGCAATAGCATAGATGATGGCCTGGACAGAAAGACACATCCATTCATTCCCTACCACTTCATCCTCCACACAACAAATATACTTCATAAAACGGAGAACATATAAGGAAAGACACAAAAAGCTGCTGTAATAGACAAAAGTAACTGAAGTGAGTGCTGACGAAAGCTTCAGCGCACCTCAGGAAGAAGCACATCCAGGACAAAGGGGACTCGGTCAGTGAATACCACCTCAGCTAGGCAATGAGTGCTGGCGATCTCCATGGCGTACAGATCGTTTAGGTACCAGTATACCTGGTCTAACTGATCCTCATCTTCCAGGTACGTGTTCACCACGCGTCTCCGATTGCTCCCCAGAAAGAAGCGAAGCCATCTGGACTGCTGCTGTCCACGGAGAACAGCCTGTAACAGGAAGAACATGGTAAAGGGTGAGTAATTTGGGAGAGATGGAATTTGGATGCACTCTTACTATTCAAATGCACTTGAGTGAATAAATTATAAGTACCAGGAAAAAAGAATTTGTTCACTGATATCTTACTGGAATATTTTTTTTTAACATTTTAAAATCTGTATTTTAAATAGTCAGAAGAGGGCAACTCCATTAGTTGTATGCAAGCATATAAGAACAATTATTTTATAACATTTGTACAGCATTTTCTTGAGGTGTTTATGCTCTCAATCACTAGTTTAAGACCTTTTTCAATACATTTTGTTCTTGATGCACAAACCCACCACAAATGGTATGGTGCGACGGGTTATGTTGACCTTTGACAACCATTTACCCCGATTAAATGCAGTACATACATTGTGAAAATTTGTTTATGCATCCATGAAGCTGCACACTGTCCATTTCAACTTCACTAATATGTAAATAAATGCACAGTATACAAACATGCATGAAAAAATGAGGCACACAAAATTGTGCTTGAGACCTTACCAATGCGAATTTTGAGTAAACATTTTGTGAAATCATTTATGTCATCCAAAATCTACATGAGCAACATGTTAATCAATCGTACCAGAAGGCGTTCCTCCACCTTGTGCTGCTTGACAATGAAATCTACAAGTTTTAGAGTAGCACGGTTGTGGACAGATTGAGTCCGGTCCGGCAGCAGCCGTTTTGAACAACAGGTGACGTTCTCCAGCTGTTCACTGGAGTCATCGTCAAGAGCATCGTCATCACATGAATCCACCAGCATCGAATCGCTGGAGATTGTGAGTCTCTCCGAGGATTCCTGTGGGTACATTCTCCTCACAGGATAGCCTGAAACAATTCAAAATGCACTGTGAGAACCAAGCAGGGCCACAGTTGAACTCAAGCTGTATTTTCTGTGAATGTCAATTTAACTTACTTATGTCATGAGCAAAGTACTCGATGAAAGAGCCAGAAAATGAGCCACATGCTGCAAAGATAAAACATAAGCCTAAAGCAAATAATGCGCTTGTGTAAGAACAACACATTTACAGTCTGCAACAGACAATACTTACCAATCCGTATTGTGTAGTCCTTTATAAGGTCTATGGACCACTTAATTGCTGCGTCATACTTTTCTTTGGCTCTACACTGTGTTGAAAGCAACATGAAGGACAGAGATAGTTTGGTACTGTGTAAGGAAAATATTGTTATCAGAAAAGAAACTTAACAGTTTGAGAAGTTCTTACCACCAGCTCATCAGCTTCTTTGCAGTCAAAAGGCTTTAGAGTTTTCAGACCTACAGAAAACCTTAAAGAAACAAACACAACAACAAAGTCAAGCTTTAAATATTTGATACCTATATATTTGATACTGTGTTTGACCATCTCGATCAGTCTATATCTTCCATACAAATTTTTTTCTTTAGGTCAATACATGATAGTTTAAGGGGATTCTTAGTTTTCTATTTCATTTATTTTATTTTGTACATAGATTATTTCCACAACCAGACAAAGAAAAAATATGTATGTTAACTGTGTGGTTCTATGGAATTTTAGTTCAGGGTTTGAAGCACGCATCGGAGCTTCAGTTTCGCACTGCCATCACTAGCTATAAACCGTCATCTGCAACTTGGAACATCAAAAAGAATATTTTCATGTGTTGTTGATTTGAGAAGGGCTTGGATATATGTGGATGAAAACACCCTGGATGTAAGGCAAGTGGAAATAAATGTGCAACACATTTACATGAGTCTCCCCTGCCGTGATGATTGAGGAATAGAAACAAAGTTTAAGTTCGCCACTACACCAAACATTTCATTTAACAGATCTCAGTGTCTTTGCTTATGCTACAACCGGTTAAATGGGTCATAATAAGGTAATTTTAATGCTTAGAGCAGAAGTATTATTTCACAAAGCAGGAAGAGAAAAAATATTTTATTTCTTACCCTTTCTTTTGGTGAATCATTAGGTCATCAATGAATATTACGCTGGCCTTTCTATGCTTACGTTTCATACTTTTTACCTGCAGAGTAAACATTTTAAATCATGAGCTTCTCTGATGTGAGGCTTTGTTTTCTGTTATGTTATGTTCTTACCAAACTACCAACAAAGGTTTTTAAACTCACCAATGCAGGCCAGAACGGATAATTTCTTATTTTGTGCCACACAAATGCTCCTTCTGTAATGGACGGGGGCTCTGAAATGCAACAACATGTATGTAAACATAATCCAGTCTATACTGATTGCTAATAAAAGGTTATATGCCATTCACCATCTGAATTCTCTCTCACTTTTGTTCATCTCCATCAAGAAACTAGGCAGATCTTCCTCCGGTTCCTCCTCAGTTTCCGGTTCTTCCTGGAAAGACCAAGACGGCAGCCGTTCCTCGTAAGGACTCAGCTGTATCGACAGATCTGAAGACAGCAATAACTCATCTGTTTGTGGGGCAGAAGAAGAATAGGGACAGCAACAATACAGAATAATTAGAGGGGATCATTTTATTTATTCACCTGGATTACAAATGTGATGTTGCATCCGCAGTAGTTGGTAAAATAGCAAAAAATAACTACACACAGCACAAAATAATTAGTGACAGATAGGATTATTCATATCCAGTGTTTTACATAGATACAGGCAACTGCACTCTGTGCTCGCCCTGTGCTGAGAAGCAGCTTGGGACACCTTGTGTGTGAAAGGTGGCTGTGACTGATAACAAAAAAAAAACCAGAAAACTTAACATAAGGTTTACCTCATAATCTATGAGGTATGACACTCACTGTTTTTGTCAATGGAAAGGGCCATCGAACAGCAAGGTAGAAGGATGAAAATGCATGAGATAGACAGGAGGTTTTGGTAGTACTACCTTCTTCTGCTGCATCAGGCTTTAGTTCAAATCTTGGTCTTGAGCGTTGAGTGGTATCCCCCTGTAAAGTCTGTCTCTCATTCTGGCACTTGATTTGTGGTTCTCTAGTTTTACTAGAGGTTTGTTTTTGCTCCTTCTGGCCCCTGGTTCGGAGTTGTCTTGGCTGTGAATCAGAACGCCTCCTGCGTTTGCGAATAGACTTTGATTTGCAGCGTTGTGAATCTGCGTCCGATGCCTACAAGAGAACAGTTAAATAATTAATGAAAAAAAATCTTGGGCTCAGAAAGAAGAATCAATATTCATGAGTAAAGATGATCAATCAATTAAATGGGTGAAGACCTCGGTGTATTCTAGCTCCGCCTGTTTTGCTCCTGTTGGGGACTTGGAGATGCTCGTCAGGCTGTCAGTGAGGCTGCTTTGCACTGGTGAGGAGGTCCAGCTGAAATCTTGTCTCAGTCCGGTTCGTCTTGTGCATCTTTGAGGAGTGCTTGGTGAGGAACAGTCCGACGACAGGTGGATGATTGAAACGTCACTGCTTAACATGGCATTTAATTCCTCTGTGTCTGCAGATGAAACGGTGTTTGAAGTGGCATTTACTGCTGTTGTTTTACGTTTCCTTTTCCGTGTTTTTGAAGGTCCCCCTGAAAGATGATATTTATAATGACACATGATCCTCAGTGTTTAGGATCCTTTTTAGGATTGAACAACTTATTTTTTCAATTTTGATTTGATCCAGTTTATTGTGCACATGTTGACTTACCTTTCATTGTTGGTGTTTTCCACTCTTAGGAGGCTTCTTTCTGGTTCTATAATGGTTATTTAATGTACCTGGAAAAGAAAAATTAAAAAAAGATGACGCAAAGCCTTTAAAAGATCAAAGGAAGCTATCACAGGCGCTCAGCAGTCTGCTTACAGAGCAAAGGCATGCTAAAAAGCTGCCCTCTGGTTTACAGGTGTTTAATGACTTGTTCTACAGATACAAGAATTACAGGTCCCGAAACTTGGTGGGAAGTTGTTATAGACCAAGATGGACAAAAAAGTAGACCGTAAGCATGGCCTCAACTCAACAGGAAGTTGGTCATTTTAAATTTTGGTGTCCATGTAAATGAGCTAGACACATCAAAAGGCAAAAAGTGAGGTCAGGAATTGCTGCACTCCCCCAACTTGCATGGGGACGCGAGGGCCATATCATGACTGTGTGCAGTCCTAGTTTATTCTGTCCTTTGTTGTTTGCCATACTGTTAATTGTTCTACAGCTTTTGTAGCCCAATAACATTTCCATGTAGAAAAAGTGCATTTGTGTTTTCTCTGGTTAGGCTAATTTAGATTTGAAAACCACTGGCAACATGTCACCAAAACTCCAGAGAAATACTGTAATTTAAATCCACAATAAAAATACAATGAGTTAATAATGATTTCAGACTTTGGAGACTACAAACTCCAACAATACTCACATAGATCAGTTAAGATATAGTGGAATAAGCCCTAAGGATTACAGCTTTAATGTATTTTAGGATGCTACACCACTTTCTTGTCCCTGCTGATTATCCCATTTTGCCTTTTTAGGGATGCATGAATTAGCCACCTGCAATGTTTCCTGGAAGAAAATATGTTTCCTTTGGCTGCAACAATGTTCCACAACTCCAGAGAAAGTAGTTTTCTTTGGGGGGGTAACAATGGGTCAATGCTCCTTGGTGCACAGCCCGGTCAATCATGAATGAAGGGGCACTTCATAAAAATCCTGCCATGGAGATGGTGAGAGACTGTGGCTTGAAGGCTTCTCGAGGTGTAGGACAAAGCTGAAAATGGATTCATCAGAGCAGATGACCAAACTACATCCTGGCTCTTCTGTCTTTCATGAATTAAAAGGGCTTTTTCGAACTTTGCATGACTTCAGCCCTGCCTCAAGAAGTCTGTTTTGAACCATTATTATCTTGCACATTATGATAACTGCATTTTGACATTTTCTGCGTAGGTCACTTGAGGTCACTTCTTCAGTTAGTGACATACGACATCGGGGACAACAGAACTATTTAAACTGCTGTCTTTGAACGTTTGAACATAAAAGCAACCCAATACTCACTGTTTTCTACTGCCAGTAGAAAAACAAAATGGAACCTTTCTTCTTAACTCATCATTTCAACTGTTAAGGTATAACTATTTGCTTTAGATTCCAAACATTTGCTTAGGTAATCTTACTATGACTATTTTTTCTGCATTCAGCTGATTGTATGGCAAAATAATAGGGATGACCACAGCAGCAACTTGGGATTGTAGCTAACTGGGATTTAGGTCAGGTTATCATCTTAACAGGACCTTGTCATATAAAATGAAGTGTGCTTTTATGGCAAGTCAGCAAATGGAAATTGTATATGGAATAGCAAGGCTACAAAATAAGATTAGATAAACAAATAAATACGTCAGTGTGCACTGCAGCCAGTTTGCTAACATGACTCCACACGTTTTCTAACTGGTCATTTTAAGACGTGCAATTCACAAGCACCTAGAACGGCCAATGTTCGCCGTCGTACGTGGTTTCGAAGTCTTAAAATGACCAGTAAGAAAACATGTGACGGGGTTTCAGCGCGATCAACAGGCCACTTACCTTAAAACGTTTGCATTAGCTTCCTACTCCAGCTCACTCCAACGCGTCGCTCGTCAAAGTGCATTAACACCACAATAAAGTCCGTTAACCTTCCCTGTCTCCACAGAGAGAAAAATGGTAATAATAATGCAAAAGTTTGCGCCAGTTTCTGCAAACCATATCATAAACAACAATTCTCCACCTTCTTCCTCTTCTTCGTCTTTCTTCTTCTACGTCTTAAATGGCGGTAGGCAAAAAAACGTAACGGTGTCAGAAAGTCGTTGAATCAGTCGCAAATGGACTTTTCTCAAGAAAGCAATTGGTCTTTTATATTTGTTGAATAAATCTACACGTCCAGTCTTTAGTTATTCGGTGACTTTTAGTTAACTAAGACCTGGATGACTGAGAAACTACACAGACAACGTTTTGGTACGTTACCGCCACCAATCGTTTGGAGTCTGGATCACAGTTGCTTTAATCTTCTTCTATGGCATATAATTAACCAGTTTTTTTTACCTGGTTAAATAAAGGAAAATAAACCAGGTTAAAAAAAACGAATTGAGATTTAAAAGCTCTTTTTCAAGAGTGACCTGGCCAAGGCGGCAGCACAAACACAGAATGTTACTCCAAACACACAAGACACAAGTCAAATATGATCACACACTGCAGGAAAACAAGAGTGGGACCTAATGAGCTTATTTCTCTGTCTTTTATGATTGTCTTGAATTCCCCCAGAGCTAAGAGATATATCAATTTCAAGTCCTTCTGCACAGCCTTCCAGGTAGACAGGGCAGAAAACTTAAAAGCCTTTTTGCCCAGTTCAGTTTTGACTCTCTGGACCTGCATCTGTATGATGTCCATAGAACCCAGGCCATATCTATGTGGTTGCTACACATGTGTAAACACAAATATGTAGGCAAACGTCCAAGAATGGATTTATAAATAAAATGAATTAATATTAAATCGGTTTATCAAAGGCAAAACCTCGACTTTGATTGTGCTTTGAGCCATCTATGGAAATTGCAATTTGATGTTTTACCCCCTTGCTCTCCCATACTCCTCCCATTCTTAAATAAAAAAAAAATCCATTGCCACCTGGTTTTGAAAAACAAAACAAAACAATTGCCATAACAAAAAGAAAAGCAATAAAAAGGTCAGGGAAATATTTTGGCATTAAATTGGTTGTGGATTTAAAAGTGTTTCCCAGTATGGACAATTTTGCATGTCAAGGCCAACTATGATCACTTAAGATGCAGAAATTCACAGGAGTGCTTATAGTTTTAATATATTAAATAAAGACCTTTGTCTACCATGACTACCATACCATTGTTTTTTCTGTATGACCTAATTACTACATTATTAGTGCCATCATTACCCCACCAGTCATACAGATGCTGCCTAACTCAGCAAATAGCTCAAACCACCAGAGGGCACTGTGTTACCACATTTATTTACCAGTGCTACCTGAGAATATGCTCTGTCTGAGCACACAGAATTGATAATGTGCATAGTTTGTGCATCCTTGCATGTCAACATGCTCTAAACTGCAAGGTAGCACACAAAGGAACTCAAGCAGTAAGTCAGTCGACATGCAGAATAACATTTGCTTTAGATTCATTTAGACCCTGTTTCAGTAAAATAGATGATAGCCTCTATTCCACATTTCTATGGTCTGGCACTGGTGCAGTGTTTATGATTTCACTGAGATATCAGTAGAATGTGCCCTCACAGTGTCAGCGGAAGATAAAAGGAGTTTTATTTAAAGCTGAGTGTATTTTCGGTTTCTGAAGTCTGTCTGTTTGATACAACTTGTGTTTTTAATTTATCTAATCTTTATTTAGTCACTTTGTCTCATTTAGATAAAAGCCATCTTTTAATTAAAACAAAAACACATTACACTACGACACATTAAAAAAAGAAAAAGAAAAAAAAACTCAACAATCATTAAACACATCAGGTGTAACATTTTAAAATATCGGGGATGTAACACCAGAGACTGAGCACACTTTGGAGTTCATTCCATTTACACAGGGCATAGGAGGATAATCATCCAATGATTCTGTATGTGAAGCCCATGTGAGGTCCATAAAAGGTCCTCTCCTCCATGATCATCAGTCTTTTCTTTGACACATCCATAGCACACAGCAGGTGTAAATTACAGAAATCCAGAGGTGCAAGCACCGCAACAACTTTTGGAGCCCTCACACGATCGTGTCATTTCTGGCTTGTTCACACTTGCGCCAAACTCATGGCAGGGATGAATGTCCATCACATTCAAGCCACTGCCAAATGACTACACACAGACATTGGGTCTATCACCTCCACATGACTCTGTATTCTGTCTGTGAACGTTCTAAGTCATCCAGGTCAAAGTCTTCTTGCTTGAGTTGAGTGGAAAATGTTTCACCTCTCAATGCAGGTTTCAGCATTGTTCAACTTAATGACTCCCTGAGCAGGTTTCAGCCTCAGAGATTAAATAACTGTTTTTTTCCCAGAACTGAAGAAGCCTCTTGGACGAGAGGTGAAACATCTTTAACTCAACTAAAGCAAGTCCAGTCACCTACAGCGAACTACAGAAGATTGCTGTGTTTCATTCTTAGGTCATCCATGGACATGCCCGTGCTGCACACTAAGTTATGAGTTTTGTGTAAACACTAATGAGGTAAGGTGGAAGCACAACAGCTATTACAGCTCCAGTGAAGCATGACAGCTGCAACAGGTTAGAGTATGACTGAAAATGCGATACCCCCCCTTGCCCTGGGCCCCCAAAGTCTCTTGATGTGTCCCTGTTTGTCATTAGATAATGATTCCACTGTGCTGTGAGTTCATCTGCAGATGCTGCTTCAGAACTTAAGTCCTAACTCACATATTAATGCCACTCTATAATGGGGTAAATTTATTTGGGTAATGATTTGGATTTTTAGGTCATGCTTTAGTTCAATATTCACTGTGTAACAGATTTAGAACACGATGGAGCATTACAACTGCTGTATATACTATGATGCCACAGTTCTCAAACTGGGGTATGTGTACCACTGGGGGTACGCAAGCTTCCACCTGTGGTACTTGGTGGAAAATCAAAAATACTGTTCTAGGGAATGTGATCAGCGTGGAGCTGAGGAAGTTTAACAGGAGTGCGTCGAAAATTAAACAATTAACAAATACTAATAATAATAATTATGTAATAAAAATTATAATAACAGTTTCGCTCCATCTACCAAGGTGGTACTTTGTATAAAAAGTTTGAGAACTACATACATACTGCTATAATGCAATAATAAGAACTTTCAATAAAGAAATAAACCAAAATTGATTACTTTCAATAGGAACATGACAGGGTTTGTTTTTAATATAAAAAAAATCTTTGACATTTAAATTGGTAGATGAAACAATTTTAAGTATAAACCCTGAGTCAGTATAGCACACAGCATATTCTTCATATGTGTTTGTGATTTGCTTACTGTGCTGTTTCAAATGCACCTAACTGACTAGAATAATAAAATACTGACAACAAAAGTCGTGTCCGACAGGCTGCAGCAGGTTACCTGCCACTCAGCTGCAACCTCTGGATGTGTGTTATTGGCCTGTAGTGGATGAGGGACAGAAGGCCCCGCCCCTCCTCCAGATGTGCGCTCCTCCGCTCCTCTCTCACTCCACCGCTCGCTTCAGCAGAGTGCGGAGCCGCGGGGAAGTCAACAGGAGTCTCTGGATATACTCACACCTCAAACCTCCAAACAGCGAGGATCTGACTCTACACCACGTTGGAAACGCCGAGAATCAGAGAGGTGCGTGGGGACCTGCCCCGTGTTCCTGCGCGCGTGTGTGTGTGGTTTCACCTGGGCAGCCGGAGAAGCATAGCTGATGGAGCAAAGAGGAGGCATAGCTGAGTGTGGAGCGCTGTTGAGCAGAGAGCCGCGTTCAGCGCACAACACGCGCTGCTGACAGGGAGCGGTCTGCTTTTACGCACGAGCTGGGCGTATTTCTGTCCTGGACTTCACAGGTGATTGAAGGCAACATCATCTGGGATAGAAAAAAAAGGGAAAAAACACCGTTTTGGATTGTATTTTATTTGATGGTTGTCGGTGGCAGAACGGGGATGTAAGTGGTTGAACTCACGTGCGTTTGGAAGACGCGTGAGGCTGGTTCCAGAAGAGCAAATTGCAGGGGCGTGCAGCTAATTGAAGTCGACCCGGTGGATCCTTTTTTGAATGTGACGCAGCAGCAGAGGTTCTTTCTCCTCCTCCTCCTCCTCTTCCTCCCCATCTCTCAACTCCAACATGACTTCACTGTCTGGGACCAAGGAGAGGTCTGTGAGCAGCCGGAGCAGAAAATATGGGGTAGGTTATTCATTCCAAGAGCCGCAGGGTGGTGGACACACAACCCATTCAGTGTTGCAGCACTTCACCTCACCTCACTCACTTTCAGCCTTCTTCTCAGGCTGACATGAAAAAGAAGCATGTCACCTCACACCAGATTTGTCTCATTCGTGTTGACTTTGTGAAGATCACATTTTTTATATATATTTTTTTTACATATTGCTCTTATCTGTGCCACTCTCTTGGTCTAAATCCCCCCAAACATTCAACATGCTTTTTACTTACAAGTTTACGCACATTAGTAAACGGTTAATGTAATATTCAATAGGACGAGACATGCTTTAAGAGTATAAAGAAAGAAATCAAGTAAATAATTGACATTACATTGACTCCTTCATTGTTTAAGATGATGAATTGGTCTGCACCGAACAGAGAAGCGACTGAGGAGAAGCTCCGCCAACAGCTCCAATGTGATACTGGTGGATTTGAAACTGAGTTAAGACATTTACAAAAGTACTAATGTGAAGTTGGTCGATCTCAGTCATACTCATTAGTGTTAAATTATAACACAGGGTTGGTTTGGAGTTAACTGAGCACTTCCACTCCTGCCTCATTATAGCTCATGTAAGGCTTTACAGTAGCAGTAGTGCTCAACCTCAATAGCCAACACCACATCAATGGGTCTCTCCTCTCTGTCTGGGTTTACTCAGCCACCAAAGATCTAATTTCCAGCTCGTTGTGGCTCATTTGATGTTCCCATGCAGTCTTCTGTGAGTGGGGGGGAAATAACACCTGTGTGTATGCACCGAGTCTGACTTAATCCTATTTACTTAATACAAGCGTCCAATATGTTGACTGCTTTAACATTGCTGCTTCTTGCTTGTGGGTTTTAAATTGAAAGACCATTTGATTTAATGGAAGTTTAGTCTCCTCGTGTACCGAGTGGCTGCACACTGCCTGTGTGTGATGACTGCATGATGTGTGCTGTGAGTCAGGTTGATGTATTTCAACCAGGATGATTTGTGTTTGATTCTCTTTCTCAGGCTTTTCAGGTCCTCACATTGTGCTCTACAAGGGCTGGACAATCAATTTCAAATCTCAGGTTGAAAAGAAGGCAATTGGCAAAGGCTTCAATTTAATCTTTCTATTTTTTTTTTACTGTTTTCATCATTGAGGTAAAACTGTACGTTTTACCTCACATGTCTCTGCTTAACACTTGATTTTAACATAACATTACAATGTATTGGTTCTTTCAACTTTCACACTTTCACAAAAAATAGATATTTATATCTTATATATATATACAACAAAATTCACATTCATGTTCTTTGCGAAAGCCTTAGTAGGAATAGCAATGTCACTGGATTTGCAAAACATGTGGGGAAATGAAGCCACTATTAATAATTTTCTCTTATTGTAAAATCTTCACAGGTACCTGACACGTCACCGACCAAATCTGGCTCCTTCTTTCCTGACACATGGTACAGAAAAGCCTATGAAGAGACCTCCAGGTCCAGCACACGTCCAACCCCAGAGGGGGCCGGCTCCATGCCAAGCTCTACAGGCACCCCATCTCCTGGCTCAGGCATCTCCTCACCAGGTTCCTTCTCTGGATCACCAGGAACCATCTCTCCAGGGATTGGGACAGGATCGCCTGGTTCTCTTGGTGGCTCCCCGGGTTTTGGCACCGGATCACCAGCCTCGGGCAGTGGAAGTTCCCCTGGCAGTGAAAGAGGGATATGGTGTGAGAACTGTAATGCTCGGCTGACGGAGCTGAAAAGACAAGCGCTGAAGCTGCTCATCCCTGGACCGTACTCCAGCAAGGTAAAAAACTACATTGCTTAACTTTTCAGTTTCACGGTGCATATGGACGTGTACATAAAGATCACCTTGAACACAAATGATTTGGTTATGCTCGGCGGCGTAGCCTTCAAAAACAACTTGCCCCCATCATTAACTGTGGCATTGTGATAGTAACATTCAATGATGGTTCCTCAAACTGGGCTCATAATCATACCCTTGCTTACAGAGATGCCGTGTTGTCTGAGGTTATTATTGTCATCAATCATAATGTTGCTGTAATTTGTCCATCATTTGACTCACTGTTGATAAGAGAAGAAACCAAACAACCTCTGGGGAACAGGGATAATCATTGTATCTGAAGCTGTTAATCAATCCCCGATGGAGTGCCAACAACAGAATGATAACCACAGACAAGACTGTTTAGATTTTTGTCATGCAGTTACCCATTTTACTGGATTGATCATATCACCATAATCAATGCCTTTGCTTTATTCTTTATTGCTTTTTTCCCCTTTCGAGGGAATGGCCATGATGGATTACAGGAAGACAGCAGCCATTTAGGAGAGATATTAATTTATATGGATTGCTGCTTTTTTGAAAATGTTGTCTGACAGGTCATTTCTTTTTCCTGTAGTTAGTTCATGTAATCAATTTTAATTTAATCAGTTCAGCGATTCTCAGTTGATTTATGATGGAGCATCGGATCTTGTGCTAAATGAGTTCATTATGTATCAAAGTTTTGAATTTTCTTTATAACATATTTCATAGAAGGCATTGAATGGATAGTTCAGGGGATGCAGCATAGACAGGTG
Organism: Solea solea; assembly: GCF_958295425.1. Lineage (NCBI taxonomy): Eukaryota > Metazoa > Chordata > Actinopteri > Pleuronectiformes > Soleidae > Solea > Solea solea. Next base: position 22,165,155 of record NC_081138.1, read on the forward strand.
ACCAGTCAGACATAGGACTCGGTTTGCTTCAAGTGAACTAAATGCAGGAAGCAGACTACAACGCAAGGCATTGTGGGTAAATAGAACTAAAGTCACTAAAGTGCAGCGTGAAAGCAAACTCGGACCGGCTGAATGTTGCAACCCCCAATTGAACCGAGTCCCCAATCGTGCCGAGTCTGGCGGAGACTATTACGTGTGAAAACGACCTCTGTTCACTCCCTGTGCTCTGAAGCAGCTGGCAGCAGGCAGACAAGCTCAGTGAAAAATGTCTGTGACCAGGGACAAAAGAAAAAAATGTATATTTATATTTGCCTTCAAACAAGGCTCACATAATAAAAATAATATATAATATATATAATATAATATATAATATAATAAAAAATAAATAAATAAATAAATAAGTAAATAAAAAAAATTAAAAATAAAATAAAATAAAATAAAATAAAATAAAATAAAATAAAATAAAATGTCATCATCATTTGTAAACTGCTCACTCTACCACACCAGAGTCCATTGACAAAAACCGCTATTTAAGCTCACAATACACAGGAGCTGTTGATCCACTGCTGCCTCCATCACTGTTTGACTTCACAATCTGAAATCCTTCATTCTGGTTTAGTGCCAAATCACTAACTGATGGAGGCAGAGGTAAACCAACAACTCATGTTCTTTGAGATAAAATTGCCTTTTTTTTTGTCAAATGTAATACACTCTGTATAGCATAAAACTTCACTTATAATCAGCCCTTTAGAAACATATTGAAATCAGTGTGTTTTTTTAAACATGTTGCCTCTGTGTTCGATGATGATTTATGAGTACAGTGGGGTCATGCATAGGGCTTTCATTTAATTGATAACAAATCAGCATTTACTACGCTCTATGGGGTTATTATGGTGCAGAGAGAGAGAGAGAGAGAGAGAGAGGGAGATGTGGAGACAGTGGCGTTTCACGAGCACAAGTTAGGAAGTGCAGGCTTTAATGCAGACTGTGGGTAAACTTCCCAATTAAAACATCATTTGTGAAGTTTGGGTTAAGGATTGGGTTATTCACTGAACATACTATAAACTATGCCATGCTGCTGCTGCTGTATGGAATAAAAATATCTTTGGTTTGTGGATTTTGTGAATGAAAAGACGATTTTTACTAACTTGGCAATAAAATGGAGACTGACACTGATATTTGTCATTGTAGAGTCACAGTTCCCGGAATAAACATGCTCCTGTTATGCATTTGAAAATTTAACTAATTAAGTTTTCCTGCTCAGCTCTTGTTGCCCAGTCGTGGGAATCAACTCACTCGGGATCAATTTGTGGATTCCTGCATGAACAAGTTCTATTACATTTCAATTAGCTCTTTCATGGCACTTTAGAAATACTGTAACTCATTGTTGATTTGCATAAGGCGCATAAATGGGAAAATGAAGACTGAGCACCAAAGTGTGATGGACTGCCTGTGTCATTTCTTGTTTGTTGTTGTTGGCCAATGAGCAGTAACATTGTATTAGTAGTGGTTTGTTTCCTTTAAAGGCGCAACATGCAGCATTCTGCCTCAGAAACATCAGGAAACAAATATTACCTATGTAATGAGCATTCATTATGTTACATGCCTGTTTTCATTGTTGATCGGCTACAGCGGACACGATAGCTGAGTGACATTGACTGTCATGATCGCCTTTTTGTAGGCCTCGTGTCCATGTTCAACTGCGCGACCACTAGTGGCACTCAAGGGTTGCATACTGTACACATAAAGCAAGTTTTCATCCCCAAGAACAGCTTCGCGTAGTCTGGATTTCATGGCTGCTTTCCCTTTTTTTTTACACAGTGACTTCTTCTCCAGACTCTTACAAGAGAGAAATGACCCACAAAGGTGTTTTGTGTCTGGGAAAAGCTGAACTGGTGGCCTTAGAAGCAATGTGACCCAATAATCCTTCGCTTTCACCAAATGTGCCACTGCAGCAGTTTTCTCTCTCTCTCTCTCTCTCTCTCTATCGCTCACTCTGTGTGTGTGTGTGTGTGTGTGTGTGTGTGTGTGTGTGTTGTGGTGTCAGCATGAGGTACCATGTTATTCCAAGGGGACACTGAGACATATGTGACCCCTCACAGCTTGAATAAAACACACATCCACCTACCAGTGTAGATAGATAGACACACACACACACACATGCATACCAGCTTGAACTGTGGAGAACTGTCTTGTGGATAATACATGTGAGGTCATGTCGGGTATTTTGCATGTTTTTTGAGACAGTTTGTTAGATCATTAGACTGTGAAAACACAACACACATGTACACGTGACATTAAATGTCAAAATCCCTTCCCCTTCAAATACTAAATTTGCATTTTGTTAAAAAAAAAGAAAAGAAAATCATGGCGACAATGAAGAAGGTTAGCTTGTGGTTATTTATGAGATCATGGCAATCATGAAAAACAATCATACTCGTGGCCCTTGTAGCAACAATGTGGTGACATTACAGTAGCTGTCCTGCCTCTGCACTGCCCCTAGAGTTCATTTGAATATTGCATCTTGCAGACTAGAATTAGAATCTTATGTCGCTTTTTCCCCTACATAGTCCCGGCATGCCTGGCCTCGGCTCGGTTCGGATCAGCACGGCACAGCTCAACTCTACACGGTTTGGTATGGGTTTCTATTACTATAGTATCTCCTCAACGTGGGCGGAGTCATCATAGCACGGTTGTACTGTTTTACATGCGACACGGGGAAACTTGTCACTTGTAAAGTCGTTGTTTGTACTGAATCATTAGACTCAGTTCATGAAAAAGTTTACTTCAGTACTTCATTTTGACACAGTCACTGAACTGAAATACGGTGGAAGGGATTCCATGTGCCATTTGCGATCACCGCTTTCCTGAGTGCTGTCACTAAATACACCAGACTCCTCTGTTAAATGATGAGATTTAATACACGTTTTTTAGGATTTTAAAGTCTTTTTAACTGATCTACAGTTTGGCATTTGGTTTGATTCTTGTGTCGGACGCCCCGCTCATGATTCTTCCAGTGACGACACTCTGACCAATCAGTGGACGGCAGTTGGACGATGTTGCGTAAAGTATCGGCTCCAGTACCAGATACTATAATAAAAAGGCATGCGCACCGGGACAGGGTAGTGGAAAAGCACCAAATGGACACCGATGTGAGACAGCCATGATGCATACACTTATGTGTAATTCATTTTATTAGTACAAAAGCTCCACTCAAGACCATTTACCTATTAGAGGACGCATAATAATTCTTTATTTACACAGTCATTCTTGATTAGTCTGCTCCCTAGTGGCTGTTAGGAGACATGGCACTGATGTCACTTACATCAGACAAAAGAAATCAGAGTCCCATGTATAGCATGTGTGTGTGTGTGTGTGTGTGTGTTTTTTTCCCGATGCAATTCCACGTTGGTCTTTTGAGGGATTAGAATGAACAGAGGTTTTCACATTTCAGACGCACACATGCACGCAAATCGCATGCTCTCTTGTAACCACAGCACTCTGAAGCACATCTGGCTGCACAGCTGTACCCAGTTAAGGCCTCAGTGCCCACTCTGCTGTTGTGTACATTTGTGTGTCTGTCTGTTTATGTTCATTCATCCTCCTGCGTCCACATACAAGTCATAAATTGAAGGCGGGTGAAGTGTGTTGGGTTGGTCCATTTCAGCCCAGGAAAGTGGGTCAGTGTGTGTGTGTGTGTGTCTGTTTCAGATCAGCTGAAAGAAACTATCCGTGTTTATAAAGTGAAACATACACAGTTCCACATCAGACAAAATAAAACCAAAAAAGGAAATGTTTTTTGACTTCTTACTAGCAGTTTGAGATTTAGAGGGATCTTACATTTGCACTCCTATTTTTGAACATGTTATATGAAGTGTAGAAGACTAATTGCACTTAACATGTTTATATTAGCAAAGCCATTACCGTGTCTGTGAATATGTGGCCGTAAATGAAACAGCTGTCAGCAGATTCGACAGTAAATGGATTTTGATCTTTTACTACACAACCACTAAGACACAATGCTGTGACATTAGACAAGCGAAGCTGTCTACAATCTTGACATGCTGGGGTCATCTATTTATGCATGTTGCTATAAAAGTTGTCAGGTCTCTGTATAACGCAGCCAAGAAAAATCTCTCTCTTTCCCAGTAAGCTGACTTTGTTGTCTGAGGCACTTTTATTTTTATTTTTTTGTCTCACATTAAAGAAGGAACAAGTGACTCTTATGTCCCTAGCAGTGACTGTGTGGTCACTAAAGATACAGCAGGATCTTATGCTTGTAAGGACACAGGTTTTTTTTTCAGACCTCAGAACCTGATAGATACTTAGTCTCTACATTGTTTTGGATACATTCCTTTATTCTGTAAATCTAAGGTCTTTTTTTCCATCAGTTGCTGTCAGCATTAACGTCACAATGAGACGTTAAAGCTAAAATAGACCAAGAGAAAGTCTCCATTCATCTTCCACTGTGAGTTTTTGTCTTTAATGTCCTTGTTACCACACTGTGGCAAACCTTAATTTGTCATCTGCTGCATTTTGGAACTGGCAAAGCTTTTTGTAGCTTCTCTGGCTCCTCATAGGAGGACACACACACACACACACACACACACACAGACACACACAGTGTTCTGTGTGCTGACCATGGCAGCCTACTGGCTAGGGTAGTTAGTCTAATTAAGTGTGTCCACTCTGGGTCAGAGACTATAATGACACTGATAACATTATTAGAGAAAATGTTCTTTCTTCCTTCTCGCGCTCCGCTTCTAAATTCAAACCTTTTTGCGTTTGATGATTTCACAATTTTTTAAGAAAGAGGACTGCGTGTGACAGAGGAACAAGGAGACAATAAAAGGAGACAATAGGATAGAGGAGGAGTCAGAGCAGAGCATGTGCCAACACATCTAATCCATACTGGTTTTGACACCCTGTGAGTTCCTCGTGGTATAGACGTGTAAAATTCAGCAGTGGGGAAAAATCCACAGGGATCTCCATCAATGTAAATTTGTTTCTGCAAGATGTTAAGTAGCACATTCATGCTGCTTCCATCTCATCCCTGTCTCATCCACTATCTGTGTACGCCTGGAGAAGAGGTGAAGTCACTGTTGTGTTTATATTGAGACACACTGGGCCTCGTGGAAATACTCTGGTAGCGAGAAATGGTCCCAAAGAAAATCATTTCCAATCCTTCCACTCTCCTTTAATGTCCGTTTGAGTTTAAAACAGTGGAAGCCCACATGTTTTAAACATTAGATATAATTATGTTCCTGAATCCTCAGTCAATTAAGTGAACCACCTGCTGATCTTGGCTTCTCAGTGATGTTTAAGTAATATCAGGGAGGGCGCTTGTGCTGAGTATCAGCACGGCTGTGATGCAGTCATTAGGTAGTTTTTTATAGACACAACTGTGTAGCGGAGTCATAGTTAAAAGTCCCAGGTGCTGTTATGCTCAATATCAAACATTCCTGTAAATTGTCCAATCAAATTAGACGCTCACAACTGCATCATTTTCCTTTACATATAGACCCATCTGTCTCCTAACGCCACACTTAAACTACAAAACTGAACTGTATATGTGTGTAGACTCTGTAGATTAACATTTTTACCTTTACATTTTCACTGTAGGGTGTTCTTTTGACATATTTTTGTTAAATATTTTTCGCCAAACAACTCATCGTGAGCATTGTTTTGTTGCTGGGTCCTGGCTGAGGTACGCACTCTACTGAGTGTATTCTAGCTTCCTTATAAGTACCTAAATTTTTTTTGGATAGATAAATAAATAACAATAAGGTTGCGAAGCAATGCAATAATAGATATTAGGTCCTGAGGTGGTTTGTATCTACTGTATGTTAAAACCACTAAGAAGCTCCTCAATCATTTTCTCCTGCATCAGCAGCCCTCCCTCCTCTCTACCTCTCTACCTCTCTCACACACACACACACACACACACAAAGCCATCCATCCACACCGTCTCACTGTTACTGATGAAGCCACCTCTTTATATGGTAATGTCTTCCACACCTGAACAGCATCACGAGGGTATGATCGCTCTCTTTTTCACAAACAAATACACAATGTGCGCACACACACGCGTTCACGCCGAATATAGAATACATTTTCGCTCACCTCTTCCCAAAAGACGCACAAATGCACGGCGACATGCGGCGTCATTCGCATTAAATTCATATATTTTTACCCTCGCTCTGCCTCAGCTATGAGGAGCCCATTAACTTCGATGGAGATATGTATGCGGTTCACATCTGTCACATGTCACTGCCGTGGCAACCCAGCTGCCGTGGTTACCGGGGGCTCGCTTCTGTAATGTTATGGGATTTGGTTAGCCTATTATGGGATAGTTAGCTGCTTGTGTGAAGAAAACATCCATTTGAGGACAGACTGCAGAGAAATAATAGCCCACGCAATTCGAGTAATTACAGCAATCCAGTGGTGAAAAATAAAAAGTGGTTGGGATTAGTGAAATGAGTTCAATTAGACGGAATTATTTGTGTGTACTGTCCGTTAATCTGTCCGTTTTTGAATGGTTGATGTAAAAGATTGGGAGATTTCAGAGCGTCTGCCGTTTGCTTGTTTTGTCTCTCACATTTAAATGTCATGTTTGATTGTGATAATGACGACGACTGACAAATGACCTAAATAATTGGTAGAATTTCTAATTTGCTTGACATTAAATTAGCCTAATGTGCCTAATTAAGGCAAATACACTTATAAAAGCTAGTGAGCGTGCATGGCAACAAGTGTGTCTCCACGACAACAAAGCAAACTCTAATCACTAATCGAGACTGTGTGAAGTGGCGGGGTTGCAAGCTTCTGTACAAGGGTAGTAAGTTTAGCTCATCAAATCAATGCACACAGTTCATTTGCAATAACTGACCATACTTTTAATGAAGAAATATTCCTGCCATTTGATTGACTCGCAAGGTGGTCGTTGTCACAGTTGAATTACACCAGCACACCAACAAAACACCAACTCAAAGCTAAGTAATGCCACTTTTATGCCGTCAATGCGTGACCGTTGAGTCTACACAACAAGCCTGAATAGATATACTCCAGAAAATGTCACACAATAGCCCCTTTTCTCATTTACCCGGGATTCTTGAAAAACATCAGCGCGTTTCCAAAAAACTTTCCCTTGACCCCAAACTTTCACCCAGAGAAGTACCTACTTGTGACTCTGACTTATTCAGACTACCAGGAACTCAAGAGGGGCGGGGCTTTGTGCGGAAGAACGCTGATTAGTGGAACACGCGTTGCAGCTGTTAAAGCCAGTGCGACTGCAACCCACGTTTAAACAAGACCATTAAAAGAAGATAAAAGTAAGAGCATATTCTTTTCGTTATCGGTCATTTCAAGTGGACGGACGACGAGGTCCAGACTCAGAGGAGGTTCATCGGGACTTTGAGTCGGAGATGTAGTGCAGCTTCTGATACCACTCCCCCGTACGTCATCAAATCAGGTTTGATTTGAATACATTTTCCGGAACTTTGAGGTGCGGTGGAAACGCAAACCACCCAGATGAAAGTTCCTGGTGGAAAAGGGGCTAAAATGTAGCCAAAATGAACCCTAACCCTAACCCACACAGATACTTCCAGTGTCTGGGGGGGTGGAGCTTTGATAACAGGGGAAATAGAGGTGCTTACAATGACAATAGGGGACGGATGTATCGGTTGCGTTTTGTCAAGGTGTACTTTTTTTTGTCAAGCTTTTCCACTCTTACAGATCCAAGATTTAAAGCAGTGACAAATAGAAGCCTGTTTTACATTTATAGCACCTCTGCATAACTCACAGGGAGCTCGACCACAGCAAACACTCTCTCTCACCACTCCTGCAAGCAAACAACAGCAAATCACATGCATGAGTGAACACACCCAAACACAGTTGCTCATAGTAATGTGTAATAATACTTTTGTTCAGTTGTACAGGCGTGGAAACGTCGAGGTTCATGAGAAAACAATACATAAATGGACAAACACGTTGGCTCATTTGTCTTTCACCAACAACGCACACTGGATGGTGGTGAAAGTGGCAAAGGCACCTGCTACCACGTGGTCTGCTGCCATGGCAACTGATTCTCCATCACATCAGCAATACAACAAGAGGCAGAAAATACTGCAAAGTAGCACCACAGTTGTCTCCTGTCTGACTTCTCGTCCAGTCAGACAGGAGACGTTTAGAATGCTGCTTTTCCATCTAATTCTTTATTTATTTTCTCTTTTAAGGAGGGTGTGTTTTTGTCTGTTTGTAAGCAGCATAACTCACAATCTCAAAGACAGATTTGGATTACATTTTCTGGGGATTTGGTTTATGGCCCAAGAAGGAAAGGTTTAGATTTGTGATAATCTAGGTATGCATCTGGGATCAGGATTTTTTTTTAAATAATTACCATCCTTGCAAGATAGGATAGCAACCCTGTGTGACACTAAGTGACCATGACAGAGGTTTGAACTTCTTTGTCTAGTTTGTCTATTTTTTACCCATCTGCTATTATGCCGTGCTTCAAAATGTTTTTTTAGGTTTTTTTTTTGGAGTTTGAAAAGTTTTTTTTTTTTAAATCCCACCATCCAGTGCCAAAAAAAGAAAGTGAGAATGCCTCAGTGTTCCAGTAGCAGGTGCCAGCTCCAGCTCCCTGTGACACTGTGAAGTCTCGCTCGCTGACGGTTTATTTGAAGAGCTGCTAACAACACTTCTAACATTAGCCAGCCTGCTGTCATGCGCTGATGTATCACACAGGAGCATGCTCATACACGCACACAAACACACACAACTCTATCCTCACGATGGAAAAAGAAACTCTCGACAGGCTGCGGGAGACAAGTACGATGTGTTGAGGTGTTTTTGTGGTTGTGGGTCCGTGTTCGTACGTGTGAAACCCTTTTTTTTTTTTACTTTCAAAGTAAAGGCGCTTGCAAAATGAGAGTCTATACACCGGGCAACTAAGTCAGTGACGTGTGTGCATAGCTTTTGCGAAGGGGATGAGTGAAGTCGGTTAGGGATGAAAAAGTTATGACACAATTGATTTTTGCTGCTGAGTTAAGGTTGAAATTCAATGTTGTTTTAAACTTCTTTGTGAATAGAAAACAGCATTTCACACATTCTGAGATCTATCTATCTATCTATCTATCTATCTATCTATCTATCAACCATCCCTCCTTTCTACCTACCTATCTATCGACCTTTCTTCCTTACTTCCTACCCAACCGACCTAATTATTGAATACAGTTTAAAGTCAGTCTGGGACCTTTAGGTTGTATCTGCTCGCTAAAGAGTCAGGTGGTGATGTGAAGTTGGTCCATGTATATGTTGAGCAGGATGTTCGAGCAGCAGAGTGGCATGAAAGGAAAGAAGGGATGAAGTCATTGTGATACGTCTGCTCTCACTTTCTCTCTCACACTCACACAGTGGTTTATTTATGGAGGATGAGCTCACTGATGTATGATGTGCAAGTCCTATGAGTCATTTGAGAGAATGCGCTGGTGTTTCAGGTTTGCATGTTAAAGTTTGCAAGCAATTACAAAGGTTTTAAGGATTGTTTGGCTCTGGATACATTAATAGAAATTATAATTTAATTTAATTTAATTTAATTTAATTTAATTTAATTTAATTTAATTTAATTTAATTTAATTTAATTTAATTTAATTTAATTGTCAATTAAACATTGAATATTAACTTCTCCCCTAAAACAAACGATAAAGAATCCCCATATTTAAACACAATAAATTGAAAAAGAGCTTATTGTGGATGCATGTTTACCTTTCTAAGCTTATAATTTTCGCTCATGTTTTAAAAGTCATCTAACGGCATTCCTGATCTAAATATGCTGCACTGCTGGTGAGGCTATAACTACAGTATAGCCTCACCACATATGTAGGTGAAGAGTGTGGCTACTGCCAATAATAGTGCAAGAAGAGAACTTTCTCTGTGTCTCTCTCTCTCAGTATTATCAGGACTGTGAATCTGTTGTTTCAGTGCATTGTAAAGGGCAGCAGGTGAAACAAGAACAAGGCTGACATTTACAGTCTGGCTTCATGGCAGACTTCATTACAGTAGTTGTTCATGTTGAAGGCTATTTTTAAGAAATGCTTGTACCTGGTAGCAGGTTCTCTTTGCAGAATACAACATCAGCACGAGACAAAAAGGGACGAGATGATAAAAGTGACAATACCTCAAAATGTTTCTTTTGTATAGTACTGTAGTGTTTTGCTTTGTGCTCTGATTGGCACTTTTCCTTTCATTTGTCAGAGTGGCAATCACAAAATGCAATCTGCAACAACTGCTGTATTCCAATACAATCATGTAGTGATACATCACAATATCTGTCTGACAGAGAAAAACAGAAAGCAGCAGGAGGAGGAGTTATATCTGTTTCACTGCTGTGAAATTCACATAAGTTGAAACCCTAATGCAGGCCCAGGACGGAGTCAAACAGAAAGAAAATCCCCATTATCTGGTAAGAAGTTGTGCTTTGAAACCAGAATCCAGTGTTCAAAACTCAGTTGTGACAGACAGATACATCCATTAATCCCTTATTATCTTATTATATCTGACTCCAGATGTCATAGAAAGGCAGAATTGTTTTATTTGTTTCACCCCTGCATGGCTTAGGTTCGGTTAAATTGCCCTTTAAAAATTATAAGAATGAAAATATAAGTGTATTTGTATGTAACCTTTAGTGTTAAAAAATAAGGTCTAAATCTTGACATTATCAAATCTAGCCCTCATTAAAAAAAAAAAAAAAGTTTAGACACCCCTGCCCTAAAGAAAAGTTTGCATGGCACAATCGGCATTGCCATCCTTCCAATATCTCATTGTTGTATTAGGAACGGAGAACAGTTTATGTTACACCTTGAGCAAGCAAGATTTGGCAGAGAGGGGAGAAAGATTTTGGCCAAAAGCACAGAAGTCACAGGTGGTTCATTTTCAAGAGTTGGCAATTTAGTTTGAAGTTGATTCCAATTTCAGATTCTCCGAGGCTTATCAACGACACGGAGGGAGAGAAGGGTGATAAATGAGAGACAAATGAGAACGAGAAAGGAGGGGAAAAAAAGACAGAGACGAGTCAAAGTAGAGGCTTAGAGAAAATGAGTGGCAGTAAAAAGGGCTACACCAAAGTAGATAAAAAGAGTGTGGGCACATGTGGGAGAGAGAGAAAGTGAGTGAGAATGAGATTGGCTGTTTGTTCCTCGCCTGTGCTTCAATCAGACCCGGAGAATAGCCTCCAGCCGTTAAACTTTCCAATTACCTTGAGCAGATGGAGCCTGCGAGGCTCGATTTAGAGGTTCTTAAATGGTCGTTGTTGTTTACTGTTATACGCCGAGTCTGACTATACAGCAGGCGACAACACAGTGTCTGCGACGAGTCACAATAAAGGAGACTCCAGCTTTAATCTTTACCGCCGTATATCTATTTATCTCCTTTTTATCCCAGCTCACAAAATCTCAAATATCGAAAAAAGCAACATCTGGCTCGGGATCAGCGGCAGTGAAGCTGTTGGAACTAAAAGGTTGTGACTGGACAGGTGTGATTTTGAATCAAGGTTTGACATTTGGATAAATAACCCCCCATCACCACCACCACCACCACCACCTCATCTATAACAACTCTGCCCTTGAGCAAGGCTTTTAAACCTCGGCCGCTGTCTTCGAGGAGCTCCCTGTGCAAACAGTGAAGCCCTGTGGTTGTTTCACAGAGATGTCAGGTATGAATGAAGAGCTACTATGTGATTGTGAAGCCGGGAAAAAGAGTAGGCATGCTCAGTTGATTTTCATGGACATAGAACTGTTCAAAATGTGTTTTAGTTTTAGAGGTTTGCAGGATCATTCAAGCACGCACCCCCCCGGGGAGGTTTAGGGTTTATGTTAAAACACATAAAACCCTCTTTCTTTCTGTGGGAGCCTCAGGGAAACACCTGATAAATTGGTTTAATGTTCTGGTCAACTGGGTTTCTGCATTGCCAAGGTTTGTTGATATAAATCTGACCTTGAATAATCATGTTCATATTCATGCACACAAATTGTGCAGATGTTCCCTAACAAAAGTTGAGGTTTTCTGTGTAAATTCTATTATAATATTTTACTGCTTGTTTCTTATAGATACAGTATGCCATTAAATGTGAATCATTATAGCAGAAGTGTTCCATTATTATCATATTATACAACCTAATATCATGTGGCTACTTCTCAATACCACACTAAAACAGTTCTTCTAAAAGGGCTTCATGGTGCCTGACCTGAACATTTGAATTTAAGTACCACACAAATGACAGTGGTATTTAAGAATAGCAAATTGCTTATTTTAACAGAACTTTAGTACATCATTTGTTTCAGAAACACCTTTGTATGTTATTTGTTGAAATCCATCAATAAACAACAGTTGTCTGGGGGGAAAAAAGAGAAAATAAAGATTTTAATAGCAGGCAACACTGCAACTAATACATCCCACCCTCTACTGCAGACTGGAAGAGAGAGCGTGGTAACGACGGCTTTTTAATTTTAATTTCAAGTAATGATTGACTTAGAAACCATTATGGACTATAGGTTTAGATATAGTATAAATGAAAATAATAACAATAAAAGAAGATTTACATAATGATTAATCATATTGGTTTTCACTTCCTGGTTTGTGTTAGACATTTTTAGACCAGGTGAGAGCAGACTTTCAAATCAAATCCACACAGTTTGTTTATTTCTTACCTGTCATGGTTTTGAGTTGTGGTTTGCGTGCTCAGCTCGACCTCACCACTACACAGCAGTGTCAGAGATCTTTGAGATCAGGCTGCTTCCTCAGCTCCGTGAGCTGCAGCGTGTGAGGCATTTGAGAAGAGCGGCTACAGAGGAAACTGTGGCTCACGCAATCAACAAAGGCAGAGAAATGTACGGCGTGATTTGGTTTGGTAGATGCTGATTGTTTGGGAACCAGCGTCATATTTGATATTATCACTTCAATAGTGCTCTTGTCTAATAGAGCGTTAATGTGCTTGCATGCTAAACTAAGCAGGGAAGAAAGACTTTCAGTGATAAACGTCAGCAATAAACCTTTTTGGTTTATTGGCAAAAATAAGCATCTCATTTTTAACAAAGGGTCTAAAAATGAAACAAGCAGGAATTGTCAGAACGGGACAATCTTTTTCTAATTAAAGGTTCCTCTGGTGTAAAATCAAATCATTATTTCTTATTTTGAACCAAAAACCCACATTCTGTGCGGTTCCTGTGGTGATACTTTTCACAGTGTCCCTGGTGTGTGTGTGTGTGTGTGCTCACACATGTGGGAGTTGTCAGGCAGAGCTTTACCTTCAGCTCCACCTCTGTGAGCCTCACTAACCTTGAGACTTATAGACACTGGAGGGAGGAAAGGATGGATGGGGAAAAAAGAGGAGGAAAAGTGGGGAGGAGTGAGAGTGAGAGGGCATAGGAGTGTGTGTTCAGGTGTAGGGTATGAGAAGATGGATTACCCAACCCAACGAGCAATTTATCACTGTCAGAGAGGGAGAGAGAGGGAAAGAGAGACTTTGGAGAGCGGGAAGTAGAGGAGTGGAGAACAGAAGGAGTGAAGGAGAAAGAGGGTGAGCGATATCCTGTGGAATAAGAAGGAATAGTTGGTGGTGGATGAAAAGGGGTGTAAAAAATTGTGTGGGAGAGAAACCTACAGAATCATATTTTACGTTCTGAGCAATGATAAGGTGAGGAGCAAGGTGAGCTGGATCATAAGCACCACGTTTCCAGTGTTTTCCAGTGGTTGCTGTAGAGTGTGTCTGATGTAGCATCACTGTAAGCTCTTAAAGTAATTTAACGTGTTGTGAGGGTAAAGGGTAAATAAATGGCACATAATTGTGAATAAAATAGATTAGAAAAAATATTGTGTAATGAGAAGAAAAGAGGTGCTCAGTTATTTTTACTCCACACAAAGGAAAAGGAGCATAAACTTCACCACTTGAGCATGAACTTTGACTTTTCTGTCAGTTTGAGATTTTAGAAAGGTCCCATTTGTTGTAAAACGACACATGTTCCAATTGTGTAAAAACTGACAACAAAACCTGTTCAGACAGTGATGGACTTTTTGTTCTTGTTGCTGTTCCTGATGTTATTCTGCCTCTGTTTGGTCTTTGTGAACAGAGACAGTGTCATACTACAGTATTTGCATGCTGCATCCTTCATATTAAAACGGGCTCTCTGTCAAGCAGGAGTCAAGAAGCATTTATCTCATCAAACTGCTGAACAATCAGGTTTTCAGAGCAGTAAAACTCAATTCGGAAACTTTTCGTTGGCACTCTGTATTTTCATTCTTATTTCGACCTGTTTGCTGCCGTCTCGCTTCACTCACTCTTACTTTCTCTGTTGGATTTTTACCATGTGGTTTTACTGTACGGATTTATTGGATTATTATGCACTCTGAGCCAGTTAAACCTCCTGCAGACGTCCCACGTGAAATCAAGTATTTACATACTTTACCCTCCCATTTAAATTAACAAGCAACGGAGCCAAGATCCTGATGCAAATTTCCGATTCCAGACAACTGTGTAATTTGCAGCCAGCTAAGCCACTGAAGTAGATGATTCTTACATATATTTGGGGCAGAGCAAATGCCTCATTCACAGTTCAGCTCTGGTGCCGATGGGACTAAGTGAGGCAGCAGACTTTATATGAAGTTAATTAATTGTCAGGCACCACCATGGATAGCCAGATAATTAAAAAAAAAAGAAAATGCACCAGCAGGCATCCTTCACATAAAAAAAATGACAGTAAAGGGCAGCGAAAAGCAACAAGGCTCTCTTCCTGCCAGCTAGTTAGTTTACACTGTGGCAGTAGGCTCATCTGAACTTAACACTATGTGTGCTGGGACTATGAGTCTGTGTTTGCAACTGTTTAAACCAACGTTTACAGACTCATTTAGAGTAAATGACAATAAATATATATATGTACTACTACACACCGAACTCAGGCTGGTCCAGCCAGTGTGACTGAACCCAAATCAAAAGCACACTCACTTATCTTCTGCTGCTTTATCCTCCACATGAGGGTCACTAGAATCAGTTCATTCAAAAATATTTGGAGCACAGACTCCGTCTGACACTGGACTGAAATACAGCGGCAGGGTTTGTGATGCCGGTCGCTGGTCACGATACAGATACACCAGACTCCTCTGTTAATTATTGAGATTTTAGACATTTCCCTGTTAGTTGTTGGAGATTAACCCATGTTTTTAGGATTGCAAAGTCTTTTTAACTGTTCTACAGTTCAGCATTGTTCCACTTGATGTTTGTGTCGGACGTCTTTTCCTGTAACGGCACTCTGACCAATCAGTGGCCAGCAGTCTGAGGCAAGGCGAGTAGAGCCAGTGCAAACAACCATCCACTCTCACACTCACACCTATGGTCAGTCTAGTGTCCAATTTGCCTAAATCGGCATGTTTTGGGACTGTGGGAGGAAACTGGAGAACCCGGGGAATAAATCAAAAGCAATTTCAAAGTATTTGTCCAAATCTGGCCAGAGTTCAATTGGGTGCTAGCAAGCTCTGATGGAACATCCACAGTCTCAACTTTGTTTACCGCTGGCCACAAAATATAGTTTGAGGGCAGTGACACGTGCATCTTATGCCATTTGCTGCAGGCTTGGTACATGCAACATAAAATGAAGAGGCACAGTGTTTGCACCCCACGGTGTACATTATACACACACATTCACAGCATGGCAGACACAAACTCTTCAATATGCTTCACGCATTAATGAAAACACATGACTACGTTCTATTAACTTCAAAGCATAACGGTATCTGATCTCTGTAGCATCTGTTTCATGTACTCTGTAGCCTCTTTGACAGCGGTCAAGAGACATACTATTTCTGTATACACTGGACTCACTGTGTGTGTTTGTAATGAGAAAAAAATAGTGTCTGATGATGAGGACTTCCAGACAATGTTCAGACAGCCGTTGTCGGAACATAAATGTAGCCTGTAGCGGCCTGCAGACCGAAGTACGTCATCAACATGGTCTAAGGGAGTAGTTCAAAGACTCTGAAGGCCTATCATGAACACCGTCACTGATGAGAGTCACTTAACCACAACCATGGAAGATGTAACGCATCAAAGCAGCCACTGTCTTGTGCTCAGGGGGTGAACTGGCGCTGCTGTTCTCCCTCCACTGAGAGTCACAATTCACTTCTGTAAGAGACTTATGGCGGCACATGGTTACACAGGTGTTAATACATATACTCGGAGCGATGTTCCATCCACACGAAAACAATGTTTTAGGCGACCTGAAGTGGTATTTTTTTAAATCTCAAAACGCCGGCCTCATGTTTCCATGTCGACAGCAATTACGCTATAGCCCCACCTCCCTAACCCTTAACCCCACCTCTGGGGCGTAACAACAACATCGTCATCTGTCCAAACCAAAGACTCTCCTCTTGCCTTTGCATTCACCTTCTTCGTGTTTGTGTTTGTACTCAGCTCGCAGGCGTTATGCATGCCCCACTTCTTCTACTCCATTGTTGATGCATCTGTTTAACAGCGTTTACAGCGCCACTTACAGGCCTGGCGTATGTACTACAGGGTTTTGAGTCGTCTCCGTCATTATGGGAAACATTTTTTAAAACGGCAAAGAAAAATATCGTTTCCGTTTTGTGCTGTTTCCGTGTGGATGTGACCTTAATTTGTGACTTGTGACTCACAACATGTTTTTACCTCGTCAACACTAAAACAAGTAAGTATGTTCAATGAGTCTGCAATAAAATCTGTTCGGCAAGGAAATCGAACCCACAACCTTCAACTTGAAAGACGACTCGCTCTACCACTGCGCTGCCGTCTCCTCGTAATGTGTAACGCTATTGTGTTCAATAGAATTGAATCAATCAGTGTTTGATTACTATTAGAAAGCAGAATCTTTTGAAATAGAATCTACTGTATTAATCATCTTTACTGAGAGACAATATCAGCATGTGTGTGTGAGCTGCAGTGCTGAGAGAGAGATTCTAACAAAGAGATGAAATTGCATACATGTGCAAACTTATCATGTATTAGATATCAAGACACCTGTATTATTCTAGATTGTGTGAGGCTCCATGTTGTACAGCGTGCACACACACACATATATGCACACACAAACACACTTTAATTCTCTAAGTAATTTACATCCCCTGTAGCTGGTTAGTTGTAGATGCTAATTTATTTCTGCATTGCTATGGTAACTCAAACATTGAAATGTGTTTTTCTTTGTTATTAATATAGTGTGTCAACATCACAGGGGAGTGTGTGTGTGTTAATTAATATGTCTATGTGTGCGTGTGTGTACACATGCATTATGGGCTGCAGCTGTACAGTATGTGTGTCCTACTGGATCATATGAAGGAATGACCAATTAAAAAGGTGATTAAAGGAGAAGGGGGGTGTGCAGGTAATAAATGAGAGGGAGGAACTGGCAGAGAATAAAAGAGGGGGAGGGGGAGGGGGAGGGAGAGGGAGCAAAAGAGAGGGAGGAAAACCGACTGGGTTGCTTAAGTTATTTGTCACTGAGGGGAAACTGAAAGAGACAAAGACAAAATTTCGCAGTGACCAGACTCCTACATGCTTAATGTTCAACAGTGTCTGCTTTGAGTCATTTCTTCAATGTCCTGTATAAATATCATGGACTGCATAATGGACACATATTACAGGTCCGTAAAGTGAAGCCATTGTACGGAAAGAGGATTAGGGCCATATATGAAAGCAAAATTTAAAAAGGTCTGAAGTCCGGCTCCAAATTTCTTTTTACTTTCGGCCCTAATCCTCTTCTGTACCCATGTGGAAGTGTCTGATACCTGTATTCTCTTGACTGTCCAGCAGGGGACAATTCAGCTAATTTGCATGTGCAGTAAGTCTATGTGAAAATAAGCCCACCTTTCACTTGATTTGTAAACATATGAGGATTTTATCGTCTTAATCCCTAGTTCCAGGATTTTCTTTTTTCAATACATTATATTGATTATGTAAATTATGGTCCCAGTTATCTTCAAATTAACAACAAATCAGGGTGTGGCTATGGTGTGATTGACAGCTGACTTCGCACACGAGGACCTGCTGCGCTTAATAAAGTAAACCCCAACATATTGTCCCAGCTCCACCCCTTTTTCCAGTCATCATCATCTGGTTTAAAAAACAAAGAGCTTAAGTATCACCGCAAAACTCAAGGCTTTAAAACAGCAACTCACACATCACTGGGTGACATCATGCTGGGTTGACGCCTCTGTGGTTCAAACATAAAGAATAAGGAATTCAACGTGGAAATGAATCAGATTTATATAATCTCTCGATAATTATAGGAATAAATATGCACATAGTGTATTGTTAAATGTTAGATTTGCAGCTCCGCTTCCTTTCTCCCACTTCATCAAACTGTATCCTCCAGCATTCACCTCCCCGCACTGAGTTCATCAGTATTCTGCGAGTGACTCAATCGGTCTCAGCACCACAGATAGCCTACATGTGTGTGATTCATTTCCTCCTACAAGGGCAGACAAACACGGCCTCAGCTGTGCACTGTAAGGCTGGAGTGACTGATAGCGGGAGAGGAAGCTCAGAGATGGAGACGGCATCCAGGCTAACTGAACATTGACCCCGGTGACTCTTGGTGTGACAATCAGTCTGTGCAGCAATGGGAAGCTGTCTCTGTGTCTGTGTGTGTGTGTGTGTGTGTGTGTGTGTGTGTGTGTGTGGTGGCCGTACGTTTGCAGACAGAAGGATTCCATTACTGAGATTTGATAAGAGAACCTGAGCGACTCTGTTTGGCCCTCACTGTTTTTGTGCGAGTGCACTGGAGGTAAACGGTTCAGTGAAATCAGCTGTCAAACACACACATCTCCACTCTTTCATGCACTCACACACACACACACACACATACAAAATCGACAAACAAACACACCTTGTCCACTATATTTCGTGATTACATGAATGTTTTTTTGTGTCCTGGATATATGTATGTATGTTAATATTTAGCATATGTAATGTACAGTCAGTGATGGCAGATAGGATAATAAATATTAAGAAACATGAGTTTAGTTATGAATTTTATGCGTTTTTTATTTTTGTCTGGTTTACTGGATAATGTTTTGATAATTTGAGGAGGTATTTTGTGTTTACAATAACTTAGTGGAGGTGTGAGTATGTATGTATATGTGTATCATGTGTTGCCATCTTCTTTTCCTGTAGACGACCACTCTGGAAATAAGTTCTTTATCGATCTATCTTTTGTGTGTTTATCCTCGACCTCTTAAAATACCAAAGATTTTTAAAGATTTTTTTGACGTCACATAAATCAAATAAAAAAACCTTTTGTCATTCCACTTTTTTCACTTCTCCTGCCGTACCAGGTAATGTGAAGACAGTGGGAAAACATTGCTCAGAAAGACGAGAAAAGACTTGGTTGAGCGAGTCGTCTTTCAACTGGAAGGTTGTGGGTTTGATTGGGCAAGATACTTGACCCCATTGTTGACATACAGTAGATGCGCTGTATGAAAGCGCATCTACTTTCATACAGAAGCTGTAGTGTAAAGCAGCTTTGAGTACTATATAAATACAAACAATATGAGAGAAAATCATATACATTCTGAATAAAAGAAAAAAAAGAAAGATGTGCTGGCTTACATTTGACTTATGTGTGTGTGCTTGTTATTACAACCCAACCACATGCACACACACGCGTGCACACTCACACAAATGGAAAATGGACGGCAATAAAAATAAAATACTATTCATTTTTATTGTGTTGGTGCCCCATGATCACATACACTCATTCTACAATGGACTGCGAGAGTGTGTTTGCGTGTGTGTGTGAGTGATTTAGTGTCTGTGCAGCAGCAAGGTCAATAACACAGAGGTTATAAATGACACCTCACACACACACGCGCGCTCACACACACAAGGTTGTGCTCACATGTTGGGCAAATGTTGCGCCGACTGAGGTCAAGCGCAGGTCTCACTCACTGTTTCTCTGAAACACACCTTCTCAGGACTCATGATTCTGGTGTCTCAGCTCAGAGGAGAGACAGATGGACCAGATGGAAAAGGAAGAAGAGGGAATAGATGAAGGGATAGAATGAAGAAGAGGGATTTGAATCACTGATCGGCAACAATAGATAACTGGTCGTTAGGTTACGCCTGATTGGTAAGGGAGCGACTCTTAACAATGTCATCAATATTTAAAATGTGTGTACTTTGGATTTGAGAGCAAAGTGTACAGTTATCATCGTTTCTCAGTCTTTTAGCTTGTGGTGAGTCGACCGTGGATAGTTACAATATTGTGGCTGTCAATCAAAGTCTCTTTTTTTTTTGTATCTGGCAGAAACGTAAGCCAAACAACTGAAAATACAGTAAAAACAACAAAAACTGAATACATGCATTCATAAATAATCAACTTTCAAAATCTGCTTCCACCTCGGCGTTTCCATTCTCTGCAAGTCTCCTGTCATGCGTGTTACTCTTCAAACTGGTTTTTTTTTGTACAGTACGTGTGTGCAGAGGAGTAGAAAAAGACGCCGGTGCTTAGCACGGTGCGTATGTGGTGTCTCATGTCAGGCAAGTTTGCCTGAATGTGCTTATACGGTATGCATGTTTGAAACTTGTGTTCTATTCATTATTCTACTCACTTTGCCTGAGTAACAAGGTTGTTATTCATAAATGCAGACACTAACACACACTCACACACGGCAGCGATATATGCATCTGTGTAGGTGTGTGTGTGTGTGTGTGTGTTTTGTGGTCTTGTGGTTTGTTGACACAGTCTTGGAGGCAGCTCGCAGGCTGAGAAGTTGCATTTTACCATTCGATGAAATGTTGCTTTGTGTGCGCACATATTTGCCCTTTTGATTGAGAAAAGGTAACAGGCTTGTCATTGAAAGAGCTGCAGATGGTGCATTACATTAACTCTCCTATTCCTTAATCAGCATATGGGCCACCAAAGACACTGAGCCACACAGAAACTGCATACTGTCTTTAGTTCGTAGTCTTAGTGGCAAGATCGTTGTTTGCGTAATGATATACAGTACATGTAGTGTATTAAATGTATTAACAGTGAATGTAGATATAACTATTTCTACAAATATTCTATACTGTCTGTCACCTGTTAAGGGAATACACATTTAAACTAGCAGATTCTGCTAATTCAGGCATATTTACCTGTGTGTTGTATGCTGGTGTTCATTAATATACTCTTACCCCTTTAAATGAACTCAAAATAAATACATTTACCTACATGTCATCATTTGTTTTATCTAATCTGTTGATTATACGGTATGTCTGCATTTTTCAAAACCCGGGTCTGTACTTTTTTTTTTTTTAAATACATTTGATCTTGTTTGTCCTTATAGCCAACAAATATTTTCTGGAACAAAAAGAAAAAAAGCTTTTGTTACTTGTCCGTGCAATCAGGGCCTGAGGTTAACTTTTTTGGCCACCAGCCACAGTGGCTTTTTACCAGCCACATTTTTTGTGCCTTAAATAAAGGTGAACAACACAGAAAATGCATAAGCATGGTTCTTGAACTTGTTCAGAATACGAATTACAAAAAGCACTGTCGAGTTATTAACCAACATAATCTAATTAATGACTAGGCCTAGTTAATAGAAAATAACAGAAATAGAAATTAATGTCAGTGCCTTAAGCGCAGCTGTCTCCTCTGGGAGGGCCGCCTTCCCGACCTTACAGCTTAATGTGTGTAAGTGGCTTTTTGAGGACTCGTGGTGCCTAATTGCCTCTAACTTTAAGACTTAAAAAATGTCAGCCTGGCTTGTTGAGTTAAAAAAACCAAAAAAAAAACCACACACATAGCCGATATTGTCAACAACACTCTTTGCTCTTTACTCATTGGCTACCCGCCACGTTACAGTTTCACCAGGCAACATGCTGGAGAGGCATCAGCCAAACTTTTAGCAAGCAAATAGTGAAAAATGGCTGAAAATTCACAAATCCATTACAAACAACAACCTCCTGTGGTGACCCTTTTACAAGAGCACTGACACTGGGATGTATTTATTGCATGTTGTCAAAGTGTAGCATGCTATTGTTAGCCTTTCCACTCTTACAGGCCTGAGCTTCGATGTCTGCTGAGACATCACCTGTGTCTCTCACGTGTCTATCGATTGGACGCACAGGCACACATCTCCATAACTCATACATTGATTTAACTTCACTAAACAAAAGAGTACGTACCCATCACTCTGATTAATACTGCACATGCATAGCCTCTTCTCTGTGAAAGTCCCAGTATGACAACAAAGACCGATGGGTTTAACGTTACTAGGTATAGATTAATATGCGTCATCAGTAAATTGATGAAATGATGGTGAGGCAGCCATCAGAAATGAAAGGGAAAATGTCGGCGAGCAGAATCTCTACGAGGGCAACACTTCATCAAACTGTATCCTCCGGCATTCACTTTTTTTCCCCCTAATATATGACATTGTGCTCAATGAAAAATGAAAAACACGTATAACAAGTTTTACCCATTTTGTCCAGTTTTGATTTTCCATCAAACACAAGTTACGTGACCTGAAAGTTGTGTAACCCAGAAGTGACCTGTGACGCGGGAGCTTCACATGGTACAATGATAAACCCATCTGTAAATCAACAAAAAAATGACATTTTAATGCTTTTTGCTGGAAGTAAGAGGGGTATTTTGTTCTCTCTTGTCCCGTGTGAAGCTCCCCTGTCACAGGTCACTTTCGTGTTAAGGGTTAAAACAGGAAACACTTGTTACTCCTTTTTTTGAAACTTTCATTTTATTTTGAAAGTCAAGTGGGTCCTAAAGGTGAAGCCAATGTAGAAGTGCCTCAAACTGTATTCTCCTGATTGGCCATCAGAGGGCGACTGTTCTATGAGAAAATGAGTCTACTTCTCACTTCAATTATAATCAGTCTGTAAAGATGTTCCTGAAGAGTTTATGATTTTGTTGTGGTTTCAGGTGTTCTGTACAGCATTATGTCCATTTTGTAAATGATGGTCACATTTTGACTCAAATAGACAATAGGGCATGTGTTTGGGACGCGCTAGTATTTTCCAATAGGTGCACGGATGTGGGCATAGGTCGGTGTGCAATGGAGAAGCTTTCCCAAATATGGTTATTTCTGTCTTCAAAAAACCAAGATGTGGTAGCTCACAAAACCAACAGATAAAATTGTATGTGTTTTTTTAGTCGAGTGTACTCAGACGACTGCAATGGCTGTTTTTGAGATGCAGCTGTGCCCGGTAATTGCAGTGATTCAAAAGTAAAGTGGTTTTGGAGAAAATATTTCATGCCATTTGTTGGGAAGAATGTAAACAACAAAAAAGTGCAAAATCAAAATCACAGAAAATATTACTATCATTTGCTCAAGCAATTTTGTTGTATAACTGCGTATACAACGACAATAAAGGCTATTCTATTCTGAATCGATTCTATTTAAGTCATTATTGTCTAACCTCAGTCACGTTTTTTTTTGCTCTAACGGGCAGACACTTGACTTCAGTGTTGGAGAAAAAGGTGGGCTGTTTAAAAGCAGGAGGTTAATTACAGTTATCAGGCAGGCACCACCTAACACAGATGTTTTGCTGCATTACAGAGCTCCTGAGCAGACATACCGATAATACTCACCCACACAAAACGATAATTAGCCTGCAATGTCTCTTTAATCCCAGCATCAATCTCAAGGGCCCAGACCTTTATTAGGAAATCTATTTGAAACAAAATGTGAGCTAAAGTAGCGCCTTTAAAGCTTATTCTCACTGGGGTCAAATAAGGTTTAGAGACAGATCAGTATCTGTATGTGTGCGTGTGTTGTGCTTGTTAACTTTGTTATTTAGAGCAGAGAGTCATGGCAGGAGATTCTGAGTGGCTTTGCTTTCTGCGAGTGGCTCTAATTAGTGTGTGTGTGTGTTTGTCGTGCACATGTACACATAATACTGGACATACCTGCACATGCAGCACATTCATCCACACAGACACAGCGCTGTGCAAACAAATTGTACAAATATTCTGATTTCCAAAGCACACCGTAAAAGCTCTCACACATGCACACACACGTTCACTGCAATGTGGAAGTAACACGAAACACTGGATCAACAAGACAACAAAACAGGACGGACAGAGCAGTAAATATTCTCTAATTAACAATCATATCTCTGTGTTGCCATAATTATCTTATATTTCCGACGAGGTGACAGCGTCACTCGGTCGGTAATAAAAGAGTTTTCTTGGGAGCAGTAACTAGTGTGCATCCACTTTTCATTATTAATCTGATCAGACAAACAGTGGAAACAAACAAAATGTAATTTCCTTAATTTTCTGAGCTTCCCTCCAGCGCTGCAAGGCCCCAACATCATTTTCTAGCTCCTAATATGAACTAGCATCAACATAACCGTGGCTAACTCGACGCCTGCAGCCTGGCTCCTGTCCAAAGCAGAAAATTGTTTTCAGAATAATCTGGAGTTAAACGTCTGGTAGTTTCCAGCACGTCTCTTTAAAAGCCTCTCAGGTTCTGGAACTCCCTCAGCAGAATGAATGCCCATTTGTGGTGGACTCCTGTTTCATCTTATTTTACCGGATTTTATTCTTTTGAGAGGCTGCGTTTTTGTAAGTCCAGCTGTTCCACCATCTGTCATTTCCTTCACTCGGGAGAGATGCCAGGTGAAGGATATTCTATAATGTCAAATCTAACTCTGAAAGTGGTTTATTTCCAACTTAAATTCCATCTTTGTTTGCTTTGTTGCTAATCTAGGCAGACCTTTGGTTTGGGCAGATAAACAGCAGGTGCCAAAATGCTCAAAATGTAGGAAACCATGTGTAATATTTTAAATTCTCATGTGATCATTCAACATTGTCAACTTTCCTGAACTGTGTGTGTGTGTATGCATGTCTTTCTTCGAGCTACATGTCTTTTTCTCCTCTTGTCTAGTCTCATCTCCTTTATTCCTCCAGCATCAGTCTAAATCCCAACCCTTTGTTTCTTTCTCTCTGTTTTCAGGATCCCTCCTTCTCCCTCCTGCTCCATGATAAGCTTCAGGTGCCTAACAGTTCTCGGCTGGCGTGGAACGAGCGTGACAGTCGCTGCGATGTATGCGGCACTCACCTCACTCAACTGAAACAGGAAGCTGTACACATGGTCCTCACTCTGGACCAGTGGGATTTGTCTCCCACTTCTTCTCCCCCTGCTCTAATTGGACGATATGGATCTCAAGGACCTCCAGGTCCGCTGGGAGCTTCTGGATTACCGGGAGGTCCTGGGCCACGGGACTGGCCTCCTCCTTTTCTCCCTTCCTCCTCCTCGGCTGCTGCTTCCACTTCACATCCTCCTACTCAAGCATCGCAGTCACCCTCCCCAAGTCCAAACCAGACCCCAACGCCCAGTCCAAGCCACGGACCATCCAACCCCAGCCACGGAAGTCCCACAATGGGGCAAACATCCAGCTCTAGCCCACAAGCTCAGGGTCCAGGGCCTAGACTGGGGTCGAAGCCCAGCTCCCTGGGTCTTGGTGGTGGAGTGGACAGAAGGAACGGGTCCCCCAGTTCAGGGAAAGCAGCTGGTTCCCATCAGCAACTAGTGACGGGGGTAAACAGCCCTGGCAATAACAGTGGTAACGGTAATAATGGCAGTGGAGCAGTACTGAGTACAGCAGCTCTGCAGGCCCATCAGCACATGAACCGAGCTAATGGAGGAGTTACACTCTATCCGTACCAGGTAAGCTTGCATAAGCTAAAGTGTTCATGTCTTACATTTACAAAACAAATATATAGAGCTACTTGTCTCACAAGGGTGGTGTAGACATTAATTCTATCACGATTTTGTGTTTTCTTGTTAACATGATATCACCTACAGGGGATCCTTTAAACATTTTTTTATCAACATTCACTTTGACACACAGAGAGTTATTAGAATTTGATTGTCAAACAATGAAGTCTCTGTGACCTTTCAAAACAAATTTGATCTTTTGAGCAATGTCCCAGCAATGTCTTGAGGGACTTTCTTCAAATTTGGTACAAACTTTCCTGTCTCTAGCAGTTCCTGTGTGGCCACACAGCAGTAGCAAGGTACTGATATGGACACAGGTGTCATCTTTTTTTGTGCTAAGAATCAGCAAAAGCTGCGTCCTGGAGACCAAGAGAATAACCTAGTGAAATCAAGGCTTAGTGAATCAATATAAATGTGTATAACGTCACATTTTTCCATCATTACACTACACAATAGGTTTTAACATTATAATGCCAATTTTAAGATTTATTTCTGCTTATGTAAACAAGCGCATGTTGTATGAGCCGAAAATGATAGGAGGGGATAATCAGTGGAGTCATGTGATCACTGGACGGTGATTCTACTTCAGCTTTATCCTCCACATGAGGGTTGAGGGGTTTGCTGGTTCCAATCTGAGCTGACATAGGGCAAAATGTGGGGTACACCCTGGACAGGTCGCCAGTCCATCACAGGGCCAGCATATAGAGCCAAACAACCGTTCACTCACATACTCACACCTATGGGCAATTTAGAGTGTTCCAATTAATCTATGTAATTAAATGACTTGTTTGGTCTAAAATGTTCATTGGAGTTCTGGCAATGTCTCGATTTGTCCTTGAAACCAAAACGTTTCAAACTAGTTGTAACAGTATGATGGATAAAGCTATGAAACATGGATTTAGCTTCCCTTTATTGGTGCCAATATCTCAAGATTATCAGTGTAGCTCATTAGCAGACTCCATGGCAACAAAAGCATTGTTGGAACTGCTTCTCTGGAGGACGTTGGTTTATGCTGCCAGCAAAACCAGGATAGACCTCGGAGGCTGAGCTGAAATGAGACAGTCTGGTCTACACAGGATTTCCTTTTTCTGTCACTGGCTCATCCAGCCATTTCAAGGTTCCTTGTTTGTTTTTTTTAGCATGCACACAATTAGCTTCAATTGAGTTTAAGCCTGGTAAACATCCTCAGATGTTTCGTCATTGTTGGTTAACCATCAAACTTCCGTTCACTGTGTCCTTTGATAGTTTGAGCCAGGATTGATGCACAAGTTGGATCTTTTGTTGCTCTGGAATTGAAGGACACATTTGTCAGCTTTATTTGGAGGATCTGACATGGGACATGGAACTCAGCTTTTAAATGCTGTTTCAGTCCCTGAATTAAGATGCAGCTTCTAGTTCCAAAAACAGTATTTATGACATAAGTTGAAGAGGGGCAAAGTGCTCCAACTGCAGAAGTGATCATTAAAGAATCTGAGATGGGACATTGTGTTAATTTTTAATCACCTTAATTACATTCTTCAATCTAATAACATCTCTTATTCAGAGATAAGCAACAGAGGTTATACGACACGGTCAGGGAGCAGGACGTTAGCACGAAGAAGACCGGAGACTGGAAAAATGGGATTTAGGAGGAGAGAGGAAGAGAGTGAGAATGAGAAGAAAATGGGAGAGGAAGGTAGAAAGAAGAAAACGCCTCAGGTGAGAGGTGGAGAGACAGGAGAGCTGAGACTCCTGGTGAGATCCCGAGGAGAGCGTGTGTGTGTATGAGTATGTACTACAGATGTAATAATTCATACAGTGATAATTAGGACTCTGGGGACTATGTCACACACCCCCAGCACCCCTTCACTCTCATACACACACACTCCTCCCTGTGCCCTTTTCTTTCCTTTTTTACTATTCCTATCTTTCTCCCTCTCTCAGTTTGTCATGTTCATGTCCCCTCTCCCGCTGTTCCCTCGTCTCTCTGTGTATATTTTTTTATTCAGCCCATGATTTGAATCAGATACAAGGATGTTGAATTGTAGGAGGAAATTGTTTTGCTATCTTGTTCCACTGGTCAGAAATAAATTAGAACGAGAGCTGTTGTGTATTCTGGTCTGTTGTTTTTTTTTTATAGTGGGAAACATTGAGGCTTTTTGTGTGTGTTTTCCGGGGATTTATTTAA
The DNA here is from genome assembly GCF_958295425.1 of Solea solea. NCBI lineage: Eukaryota > Metazoa > Chordata > Actinopteri > Pleuronectiformes > Soleidae > Solea > Solea solea. Next base: position 22,193,062 of record NC_081138.1, read on the forward strand.
GTGAAAGCATGTGTCGAAAGGTGTAAAATGTTAGTGAATGTTTGTGCTGTGACTTTGACAGTAATGGTGTTCCAGCAGGAAAGGAGAAACAGAGAATGATAATAAATCACCGTCGTTTACACTCACCCCTGGGAGAGAAAGAGGAGGTGGAGAAGGAAGAGCCGAGCAGAGGGATGATCAAATGATGGGAATTAAAGTATGAGGGAATTTGGACTGAAAGGTAAAGATAGAGAGAGTGAAGAGAATATACGCTCCATATCGTGTATTTAAATTAACTCTGGGACTCTTAAGTGTATATGGACACATTAGTGATATATAAAACATGGTTGCTGATGTATAAGTGGAGCTTTCAGAGTGTGATTCAATGACTGATGGCACTGAAACACACAGGCACAGTATAGAATAATATAGAAACAAATAGAAAAAAACAACCGGCTTGAGAGCAGAAAAAGATCGGATAAAGCTGCAGCAGGAATCAATGGGCTTTACCAAAAATGTGTGTCTTTAGAAAACACTTGGAGCAGTAGCAGCAGCAGCACCGGTACATTCTTATTCGATTTTCCCATTTTTAATGATTAATTTCACCTTTAATGTCACCGTTAAAGGGAGGCAGACACAGAGAGCAGATATGATACAGAGGGAGACAGCGAGAGAGGCAATGACCTGTCTGTCAGTGGAGCTGACATTAAAATCTTGCTGGCTCAGCAGGTGAAGAGCTGCCCAACCAAAGCTCCAGGCTGCAGGACTAATGAGTGAGGTCAGACAGCAGTGTGCTCAGTGCAGTGGTGATTGCTCTAAGACAACAAGGGAAGCTCAGCTTTCTCTAAAATGTCGTCAAATATGTACTGTGTTGTATTCACATTTCAATACTAAACGTGCGCTGGAACGTGATCAGAACGTGTCACTAGTTTGTTCAGAATCAGCTGCTTATCATGGATGATGGAAACATGATTTCTGTATTCCCGTAGCAACGACTTGAAGTTCAGCTTCAGTTGTTCTCTATAGGACGACACAGAATAGCTGGACAGTGATTGGACAAATGTGGCAAAAGCGTGACTTCCACGGAAGCTCAGCTTCTCTGGGAGTCAGCGGAGCAGTGGGCGGGCATGGATATTTTTTTATAAACACTAAACCTATATAATTTATTTAAGTGTGTCAGCAACAGGTAAAGAAGTGAAAGTGTTTCTACTTTAGAGCAGCAGTGAAGAAGTATCACGCGATGAGAGGAGATGACAAGACGGCAATAACAACATGTTAGACACGTTAAATTTTACTGACAAAGTGAAAGAGAGAGAGAGATACCTGAAGTTTTTTTCCATCTCCTCTGGTCAAGAGGGCTACCAAAGCGTTTTACTGTAGGTCCATTAACGTTCAGTAATTCCAACGCTAGCAGCTTGTTGGCTGCTCGCTCAGTTGACATCCTGTGTGTTGAAGTGCAATGAGCTGTGTGATGAGATGGGTTGCAGTGGGTGACACAACAGAATCAAAACATAAACACAGCTTGTGGCCGACAAATGAACAAATCATTTTGTATATGACGATGCTGCAGCCATTGTGTCACTATCAGTGAAACCAGTATTTGAATTTAACATGTTTGCTTAATCTCTGCTGACAGATTATGGCCGTTTTAATCGTCTTAATATAATACATTTCTTATGTACAATTAAGTTATGGTGAGAAGGTCTGAACGATTTGTGTGTAATTTCACACGAATCACAAACATATATTGTGATTGCAATTCGATTAATTAAAAGTTAAACCTTCAGTTCTTCAGTAACATCTACTAATTCTCATCTTCCACAATAGTATTTATTGTGGAAGATGAGAATTATTACATGTTACCAAGCAAATATACTCCAATGCAGTGTTTCCCTGCACCAGCACACCTGATTCAAATAAGTGGGTCGTTACCAGGCTTTCACAGAGCGTGTTAACGAGCTGACTATTTGAATCAGGTGTGTTGGAGTGGGGAAACATGTGAAACATGTGAAACATGCAGGGCAGTGGGTTTCACTGCTCTAATGTAAGGATGGGAACTTAAACATATGCCGTAAGTTGTCTCTAACATTTTTAAATTGCTCTTTTTGAAACGTGGAGTAACAGTAAGAATACATTTCAGCCTTTACAATATGCTAATTGGGTTTGAATATGAAAACGGTTTATTGTTCAACCCTAATTGTGAGTGCTTTTTATTATGAAGCGCAATAAAATCATAATCTGCGAGTGTTTGGCAATAGCCCAATAAAGATAATTATCACAGTGACATACCAAAACCTAAATATATATTGATGTAATGTTTATGCATTGTGCAAACACACTTTTATAACATACTACACTATGGCACTATAACTTTTCATCTCTGTTCTCGTGTGCTCTGTGCTTAATTTTCTTTTATTTCCCACTTTACCGTCTTCATTCTCTCTCTTTAACGTCATCTTTAATGGGAAATAAAACCCTTCTTTCTTTTCGAGTCTCTTTGGTCGTCCTCCACTCTGGTGCAGTAAATATTTAGATTGTTTTACAGACTGACTCTACAATGGACAGAAAAACGTACCATTTATCATCTACATTTGTTGCTTGTGTTTGGAAAAACAGAGAGACAAATGCGAAAGGCGAATGTTGGGTAATGAAGATGAATGAGAAGAGAAAGACAGGTGGAGATAAAAAGAAGAGTGTTAGTCAGTTAGTAATAAGACAAGTGTGTTAGTGTTGTTTTCTCTCACCTTTCCTGTTCCTGGGAAAATATGAAATCACATTATTCAAAGTGTCAATCTGAGCACCAGGTGTTCTGTGAAAACCAGTGGTGGTTGCTGGTCTGTGAAACACATATACATTGATTTTACTATATTGTATATTTATTTTATTGTATTTTAAGTATGAATACAGTCTAAGTAAGAGCATTCTGGGTACTCTACTCTTTAATAACCAGACTGAATTGTTGAATTAAATAGGACTTGCTATGCATGCATGCATGCTATCCATGTATTTCCATGTGTGCAGCGGTTGAGATGAGGCACTAAGGCGACAGCTCTCATACATTTCACCTGGGTTAATGAGCAGCATGAAGCATAATTATCCATTAACATACCGCTGGTTCAGAGGCCGACAGAAAGGCAAAGGAAAAACCTTTTGTATGGAAGCCGCAACACATTAAAAAGGTGAAAATGAGAATTACATATTCATGCCTCTGTGCCTGGTGACTGCAGGTTGTCCACTGATTAGATTTTGCTGGTTGAAGGCCAAAGTCATGGTTGCTGTGACCTTGCAAAGCGCAATTTTTGCCCTGAGAACACTGAAAGCAACATCTAAGGAACATGTTGAGGGGATTTCTTCAGATGTTCAGTTTATCATGATATGATAGTGTTTACTTACAGGTGATTAGGAAATGGTGTAGTCAGTCTCAGTGAAGCTGTACTCACAGCTCTATCTCCTCCTCTCTGCTTCTAGTTGTTGTAGGACAGCGAGGTGTCTGTGTGTTTTCAAGGCAAAGCTTGGAAAAGAGAGCAGACAGGAGAAGATCAGGTTTAATAATCAGTAGTCGGTTTAGTGTGATAAGTGAATAGGGAAGAAATAAGTAATAAGGAAATGGCAATTGATGCAACATTAAGGATAAAGAGGAACAACAGTCAATAAGAGCTACACACATCTTTTTCTCAGTTTAGATTTTAGATGTTGAACATTAAGCTTGGGGACACACTACACAACTTTCGCAGTCTTTACCGATTTTGAAACAGCTGTTTCAGCTGATTTTTTTATGATTTGTCAAACCAACTGAAACCAACTAAATGTCTCCTGACGCTATTTCCTGTGTCCCACCTGCTCTTCTTCTTTGGCAACACGTGTTTGCGGTTGGGTCAGTAATCAGTAATCACACTACCCAATTGTGTCCAGAGTCGGCTCAAAATATTCAAACATGTTTCTTTGCCTGTGACTGAGGTGGACTGGGTCTGTTACCGTCACACATTTGCCAATTTATGTGCCGACTAGCCATGCCGACTGTCCCCAACTGGTGCAGACTCTGCCCGACTGTGAATTGTGGGTAAAATTGGGCAAAAAAATCATATCATTGGAACAGTACCCGGAGGAAGGTGCAACTTACAGGTCACTCCATCTCCAACTATATTGGTACTTAATTATAACTTAATTACACAGCATGCAAGGTCCAAAGAAATTACTTACCAATTCTTTAAATGTTTAATAAGTTAAATTCTTAACAGCCATTAAGTAACTAAGTCATCATGTCGTGTATGATGTTGTCACTCAACTGGCTTTCTTGTTGTTGTTCTTCTAACCAAACTTGAATGCCCCAAGAGAATCTTTTCAAATTTGTTACAAATGTTGCCAGATTTGAGCGGCCGTAGGTGAAAAGTCACAAAACAAAAAAAACATGTTTTTAGATTCAAGCACATACGAGTCTGGGAACAATATGTTGAGACTGAAACTGTATTTTTCAGTAAAGACATTCCACGCTGAGCAGGAGCGTAGCTGTAATATTAAGGTGGTTTTTATGGATGTCATGAATAAATATTGTATAAGCAGCTGAATCCTCAGATTACCACATATTCCTTCTTCACCTACACACCAGTTTGCGGTACACATAAGACCCATTTGTGGGGAAATATTTCCCCTCTCTGTATCAGTACTTTTCCTCTACAAGCTCATGAGGATGAATGACTTACCAATACAAATGCATAGGTACTCTATGTAGCCCCCTGAACCTTTTGGTCCATGTGCTCACAACTCCTTTAATAATGCATAGGTAGCAAGCCAAGTCTGAGCATTTGAAATGGGTGTAGATACACAGAGGCATAGATAAACTATAGAGGCATCTCATTTACAATAGGTAATTTATCAAGGCAGTGGGCTGCGCGCTCGGACCCCAGGAGCCCTCAGCAGTAAATACACGCGCAGGCAAAGTGATTTACACACATCCACACAGGTGCAGAGGAGTGCAGACACATGCCTGCACAAGGACACACACATACACACACACACACACACAGACACACGTACAATAGACATTCATGCTCGCAGATTAGCTCTGCAGTATTGCAGCGTGTGGGTGTGATTTAGGTGCTCTGCTGTCTGGCAACTGGCAGCACATAAAGAACTATAATCAATAATCCATATCTAACACACACACACGATACCTGTGAACGTCAGTGTGCACACACACACACACATCGGTGCAACTGCACTTTCACATATATGAGTTGAATTGACGTATAAATTCATCCGTGTGTTTGAGTGCAATAGTCTGGATGTGATATGAGACACCTCCAAATGCTGACACACGCAGAGATTCCGTGGTCACTCGCTCAGATCAGCAGATACACAGACAGAGTGGCCTCGTGGTGAAGGCACATACCATGTAATTGCAGTACTCAGCTCCATCCTGGGGTTCCATGTTGCATGTCATAGCCATTTTTCTTTCGCCATATTTTTTGTCCGTAGTGCCTCTGCACTGTCGGCACTGTGATTAAAAAAAATAGAGGCAAAAACTGTTAAAAAAAAAGAAGAACACATCCACACTTAAAGTTGTTGTACTTACATTTTCCCTTTATTTAAGCGATCCATCTTTTCTTTTTTCATTACAGTTAGAAGGAAAATGTGTGTGTGTGTGTGTGTGTGTGTGTGTGGGAAAGGAACTCCTCTGCACCAAAGTCCATAGAGAATACCAGCAATTTTACGTCAAGAGTTTTTGATCAGCTATCAGGTCTTTCAAATGTTTTATTTATTGATTTTAGTATTTAAAATCCTTGTATTTGGATGTTCTCCCCGTGTGCATGGGTTTTCTCCGGGTTCTCTGTTTTTCTCCCACTGTCCAAAAACATGCAATATGCCGGCTTAGGTAAATTGGACACTCTAATTTGACCATGAGTGTGAGAGTGGATGGTTGTTTGTCTCTATGTGTGGTCCTGTGATGGACTGGTGAACTGTCCAGGGTGTACCCGCCTATCGCCCTATGTCAGCCTTCAGCTCATATATTGGCACAGCACCCCCTGCGACCCTCATGTGGAGGATTTTCAAAAGGATGAAAAGTTTAGTATCCTTACTTGTAAAACATTGAATATAATTGTTTTATATGATAATTGGAAAATTACAAATCAAGTGTTCAAAAAAGAAAAGTTTAGTATCCAGTCAGAAAAGGCTGTTCTCTTTTAAAGATTGTAGAAGTTATTTCTGTTATTCTCTTTTTTATGATGATTTTTTTTTGGTGGGGTCAGTGGTAATGAAACGTCTCACTGTCTCTCTCATCAGATCTCTCAGATGATCTCCGAGGCCTTCAGGGAAGGACAGACTGAAGCTGCACTGAACCGCTACAACACACACTCTCCTTCGCACACAAATTCATCATCGCACACCAGCTCTCCCTGTCACACTCCAGCTGTGACCACCACAGCACAGACCGCCACGTCAGCCGCTGCCTCTTTCTTTGCCAGGTAAGATTCTTTAACAAACAAAGAAGCCCTGACAGATCTGTTTTCAGTAACAGCTGTGTTATTTTTATAATGACCAGGAGAGAATAATAATTGTTATACTTTAGGTTTAACATTGAATTTTACACCTGGTGATGAATTCAGCTTGTTTGACAATCTGACCCATTTTTAAATTTGCGGTGAAAGGTCAAAAGTCAAGACCCCTGCAGACGTATAAACATGCGTGATCTTGAGAAGGCAACATCTCAGGAACAATTTCTGATTGAAGGACAAACATCACATGTTTTTGGCCTCATCAAAATCCTTTTAAGTCAACACACATCTGCTGGGCAGTATTTGTAGTTTAATATTAATATTAATGGCCCTGGTGGTCATAATAATTGTCCTCCACATTTTGACTTCCTCACTTAGTTAAACCCGATCATGTGCAATGTTTGGATCATATATCCTGATTAGTGTGCCTGTTGCTTTTTCAATTGCAGCTCTATGACGTCAGGCATTATTTAATTACCTAATTAAGCAAAAAAGGAAAACAAAGCGTGAGCAACAACCATGAGGAAAGATATCACCTCAGTCATCAATGACCTGTGCTTTCTCCGGATGACCACACGTGGCTAATATGGTTAAATTACTGATGAATAACCACAGCTGGCTCAAAATGAAGGTTTCAATTATTGAGTATTTCCTGCACAGACTTTGACTCTTGTGAGATGCTTTAAAACACAGTTTCAATGATAGTGGTTTTCCTCTCCTCTGTGTTTGACTGCCCCAGCGACCAGACCGACTCATAAATTGTTCGGAAACACTTACAAAAACATGTGCGCACACTTTGTCACCAGCGTTACCTCCTGAACTGTCAAGGCCAACACTCACACACTCACACACTCACACACACACACACACACACACACACACACACACACATTCACACATCTGGTTGACATTCCAAAAGAATTCATCTCACTTTCTGAGCATTCACCTTCTGAGTGAAAGAACATGCTTTGTTTAATGGTGCAGGTGTCATGGTGCGGACATCGTTGTGTCTCTGTGTGTGTGTGTTTGTAACCGTCGTCTCTCTTAGTTTTGTATCATCACAGTGGATTCTCAGTGGCGTGACGTGTAATTTCCAATTAAATCCAGAGTGACAAACGTGTCACAGGGTTTGTTTTGTTTTCCAAAAAACGGATTTGCACACGCACTGTTTGCCTGCATTTTCCTTTCACCTATGAGTGTGTGTGTGTGTGTGTGTGTGTATATAGGCGGATTTCAGTTTAATTGGCAAAGTAAATAAACACCGCACACTCTGTCACCTTTTATTTTTTGACTCTGGCGCATGTGTGTGTGTGCGTTAATGGTCGACGGATGCAGCCATGCAGTGCTAGGAAATCCTATGGTTGTCTTGGTCTTTTCTCCCAGACGTGGACTGCATACAGACACTCTTATTACACACGCACAAATCCTCTTGCCCACTGTTTGCACAAATAATATCTCTCTCCTGAGTTCTTTCATCCTCATCTTCCTCATCTTCACGTGTTACCCTTCATTCTCCTCTCCTACCTTTTAATTTCCCTTATTACACGTTTGTTCTCTACTTTCTCTCCCTCCCTCCCTCCATTCTTTCTTCGCCTTTGCCTCTTTTTTTTTATTCTTCCGTGCTTGTTCTCTTTCCACACTGACCTTCTCTTTACCTCTGCTAATGTGCAATGCAAGTAATATCTTTCATTAGTACCAATCTGTCTGTGAATATGTCACACTCACACGGCCATGCTCCATCTTCACAGTGCTGCAGTGGCCCTCTGGGGATGCTGGGGTAGAGGATATAGAGACGTGCAGCACTGGCCCAGGCATTTTTCTCACTGGGGGGAAGGGAGCTTCTATCGGTGCAGGAATTTTTGCTGCATGCTCAGAGGATTGGACCTTTAGGGATTTGGCTGGCTGTGGGTCTAAATGTGCGTGTGCGTGTGTGTGTGTGTGACTGTGTGTCACAGAGTAAATGAATAGGTCCCCAGTGAGCTGGTGAATTGGGAAGGCGTTGTTGTTTGGGATGGAGAATGACTGTGAGATGGGGGTTGCTGTCACTACCCCTTCCTTGGTTTCACCTCTTAATGCGTCTCTTTCAGTAGAATAGTCTATCACATGACAATTGGCCCCCAATTAGCCACAATTAAGAGTGGTTGACTAATGATTTAAGTCAGGCATGTCCAAAGTCCAATCATGGCCCTTGGTGAGATTTTGTAAGGCCCACATCTTTGGTTTTATAATGTATTATTTATGGCCAGGGACGGACTTTCGACAGAAAATCGGCCCCATTAGCTCAACTGGTAAGCAGATTCTTGAGTTTGAAACCCACTGTGATAGACAGATATATGCTATATATATATATACATATATATATATATTCTAATTTATTTATCAGGTGGCCTGATAGTTATATTATAATACTTCCTTTGAGGGCAGCAAGGAGAGAAAAGAAACAATCCATCTACTGATTCTCCTTTTGTAGGTTGTGGGAGCAGTTGGAGCTGATCCCATGTGAAACTAGAGAGAGGCAGGTTACACCTGGACAGGTCACCAATCTATCACAGGGCCGACATAGGGAGACAAAAACTACAAACTCTATTCCAGTGTTTCTAAATCCTGGTCTCAACACACCTGATTCAAATGATCACATCATCAGCAAGTCCTGCTGAAGCCTGATAACGAGCCATTTATTTGAATCAGGTGTGTTGGAGCAGGGAAACATGTAAAACATGCATCTAATACATCTAATGTAAGGATGGGAACTTAAACATGTGCCATAAGTTGTCTCTAACATTTTTAAATTGCTCTTTTTGAAACGTTGTATGAAACTATATTTTCCTGTCAATCATGGGGAAAAAAATGATTTTTATATTCTGTATAGACACGTTATATCAAATGCTGACTTATTTGAGACAAAGTTGTCATTAGAACGAGTAGTTAGTGGTGGCGTGTAACCATAGACTGTGTAAAAAGTGATATGGTCTTATGGTTTGAAAAGTGGAGAGAAAGAAAACCAACACACACAAGTGGGGACATGTAAGAGGGCAGATAAACAGGGATTTGAATTGAGACCTTTTTTTGCTTAGAGGCACCTGTGCAAAACCACCACCACTTCACTGCGACATTTTTTTAAACTGCATTTACCAATCAACACATTTCCAGCCACCAGTGATACTGTATCATGTGGTGACTGCAGCTCCATGTTGAACACAATGGTATATGAATATTTTAGCGCTCAGGCATGTGTTCATTTTTACAGTGCTGCGTATCTGGTGGCGTTTTAATAGGATGTAGGAAGTGAGCACATGTACGTGTCAATAGATAGTGTCATTAAAGCCACTCCCCTTGTCCATGCCAGTCTTATTGACCCCCACGAACGAACATACACACACACACACACACACACACACACATAATCTCTTCCCTGTTAAATAGGATGTAATTTTCTACAGAGGAAACAACACAGTCCATGGACACCAGCAATAAATCAGCTTTGTGTGTGTGTGTGCGTTCATGTATTCCTTATGTTGTGGGGACCTAAATCTGTTTACACAGTCACATTATGGGGACTTGTCTTCCTTATGGGGACAAAAATCAAGTCCCCATAATGTAAAGACAAAACATAAGGTAAAGACATGTGTTAAAGTTAGGCTGAGGTTAGAGTTAGGTTAATGTCAGGGTCAGTACTAATTAGTCAGTACTAACCAGTGTGTGTGTGTCTTTCAAGAGTCTTCGTATGTATACGTCAAGTGTTTGTTTAGTGTGAAAGGATGAGGAAAACAAAGCAACAGCGTGTGACTAGCTGAACTATTTGTGACCCGCGCTGCTTTTTAACAAGAGGGAGACACATGAAGGGATGGGTGACAGGATCAATATGTGTGAGGAGGGCTGGATGGATGGATAGTAGATGGCAAGAAGGCAAAGGGAGAGCAACAAAGGATGAAAATAATGGGGAGAGCAGGGATACAGGAGGAAGAATAAGGGCTTTAAAGAGTGAGAGGGATTTAAGAGAGGAGACATGAATGGTAGTAATGGAGGAAGGGGTAAATCAAAGAAAGGGGTGGCAGAGGAAAAGCTGATGGATGGATGGAGAGATGGAGAAGATGGATGGATAACAAGTGCCACTCACTTCAGTGTTTGATTGGAAAAGATCCACTTGGCCAAATCCCTGGCCACTTGTCATTAAATGCTACCAATTAGCTTGTGTGTCTGTGTGTGTGTGTGTAGACCTACCAACTGTGCCACAGAATATGTGTAAATAATAATAACAATGAGGGAAAAACAACATAAGTTTTTGGATGAAATTATTGGCTTTTTAAGCCTGTAAGTATTATTACAACAAGAGAAAAGTAAAACATTTTTTTCCTTATCTTGCTTTACTTTATTTTCTATGTTTGCACTGAAAGACCAACATGTCAATTATATTCTTAGTTGTTTGGTCCAGAAATTGTTTTTATAAAGTTGCTTAATCTTTCCCAAACTTCAAAATGATGATTGTCCACAAAGCAAAGATGTTACTGAAACACTGCACAAACAGCATCATTTAAAACCACATGAATCCGTCTCATCCTGTACAAACAGCAGCAGCAGCCATGTTGTTTCCATTAAAATAAGCTCAGACAGATCAATCTCACTGAATTTTTTTTTTTTTTTTAAATCAGTTAATTTATGCACATAACAATTGCATTTGTATTTAGATTCTGCTACATGTGTATCCTCGTTCTACCATGGTGGTTTTTACCATATTATGTAAACATTTTAATTTGATCTCATTTTTAAAATGTGTTGTTCTATTTGTGAGTTGTTGTTTTTTTGATGGTAATGTTTTTTAAGCTTTTAATTTCACAAGTAATTACAACTGTTAATGCTTTTGTTGACATTTGCTGAGCTGGTTCACGGTGGGAAACCCCGTCAGTGTGTGTTGTGTGTCGGGGCAGCTTTATGTTTCCTCACAAACACACACACACCTACATACACACAGATTCACACACAAATCTCCTGGGAGAACTAGTCAAATGGTGAAACGCTTCGTCGTTCTATGGGTCACTGAGTCCGCGTCTCTCTTCCCCCCTTCCCCATCTCTTCTATTTATCTCTCTACCACTCTCCCCCTTTCTCTCTCTGACTCTCCCCCCTCACTCTCATTTCTGTAACCTGCTGCAGTTAATTGAAAGCCAATGGTGTGAGAATATGGCTCTTTGACAGAGAGTGTGTTGGGGTACAAGGTCTCTCTCTCTCTCTCTCTCTCTCTCTCCCTCTCCCCCTCTCTTGATAATCTTAGAAATATATGTGAGGATAGATTGAAGCTGAACAGAGGAACAGAGGAGGAATTCCTGCCACTGGGTTTTTATTAATTCATCAACATGTTAAAGCTAGTGTGTGTGGAAAAGGTACTAATTAGATGGATGAATGGATGTAAGGAAGAATTAAAAGAAGGGAAGAAAGGAAGGTTGGTAGATAGGTAGGTAGGAAGGAAGGAAGGCTGGTAGATAGGTAGGAAGAAGGGAAGGAAGGTTGGTAGATAGGAGGAACCAACAAACAAAGGAAGGTAGGAAAGCGGAAGGAAGGAAGGTTGGTAGATAGGTAGGTAGGAAGGAAGGTAGATCGGTAGATAGGTAGGTAGGAAGGAAGGTAGATCGGTAGATCGGTAGATAGGTAGGTAGGAACGAGGAAGGAAGGCTGGTTGATAGATAGGTAGGTAGGAAGGACGAAGGAAGGAAGGTAAGAAGGTTGTAGATAGGTAGGAAAGAAGGTCGGTCGGTAGAAAGGAAGGAACGAATGAACGAAGAAAGGTAGGAAGGAGGAAGGAAGGAAGGTTAATAGATAGGTAGGAAGGAAGGAAGATCCGTAGAGAGAGAGGTTGGAAGGAAGGACGTTTGGTATAGGTAGGTAGTAAGTAAGGAAAGGAAGGAAGGTTGGTAGATAGGTAGGTAGGAAGGAAGGAAGGTTGGTAGATAGGTAGGATAGATGGATGGATAGATAGATAGGAATTGAATAGCAGGCTCCATTGTAGAAAAAATGCAATCGATGCATCCCACCCCCTTCAGCCTTCATGCCTCATCAGCACGGGCAGAGTGTGTGCAGGCAGACAGGTCGATTAGTGGCACACAGGTACGCCAGCCAATCTTTCACATGTGGTCTAAATGAAATGGTTGGGTGGTTTATTAAAGTAAAGAGTAGAGAGGGCAAAATCGAAATTGTAATTTGAAAAAACACAATAAGTGAATTGCAAAGGCTGCAATTTATTCTTATAATTAGTTAATGTCTGTAAGTTCTCATCCTTGCAGTAGGATTTAAAAAAAAAAAATTGATTAAATGTTTCAGAAACAAATTCCAGACCCTCACTTTAATAGTTATGGTGAACTACAGTTTTAGAGCCTTGTCATTCAGGATTTGACCAGCAAATGGAAATTTAGAGACATCACCTGGAACCAGGCTCCTGTCGGATGATATAAACTGTCAGTGACACTGGTGGTCACTTGTATATGCCATGCTTTTATCATCTATTTTCCTCTAAACGGGAACATCATTTACAAAAGTGACATCATGTTCTATTGAGGAAGAGGTGAATCTAGTGGTTGAGACCATTCAGTCCTCAGGAAAATGTCTGTGGGTGTTAGAAATCAGTGACTCATTGTCCAATAGACTTCTATTCAAACTGGGTTCTTTTTGCACCTAGTTTTGCACCTAGTCACCTGGCCATTCAATATATTCTTATTTCCTGGCTGACACGTTGGTTATTATATGGTTTGCCACAGACTGTCATTGCAGAAAAATGTAGAGCTCTGTAATAACTCTTTACTATAGATCATTTCTGTAGGTTAAAATCTGCTGTGGAAAAAGAGACTTAGGAAAAGTGGAGGAAAAAGTGAGCCAGTAGAAATGATATGAATTACTGAAAGAGGCAAAGACAAAGAACCTGTTGTGTTGACGTCAGAAAACAGAAGTTAACAGTCTAAAAGGAGGAAAGAGTTCAGAGTGCAGAATATGTGGAGAGTATTTCAATCAAATTTGTTTCTATCTCCTTTTGAGCCAAATGCTGTGGGGAATCAAGCAGCAAGAAGGCAAATGAGCCACTCCCTATCCAGATGTTGGTACATATGCAAACATCAGTGTGTGCACATGTGTGTGTGTGTGTGCATGTGCATGTGCTGAAGGGCATATAATCATTTCTATTCTGAAATTAGCATATTTACCCTGGTTGTGCTGTGGTAAACTTTAAGGATGTAATTATGGACTTACTGTATGTGGTGATGCACATGTGCCACCATTCTTCCTGTGCTTCCTCGTCCTAATGTTTGTCCAATGAAACTGTTTAGTGTTCACAATGTTTTTTCTAAAGTGACAAAGTGTGACATGTAACATATTAATAAGAATGTTTCCTCCCCCTCTCTCCTCTTGCTTTTTCAGAGCTGCACAAAAGTTAAACTTAGCCTCAAAGAAGAAGAAGCAGAAGGCTGCTGCGGCCACGGCTCCAGTGAGCTCATCATCGTCCTGTGACCCACCTCTGTTCCCCACCAACTTCAGCTCTGCCCTGGTGATGGCCCCACCCCCAGCTCCACCTTGCCTTCTCCGTGCTGTCAATAAGATAAAAGATACACCTGGCCTTGGAAAGGTAATGTAGAAAATGCTTGTTTTGTTTTTTTACTTAAACATACAGTACATTTACAGTCAGCCTTAAAGCAACACTAAGTAACTTTTGCTGTTACTAACACACCATGATGAAAACAGATTTTTGATTACTTGATGATTTTGACTTTTTTTTCAACTCACTTCAGTTCAGCATTAATCGGCTTGTGCAGTTGCTTGGTAGAATAGCCATTAGGAGCACCATCTGCATCTGAACTGACCTGTGAGTCCTGGTAACTGCACAAAAAGGCTGTAACAAGTGAAAAAATATACATGAATTCATGGTCAGGTGCAGGTTTTAAAAACTCTGATTGTGATTGGTCGAAGTCTCTTTTCAAGGACCAAATAAACCCAAAGCTTGAAAGAGAGTCCAGAAGAGATGAGGAAAGTCTAGTTCCCTCTCTCAGATCACTCGATTACATACAGTCATTATGGAAGTATTGATTAACAGTGACACAAACATGTTGCATATCCATGCATTCAGTTACACAATTCTCACCCGCACAAAGATGCAGGTGCAAAATTCAAAAAGCACGCTGTGATACTCATGCACAGTATATAAGTTCTGCCAAAAAAAAAACCTCCTTAATATTACACACTGGAACCCTAAAAAACTTCTGTGGCAAACGTTTCCCACACTGTTGCAAATGGAAATGGAAAAGTGAATTTTCTACTTTGTTTTACTTAACAGTAGGACATAAATTACACATAATTGTCATCTTTTTAATTTTATGTAATGTAAGCAGCAATTCAAGTGTATTTATCAAACATTTCAAGGTTTAAGTGGCTGAATATATTTTAAATAAACTACAGTAACAAACAAACAATTCTATTTGGCTCAGTTCTACAAAGTACTTCACTAAGTCCCGAAATGGGCTAAAACAAGTACGGCGCTGCAGGTTTGTTTTTTTAACATGACCTTGTGCAGTTTGTCTATTGGTATGTGTGTGTGTGTGTGTGTGTGTGTGTGTGTGTGTGTGCGTGTGTGTGTGTCGCCCCTGCTGTACCATAGTAGCCTAATGGTTTCCATGGTAACAGATTTCAGGCTGACAAAAGTCATCTGTCACCCTAGTGACTGGTTGATGAAACATGTGTGTATTGTGGATGTGGGGGGAGTCATGCTTCTCAAGTGTGTGCAATATTGATCGTCCATGTAATGAGTTTTTAGTGCCCCCTCCTCCACAGTGTGTGTGTGTGTGTGAGTGTGTAAAGTGAATTAGAATAGATAACAAAATCAAAACAGCAGTGTCCTGTACTAGAAAAGGACCCCCGCACATGTGGTGCTGTGTTTTCCTCTGCATGTGCACACAGCTGTTCATACAGTATGAAATGAAGAGAGTGCTTCACAGTTGGGTTTGCATACTGCGTCTCTTTGTGAGACGACAGAGCGTATCAGTCACTGCCCATTTTTCCAACGGCACTGGTGCCAGAAATACAGTCGCCATCATTAATTTTGTCCACTGACCTTTCAGAAAATGTTTAAAAAGAGAGTTTTAAGAGCCTGAAACCAGGTTGTTCTGCTACATATTGAATCATAAAGAAGGAAGAAGAAAATATTGACAAAGGTGCAGGACTGTGTACATGATTATTTACATCTATCCATGAGAGTTAAGGAGCTACAGTAAACCTTTGTGAATGAGTTTGAGTTGTTTGAAATAAAAAACAAAGGTGCAGCTAATATATTCACAAAACACATTTTGATTCGCAGGCCACAAATTCAGTTTATTTATTTTTTGGTTTAGAGTTTTGATCAGTTGCCACCCAGCCAATAACACAGCTCACCACAGAGAGAAGTGTAGCTGCTAAGCATTGGAACTAGAAACGATACCAGACCTAAAAAAAGCCTTGGTACCTCTTTCAAAAATGCCTCAACCAGAGGAGACGAAAATCGACCATCTACAGTCAAGTCAAGTCAGTTGACTTTGATTTATATGGACCGACATCACAAACACAGTTCACAGTCAGTACAGCATCTATCCTTAGACGCTCACATCGAGTAAGGAAAATCTCCACAAAAACCCTGTAACAGGGGAAAATGAGGATGGATCTGTCTGCCAGGACAGACAGAGCAGTATATTAAAATATAGGCACTGAATTTGGAGAGGAAGCTGATAACAGTCAACCTTGATCTGATTTCAACAATCTCAACATATATTTTGTTTCCCATTTTCCTGTTATCACTATCTGTTGATGAAATAATAGCAAAAACTTGAAAATTGGAGATTTCTACATGATAGAGTAAAACAAAGTAAAATAAATTGTAAAAGTCACCAAAGCTGTTACTCCTAATCAATTTCATTATCAACTAATCTGCCAATTATTTTCCAAATGTTCAGCAGTTTCTAAAAACCCACAAACACACTATAAAAATGGATTGTGATGAATATAGTAGCTGATTATTAATTGCGTCATTGTTGCAGCCCTGAACAAAGAGACACTTTCATTCCTGTCATTTTGAAGCAAGCATCCTGACTAAATTAAATTCTGCCCTCACATACAGGAAGACATATTCATTTTCCAGTTCTTGAAATCTTGAAGATATTTTTAGTTTCTGTGTTTAATATTTAAATTGTGTTTTTGTGCAGTTGATTATTGTTCATTTTTTCTTAACCATTTGTTTTTCTTTGTTCCTCCTTTGAGACTCTGTTTCCGTTTCTATCCATATGGAGGTGACAGATGTCCAGTCAGTTGTCAGGGAGACCAGTTCACACTCACATCCATGGCAGCCAAATATTTTTTGTAGTATATTACATGCAGAATAATACACTGCAAATATTAGGAACTACGGTGTATTCACTAAAACTGGGTTCACGTCCTCCTCTTTGGTCTTGTCTGGCTTCCGTTAAAAGCCCCTGTGATCCTCTGTGATCTCGTCTGATCCGAGCCGCTGCGTAAATGTCTGCGACTGCTGCCGTTTAATTACGACTGTCAGACACCGTCGTCTTCCACAGCCGCCATATACACTTCACTGTGATGTGTGTTACCGTGGAGCTTTGATCAACGCGTTATTTAACTACATGCCAACTCTGACTCCCTGTCGTCCTGCTGCCATTAATCACCTGTGACAAATCTGAAAAACATTTCACTTATTTCAACATTAAAGGCTTGTTCCTTCTTTTTTCTTTTTTTTTACACCTGATGACATCCAGTGGCCACAAGCCTTTTATTTTCAGGTTGTCTTTTTTTTCTTAAATAAATCACTAGACTTTGGGGGTCAAGGGTCATTGTGATTTCTCAAAGCCATTTTTTTTTACCTATTGGATAATGTGTTATCTCAAGAATGCCTCAAGAGAATCCCGTTAAATGTTCATTTAGACACTGATTTAGTGAGAGAAGATTTGGGAGGCCAAAGGTCAAAGTCACTGTGGCCACACAAAACATGTTTTTGGCCTTGTGAACATTTTTTTCCCCACTTGGTCAAAAGAAGAATTAACTTAAAATCAGTATGATGCTGCTGTGTTTGTTTAATTCACATTCTATTACAGAGTCGGATTAAATTTTTTTTTATTTATTAGATTTCTTTCAGATCTTTTACTCATAAAACTTGACAAAAACACAGTAAAGAGCGGAGTAGGTCTTTCATTTTCTTTGAAGGAAGTGACTTTAACGTTCTGTATCTCCGATCCACTGTCTGATTTAACACACTTATCTCTGGAAATCAGTAGATTTCTTTTATATTTCTTGGGTGAAGTGGCCCTTTAACGTCCTTTTAATTTGTATGAGTCTGGAAAATAATTAAGACTGAAACTGCATTGGTCAATGGAGGCAAACAACCACTACACTGTGTTTCTAGTTTTGCTTTAATGTTTGTACAGATTTATCTTGGCCTCTTAATAAAGTTTTTTTTTTTTTTTTTTTGCTAAGCTAATTCTCCACCTACTGGCTGTCAATTCCCATCTTCCTCATTTCTAAATTCCCAGTATAACGTGTCTGATGTCTGATGCCAAGTCAGTCAGTGCTGATGTGTCAGAGGAGGAAACCTAGGCAGAGAGATATTCTGGTATTTGGACTACAACAGCTCTGTGCTGTTAAATCAGTCGAAGCTTGCCAGGGCCTAATCAAGCGTACTCTCATGCACCCACACACACACACACACACACATGCAGACATATGGGAGGAAAATGGCTGTGGTGACATTTCTCCAGTAAAAATGTCACCTGCAGTGGGGGTCGGTCCCCTGCTGGAATCGCATTTGCACACAGTCACACTCAGAAATTCATAGGATTATAGAAAAGCATGAAAGATGTCATGTAAGGAGTGAAGCCCCCGGTGCAAGTGTGCACGATACGGCCTGCAGAATACATGGGTTTGTCTGCATGGATGATGGGGAGGTAGGGGGGTGGGGGTTAGTGTTGTGCCTGATGTTAATACGGCAGCAGACAGATTGAAACGTCACATGTTAAGCCAGAGGAAATCACCTGCACAGGTCAGCAAAAGAGAGAGGCCATGATGATGATGATGATGATGATGATGATGATGATGACAGTTCAGCTGAGCTGCCTTTAGTGATGTCAAATGAAACAGTTTCCCTCACTGCATCTGTCTGAGTGTCATGTGCATCTGTTGGCGAGCTCTGCCTCGCTTTAATCAAACCAGTCAGCAGGGAGTCTTCCATCGGAACACGCTGCATATCTACGCTGCATCTTTTATCACTTCAAGAACCAACTACTTAAGCTGAAATATCGACCATTTAAGACGCATTTGCTTTTTCAGAGCATCTGAGTGAGTGGTTTTTAAAGATAATTTCATTAGCGGGCAGATAACTAACATATTTTTACAAAAGCCAGTAATGCTAATGATTTATTTATAAGTGTATGTATTTATTTTTATTTCATTTAAACAGCTATAAGATACATTTTACCATTTGATGCACTGTACCAGATTACAGCTTCAAGCTAGTTCCAAGTGGCATTTTTCAACCTTATTTTGGGGCAAAGTCAGCTATATTTTTATCATATTGAACTGGTGGATTCATATACAGTGCTTAACACATTTATGAGACCACTACCCAAAGCCACAGCTGCCCTCAATTAACAGCGTTGATGGTTATTACAAAATCTTTTTTTCTTTGTTTCTATAATGGTTAATATTCTAGTATGTAATCAGATATGCTGTTAATGCAGTTTAAGACACATAAAAAAATTAAAAAAACACCAAAATATTTGTTCCACATGAATTTGCCGTTAATTCAAAGCAACTCAGGATTTGTTATCCCTTTATCCTTATACCCTCTCTGAATGACCATGAAAGAGTGTGGGAGCTTTTTTTCTCCATGTCTTTCATCATTTACAATCAGTATTTTGCACACACACACACACACACACACACACACACACCAACAAACAAACTCATGCACACACAGATTGCGACTTGACCTTGGGGGGGAAAATGATGTTATGACAGCTAATCAATTTTTAATAGCAGCTCCGATCCCTCTCCGGCCACAAGCTGTGCGTCTGTGTCTTGAGTAAGCGAGTGCATTTTTCACGGGCATCTGTGTGTCTGTGCATCATATATCTGAATGAGTGAACGACACTGCCTGGGTGTAGTTGTGTGGGGTTGCAGGTGGGCTCCAAATGAATCAAACAGATGAATCAACACTCCTTCAAAACATATCTGTTATCTTATAATATCTCATAAACACACTGAGGCAATGAACTGATGATATCAACAAAACACTAAGTAAACCTCTGCTTTTATTGCATTTTTCCCTCATACTGATGATGCAGTTGTTTATTATTGTATTTTATCATCTGTACGATGCAGCTGGATATGAATAACAGGGTTCAGACAAAGTCACAGTCACATTGACCTATAATGGAGAGAAAGAAGCCTCTTTTGGCACTTTTCCACAATAGAGTTATAGCATGGCTCGATTTTTACTCCATTTTTTTTGCTTTGGCAGTTTCGTGCAGCCGTGCTATGACCGCTCTGCCCTCATTGAGGCGGTACTATAGTAATTCAACCCAAACCATGTGGAGTCGAGCCATGCTACAACTATATAGTGGAAAAGCGCCAAAACCTGTTAGTCCTTATGCTACTAGAGATATTGATCTGTTGCTCACTGTGTTGTTAACCCCATGCATAAAGGCTCTGGTCAAACCATTACAGTATATGCAAGTTATTTTAGATTCTAAAAGAACTAAGAATCAAACCCTAACACAAACACCACACCTGCACGTCTAACAGAGAAGAGCCAACGTGGAGCTGGAATGAATAAATAGTTACATAGTTATAGTTATTCCCTGATGGTATTTATTTTACCCGTCTCTCTGTACATATGGTTTCACAGATGTGTGCTCCTGCAGTCTTCGGGAACCAATTAGACCTCAGTCTCAGTCTCATTGATTTTCCAGCCAGTAGTAATGAAGCACTGCTGCGAGGGGCTATCGAACAACCCTGTGTCTGCTCACCTTTGTTTGTTGCCATTTAGCCGGATTCCTTGACTTAAATTGGCTCAAAGACTTGATAGAACCTGAGCGTGGTGTATGAAGTGTACGGACAGGAACTAATGGCCAAGAAAGTTTCTCAGAAGGAAGAGTCAGAGCCTCTTTTCTTTAACATCTGTCATAGAATGTTGTGGAGCTGAGTAAAGAGTTTGATTCATCAGAACATTGTAACATCTCATAAGCCACGAGATATTGTTATATATATGAACAACAGAATTTATGCACAATGTCAAGGAGCATGACTGCACTTCCCACAATCCTCAGGTATAACAGTGACGTCTCTGATATACAAACTGTAAACACTATATACATTCACA
Organism: Solea solea; assembly: GCF_958295425.1. Taxonomy (NCBI): domain Eukaryota; kingdom Metazoa; phylum Chordata; class Actinopteri; order Pleuronectiformes; family Soleidae; genus Solea; species Solea solea. Next base: position 22,213,917 of record NC_081138.1, read on the forward strand.
CATTCTACCAATGATGCAAGTAATTCATTATCTTTGTCTTTGCACCAGTTCTATTCTCATCTCTATTGTGATTTGCTTTCACCACATCACGTCAGACACTTGCACTCAAAGAGTTTCAGTCGAGCATGTGGATGCAAATTTAGTTGGTTTGACTCGATTTGCGTCATCTGGCATCTACTTGCTTCTAAGCTTGAATTTGCATGTAATGTCGTCACGGTAAAAACATTTGAGTTCACTTCTGTTGTGAATGCACCATTAGAGTAATTATGTACACAATGATGTCCCTTTGTCTGCGTCCATTGTTCAATATCTTTTGCTCTCAATTAAATGTTTTATGCTCACACTTCATCGTCAGACTGGTTCCAGAAACAAAACCCTTTTTCTGAAATGTCAATAATAAACATTAATGATGAGAAATCAACGTCCAGGAGTGAGTCATTCTACAGCAGATCAGTGAACAACATTTTACCCAACAACAACGTCACCATCGCTTCATCGCTCGTCCTTTCAACCAAATCTGACAAAAGAACCAGATCTATTTTATGATTTAAATGTAGGTCAGCAATGTGGGTTTCCATTGTATAACATCTTTTCTGTCTTTTGCTGACGTATCAGTTTGTTTGGTTGTCATCACCACAGTGTTTTGATAGCTTATAAAAAAAAAAGGTAATGGAGGTCAAAGGCCCATTGTATGAGTGCTGCTTATTCACATATACACCTTCTGGAAAACAGACAAGAAGTATCATTACAGCATTATACCTAATCACACACACACACACACACACACACACACACACACACACACAAACCCTCTTACCTGACATGAGGAACAAATAAGCTCTCGGGGGGGAAGAAGCCTTTATGAGTTACGCCTTGTAAAAGGAGCAATGTTGAAATTCTTCCCTGCAGGCTCTCACTGATGTGATGGGCTCTTTTATGGGGGTAAATCATATGTGTGTGCATGTGTGCAGTGCTATTGCATTTCTTTTAACACAAACTCTTGACCTGACACTAAGGCTTAGTATCTCCGATTTCTTGGGCCATAAAGGTTACAGCTTTACGGTGTTCAGGTGGACTCTCCATTTATCTCATGTCCTTATCAATAAACATACTTTTAGAGACTTTAACACACGCACTCACTCACTCACTCACTCACTGTATTGAATTGTCTCATGTAAATGGCCATTAAATAATGCAAACAAGGGAAAGCCTGTGGTGTGTGACGGAGACAAAGTGAGTGAGTGAGAGTAAGAAGGGACAGAAACAGCAGCACAGTTTAAATGATCAGAATCTTATTTGGCCTTGTGCTCGTCAGTCGTCAGTATATTAATTATCAGGAGGCTTTTAAGCTTTCACATTTTCCTTAATTTGTTCTATTTTGACATGACCTTGCTTTTGTCATCTTTGGCTTTGCCTCCAAACAATAAAATCATTATCAGATAACTTGAAAAGTGACACAGGTTTCTTCCTTGCGACCAACTTTAACTGTTTTCCCAATTTTTATCACCCATCACATCCTCGGTCACAGCTAATGGATCCGTAAATGAATAAATACATCGTATAAATCACCAGCAGTCTCGTCACGTTCAGTGAGTGCAGTGGGTTTGGTGTATTCTGGGATTACTGTGCAATTCTTAATCCCAGGGTGGTGTTTAAGTGGAAGCGCAGCATAGAATCACACTTCTGACAATGATTCATCCGTTCTAACGAGCACAAACAGATAAAAGATGGCTCCCCCTCTCTCTCTCTCTCTCTCTCTCTCGCTCCTTCTCTCATAGGAGCCACATAAAAAACGCACTCTTTTCATCTCACCTGCTCCTTTGTGCCCTGATGATATAAATTTCTACCTTGTAAAAAAAGATTTTACAGACTTTTCCTCATAGAATGATCCTCAGCAGGTACCGACAGCCACTACTGATACATGTAATTTAGCTGGATAGTTTATTTGGTGGCCACATGAACAAGGCTAGTGGAATGAGGTTTTAGTGCAGTATATTATACTCTGTAGTGAATTGTAGTTTCCATGCACATTCAGCTGGACGACCAGTATAGAAGCACAAGTGGGGAATCGATTTATTGAATTAAGTGCGTCCATCTCTGCTCCACTAGGGGACAAAATACCCTCTATCCAACATACTAAATAGGCAGTATCCAGTTTAGCACGTGGTCAGTCGTTAGCATGACCTGTGCTGCAGGAGCACTCTTGGTAAATTGCCGTGGGAATAATACACAACTCTGTTTATAGGTCACATATTAAGGCTTTACAAAATGTGTTGTTGTTTTTCTAATGTGTTGAGTCAAAGTTATGATTCATTATATATTTAGTCATTTTTATATCAAATTTTTAGTAATGATCTAAAGTAGTAATAATTGTGCAGAAGTCTTAAAAAAATACCTTTTTTCTCTCCTTTTTTTTCATGAGCCAAGTGAACTTATTCACGTATTTCCCAAAATGTTTTATTTTTATTTTTTTTAAACATTTTGTGTACGTTTTGCTCAGGTGTATTTATATACTTGTTTTAGGTTGTGCTGAAAAAAATATAAGTAAGACACTCTATATAAGCCGTAATGCTCTGTGTTCTCAGGGTTAACATAAAAATATGTCATTCTTTAAGGTCACAGAGCATAAATTCTGGCCTGAATCTTGCCATGTCTTTGTTGCTTCTATTGTTTCCTGGAATGATCCGGGCATGGAACTGTGGTGTACAGATTGATTGCCCAAGCCATCCAACAATTTACTGAAAACATTGATATGTTAAAATTGCATCAAGCTAAAATATATTTCTTTAACTTTTTACATTTTCCCTGTCCCTGAAGAACTGATATATAGATCACTGGAGCATGAGGCATATGGAATTCCTGGTTCCGTCCAGACAACACACATAAACATCACACGGCATCTGTGGTGTTGAATCAAATGGGATGACAAACGTCTCGTCACTAACCTCCCTAGACCTGAGCTTTGAGGATGACAGATAGCAAATCTTGAACATGCTGGGATACTTTATGACTGTTCACATACACATCAGAAAGCATCCAACGTCCCACTGTAAATATCAACTACATTTGATGATCAGGCCGCCTAAACTTAAGACTGAACCATAAAACACTCACAGTAGCTGACAACCTGTGCCAATCATGTGCTGGACCAAAGCCTCTCTGCACATCATCAGAGGGGAGGAGGGAGGAAAACCTGGTCTAAATCTTCTGGGTGATGTTGTGGCATGTAACAGGAAGAGAGATTTAGTGGCAAACATGAAAAGAGAGAGACAAATGGGCTGAATCAGTGACACAGGCATTGAGAGATCAAACCAGCGAGAGACGCAACAATAAATTCCCCCAGATGAGCTAAAGCTGACAAAAGACAGGAATTACAAGGGAAAAAAAAAACAACCAAACTTCAAATTTCAACACAACATTAAGGTGTTGTTTATATGTTACAATGTTCTGGAATGTGCTCAGGTTTGATGATTCAGCGTTTTGCTTCCCGTGATATGAAAGGAAACAACGGCAGCTGTCAGGCGGTAAATTGCGGCTGCTAACACTTTGTGACAGGAGTGGGAAGAAAGGAATCGCAAGAGGAGAGAGGGCGGAGAAGGGTTTCCTGCGTTTCAGGCTTTTGATGTGCAGCAGTGAGCCAAAGGCAGGGAGGGTGGTAAAGGGGAGGAAAGAAAGGGATTTAGGATCAGGGGAGAAACAGATAACCAAAGAGTGATGAGTAAAGGTAGGAGGGAAAAAGCACTTTGAGTGAATAAGGTGGCGAGAAAGGGAAAGCATGTACATGCTTGTATGAGATGTAAAAAAAACCTGCCTGTTGTGGCTCTTGGGGAGTTTTGCTGCATCGTAAGTGCAGATACTGTAAGTTGAAATGCCCTCCAGGAGCTTCTATTCATCCATCTATCTATCCATCCCATACCCCTTATTCTTTAAGGGCCATGAGAGCCTGAATATGCCCCGGAAAGGTCAGCACCCTGACAAAAGAATCAACATGCTCACTTCTGTCACTAATGTGAAATAGTTGGCACTCTCATGAGGTGTTTAACACTTAAATAAATCGTCAATAACACCAGCTCTGGAAAATGTTTGGAAAATTGGATCCAGGCATTATCTGGCGTTTGTCGTTTACACATGTCAATAGCAGCGATGGATTGCTCGCGTTCACAAAAGCAGTAGAATGACGGGGAACATCCTGGTTTAAACACGCGCATTAGGGAAACACCCTCGCTCGATCACTCGTTCGCTGTGGGTTTGAGTTATCTGGAGCTTTTCCTGCTGTGAGCTCACTCAGAGCTCACTCAGTCATTATCCACCAGACAAGTGCCAGGTAATTACCCTTGACTTTTGAGGACACGTGTGTTCTCACATACAGGATAACACTGTCATCCTGAGGCGCGCTCCAGTGTCCCGTGCGTGTCGATTGCTTACTGTCACCGGTTTCTGAAATCAAATCATCTGCCCTCTTACCCTCAGGTGAAGGTGATGGTGCGCGTGTGTCCAGTGTCTCACTCGGATGCAGCAGAGTCCAGCTCCTTCCTCAAAGTGGACCCCAGGAAGAAACAGATCACCATCATGGACCCTTCAGCCAATCAGACACCAGGCCCTGCGTCCCAGAAGAGGGCGGGAGCCAATCAGGTGCCTCCAAAGATGTTCACGTTTGATGCTGCATTCCCTCCTGATGCATCACAGGTGAGAGAAAACATTGTGACTTTAAGGACGTGGATGTGGTTTTGACAAAGCTGTGCAATAAAAGCATTATCTTAATGTCATGTCTATATTCTTTAGGCCTGGTTCACACTACATTTTCAGCCTGATTTTCCAGTTTTGCTACTTGCACACAAAACTTCCCAATCAGAACTTGATCATTTTTCATTTTCGCAGATGTGTTTAAAAATCCAAAAGCTTTCTATGAATTCCCAGTTTTAGAGTTAAATGCTCAATATGTCAACAGTTCAATCAAAAAATAAAAATCATATCTCGTTATATTACCAAACATAGTAAAAATCAATATTAAAAGATGAAAACAGCACAAGTTCTCACATGGGCCACGTGTAGCTGTTTATTAACCATCTTGCTACACCCCTCTTCTCTTCTCTTCTCTTCTCTCGCTCTCTGCCTGTTGCTAGGCGGAAGTGTGTGCGGGAACGGTTGCCGAGGTGATTCAGTCGGTGGTGAATGGAGCAGATGGCTGTGTCTTCTGCTTTGGACACTCCAAGCTGGGTAACACTCACACACACACTCGCACACACACATGCTACAAAATCCGAGCATGTGCAGCATGTGTATCATCTGTAGTGTGTATGTCTGAGCACCAGCGTGTCCGCCTTTCACTTGGCCGTCTCTCCACTGGCCCTCATCTATCGGGGAGAGAAAGAGGAGGATTAGTGTCCGCTGGAGCCCGAAAGCATTCTCAGTCTGTGTTTGTGGGTCTTTAATCCTTCTGAGGTTTTGAAGACGCTGTTTTAACAAAGGGTCAGGACCAGGTCTGAACTCAGACACATGAGACACACGGTCTTCCACCGTGGGTCTACCCCTGTTGTGTTTATCCCTGTACATTCAGACATCACCTCTCAGGTGATGATCTTTAGACTTCCAGTTGAAGTATCTTGCTTCTCACATTTCAGCAGAAAGTGCTGTTTCTACTGGATCAATAATTAAGTGTTATGTAAACCACTGTGTTATACTGCAGGGAATGGTCCCCTTTGCCAAATCTGTAGTAAAAGTAAATATTTTTGAAATGCACATTAGTTTTGGTCTCTCTCATGAGGCTGTAGACAGTTAAAGTCTGTATTTTTATGCCACCGTGATAGCTGTGTTTTTGGCTTGTAGGTTTCTCCCTCCATCCCGTTCTCCTGAACACTCATTGTCTACCGCTTTATCCTCCACAACACTGGCTCGAGCCAATCCCAGCTGTCATAGGGTGAAAGGCAGGGTACATCCTGCACAGGTCGCCAGTCCAACACAGGGCCAACATACAGAGATGATAAAGAGAGACATTCACACCTACAGTCAATGTAGAGTGTCAAATTGTCATGTTTTTGGACTGTGGGAAGAAGCCAGAGTACCTGGAGACGACACACTCACAGGTGTGCACACATGGAGAACATGCAGACTCCACACAGAAAGGCCATTGGTCAAACTGGTGACCTTCTTGTGGTGGGGCAACAATACCAGCCACTGCTCCAATGTGTGACCTTCTTCTGAACATGATGTCTCATAAATGTTTCGGCACTAATGTTGACTCAAACTCACTCATCTTCTACCACTTTATCCTCCACATGAGGGTTGAGGGGGACACTGGTGCCAATCCCAGCTGACATAGGCAAGGATGGATTTATTAGATTGCTCTGGTCTCGCAAAAACTTTGTGCCATATGTTCATAAGAAAGCCTTGAGAGAAACCTTTCAAATTTCGCACACATATTCAAATAGACCCAGAGATTAACCTTTTAGATTTGGGAAGCCAAAGTTCCAAAAAAGTGCATGAAACAGGTCTGGTGCAATTTGATATAATAATAACAACAATATAAAAAATAATAATTATAATTATAATAACAATAATAATAATAATTATTATTATCAGTATTATTATTATTATTATTACTAAAATGGTGGCAACTGGGTTTTATGAAGCAAGAAACATGAGTTGTCAGACAAATGTATTATAGTCAGTTTTCAGCTTTCATCTAAGGAGGCAATAAAGTGCGTCATATAGAAACAATCAACCATTCAAACACACGTTCACACATATGGTCAGTTTAGTGTCTCCAATTAACCCTAACCCCAATCTGCATTATTCAGCCTGTAGAAGGCTGGATTACCTACAGAAAACCCACACATTTGAACCGTCTTGCTGTAAAGCACCAGTCCTCACCACCTCAGCATCATTCTGTGCCACCTGATACTGGATGTAAACACCATGTTCACATGTTTTCACTCAGCTGTCAAATATTGACACATTGAAAAAGACCAAGTGTCTCATGATTCCTTCAGACTGCAGCCACCAGCCTTGTACTCCGAACAGATTATCACTGTTTGAATGCGTCTGATGATGTAAGTCTGCGGTTGACACTGCCATCGCTATTACATAAGTGAAAAATCCATCAAAGCAATTTGTCTTTTCAATCAGTGTTTCTGTGATAGTAATGCTGCAGATTGCTTTCAGTTTTGTGTTATAGCAACTGATGAGATAATTCTTTGGGATTTAGCCGCAGTATTATGACATTACCTTTGATTTTAATATGATATTATTGTAAAGTAATGCAAAGGCAGTCATGTCTGTCTGTGTGGCACACGCTGTACAATACAGTATATGAGAGTCAGACTCCTGTACTCACACATCCACATTTTTACACTAAGGATTAACAAGATAATATTTGCATTGAAAAGGAAAATTAAATAAAAGTCTAAATAAAATAGAGAGAGGAACTTCAGGGGCTGTAATTGAGTCGTCTGGCTTTGCACTGTGTCTTGTGTTTTTGTGTTATTGGCCTTGAAAGGATCATCTTTTTCTGATGACATATGTGTGAGTGTAGGCTTGTGTGTGCTTCTTTGAACTCACAATATTGTGCGGCCTTCTTCTCTCCCCGTCATCACTTCTTTCTGACAGCATTGGCAGTTCTGCTTGATGAGGCCAATTACTGGGAATATACATCATCTACACAGACATGGACACACACACACATTCCCACACACATGCCGCTTTGTTGTCTGTAGCACTGTTAGTCAGTCTTGAAGTAGAGGAGGAAACACTGTAGTGCTCACCAAGATGCTTGATTTAAGACTCTCTTTCACATACACCAGCGTGGAGGCACGAAAAGGGTAAGAAAGGTTGTTAAAGTGCTCTGTGGTAATGGTATCATATACATTATGACTGAGGAAGTCCATCTAATTTGTTACACAAAAGAAAATCCACCGCTAAATCAAAGTAAATGACCCTGTGTTTGTTTTAGCTAGTTGTTTTAATATAACTGATCACCACATTAAGCCGTTCTCTTACAGCATTATACAGCTCTGTGTAGAACAATCATGGCCTGAGACTGTGTATAAATAATAATGTAGTCTCAGAGTCTGGAAAATAAAGCCAAAGTGGAAGTGCCTCAAACCTGTATTATCTCGAATGGCCATCAGGGGGTGACTCGACGTGAGTTTCGGGTCTCATTCAGTATGGAATGATGTCAACTTTGGAAATTATTGCACGGTTTCTACCACTATACTTGGCATGTTCACAAAATACATGCAGATGATGAATAAAGGGATTATTCAAACCAAAGATTGAGTTTGCCTGGACATCCATGCATTGAAGCGCAGTAAGAATTGACGATTAGTCACTACAGTACACAGTAGCACTGATCTGGCATTCCATGCACGTGTAACTGATCCCTCATTCTATTCCATTTCAATATATTGTGTATACTGTCACAGACATGGGTGGGTGATGACATTTGGGACTAGCAGTGGACAGAAGTGAGGTGGCAACCTATTTGCCGCTCTTGCAGGACGTAAAGTTTCTGTACTTGTGCTTTTCGTGAGGCAATAAACTCCAAAGAAAATCCAAGAAGGAAACGAGGTCGTCAAGCAAAATCCTTGGTATTAGGTCTGTCACCTCCAACTAATTGACAGAAGAAAAAAAAGTAAGTTTTTTAATGCCTAAATGACAGCTATGGTCAGAAAATTGTTGCTCCCGTCCTGATAACTTAATTAATGCAGAGATGCCGACAGGTGCCCACATGGCTCATTTACTGCAGTTTACTACAATAAGCTGTGCTTTACGGCAGTATCAGTTTGTGGTAGCAGGACAAAATAAGAGCATAATAAACCTTATCTAACTGAATAAACATTAATTGTATTAAGATAAAACAAAATATCAGTTATGATTAATTATTATAAATTAAAGCAAAATAGGTATTAACTAATTAGGCACAAAACAATGTAAACATTAGCCTTATATTTTCTATGGCTCTAACAAGAAGAGCCATAAAGATCCATTGTTTCTTTTTCACTTCCACCCTCCCATCCAAATATGGCGGCATATACGGTGGCTTAAGTGATTAGCACTGGTACTGGCTGGCACTGTTGCCTCACAGCAAGAAGGTGTTGGGTTTAACTCCCAGTCTGGGATGTTTCTGTGTGGAGTTTGCATGTTCTTCCCGCGTCTGCGTGGGTTTCCTCTTGTCGTAAAACACAGTGATAGACACTTTCAGTGAAAGAGCGGTGCGCTCAGTCACATCGGCTCTGCTCAACCCTCCATCTGACTTTGTAATTTTGTTGTGCAATTTCGGTTGCATACTGGAAATAAAGATCCTTTCCTTTCCTTAAATATTGTCTCCACTAGTTTCAAGTGTACAATTCCGTGCTTCAGTGGGTGACATGATAGTGGTTTGAACACAGTGTAATAATTGTGTTATAAACTATGTCTGCCTTCACACAAGCCTTTTGAGTTGAGTATTTTATTTTCTATTTCACTTCTGCTTTTACAATGTGTTTGGGATACATCATGAAATGTACCTTTGTTTTGACAGTAAGGCTAGATGCTCCAGGAAACACTGAGAGACAACAATGTAAAATGATAGTGTAGCTGACAACCTCCTCTCTGTCCCTACTTCAGAACTAATCACACACATTTCTCCACCTGCATCACAGGAGTCTCGCGCTTTTGATGTCCTGTGTTTGTGCTCAAGTGTTTGTGTCGGTGTGATTGTTACATGTGACTCTGAGTACGGCTTTGTGTCCGTGTGTTTGATCTTCAACGGCTGACAAACAGAGCAGGTGTGTGTGTGTGTGTGTGTGTGTGACAGATCTTGATGTGCAAGCATGTCGTGCTCACGGTATCACACACACATATCTGATGATGCTCTTGTGGATGTTTACAGTATTGTTGTTTATCTTTGACTCCCTGTCTGTCTCACACAGGTAAATCCTACACAATGATCGGCCGTGACGACTCTCTTCAGACTCTGGGTTTAATCCCCTGTGCCATCTCCTGGTTGTTTAAACTCATCAACGAGAGAAAGGAGAAAACGGGAGCACGCTTCTCTGTCCGTGTCTCTGCAGTCGAGGTCAGTGTTCAGTTACCCAAGTGTAGAAACTGTACAGACGATGGAACAAAGAGAATACTGAGACTGTAATGCTAGCAGAGTAGTATTTTGGGGACTGCAGATGGCAGCTTTGTTTTTGTTTTTCCCAGATAACTTGATGATGGCTAAACAGAAACAAAGAAGACTTGCAATAATTATCAGAAACAAGTTATGCACTCACGTTTTAAGGCTCATGACATGTACACTTATATTTGATAGATTTATTTAAATGGTAATAAAGTATATAAGCTGTTATATATATGTATGTGTGTGTGTGTGTAGGTTTGGGGGAAAGAGGAGAACCTAAAAGACTTGTTGTCTGAAGTGGCGACAGGCAGCTTACAGGATGGACAGTCACCTGGAGTGTATCTCTGTGAGGACCCCATCTGTGGCATGCAGGTACTGTATACACTGATACACACACACACACACATGCTGGTTTTGCTTCCTTAACTGCATGAGGCGTTTATGAAAATACAAGGTTAAGAAATACTTCAGCTCACTTATTTATCTATTTGGTTCATATGAACTTGTGTACTCCCATCTTAGTCAGAATCAAAGAAAAAACAATTACAAAATGAAGGTGCAAAAAAAATACCTGATTCCCAAATAATCCACAATGATGAAGAGGATGCAAACAACAAAAAGTCTATGTGAGTGTGTGTGTGTGTGTGTGGAGGGGGGAGGGCGGGTCCTTTATATGTTTATAGGATTACAGGATCTGATACAAGCACATCTGTGTAATCCTTCACTAATCTGACATAATCTCATGACTAATGATATCCTGCGGCACCTCTCTATCTCTCTCTCTCTCTGCTCTGCTTCCTTTATATTTCCACCTGGTTTCAGCTCCAGAACCAGTCTGAACTGCGCGCCCCAACCCCGGAGAAGGCCGCCTGGTTTCTAGACGCCGCCATAGCCGCTCGCCACAGCAGCCAACACCCAGACACCAGCGAAGAAGAACACAGGAACTCACACATGCTGTTTACGTTACACATATACCAATATCGCATGGAAAAGACGGGAAAAGGAGGGAGTGAGTACAGTTATCTTTAATAATAACACAACAACAACAGTGACATCCTCTGTATTTCTGCTGCTGTTGATGCTACGTGGTTGTTATGGCATCCCACATTGCCTGCTGTGATCATTGTTGCATGATAAAGGCAAACACAAACAAGCTGCTTCTATTAATATAAGCCTTCACTACATGTAAATCAAAGCATGTAAACAACAGTGAACAGAGCAATCTATTCTTTATGGTCAATATTGATAAACAGCTTAAGCCCCAGAACGCGTGCCAGAACTGTAGGCGTACGTATCACAGACTGACAGTCGCTGTATTGATCCTGTGTTTTGATTAATTCACAGTCAAATCACATGTTCACTCATGTTTATGTCAATAACCAGGTTATAATAAAAGAGCGGCGTGGGTTTATTTGTGTTTGACGAAGTGAGACACTAACAGATGTAGACAAAAATAACAGTATTGATAGTTACAGCATGTGTGTGTGTGTGTGTGTACTTGTTATCTCTTTTCTGGCCAGTATTCCTTATAGAGACCAAAACCTGGTCCTAATGAGGCAGAACCTCATTTCTAAGGAACTGGATAAGTTTAAGATCTGAATTGTGGTTGTGGCAGGAAGCCAATACTGATATAATAACCTTAGGTACCTATAAATATCAGTTTGATATTTTTACCCCGTTAACAACTATGCTGCAGCTTTGTGCAAAACTGAATTTGACATGCCTATGTTTTATTATATTATCTGTAATATGTAATTCCAGTGTAAAATACTGGGTTAAATTAAACTTTGCAGCCATACAATACAGTACGATCTTGTCTACTAAAAATGACATGAAATACATAGTGTGAACCAAAAGGATGATACTTATTTAAATGTTTACAGACTATAGCAGCTATAAATGATACTGTTGTTAACGCTTTGTCCCCCAAGTAAGGATTTTGCTTCAAATTCTTGTGAACGTCACTGGCGGTACAGTACAGTGAAGAACAAATGTAATCTGTAAGCAAATACGTCCCCATAGGAAACAATCTGACAATGTTCTTTAGCTGAGGCAGCTTCAATTGTGCTGTAGCAGATATTACAAAGATATAAAGGTTTGCATTTTGCTGCTTTGCACTTTAATGCACTAATAACCATGGCAACAACAGCACCATGGGATATAATGCTGGATGTGATGACGATGCCGTGTTGCCTGTTGTGAGTTGAGCAGAGTGTGAATAAATAGCCACAGGTGTGTGTTGCTGAAATGAGAGAGCTGCCAGCAAATCTGTGAGTATGTTAAATGAAAAACACATAGTTGACTCACAAAAGCACTTTATATATTGTGGGGTAAATATAATGCAAAGTATATATTATACAATATACATTATAGACTCATAGGCGAAATACAGTCAGAAAACTGCCTCTTACGACACGACCAGATGTTTATATTGATCACCTGAGTTAAAACCAACAGGTTTTTGGCGTTTATTGATCAATAAACATTTCGGCCTAGTGTTCTGACAGAGAATTAGCGACGGGAGAGTTTGACCAATCACAGAACAGTTCAGAAAGACAGAAGGCGCTCTGATTGTTCAGGCTGTTCTACAAAGCAGCTACAGTGGGAAGGTTGCTATTACAGCATTGGTAATAGCACTGCCTGTGCTCCAAAGCAGAAAGAGTGTTCGATATTAAGCATAATGATGATACTCGACTATTTTTCTAATTATGCCTGCAACAGCTTCAAACAGTTATTGTAAACTTCTGTATTTATCGAAAGCCTGAAACAGTGTTTGCAATCCTCTGTCTTTTTTTGTCTTTACTGTCATAGTGTCTGGAGGTCGCAGTCGTCTCCACCTGCTGGACCTGGGCAGCTGTGATGTCAAAGCGTTTGGAGGAAATGAAAGGACCAAGGAGAACTCCCCGCACAGCTCGGCCCCACTGTGCCTCTCTTTATCTGCCCTCGGCAATGTAATCCTCGCCCTGGTCAACGGGAGCAAACACATCCCATACAAGTAAGGTGGTGTGTGTGGGTGTGGGTGTGTGTGTGTGTGTGTGCGCGCAGGTGTATGAGTGAGGAGAGGAGAGGAGAGGAGAGGAGAGGAGAGGAGAGGAGAAGATGTTTTGGAGCTGGCACAGCGGAGGAACAAAAAGCTCAAGACAGATCTCTTAAGCTGCTTCAGGTTTCGGAGACATAATGTTATAAACAACAACAGCTGCTGTTCCATATTCATCACGTTCATTTTGCTGGTTTAATGAGTGGCAATGAGAGCAAAGAGAGAGAGAGAGAGAGAGAAGGAGGTATAACACAGACAAAGTAAATGGTAAAAATGGGAAAAAGAAATAAAAATCCATGTAACATAGCAAATATTAACACTTGGGGCAACATTTACTCTGCCCCGGCAGTATATCCTCGTTCTCTTTTTTCCTCCATTTATTTTGTCCTCTCGTCTTTCCTCCTGCCTCCTTGCTCTGACACTCTCCTTAAGGCTGTGCCCTTCTGTACTCGTCGCTGGGTTAATTTAATCACCAGCTTTTGCATTTACATTGCAAAACAACCTGCAAACTAACACCAAAGCTGTCTCTGGTTTGGCACTAGTGACTTAAAAAACTATTGCCAGACTGTGAGGACATTTGGATAAGTTTACCAGAATTTGCAGTAGTGTCTTAGTCTTAAGTGTCTGATGATGCCAGTGTTATTTTCCCATCAATGAGTGATGGTTCATTAGCAAATGCATTCGCGCCCATCTGGGCTCCCATGGGTGTGATAGTCTCAGAATGAGGTGTAAGGCGCACTGGTTCCCTGCTATCTGCCATCTTGATGGAGCAGAAATCCTCATAAACAATTAGGTCTACAACTATTTGGACACGCCCTGAATGCACAGGAGACCACAGAGTGGTGCAGTGTGGTGCTGACAACAAAAGAAAACTGCATTTCTTTTCTAAATAGCCATTTTGATTATCAGCCATAATACTGTAACCATTCAAGGTCAACGCACTAGATTGCACAGTGAAAACACATGTTTTATTCACAATGACAAAGAGAAGTGCTACACTACCCACAATCCACAGGTGTACTGTAATAACTCAGTCTCATATCTTCCTTTTTTCCCCATTTTCTTTTCTTTTTTACCCCACTGATCTAAATCAAATATCTCATGGTCATAATTAATCTCAAAGCTGGTTATCTTCTTACTATTCATACTAATTCATCCTGTAATCATGATTGATATCTGCACCCAACTTCTTGGGAATCTGCTCAATCCACCTAAAGGTTTAACAACTGCATTTATTTTAGCTTTGATTTAATACAAGTGGTCTAATAATTCTAGCACAGGCTGAAGTGGAAGATCCAATTCAACAGTGTCCCGGCACTCGAATTAACATGCAAATGAATACTTCATGAGTCATGAATTTACCTTCATTAATCTCGGCAAGCGAGGCAGACAGGAAGCGAGGAAGAGTGAAGGGTTTTGTTGAAGCCTGGGGCAGAAAACTGAAGAAGACGACAAGAGAGGGAAAAGGCGCGATGAGAAAGAGGGGGTCAAGATAAGAGTGTGCGTCTGCGTGTGTGTGTGTGTGTGTGTGTGTGTGCATGTGAATGTACATATAAGTGTGTGTGAGAGATGTGCCTGCAGGCTGTGTTTTTAGAAAAGGGGGACAGCAGCATGAGGTACTGAGCCACAGAGGAGCTGTACTCACTGTCAGCCTGCAGGCCTCAGGTGCACACACTCACACATGCACACACACTCTGTGTGAATGGCTGCAGTAGCCCACCCAGGAGAAAGTCTTTTATTAAACACACAGTCTACTTTTCCTCTTCTATCTGCTGTTACAGTATAATCTCTGTGGAATATAGATCGTCTTCCAATATTAGATTACTGTTACTGACATCTAAAGTCTCTTTTAAGACTTCTAAGAGCTTTAGACCAGATTTGCAACCATAAGAGAGCAACATACTTTGTCAAACATAATCAATAGTTACCATTGATTATGTTTATACATAATCTTTATGCTGGACTTTTGCACAGTCCATTCCTATTTCTTTCTTTATCGTTTTCCTAAGGCAGTTACTTCATTCATTTTATTTATGTTTTTTTATTGCCACGTTTGAAACTGTGTACATCTCCATCCTGTCTCTGGTGCTCACATCTCTGTGTATGTGCGTTACCAGGGACAGCAAGCTGACCATGTTGCTAAGAGAGTCGCTAGGCAACATGAACTGCCGGACCACCATGATTGCTCACATCTCTGCCTCACCCAGAGATTTCTCAGAAACCCTTTCCACCATCCAGATTGCTTCGCGCGTCCTTCGCATGAAAAAGAAGAAAACTAAAGTCACTGTGGTAAGTCGTCATATAAATATTTTCTCTGAATTGTATAAAATTGAAACTTTGGGTAAAAAAAATCCATCATAAATACAGCTGCAGTCACTGGTAATATACTGTACTTTAAGACAGGTGAACACATCGCTCTCTGGCTTTGTACATGTCGGCTATTTACATAACTATTCTCTGATTCGATGTTGTGGTTTGCGTATACACATGAATGTATACAAATACAAAAGTTGTAGTATGAGCAAAGCTTTTCACAACTGTTAAATTAAATGCATATATTCAGTAGTGTACTTAAAGCTGAGACATTTTGAGTGTTCGCTCAGTGACATGGGTCCCTCAGTAAATCTAGGGGTAACTTTTCCACTACTCCACAACAATCTGTCCACTCAAGAGCCAGAACTCCACACTCTGCTTGTGAGGTACGGCTGAGTGTCGGTGCCTCGTCCTCACCAAGCACAGTGGTGATGAGGGAGGAGGGAGGGTCATTCTAACGGAAGCAACGGACAGGAAGTTTGAATGATATGTCTGATACTGACAACATGGTAACCACAATTTACATAATCTCATTAGCTTTAGTTTAGCGTATAGAGTTGTTATAGAGGCTTTCACACAAATAAACAAGATGCAAAGAAATTCTTGGTTAATTCTTGTGAAAAAATATTTCTAAGTAATGTGTACACTGATCAGACACAACATTAAAACAGATAACTGGTTGTAATGTTATGGCATGCTCACTTGTTTCATAGTTGTTCAGCCGGGGATGAAGGGGTTCATTCAAAAATAAAGATAGCAAATTATGAAAAACTTGAATCAAAAGATGTCCTCTTGTCAGTCGGTGATAGAAAAATTAATAATTCAATTTGACCAAAGTGATTTACTTGAAACTGAATTAAGTCTGAGTTCTTCGTTTAAATCTGGTGCGTCACTTAAGTTTAGTGTACGGTAGTCCAGGATCTACATTATTATTATCATCATCATCGTTTTTTTTCCTCTCGTATCTCTTCCCCATTTGGAACCAGAGTGAACTGTCAATTAAAGGCTCCACAAATCTAAAAAAGGGAAGATTTTCTCTCTCACCACTCTTCTCTGTGCGCCCACTCTCCCTGCCATTCCATCTCTCGGCAGCAGTACACATCCAGCTCCTCCGGAGGAGAGAGCTCCTGTGAAGAGGGCCGCATGCGACGCCCGACCCATCTGCGTCCTTTCCATCACCGCGATGACACCGACTCTGATCTTCCCTTGCTGCGGCTGTCCAGCGATCCGGACGAGTATTCGAGCAGTGAACAGTCATGTGACACGGTGATCTACGTGGGCCCGAACGGGGCTGCAGTGTCAGACCGAGAGCTCACAGACAACGAGGGACCACCGGAAATTGTACCCATTATTCCTGCCCTGCTTCGAGGGAAAACACCAGAGCAGCATCACACACAAAGTCAATGTCCGGCAGCAGGAGCCCAGAACAAGGTAAGTTCAATTAACAATCAGTATGTAGAACGTAGAAACTGTAGATGACTCACCTCTGAGTGATTCTTGCTCCAGCAGGTGCAGTGTCAGCAGGAAGAACAGCTCAGTGCTCCCTCTCAGTCTCTGCTCGGGCAGCCGCTGGCTCCAGTCCCAGAGGAAGGAGCTGAGTGCCTGAAGTGCAACACTTTTGCAGAGCTGCAGGAGAGACTAGACTGCATCGATGGGAGTGAAGAGGTAATAGGAGTTTTCTCTCCTTGTTATGCCTTTGCTGTGACGACAGCTGTGGCTGCTGGCAGTATTTATTCAGGTCATCCATCCATCCTGTTCTTGTGAAAATCCCAGAAACACCTTGAAGGGAATTTCTTCAAATTTTGGTACAAACTTAGAGGATGAAGCCATTAAATGTTGGTGGCCAGAGCCCAAGGTCATGTGACCTCACCATCGTAAATGTGTCATTTTATACACACCTTCAGAGAATCCTTGCAAATCTGGCACAAATGTTCACTTGAACTCACAGATTAAAGGTTTAGCTTTGGTCGGCCGAGGGTCATGGTGGCCTCACAAATCACATCTCTGTCCTCTTGAATTCTTACAACTGCTGGGTGATGAGTGACCGCTGATATTGTTTAGAACTGTTAGTATCTAACTCAACACAACTGAACTGCTCTTTTGTGGATATGAATTTGGTTAAAAAATATTAATTAATGATCATATTTTAAAAATAATAGATGCCTGTGGATGTAGTAAAGCAGTCCAATTTAACAATATTAATTTCATTTGAGGAATTAACTGTTTCTTGACATCACTTTAATCATCACGTCCCTTTGCTTAGGTGGCAAAGTTCCCCTTTGAAGAGGTTCCAGCAAACAAACAAGCTGCCAAACAGGAGCCATGTCTCTCTTCATCTTTGCCAACCACAGTTCCCGCTGCTCCTGTATCTGCTGCTTTGTCAGATACAGAAGAAACAACAGGTAAATCATTGTATGCGTTCATTACAGTATATATGCTGTATATTAATATTGCATTCCAGTATCAGGCACTCAAAACTGGCTACAATGCCTCCATTGTATTTATCTGTAATTATGCTTCGATTCAACAATATTTCTGTCATTATTATTTGTAAAACTCACTTTTTGGTTGTTCCACTGATTTGTTTTCACATCTTCAGGCTCTGCACTTGCTGAAGAGGGTGCTGTGCAGTTCTCCTTTACCTCTTCAGCACCAGCCTCCAAGAGGAGGACCAATGACCAGCAGCTGCAGGACATCAAGGAGGTGGTGGAGGAGGCTGAGCTGGCACAGACGATGATCCACAGCCTGACTCAAACTTCTGGCTCCTCCATAGTCACGAGCGCCTGGAGTGTGACTGGAAACAGCAGCAGCATCACCACCAACCCACTGCACAGGGTCAAAGGCTCCCACCTACATGACAGGTGAGGACAAGTTGACGGTGTAGACCCAGAAGAAAGCACTTTTTACTTTGTATCTTTGATATATATATATATATACATATATACATATATAGATATATATGATTTTAATTGGCAAGTTTCCTATTTGGTTTCTTCTTCACAGCCATGAGAATCTCAATGTGAACAGTAATTCCGACGGAAAGGCGCGACCGCTTGGATCACCACGCCTTGGCATCGCCAGTCTGACCAAAACCTCAGATTACAGGTATCGTACACAGGAAGGCATCTTTATAATGAATAAACACAGCACAAATGAATGGATTTCTCATGTATTTTTGTATTTCCCCTCAGGCCTCCATCCTCGCCATCCCAGCGGTGTAAAGTGTACACCCAGAAGGGCGTGATGCCAACAACACCCCCTCTGTCCTCACATACTCTGGCTCAAGATGGACAGCCCACAGATGCCATGACCTCTGATAGTATGCATCTTTCTCCCTTTTTTGGGGGGCAGGGCTTAAGAATTGTATTTATACTGGTACCTTGAAATACACCTTTGATATTTATGATGTTTGGAATTTAAAATCTTCTAAATATTTGACATGTATTTGTATTTTTCCATCTTTTCTTTTTTTCCCCACATCGAAATTTGCTTCAAGGGCCTAAGTAGTGTTTCAAATATGAGTCCATTGCTGGTGTTAGTCCGTCACATCTGTACGGGTGCAATATACTGATAAGCCATGAATATTGACCGCAACTCATTGCTGCTCATGTAGCTTCCCGCAGTGTTTGTTTTATAGTGTATAGACATATTGTGTTTGTGACCTTTACAGAGACCTCTTAAATTGCAACAACAAATAACTA
The DNA here is from genome assembly GCF_958295425.1 of Solea solea. NCBI lineage: Eukaryota > Metazoa > Chordata > Actinopteri > Pleuronectiformes > Soleidae > Solea > Solea solea. The sequence continues at coordinate 22,233,067 of NC_081138.1, forward strand.
GATTTGGCTTTTCGCTAAAAGCTGGGGTAGGCAACGTGCTTTTTTGTTGCTATTGATCAATAATTCTATAATAACCTTTCAGCATAATGTCAATCAAATGATCTAAGAGAGAGCTAGACTTTTGCACCTCTTCTCAACTCTGTTTACAGCCTTGGGGAAATGTAGTCCATGATGGGAGACTGACAAAACCACTTTTGGATGTTCAACCACCTTTTAAACACTTTGAATTACATACATACATATATATATATATATATAAATATTTAGAATATTTTATACATTTAGAATATTTCTATTTGACGCTCTAATGTGCAATGTCTGTTCCCAAAACACTACTGGCATCAGAAGCTGGCAGTGACATCAGACTTATCCCACTCCTCAAGTGAGCCTGCAGAGCTTTCTGCAAGGACAACTCGAGCTCTGTGTTCCAACCGTTTGCTGCTGTCTTGCTATCTTGCTTTACTAGTGTAGCTGTTATGCGTTCCCCTTCCCTCCGTCAGTCGTGACGTAAAACACATCACTCAGTGTGCAGCCTGGGAATGTCACCACAGACAAGTATACAAAACACTGCTATACCAAGAAACAGAGAGAAATGTGTAGCGCTGATAGGCTTAATCGACATTGTGTCAACTCATCTGTCAATAGTTTGAATGTAACAGACATTAATATATAATAAAAGCTACGCACTACGGCTTTAATAGCAGTTTCATAGAAACCAAAAAACAGAGTTTAAATGCCAATCTCTTGAATTTATCAGTGTACCAGTGGTTTTGTGTATTCTGCTCTTGGAAACAAAATCATATGGCAAATGTGTGTTTCTGATTCTGCAGACAGTTTGGCTGCAGACAGTGGTCGTTCCTCCACAGAGTCCATTCTGTCCAGAACATCTCCAGTGGGCATGAGCCCACAAGTCCGAGAGCCAGCTCCGTCTCTGTCTGCCAGTCTGGGCTCAGCTGAGACGCTGTGTGACGATGACGTACCACCTATACCGATGGATCCTCACAGAGATGGTGAGATGCAGCTATTTTTACACAAGAAAGGAATGGTGTAAAATTAAAATGTTACAAAGAGTGACACTGGATCCCTTAGAATTATGATGACAAATATGAGAATCAAGAATATAAGAATCAAGCTGACTCAAGTCTTTTGTTTTCTTCAGCCTTAGAAGCTGCAGTATCTGTAGAAAGAGCTGGACTGAGAGAGGATGAAGTGGTTTTAACTATGGTCTCTGGAGGTGAGGAGGACCTTGATATTGTTGCTCTCATGGAAACACGTGGCCTGAGCTGTCATCCGGCCAGCATCATCAGTTTCAATAGCCAATGTGACTCAGTCACTGCCCTTGCTTCAGGCTCTCAGCCTATCAGTGTCATCAGTGGTGCCGCCGAGGATGGAGCTATGGGGAATTATTCTTTGCCTGCTGGTCTGGCAGTTACTTCGGGGGTTACAGAGGTTGTCGCCATGGCAGAGGTTAGTGTGACAGACTTGGTGTTTAATCTACAGTCAGATCATTTGGTATGAAGATGTTTTGTATGATTATATTGCTCTTTATTGCAGGTGGCAATGGCCAAACTGCGGGTAGAAGGTGAAGCCTTATCCACAGGGATGTCTAACTGTGGTTCCTGGGTCAGTGATCTGAGCATGGGCAGTGAAGCTGACCAGTCGCTCCACAGCTTCAGCCAATCTCAGAGCCAGCAAGGGGAAGCCCTAGCTGATTCTGAAGCCAGCCACAGCTCTGAAATTGAGGGGCTGGGTGGATATGACAGCTCTGGTTGTCGAAGAAGAGGCAGTCTGGAAGGAGAGGTGGTGCTGCAAGAGAATGGGGCTGATAAAGCCACTAAAGACAGGCTGAGGAAACTGCCTCCCTCAATGGCTAAAACTAACATTCAAATTCTAACAGGACCTGGTAACCTTTCTTCTTTCAAAACCACAAAAAACATTCATCCATGTGTGGCTGTCAAACACATGATGATCCAAGAACCAACTCTTCTAACGTCACCTACCAAGAGTAGCTTAATGAAAAATACAAGCAAAGTTAATGCATCACTTTTAGCTTCACTCTCCAGTGAGATGAGCTTTGATGACCCCTGGTTGAAGCGTGGCATGGAGGAGGGATTCAGAGAGCCTATGCATGAAAATATTAAAGCTGGGACCGGAGACCACCAGAGCTTCTGTAGAGACGGTGAGAAACAGAAGTGATATATATTTCAAATTAAAAACGGCTCGGTTTTTAAATGTCTTAAACTTTGTCTTGTATCGTCACCAGGTGTGGATCATGGCAGCTCAAGTTCAGGTGGTGAGGCTATGTCATCTCCAGATTCCTTTAAAAGAGTGGTGGATGGTTGTGAGATGGTCACTGTTGTTGCCCAGGGAGACTATCTGAGTACATATAACCCAGAGATCCACCGCACTGCTAGTCTTCCCCGTGGCTGGCACCGTCTCAACAGACATGATGGCTTAGATAATGGAAGTGAGTTCCGTAATTTCGGCGTCACCACCTCAACTCCTTGCAGTCCACGCTCTACTCTTGACCGCCGGGGATCAACTGGAAAACAAGGCTTTTTCTCTCACAAGAAGGGTAGCATTCCCCCTCTGCCACCGGTACGCAAGTCTAGCCTTGACCAGCGCAGCAGGGCAGCCAGCCCTCTCCATCAACCCAGTCATGGAGCGTCACTGATGGGCAGCTCAGCAGATGATGCAGGGGTATGTGGCTCTGTAAGTGTTGCCAGACGAGGCTCCGGCATAGACAGCAGTAGACTTTTCAGTGCCAAGTTGGAACAGCTTGCAAACAGAACCAACTCGTTAGGTCGGGTACACAGTTCCCATAATAGTTCCCACCACTATGACTGCTTCTCCTTGGAGAGGGGTGAGAGCCTGAGAGGAGGAGTTAGGGGGGACAGCACCATGCCTCGTACTGGCCGTAGTCTCACCCGTGCTGGATCAGTATCTTCTTCTACTGCAAACGCGCCCAACTCCAGTTTAAGTTGCAGTACTGGTTCAAGCAGCGCTCCACAGTCACCAGCCAAAACCAGCAGCCAGTCAAAAATCTCAGCTGTGAGTAAGCTGCTGATGACCAGTAGTCCCAAAGCCAGGAGTTTGTCTGCCTCCAGCACCAAGACCTTGAGCTTCTCTACCAAGTCTTTAAGTCAAACTACCAGCCGCAGTTCCAGCCTTCCTCCTAATGGAAAAGTAAGCTTCTTTTTTATTTTACTCTGAACAAACATACCATCCCTCATTATAACTTCTCTAAAAATTACTAATTAGCACCATCAACGTGACCTACTCCACTCCATTTGGTTATTCTATATGGTCTGAGTTTTGTGATGAGCCCCCCAGTGATATGCTCCAATAACATACAAAGTGCAAATACAGAGTTTTGAGAAAATTGGTTTGGTAGTGTTTGTGTAATGTTACTTACCTACAGACAAACAATCAAACAAGTCATTCCTCTGTTTCCTCAGCCCCAGGGCTCAGTACAGGTTCCTCTGCAGCAGCAGGGACCTTCTCCTGCATCCTGGTCTACCCAGTCTCTGAGCCGCAGTCGTGGAGGAAGCCTGTCAGCCAAGCTGCCTCTCAGGGCTGTTAATGGTCGTATCTCAGAGCTCCTCCAGGGAAGTGCAGGCTCCCGTTCCAGGAGTCATACCCAGGGAGGAGGCACAGATCCTGGAGAGGAAAGAGGAGTTGGAGCATCAAGGTTAGTGTCAAATTTACAATCTTTCATTTAATACTGAAGGCAATTTAAAATAAAGGTACAAAAGTTAAAAGATTCTTCCTTGTAAACACAATTTCATGTTTGTCATTTTAATTTGTAAGGAATCCTGACACCTCTTTACTTGATTTCTCAGTGGAGGGGCTGCTGGAGCAGGAAGTAGTGGTGTCAGTGGTGGCAGTGGTGTCAGTGCTGTCAGTGGTGTCAGTGGTGTCAGTGGTGGCAGTGGTGTCAGTGGCGGTAGTGCTGGTGGCAGTGGTGTCAGTGGTGGTAGTGCTGGTGGCCTTGGCGATGAGAAAGCAGCCGTGGTCCAAACACTACCTTCTCCCTACAGCAAGATCACAGCTCCCAGAAAACCACACAAATGCAGTAGTGGCCATGCCAGCGATAACAGGTATGACTTCCAAGCTGACCAAGAAAGTGAGATTAAAAAAACATGTCATATTTTGTGTATACCATTAAATGTGATCCCATTTTGGCTCCAACAGCAGTGTACTGAGTGGCGAGCTCCCTCCAGCCATGGGGAAAACAGCCTTGTTTTACCACAGTGGAGGCAGCAGTGGCTATGAGAGCATGCTGAGAGACAGCAGCGAGAACACAGGAAGCACCTCCTCTGCTCAGGACTCCCTCAGTGAGCACAGCACAGCCACTGCTTCCTCTAGACGCAGCTCCAAAGGCAGCAAGAAGAGCAGGAGCAACACAGGTCTCAGTTAAACTCTTGAACCTATTATCTATATTACTGCTATGATGACATTTTCAATCCACCACATCTTTGACTGATCAGAATTCAAACAGTAAACCTTATACACCTCCTTTCTGTGTGTTGTGATTTAAATATTTGCTCCGATCCAGTGTAAGCACATCTGGAAACAATCAGGAAGAGACGCTAGACCTGATTTGGTTTTATTTGTTTATGCATTTGTTTGTTGAGTAAATAATTAATTAATTCCTAATTATATTTTACATTTTACATTTAAGGTGTTCATTTATTGTGCATTTTGAGGTTCATATTTTCCTCAATCATTGCCTTTCAACGTATCAGAACAGGTGCTATTTAACACAAATTGAACACCAAATTAGCAACAATTATCAAAACTCAATCAGACCAAACAATGCATTTTTGTCAAAGAATGAATCGAGGAGTTTACCTTATTTAATTTTCTTGAACCCTAGCTCAGCAACAAAAAAATGTTCAACCAGAAGACTCTAAAAGCCTTGACAAAAAAATACTGGAAAGTATCTATGATAGAAAGACAAGAAGAGATAAAGCACAGTGAAGTAATAATAGGCAGGTGGGAGAGAAATAAGAAAGAAAGCTGTGCTTGCCATAGGAGCCAGGTAGGAAAGGTGACCCTGACCAACCATCTGTGAAATGGTGAAAGGAATCTGCTGGTGAGGGGTGTAATGAATATATATTCATAACAACACCACACAGAGAGCCTGCTAATGTGGTCTGCAATTTACACTCTAGTGGTTAACAAAGAGGATGGATATGCGCATAAAACCAGATCGGACAGAGGCAGCTCTTTCTCATGGGTCTCTCATTATTGATTTACACAGGAATAATCCTTAACTCTGGGGTTGTAGGATGTAACAAATGTGAATATATTCTCATTTTACTTTAAAGTCAACTGAACCTGCACCTGAGAGGACACTCAAAGCTAAACCATCCCCAAAAGACACTAAGACATAGACAGAGAGAGACAGGGCTGCCAATGTTTCCTGTACATGAAAGCGAAGACAGGTAATGACAGGTATGTCAAAGATAGACATAATAGTTCGGTCCTAAATTTAGGCAAAGCTGTTGACAGGCATCACTGCAGTGTGTCCTGTACTTAGGCCTGCGTCTTACAGATGATACAGTGTGCTGAATTGACGGTCGTTAGTGTAAGAGATATCCGCAATACTAGTCAGTTTCTGGTGTAGCTGGAGGCTAGAAGCATCATTTGGGGTCTTCCTACATCCATAAACTTTAAAATCTTACTTTCTTTAAGCATGGCATAACATAAAATCTGTCTCCTAGTTAGTCTAATACATGTAGTTGGTTTTTTCCATGTTTTTATCTGTTGTCTTGTGGTGTGTTCCATTTACATTAGAAATGTAATACTTGGCTGTGATTGGATAGCAATTGGATCTTGATACGGACACCAGAGACGTGTGTTAACACTAGGTGTAAATGGATGTGGTGAAGTGCTATCTGAGGAATGCACCATTGTTCTTCTGTTCTGGTTTCTTTTTCTTTTTTTCTTTTCTTTTCTGTGTTTGAACTTGGCCCCCAGGTCAGCTTTAGCAGGCCATTTGAGTCAGTGAAGGTACACGTGCAGTCATTTTTTCTTTGACTCTGAATCGCATTATCTGGGTGTGTTAATGAGAATATTTTACTATTTATTTTAGTAACTTTTCACTTGAACTTGAATTCGTTTTTATCTGATGTCATGTAAACCAACAGACTCGGTGTCAAGAATAAAGGAGATGGAACATTTTGCCCAAATTACATCAACCTTTGAATTTATCAATTATTTGTTCCCAGAGATTAATCAAAACTGAAATGCTAAATGTGGAGAAATTCCGATTGTAGTTGTGGCATCTGAAATAAACCTTGATTCTTACTGTAAATGGTGTATAGCAAAGAAAAAACAGAAGTCTTGGCTTGGACATCCACTGTCTAAGCTGGAAGCTACGAATTATTGCCTCTTGTCACCAGGGGGTAATTTGTCGCTAGATGATACTGCTGATGGGGCACACACAATTTGGTGCGTATGTGCCTTGAGAGAAAGAGAGGACAGATGTGTCACAGATTGAAGCACTGTGTGATATATGAGAGAAAAGTTAATCACATCTCCAGTGGAGTCTTTGTGTTTGATTCCCATTATATGAGATCCACTAGCTCTCAATTTGTCCCGCGTGACTCCACCTGTCCTCATCTTTTATCAGATGTCACTCCTACATTTTCTACCTCCTTTGCCCAATTCTCCTTCTCCTCCCTGTAGACTATCAGTCTTTCTCTGCCGTCTTATATGCTGCTTCCTACTATGCAATGGACTACAAATATATCTGCTTGACCTTTCTGTGCCACACGTTGCCTTGTTAAAATCACGGCTGTCGTCTTGTCTTTGCTGTGAATCACACTCACATTCATTTTCGAATGGTTCCTAATTTCTATGTAAAGTGAGTGTGTGCATGGGTTTGCATTCTAGTGTCCCCCGACACATTATTTATTTTTTTTTAAATTTCAGTTCACAAACTCACTTTCTAAGAGTGAACCTAATAAACCGGTGTGGTCTTCTGCTGCTGTCGGCCATCTGCATGTTGTGTGTTCAATCTTCTGCATACCTTGGTTGTAGCAAGTGGTTATTTGTAGTTGCCTGTATCGTTCTGAACCAGTCTGGCAGATTTCCTCTGACCTCTGGCATCAACAAGGCATTTTCACCCAGAGAACTGCCGCACACTGGATAGTGTCTCTTTTGTTTTTTGTTTCTTTTAACATTCTCTGTCAACACTAAAGAATGGTTGTGTGTGAAAGCCCCAGCAGTTTGTGTAATACTCAGACCAGCTCATCTGGCACAAATAACCTTTAAATCACTTCTTTTTTTTTTACCTTACTTGTTTTTCCAGGCCTTCAGCGTCGTCGTCTCATCCCAGCGCTGACCTTGGACTCCTCCTCCTCCTCCTCCGCCTCTCATCGTTCCTCAAAACAGGCCATCACTTCTTCTTCCTCCTCCTCCTCCAGCCCTGGCGCATGCTGGGTAGATGGACCTCTGGGACCCCCAGGTTCCTCAAACCTCCGCAGCACCACAGCAACAACTGAAAACTTTGAGATCAAGGTTTATGAGATAGATGATGTTGAGCGACTACAGAAGAGGAGAGACAAAGGAGGGAGCAAGGTGAGTCAGATTCATAGCCCACTAATTCGAATTCACCCACCCTCAAACACTGACGCGCCAAACACAGGAAGATTTGCAATACCAGGGGTGTTTTCATAAATATTGGGGGCCCCAGCCAAAAAGGACCTTATGGCCCCACATCAAACTGGATTAAAGCAAACAAGTAGCATTAGGCCAAGTTTATGCTGGCACATTAAAAGCATATAACAAGAGAGTAAAGCAATAAAGGGTTAGATAAAGTAGGATCGGACGAGTAGCAGTCACAGTGAGAAGCAGTAAGTGTTCTGTTCGAGGTAGCTGGAGAAGATAAGAGACATCAGAGGGTAAGGGATCTGAGCTGCTGAACTGAATACGCCAAAGAGTTAAAAGACTTAAGAAAAAACCGACAGGTTTTAACACTCAACAGTAAGGATTTATAAATGAACATTAGAGCTCAGTGTGTGAATAGTAAGCATTTTTAATAAATCTACATCTTATTTCCCTCTGTTCCTTTACTTCCAGCGATCTAATATAATACAGACTTGATTAAGCGGCTGCAAATTAATGCATAGTGCAGGTTTTTAAACCCTGATGAATTCAGGAGAGAGGGCATTGTGCGCTGTGTTAGAGAGGAAAGGAGAGAGAAAAGCATGAAATATAGATTTTCCCTGCAGCAGCCTTAAGAAGCCACTTAACCCCCAACTGCTCCAGTGGAGCAGCTCAGTGTCCAAGTGTACTCTGCGGTGGTCACACTGGGAGTTGTTGAGGTGTGATGTGAATTTTTGTAGCTGTGTGAATGTTAAGCAGGCTGCTGTTAAAACAGGGACACATGTTTCCCTACACACCTCTCTGAATAAATAACACTGATCCGTCTGTCCTCTATCCCTCTCTGTGTGTCAGGAGGTGGTGTCTGTGAGTGCAAAGCTTCGTCTGCTGGAGCATCGCCAGCAGAGAATCAATGAAGTCAGAGCCAAGTATCACTGTCTGAAGAAAGAACTGGAGCAAACCAAACAGTACCTGATGCTCGAGCCACAAAAATGGACCACTGAGTGTAAGTGAGGCACGGACACATAAGCAAGTGTTTGTGTGTATGTGTGTGTGTGTGTTCGCACGTGTTCTACAACATTCTCTGTCTATTGTAGTCAGACTGTTTTCAAAATCATTCCTCAGGTGTTCTCTCCTGGATTTGACTGGCATTAATCTCTAAATTTAGTTAATGTCGATAAAGGCAATGAAGAGACCAGATATTGTCTATAGCAGGCATTTTCAATCCTGGTCCTGGGGACCCACTGCCCTGCATGTTTTGTAACACACCTGATGAGCTCATCATTTGAATCAGGTGTGTTGGAGCAGGGCAACATCTAAAACATGCAGGGCAGTGTTCCCTGAGGACCAGGGTTGGGAAACACTGGTCTATAGCACTATTCGGATGGGATTAGTTTTACATGGGTAGGTGGAGTGATGTAATTTTACCACAGGACATTTCACACTGGCATAATAAATCTCAGTCAAACTACCACAAGTGGGAGGAGTAAATCGATTTACGCACCGCCGTCACCTCCTGACGTCACGTGCGTATGACGTTGCTACCTGTGTGTACTGCGCTGCCTCCTGATAACACAAGCGCAGACACACATCAACATGGTGCAAAAACACAAAACTGGACCAGAGAGGAAATGCTGTGTTTAATTTGGGTTTGGGGAGAACTTTTGCTCCAGAGGCAGTTTGAGGCCATGATGCATTAACTACACTATTTGGGAAGAGATTTATTTACTCAAAGCAATCAGAAGTCCAGTGCCTCTGGCAAGTGCTTTTGACCTTCTTTTGGTTCGAATAATGGAGGTCATTCCACAGACTTGTTCAACTGCCTAGTGCGAAACTGAAGTGCGTCCATGCTTGAAATTCCTGGGAAAATTACTAGTAAACAAGATATGAGAAAATATTTACACACATATTCACTGATGGTCTATTTGCTCGGGGTAATTTTCACCCAAGGTAAAAGTAGCCAGAATTTATATTGACATCGCCCAGTAATGATTACTGACGTGACACATTTGGACCGGACTTACTGAGAATCACTGAGAATTAAAGGAACAACTCCAGTCTGCCGTCTTACCGTCTTTTTCTCTGCTTGTCTGTTTAATATCCAGTCGAGCTCCAGCAGGTCTATGAAGTGGACTCAGTGGAGTATTTGGAAGCCTTGGAAATGGTAACGGACAAACTGGAGACCAGAGTCAACTTCTGCAAAGCTCATCTCATGATGATCACCTGCTTCGACGTGTCCTCGAGACATCGGTAGACAGAGGGAGAGAAGAGACACAGGAGGACGAGAGGTGGACACACAGCAAGACTTCATCAGATGTTGATTAATCTAACATGTTTAGTTTGAATCTCCTAAATATATACATCCCTGGATGACTGGATAGATGGAAGGAGGGGCTACAGGGAATTTGTCAGACTTCCTTATGACTCCAAATGTACAGTCGACAGAAGGACGGATGTATGGAGAGATGGAGGGATAAAAGAAACGGAAACAAACAGATGACCTTGTAGATTTTGATGGAAACAGGCACAAAGCAGCATCTAATGGACAGGTTTCTGTGAATCAGACAAACATGGCTGCCCAGAAGCACAGACAGATGGTTTTGAGTCTGAAAAGAAACATAATCAAGTGATGACATTTTCACACAAGTGAATGATTGGACTGCGGAGGAATCTCTGAGACTCAGACGTTCATTTAGTCATGCATGGAGAAGAAAAAGGAGTGGAGAGTGAAACAAAAACTGCCATTTTTTTGAAAGCAGGGGAGGATGAAAGAGAGGTGAAGAACAAATTCTCCCATAATGTTAGAGGAGCACTTTTTAAAGTACACACACAGTTGAGAGCCATTGACTTTAAACACCGAGCGTTGACTACAGAATTGCCTGCTATTGTGCATTTGCTGAAAGAGAAAGATAGTAGGACAATGGAAATGATTAAGATAAGTGCCTTGTGGACATTTCAACAATACTGAGACCAATTCTCTCTTTCTCTTTGTCTCTGAATTTGTGTACATGCATTAAGTTTGGTGCTAGAATAGAAAAAAAACACACACACAAAAAAAGACAAGTGTCTTCGAAAAATCTTTGAATTTATAGCCATTATTAAATGTGATGTTTTCCCGTGGCTCAACGTCTTACTATAGTGGATTGGATTCAATTTAAAAACTTTGGGTTCCCAATGCCTCGTTTCTACATAGCTCTGTATCCGTATACGAGTAAACCTGGAAATGTACTCATGCCGACGGCAACTTTCGTGATCAACTGCACCTCAACTATTTTTCTGTCCAGAAATAACCTCCATGTAATTTAAAAACATATACACATTCCACTGGATTATGAACAGATTCTGTTCTGTGCTGTTTCACAGTATAACCCTGTTCAGTCATTAACGCAGGTGCCTGCTTTTGACGTTGGTGCTTGCTGATAATGTTTTAGATTGCTTTGCTGCAAAGGCAGTTGTTCCCAGTGCTGGAACCACCACCTTTCCACTGACGGTGAAGCCAGTACTCACCGCTGCTTTGTAGAACAGCCAATAGGAGGCGCTCTCCCTCTCAGAATTGCTCTGAAATGATTGGTAAAGTTAAAGTGACTTCAGAGACTCAGTGTCCTCAAGGCACCTACATTATACTGAAAGATTATCTAATCTTTAAACATCAACAAACATATGTTGCCTACCCCAGCTTTAATGTTGGTATAGCTTTTCACCAACGGAGAAGTGCATAGCTTGGTTATGAAGCCAGGACACACATAATGAGAAATTAATGAAACAGACAAAAATCTGACATTTTCCCCCGACTTTATTCACCTACAGAGCACATCTGAATTTTGACCCTCTGGGGCACACGTATAATCACTCTGATGCAGCCGTAATGGCTCTTTCATGTACAGTAACACGTCTGAGTCACAAAGGTGAGGAAATGAAAAATGCTTTTCTATGTCCCACTGTTAAAAGTACAAGTCCATGGACTGACACATGGACCGTCTGTTGTTTGTATCTGTGTTGTTATGCTCTATTCTAAAAGAAACTGAATGATGTGTCAATGTGTGTGTTTTATATTAAGGTATCTTTTTTTATTTGAGTTAAATGGGACCATGTAAAGACTATGTATGATAGAAGGATAATAGAAAATAAGGTATAAAGAGAGATTAAAAACTAAAGGAAGATATACAGTATTAAAAGTTAATACCTTTAAAGGTCCAACATGCAACATAAATAATGCCTCACTAGACAACAGGAAACAAATATGTAAATATATAGCAGAGCACTGATGTCACGTCACACTTTTCTATGTGTGGTTATCAAACCTCTTCTTTGGCAGCAGGTGTAACGGTTGTTTATCGTGACCAAAATACAAAATCCAAGCCCATTTCAACACTCGGTTCATTCTGCGTTTAGGATGTCCTGTACAAACAAGGGGATTATTGACTTCAACAGGACTATTTGATGCAACAGTAAACGCGGATAGCAGCAAACCATGCAGGGAAGATGGCAGAAAATAGTTCAAAACTTCCACATCCAAACAAAGAACAGACAAGGAGAGAGATAAGACGAGGCTTAATATTGTTCCACAATGACTTGGAGTTAGTCTTTCTCCACCTGGACTCAGAAGTAACTTGACATTGTGTTAGATGTCTGTTTTTACTTGTGACATGACATTTGTTTTTGCTCTATTGCAATGGCTAGTGACACTTAAATATTGCATATTGGACCTTTAAGGCTTTGTTTTATTGCAATCAAAGTAGTGAAATTAGACTACAAAGGATACCGTACTGCAATTCTGTATCCAGACTAAAAAGTATATATTGAGAAATGAAGCTAAAGAAAGACAAGGATGACGACCAAATTAAGAGACATGTATCATTGCCTGGTTCCATTTCTTTGAATGGATAGAAAATGTGTTAATATTATCTATGGTGCTTGAAATGCTTATGATCTTAATGTTTGTACAAATATAAATATATGAAAGAGCCTGTTTCCCTCTGAAAGACAGACCAATACTTTGTCAAACGCTTCTTCTACATCGCCATCGATTGTCGTCAACACCCACCACCCGTTTCCTCTGAATGCTCTTTGCCCAGGAAGCAGAGAGCATCCTGGGCGCCATTTGTAGTCTGAGAGGGGGGAAAAGTAAAGGAAGAGACGTAACAGGAGAGGAAACGCTGGTTTGATTCTTTGAGACACATTCTGTTTTTAGACACAAAACCAGGAAATCTACAGTATTTGAATTCTCATGCCTGAATAAAAATGTGCCACTTATTAATTTCATGTGGGACACACCTGCGAGTTCCTGTATCTACAATGTGTTTACAGGCCCATGAAGTGTTTTTGAAGTGCACCTGCGACGTCTCTTATTTCCTTTACTAATCTCCCAGTTCACTGTAGTCATGAATGATGTTTTTATTTATTTGAGCTCAAGAGAGCAGAGTTGACGTTGTTATTTATTTACGCCTTACGACCTTCGGAAGTTACTATGCATTTACGGAAAAAAAAAAGAAATTGTACATTGCTGAGCCCATGCCATAAATATATATATACTGTACACATAACACATATGTGCTCATCTTTATTTTGGATATTTTCTGTTGACTTCCTTTGCTCTTTTTGTTCCGGTTGGGAATTTTAATGGGTTTGGGTTTCCTGAAATGTCCACATGCAGATTCAACACAAGAGCTACAGTCCATCTAATACTGCGCAGACTTTAAAACGATGGATTTATGGTTAATTAAGGTGTTGCTTAATATGTGAAGACTACACTTATGAGGGTTTTAAAAAAAAATATGATAAGTGTTGCTTGCCAAATAGTGAGACTAGCCTTCATAGATACTTTGTCTTCACCATAGACCGACATTTAATCTAACAGTTTTGTCATTTCCTTTTACTCAGTTTTACTAAATCTTTTTTACTTGTAAATGTAGGAGATTATCTCATTCCTAAATCCTTGATATATATAGAGTTACAATCAGATATTCAGTTACCATCATCATCAACCTTTTCTCTCAATAATTACACTCCCACACATCTACAATGTACGCAAACTACATTCTCAAAACAACACACAGCGTCGATATTATGCTCAAGCATATGAGGCAAAGACAAGTGAAGGAGAATGTTCATGGAGACTTAATGACACACATTATTTAAGGTGTTATGAGGACACTCTACTGTCTTTCTATGGTGAGTGAGATGGAAAAAATGATCTCTCCCTGCTCTGAAACTAATCCAGGAAATGAATATCAATGTTGTGCAAGAATTCATGCTTTGCATAAATGAAGATTATGCAAAAAAGTGTTGCAAACAACATAATGAGAATGTACTTTAGTTGTGTGGGAATTTTCTCTCCCCTATTAGTGAGGTCGACGCCACACCGATGGGTTCCTTTTTGGAACTAATGAAACTCATTAGTGAGGGAAAAAAATGGGAGGATGGAGTTAATGAGATCTTGTCAAATAGTGAGACTTTGTTTGTGTGTCTCCAAGTGTTGATGAACCATTCACTAAGCAGCAACACCCAAATTAATCACCTCAGTATTGGGAGGTCTTACTGTAAAGTGGCACCGAAAGCTTATTAACTTGAAATCGGCTGTGTGTGTTGTGTTAAATGAACTGCCAGAGTTATATCGTCCAGTATTCATTTGTGCCATGAGTTAGCGGATGTTTCAGGAACCTCTGAGTGAGCGGAATGTCTTTCAAAAATGCTATGTGTGAGGTTTCCCTCTCAATGTGTCACTGCCAAATATTCTCTGGTAGCGCCTTATAATTCCAGCAATAACTACAGTATGAAAAACACCTGAGGTCACGGTCGACTATTCAGGAATAAGGGTTCCTTTTTCATCTGTGGAAATAAACAAAGTGAGGTTAATGTTGACATAAAGTCAGAAATGAGCAAACGTGCAGTTTGTGCTGTTGCATATTTTGCAGGAACGTTGGTGAATTATAATGTGTTATCTAGAAATCTGACACACAGCATGTTTATAAGAAGTGTGTATAATAATAGGGGTCAGACCACATTTTTTGGCTAAAAACAGATTGTTGGGGAAATCTCTACAGAGCCAGTTTATGACCCATGAATATTATAGTGAATGTGAATTGGGAACGTCTCACGTCTACGATTCGATATCATCCTGTAGACTGGCTGTTTTGAAAAATGTGGTGCGGCACGTTGTGTTGATGGAAAAGCAAGACGGGGGGAATGTAAATAAAGGAATGTACTGGAAGAGTTAAGACTGTTGACTCCTCATTCTTTCAACAACACATTACATTCATTACTACAAAGCTTCAGTTGATTTGTTTTCTCTGTGAGTTTCTATATTTAGAATGGTTCAGCTATTGCTTTACAAAAAGGTTTTACCTCTCAAGATTCACAGTACATCTTTGATGTTCGTTTTAATACATACTGTTAATACGTGTGTGCGTGTGTGTGTGTGTGTGGACCTTACCCTGTAGGCAGTTTTCTCAGTGACATATTGCCCTGTTCAGCTTGCTTTGATCACCCACACACAGCAGGGAAGAGGAAGGAAAAGGAAGGAAGGATAGGGAGAAAAAGAACGAGGAAAGAATAGATGAAAAGAGGGAGCAGAACAAGGGAGGTGAGGTAGTAAAAGGGAAATGTACGGACAGAGAGAGACAGAGAGAGAGAGAGAGAGAGAGAGAGAGAGAGAGAGAGAGAGAGGGAAGTGAAAAGAACAAAGGATTAAGAGTTCAGGAGATTGGAAGAAGAGACGAGGCATGGAAGTGCTGCAAGAGAATAAAATGGGTGAGGAGGGGGACAACAAACCACATTTGCAAAAAGATTTTCAACAAATCAGTCAGTGCTCGTTTTTCCTTATCTCGTGTGAATAAAAGTTATTAATGACCAGAAGCGAAAGGTGAAAGAGTTTTGTTGTTGTCCCTGGAAGGTGAAGGCAAATTCAAAACACGATCAAGTTCAAAAATGTTCTGTGAAAGATGACAGAAAGATGGGAGACATGGTGTGAACAGTGAGATATGGTCCGTCCTGCCTTCTGCCTTTTTTTTTCTCCATTCAAGGAGAGATTATACGAATATCATGAATATACAGCGATAACCACAGGCCATTATCAGTGAACCATGAAAGGCAGAACGATCTTTCCCGAGATCAGATCAGCCATGACGGACTGTTGTTGCTTCTCCCCTGTGTCTGAAGAAAAAGCAGCATCAAGGAGCAACATTGAGACATGACGTGTTTCCTGCTCATTCCGAGGGTCAATTTGTAGCTTTATTACGGTTCAAATTTAACTTTTTAAACGTATCATTTTTATGTTGAAGACTGATTGCACGGCGCATTAGAAAAACGACAGCGTTCACACTTTTATATGTCTCCCATAAGTCTTGCTTTCACTACTTTATTGTCTTGTCTGCCAGAATGCAATTTCCCCCAACATGACAACCAGTGACAATTAGATTTATGGCACAAATGAAAAACATTACTTTGTATTTTAAACAAGGAAGGTATCCGCAGGGATGGTGAGGCGGCTGACAAAATAGGAATACATAATATTTCGATATTTTGGCCGACTGTTTTCCTATTTGTCACGTGTCTTATTAGAAATAGCAGGTGGTAGAGCAGCTTCACAACAGACAGGAAGAAAGGAGAGTGAAGAAGAGTGCTGCTGCTTTGACTGCTGCCTCTTTTCGAAGGATTCTGTCACCTAAGTAAAACCAAACACAGCTTTTCAATCATTAAAGTCACAAAATAACACATATTAAAACTTACTGATGGAGAGAGCAGTGGATCAACAAATCATTATGTAAAATTTGCTGACATGGTGAAGTAGACTGCGGGATCTACAAAGCAACACATGACTTCAGCTTCCAGTGATAAAGGCTGTATAACTGCAAGATAGAGGAATGAACATATTATAGAGTGTCTCATATTACACACTGTCTATACTGTTAAACATACTTAACCATGTACCATAGTGACATGATTTACTGGCTTACGGCTGTGATATTTCATTTAAGAGCTAACATGGAACAGTTGGATAATCCGGGATGGATGAAGGATTGAGTTAAAAAGTGTCACAAAAGCAAAACTTATTTGTGTTCTTTAACATTATGTTAGTGTAATCCTTCCATAAACTATCGTAACACACACACACACACACACAGTTTGTGCTCTTAGAGGAAGCGCTGTCATCAGTTTGCAAATGGTAGAATTTCGGGATTAACATGGGGAAGTAAGTGCATGTGTGCGTGTGTGTGCGTACATGTCTTTCTATTGTTGTTTCAGGGTCGGTTAGGTCAGAGTAAAGGGCTAAGGAATGCATTATTTCACTGAGCGTCATCACAACTCTGTGTATGTGTGTGTGTGTGTGTGTGTGTGTGTGTGTGTGTGTGTGTGCGTGTCAGAGAGAGACAGACAGACCTACAAGCACATCCCATCACAGAGGCACCCTGGCTTTAACTCCGCAGTCACATACTGAGAATGACACACAAAAACAGGGATTAACACGGGAAGTATGTGTAATGAATATGTACAGAGAACGGATGCAAGTTTAGAAAACACGCACACACACAGATTGCAAGGTTCCACAAAATCCACTTCAAGAAGAGAAGCATAAAAAATATGTTCATTTAATCACATTAATTAGCAACGCCAGAGAACGAGGACAGTAAAGTAAAGCAGAGCAGTATTTTTGTGTCGGTGACGGCTCGATTACAGCTGATCCAGCTCTGCGCGACACTCTTCCATCCTCATCAGCAAGTCGGTGGTTAACGGGTGACCTTCACCGTGGGTGAACTTTACGATCTGAAAGGCCTGTGAAAGACGAGGAAACGTCACACATTTACTGAGCGTCTTAGCTGTTGACGGCACCACTGGACACAACTTTCACCACGCCCCCACACCACACCTGTTTGAACGTGTCCAAAGCATCGTCGATGTGTTCCAGGTAATGCTGCAGCTTTCCGACTCTCACCAGCTGGACTCCGTGGACTGGATGAGGATCAGGGAAGTATTGTCTTTACAATGGAAGAGAGAGAAAGTTAAGAGAAAATCAGATTCTTCCAACAGACACAACATTCTCAATCTCCTTCTTACATCTATATCTCTCTCTCTCTGTGTCTTCTCCTGACAGATTGTGTATATCAACATTTCAGGGATAGATTTTCACCAAACATGATTCACTTTAATGATTAACCTTTGACCTGAAAGAAAAATTTTAACGCAAATAAAAGGACTACAGAGAAAAGATGAAGCCGAAATTGAAAATAAAGATGACATGATGCAAAAACAAATTTTTGAGATACATATGTCACACATGAAAATGTCATTTTAAAGTGTCAAGTTTTGCAGTTTTGACTAGTGCCATCTTGTCTGTGCTTGTATTTAAACAGGGAAGGAAGGAGCTGGGGGAAGATTTGAGGGGTGAATCTTACAGAGATTGTGAATACCAGCTATACTATAATCTATAACCTGCTTTATCGCCTAATTAACTCTTAAAGAGACCATAGTTTACAAAACTGACACCATGCTGTATTACAGAAGACCTGACACTACTGATTGAGACCATAAAAAAGTTTACTCATGGTATAAATCCAATGCTAATTTTTGCCACCTGATGGCAACCGGAGACGAAACATTGTTTCAGACACTTCCACATCGGCTTCACCTTCCAAACCTGGAGTTTCTGTCAATTTCTGATACACAGTCTATGGGATTAACCATTGATTCTTCATCATATGGAATGACTTGCATCTTGATAATGTCACTGAATTCTCAATGACAACACAAAAAACTGAAAGCACACATGTAAATGGTTCTGCATTGACACTACATGGCCTTTATACTAATAACACAAACACACTACCTTAAAAAAACATAAACACACAAGCTGTGAAGTTCAAACAAACACATGTGTCACCCCGTTCATACAAACAAGTGGAACATTCCGGGTGCTATAAACATGAGTGCACACACCAGGGGATCTTAAGAAGCAGCTTTGTTGTAGGTAAACACTGGAGTGTCTCAAAAAAAAAACTCATTCATCCAACTCAGCTTGGCATTTATCCTCTTTTCTTCCTCTCTCTCATAATCTCTCTTTTATCACTTCCTCTGCTCCACTCCTACCTGTTTACGTTTGCATTTATTAATTTTTTTTGCCAGGCTAAACACCAGGGATTAAAGTTGGTGATATCAGTCGATCAGTCAGTCATGCGTCGTCTCTCCTTTCTAATTCGTCTTTCACTGGCCTTTGAATTCTTCCCTGTGTTTCCAGTTTGCTCTTGTTCACACATGGTTGTTTATTAATAGCACGCAACCACTGTAAGATGGCATACGAAGCTCAGTGCGAGGCACAAACCAATCTCCGTTTCCATCCTCTCACCTCGTCTAAATGTCTTGTCTCGTGCAGTTACTCTCTCTGACAAACACAAAGAGCTGTAAGTAAACACAGAATACACATGAATACACAATCAGCGCTGGACTGATGTCTGAGAATGCACCAACACCAAGATAAGGTCAAATTGAATCCACTTCACCCTTCAAGTGTGCACAGGCAAACAAGAGGGGGCTCGATATGCTCTCAATCCAATAAACTGGGAGCAGAGTCTGCACTGCATCTGCAAACAACACTGTAATTATTATCTTTATGAATTAAAAACGGGTAGAAATCTTGGTTAGCACTTTTTTTTCTCCTTCCTAATACTGATTCAGATCATTTAACTAATACCATAGCTACCAATCCTATATCCCATATGATTACAGACAGAATTGCTGTATCGCGATGTTATTGGTATCGTGGACCACGTATCGCGCAAGTTACCCTGTGATTCCCACAAATAATTATTATACCTGGCTCAGATTAAACCTTGTGAAAATTAAACACACAGTGTGTAATTGCTGCCACTACAGGTTTGTTTTGATGACTTCAGGAAGCAGCGTGGGATTGTGGGAATTATAGTCTTGTTGTTTTTGTTTGGTTCCTTGATTTGTTCCTCATTTCATCTGCGTTTGTGCTTCTGACGGCAGAACATGCAGCAAACGGCAAAGAGGAGTCATGATCCATTAGTGACAAATTCACATAATAAAAGGTAAAGAATATTTCCTTCCTCACTCTGGCGTTCCACAGGAGGTTATAGCAGAGACGGTAAACCTCATGAATATTATGTATTCCTATGGGTTTAAAGAGTGTGGGGAATGTAAATACACTACAATATAAAACATAAGTTTCATCATTTGGGGATTTTTAATGTAGAAATATAACATGAGAGAACTTATGAGAGTGTTTACAGAAGAACAACATCTATAGGAATGTGTGTGTCTGCAGGCACTCCCGTTTCCGCTCAATGCTTTTATGTCTCGAATGAATAGATGGAGTATAAAACAAAAGGATTTTCACGTTTTAATTGAAAAGAAAAAGGTCGTCTGAATCGAGTGAAATCCAAGTTAATTAATTAACTTGTAGCGATGGGTAATTTAAACCTCTCTGGCTTGGTTGATAATTTTCGGGCCGTTTTCTCTCATTTAGCAGCTCATTTGTTCATACCTTCAAGCCTAACTGAGAGGTGGCCCCTAATTCTGTGGTTAAAATGGAATCATTCAACAGAAAGTTCAAACACTAACTCAACAACATTAGTCCTCCATGAATAATAACAAGTTACAATATTGATTTAATTATCAGGCCGCTGATTAAAGTAGCGGCAACATGCAAGCACTCGCATCTAGACCACACACCAATTATATTTCCTCTTTACACCTAAAATTGCACACAGCCATTAAAATAATTTCATTAACTTGCCGTTCCCTGGCATCCTACCTCCTTCTCCCCCCAGAGAGTTAAGCGAAGAGAAATACAGATGAGCCCTACGTAGCTATTTACAAAGCCATAGCCCTCAGCTATAAGTAGGGGAGGTGGCATGAAGGAAAAATGAATAGTTGTGGAAAAAGCGTAACATTTCAAGACAAATGCTGTGAAACTAATGAGGGCCTTGTTTGGAACAAAAGATCCACAGCCTGCTGTTTCGCGAGGAGCCGACATGGATTATTTTACAATGTACAAAACCGAGGAAGGGGAACAAAAACAAGGAGGAGAGATTAGTATTTGCCTTAATTGTATTTTGTTTTCTGTCAAGTGCAACCGTTAAGCTCAGCACCACCACCATTAAGCAAACGCAATCACCCCTGCGTATGTCACTGTATAACATTTAAAGATATAAATGATATTAGTGAACCCTCTTTGCAGAGACGTGCTGGTTTCGGTCCAATAAAACATGCTTGCTTACACTAGAGAAGAGTCTTCTATAGCTTAAATAAAAATAGCTTTTTCATTATGCCTCATCCCGAGTTTTATATATCAACCAAGCGGGGGTTGCTCCCATTTACACTATTCTACAAAAAAATTAAATAAAACTAAGACTGGAGAGAAACCTGAATGCCACACATTACATGAACCACCAGCAAACTGGTGGCTGGTGACGTCTGGTGTAGAGGAAGTGCTACACTAAATCTTTGCAGTAGTCAAGTGTCGGCCCAGCATGATGCCACTCGCTTTGATTAACATCATCTAGTGTGGGTTTTTTTTAATGAATCCAGAGGATCCTTACAGGATGTAGATGAGAGGCTGGAGCTGGGGAGGAAGTGAGGAGCGGGTGTTACAGAGAGTGTGGGGACAGGCAGGTCACCTTGCGTGCCACCTAAAGCATAACCTGCTTTATCACCTGTTTGACTCTAAATGGGGGCCATCATTTACAAAATGGACATCGTGCTGTATTGAAGGGGATTTGAAACTAGTGATTGAGATGATAAACTCTGCAGGAAAATGTTTATTAATGCTATAAATCAAGAGAGACGTAGACTCATTTTCTCATCGACTTACATGCAAAACCAATGAAGTCGCCGATTAGCCTATTTTAACCAGGTTAGTCCTGTAGAGTTAAGATCAAGTGAAACCTGGCCAGTACTGCACCGTTACAGTAAAAGTCAGAACATATAGATTAACTATATTAATATTGAGGCAAATTAAACAGTTGCACACACAACCTGGACTCTAACACTTAAGCCAGAGCTTTAACTTGTTCAGGATTACAAGGTTTTGTTTAAGAAGTAAGTTTTTGTCCCGTTTCAGTTTGAACTTTCTGAACAACAAATCACAAGATGTCCATAGTGATGACCAATTCACTATAGCGCAGAACACACTGGTCAGTAGAAGAACCACAGTTTGTAAATGATGTCAAATGTTCACCTCAAGCTCCAGTACATCATTTTTTGGTCAAATTGAATCAGTATTGTGTGAATTTATTTGAAATTTATGTTTAAAAGACATACTTCCACATTGGCTGCTCTTTCCAGACCAGAAACTGTGTCCAGTTTTTCTTTCTATGGCTGTGCCATTTAATCTTGTTGTGTCAGGCATTTCCCAGAATTCCTGTTATCTTTTATCAGATCAGGGAATCAACAGTGATGAAACAATGCCGAGGACTTTGGGCACCGACCACACACTAGGATGCCCTGGCTCATTTCTGATGAAGGGCCTTTGTTGCCTGTCGACATTTCAAAGGACTGAAACGCCTCGACGATACTTTGCATTTCATGTGGTGCCATGAGCAGGTTCACACAGCCTGACACTGTGGCCACACTTCACTGGTCTCCTGAGGACACAGTTGATGCAGAAACAGACTCTTTTTCTCTGAAAAACCCCCCGAAAAAACCTAGAGAGATTAGTCTTGGCTCGTTTATTCAGCAGGAATAACAAAAAAAAACAAAAAACATAAATCACTGATGCTGTGCAGCTCCGGAAAACTTTCAGTCCCCTACAACACACACATATATCTACATGATTTCATGAATCCATTAACGTGCGTTCGTGTGTGAGCATAATTGTAGCGGTAAAATATGTTCAGCCTGACGCTAGAGTAGGTGCAGGGAAAAGGTCCCTCTATACATCAGGAGCCGAGTAGTGAAACTGACAAATAAGAGCAGCAGAGAGAGAAGAAAGGAATAAAGAATGAGGGGAAGGACGGGAGAAAAGAGACAGAGAGAACTCCTGCAGCTATCTTACTTCTTTCTGAAGAGCCCAGAGGAAGATAGCGGATGAATATGGAGGAACCTCCTCCCACTCTCTTACTTGTTTCTCCTCAACAATTTCATCTCTCCTTCCCTTTGATTCTCTCTTCATTGTTGTCTCCTCCATCACTGAGCTTCAGCGCAGTGCATTTCTCCACATTTCCCTCATTTCACTTTTCACTGCTTTCCCGTTTCTTACAACCTCCTCGAACTCTTATTTAAATCTGTCATCCCTCCTCTCTTCTCTGTCAGGTTGTTGATGACCATTCACCCCACTCTCTACTGCTCCTCCCTCCATTTTCTATTATCTCCTCCACGACTCCCCCGAAACCCTCACACCCTTTCCTCACCTTGGTTTTCGCCTCAGTTTCCTTGACACATTTTTCTCTCTTTTTTTTTTTCTTTCTTTCTTTCAACTGACACCAATCTCTCACCCTCATTCTAATCATCCCCATCTCTCTCTTTCTGTTGCTCTGTGGTTGGTTAATTATTGATAAGCTGTGTTGCTGCTTCCCATACATATGTTGCCAGTGTTTGTGTGTATGTTTCCTTGACCAACAGAGCTCCTTCCCACCATCTCTTTCTCTCTCACGCTCCATCAGTTGCGTTTTCCTTGAGCATCACAACACATTTGAACAACAACAGAACCATTATTAATAATCAGATGTCCTTTCAAGTTCAAAACAAATAACAACACATATTTAATGTGACATTTAACTCAGTAAGATTCTCAGCAATAATAGCACAATTTAAGATGATGTTGAAATGACGTGAGGGTTTAAAAAAAAATATACAATTGCAGTCTATAAATAATTATATTAATAATCACCTGTATACTGGAAGAGTCTTCTCTCCATATCCCAGAGCTTCCTCCCAGCGTCCCAGGTGAACACAGGCATCCAAAGCCATGTCTGTCATTCTGAGCTTGTAGAGATTTTCATCAGGTACATCAACACCGACGGTTGATAA
The DNA here is from genome assembly GCF_958295425.1 of Solea solea. Lineage (NCBI taxonomy): Eukaryota > Metazoa > Chordata > Actinopteri > Pleuronectiformes > Soleidae > Solea > Solea solea. The sequence continues at coordinate 22,256,665 of NC_081138.1, forward strand.
CAAATGACTACAGCTTTTCAGCAGTGCTTCCCAATCTGGAGGCTCACTTAAGGAGGACCAATGTGAGACATGTCTGATCTGCCAAGCCATGTCCGAGTTAACCTCTAAAAGCAAACATTAATTAACAAAGACAAACTTACTTTATACAACTCAGTGAAAAACACAAAAACATATGTAAAATCATATCATTGATGCACAGAAGAAAGAGTATGTTGTAATAAAACCTCATTAAATGAATCATTTGGAATTTTTAAACAGTTTTTTTATACCAGATAGTACACATTGACTGATTTTTGAGTGTAAAATATTGTCGCTTTATTTTACTTATTTATTATTACTTGTTCATCGTCTGACTAAGGTCACATGTGCAACCTAGTCAATAAACTAACACCTGTTAACTCAAGGTTTGAGGGGTTATAAAAAAGGACTTTTTTGCAAATATCCAATATACTGATATATCATGACGGGAGTGCCTTGGCCATTAACCAATACCGATATATACATCTTTATTTTTGCCCAATATTCGGGCAAATATATCATTTTGTCAATTAGTCTCTTCTGTAATTAACATAATATTTCTCATAGATATGTCGGAAGGGTTCTAGCATAGAAGGGAAGGAGGCATCAGCTTTTTCAGCCTACTACTTTAGTCATGAGTCATATCGGCGGACCTTGGCATATTTACCGATATCCGATAATACATTTTAAAGCTTTTTAAAGCATTTTAAACTTCAACTGGTGGATTCTGGATGTAAAAGGATACTGAACTCTGCTTTGTGTTCCTCCAGTTTGGGAAGAGCGTCCTTCAACAGACGCCATGTTGTTTCTTCACCAGAGAGCATGAGCCTGTCCTGGACAAAGAGGAAAAAAAAAACAAAGAAGACACTTAAGCTGCTTTTCACACCTGTACTGAACTCTCAAAATGATCTATGTGTGGATGTGTGAAGGATCTAGCCAAAGCCTCAGGCCTTCGTTTGGAGATTCTCCTGCTGTTGTGAACATGTCTAACCCAGAAAACCTTCCCCGACATTTGTCATGTATGCACCGCAAACTCAGGAGCACGTCTGGACCCGACTGCATGTCTGAAAATGCATATGTGCACAACAATACAAACACCATCTCCTCAGTTTTTTGTCAACGGACATCTGGCATCATCATCTGAAGATTAAAGAGAAAGAAGGATGACTGCACGTGTGTGTGTTTTTCAGTCCTAGAAAAAAGGTGGACTGAATAAAGTGGTTTTCCCAGGGAATCATCTGAGTGCTTTCTTTTTCCGTCTCCCACACACAGACAGGTGCTGTTGTATTGAGTGTAACTAAGTGCAATATACGGGATAAAGAGAACAAAGCAAGCGAATGAAGGCAGAGAAGAAAAAAAAATCAGAGAAAGACAGTGAGATAGTGGAAGCAAAACTGGAGTGGAAGAAGATGGACGGAAAAGAAAACTGTGGCTGATAGACGGTGATGATTTTTCTCATTTTCGGTACGCAGCCAGACAGGAAGGGAGCAGGAGAGAGGGGTGAAGAGGTGGAGCGTGACAGAGTGACAGAGGAGGAAGAGGAGGAAAGCAGGAGATAAGGCAGACTGAGAGAGTGAAGGAGGCAAAGGAGGTAGAGTAGTAGAGTACACAGTAACATGTTATGCACTGATACACTGTGTAAGCAACGGTGGCACGGCAGAGGTGTGTGTGTGCGTGTGTGTTTGAACTTCTGGTTGAACAGTTTTGGGAAGGAAGGAGGAAAGAAAGAAAGAAAGAAAGAAAGAAAGAAAGAAAGAAAGAAAGAAAGTAAGAAAGAAAGAAACATACACCACTGAAGCAGAGACGACAGCCGGAAGTTATCGTGTAGAGTGGGTCATGTTCCAAACTAAAGGTTATGAGACTAAAGGTTTGTGGCTCCTCTCAGCCTGAAACTGGGTGATAGATGTGTGGGAGGAAAAAAGGCCTGCAAATACTGTAGATCCTGTTTGAATCTGGTTGTTCTTTGAGTGGTCATCAAGACAAGAATGTCACTATATAAATATAGTACATTAATCAAAAATGGTGGAAGAGAAAGTGCCGCTACATTCGCAGCTCCACTGCAGACAGTGACTTCCAGTGTATTGTAAGTGGTATTTTCTCCACACTTTACACCAATCCTGGGTTTTAACACATATTATTATGTGCAATTTAAGAAAATTAAATTTGGGTTTGAATTTTTGAGAATTTAAAAAAGCAATTGTATTAATCTTACTGCATCTTTAGAGTTGCATCTCTGGCAGTGGCAGGTAAAAAGGTACTGCTCCTCCAGTTGTCTCTGTCGATCCTCAGTCAGAGACAAGGTCTCGATGTAGCTTATGGTGAGCTGTAAAACAAACAATACACTGACACCAGTGAAATGTTGTGTGCACTCTGGCCAACATCTTTGACCTGTTTTCAAAAAGAGTTCTTTCGGAACCATTTCGGTTCAATTTATTTTCATATCTCATATCGCTCTCTAACAGCTTGAGTAATTACAAAATACAGAAATCTGCCACAGAAGTAAAAACACTGCCAACACTTAATGCTGCTACTTTATTAGTATTATTCCAGTGTTAAAAAGTGATGTGTTTTTTAAAATTGTTTTAAATGTGTTATTTCAATATTCATATATTGAAGTGATGTGGTTCAAGTATTCAAGGTAAAATTCTCACCCAGAGGTGGAGAGGAAATTGGAGGCAAGTAATAGTGGATGAAAGGCAGGCTGCAAATTAAAAATCAAGTCTAAGGCTGAATGAGTGGGGAAAAAATATTTAATTGTGACTTTTCTAAACTATATTGGAAACACTGATCTTCTCCTCATTTACATCAAAAGCACAACAAGCACGTAAAGCATTTAAATGGCGTATAGCATAGGTAATGTTAGTTTGGCTCAGAGACGCGATCCTGTGTTTGTGTGGATGCATCTCATCAAATACAGCCAGAGGGATGATAAAGTATGGAAAAATTGTAGAAATCATGTTTGGGTCGCACTGATATTTCACTTAGTGTTACTTATAATATCCTCTAACGCCATTAAATTCATTACACCATTAACATTTATTATCATCTCGGACAGTAACTGCAGAGATGTGATGTACATGGCTTTTAATATGGCTGGGCCTTAATAACACATCATTAAATTACTCCTCCATCAATAACAATAGTGATTATAAAAAACATTCAGAACAATATTGCACATAAAAGAAACATGGACATAAAAGCAGAGGCTACTTGACAGTCATTAAAAAACTGTTGCTGCTGCTGCTGCTGCTATTAATGTTGTGAAAATGCAGTGTGAGCACTTTCTTTTTCTCGCATTCATACCTCCTCCTTAGGTTTGATATCTTGAACGGCTCTTAGCTGCAGGTTTGTTCCCTCAAACACCATCACACAGTTGGGCCTGCATTCATGGTTTAACAGAGATAGACTGAGAGAGAGAGAGAGAGAGAGAGAGAGAGAGAGAACAAAGCAAGGAGCAGGAGGACAGAGGAGAAGTGAAGGGGAAAGAGGAGGCGATCAATGTGGAGGCAAATTCATGGAAGATGGACAGTGAGTGGGAACAGGGAAGAGAGAGAGCACATATGGGGCAGGAGCAGACGAAGAAGAAAAGGAAGAAGAGGGAGGAGAATATGGTCATTAAAGAAATTATGATATGTGTAAGGAACTCCTTAAACCATACCGACTGGCAGATATTTAGTTTAAAGCTGCTGAAGGCAACATATCTTTGTCGCTACTGATCAATAAAAAAAAAAGGTACTTGCATATCATAACAACAGCATGTCAACAATAAGAATACATGGCTTTTTCATTTTTAAAGCAGCAGTGAATGTCAAAATAAATGAATAATTTAAGAAGAAATGTGTAACCTTTGTGGATTTCTGTTGCTGTTGATGTTATTGTTCCGCTTCTGTTTAGTCTTCATGAACAAAAAAAACGATGTAACATAATTGTGGGCTGCATACTTCATGTGAAAACAGGATCTGTCAATCAGGACTATGAGCCCCGACGGTGGGAGTATTTGTGTGTGTACAGCAGCAGTGCAGGGGCGGACGGAACAAGTAATGTTTATCCGTCAAAGTACTGAACAACTGGGGTTTTCTGAGCAGTACAATTCACTTCTGAGACGTTTCGTGGGCACATCGTTGTGTCTTTCAGTCGTTCTCCAACCTGTTTGCAGCTGTCTCACTTTAAAAGTGCAAAGTTGCGGTTGTCGCTGTCTGAACTGACATGAAACAAATCACTTCCTGAGTGTAGCATGTGTAAACTCCGCTATAATGTAAGAAACATTTGTTAATATTTAAAAGTTAACGGATTTAAAACAGATTTAAATTTACAGACAAATCTTTTTACACCAAGTACAAGCAGATATCCAAATATTCAAAAATACACACTGTGGCCCAGTGATCTGGAGTCTTATCACATAACGACACACAGCTCCACATGTCACCACATGGCAGTGAGGGTAAACAGATCACAGGAACTGCTGCTACAGTATAATATGCTGATATTATTGGAATCGGGTTTCAGTGCTGAGGCCTAAATGTGATGTAATGTAGTAATGTAGTCATAGTGAGAAGGTAACCACACTCGTACAACCCTAGGATAAAACGATAACTCTGTTTCTATCATAATAAATGTCACTCTTTGCTATCTATCTCTCAGTCTCTGCACACACGCACACTTAAACAAATCAGGAAACAATGGATACTCCGCCTCCTCCTGAATCATTACACAGACTCTTTACTCTTCTTCTATATTCATAATCCTCCCACACACGTATTAATTCAGTATCACCACAGGTCTTTAGTTTAGTTTAAAAAAAAAAAAAAAAGGATTATGAACGTCATTAGTATATGATCTACAGCACACAGGTGCTATAAGTTTAAGTGTGGCCAATATTTAATGTACAATGAAAAGAGTGTAAGCCTTAAAAATTAGAAGCATAATAAGCTCAGTCACCAGGATCACGTTGCTCACTTTATGTCATTTATGAACATGTCTACAGACTTGCATATTAACATGACTGTGTGTTTTGGCGGTAATAATAATTTCCTGGTTATGAATGTGGGCCGATTTTGGCACAGTGAGTAACCTATGCTTCAACAAACACAACTATTGTTTCCCATAGTCTCTGCCTCGATGTCTTCTCATCGTTCTCAAACTGATGCTGCGATTTCAAAACCTTTCTGACCTGTAAAAAAGTTAAAACACATCTGCTGTCGCTGCACTCATGGCTGGGGAAAAGTACTGAAGAGGTTCATCCGTTTTTATGACCTCTGCCTTAACGATACTGTTGTTAATCGTATTCATGGCGCAAAAACAATGGGTGATAGCGATAAAGTCTCTCTCTTTCTGTGTGTGTGTGTGTGTGTGTGTGTGTGTGTGTGTGTGTGTGTGTGTGTGAGTGAGTGTGTGCGTGTTTGTGTGTTGAGCCTTTGTAAAACCATCCGTTACCCTCTGGCTCTGTTCCTTAGTGGAGACGCTGCAGGTTGAATATAAACTAGAAATCAAACCCTCAACACACTGTTTTTTTATCTGATGCAAGAAGCTTGTTAGCATACTAATGAGGTTAATTAACTAAACTACGTCTCACATTAACAATATCTGCTCGACTGACTGAGACTAAGTGCTGCTGGACATAAGGCAGGTTGAGGGTGAAATACTGAGCTTAAATTTATCTGACATCCAATGAGAGAAAGGTTTAAATTATTTTGTTTACGTCACAAGAAAAATTCAGTAGTTTACTGTAGTGAGAACTTGGCAGCAGGTGCACATTTCAGTGCACTAAAAGATGAGGGTTAGACATCCAGGAGACAGAAAGACTGAGGATGAGGTGGAGAAAGACAGGGGACACAATTGGACAGAAAAAGACAAAAAGAAGTATGACTTGGAGAAAGAAAATAGGATACCCCTTCAAAAAAAAGAGGGAAACTAGGGAACTTTACTAGGGATAAAGAAAGAGAAGGAATGAGACAGAGAGATAGAACATTGAGGTAGAGAAAGAAAAAGAGGAGGATGAGAGGATGGCACTGAGGGAAGGATGAGACAGGGAGGGCAGAAAACATTGGTCAAATGAGGAAAAGATGCGATTTGACACGAGGGAGAGACATGAACGTCTCCTGGAGTGAGATGGAGGTGTAGCCTCGCCACAGAAATCCCCCTCTGTTTAGCAAACCTAGGGTTGCTAGGCAACCCAAAATATGAATAGGCAGGGGACCATCCTGCGAACAGCCCCATCATTTATGGATGAGTTACGACAAAAATCGATCGCACTCACTCTCTCTCACACACACCTACACATGCACTAACACAGACAGGCAAGGCTTTGTCAGGCTTTGGTAAAACCACAATGACCATCTGACATCTCAGCACCAGCCAGATTAACTGGCCAGGATACCTGCACACTATGTGTGTGTGTGTGAGAGAGGGAGAGAGAGAAACTAACAACATGTGCAACAACCAGACCAAATCCTACCCCCTCACTCAGGATTTAGTGGTGGGATTACCGTGTTCACCACCTTGTTCATTCTAGTTGCTTTCACACCCGCACTGAGGTCATGGACTTGTCTGGAGGGCCTCCATGTGCGAAGGCAATTGTGCACAAAAGTTGCTTCAGGCAATTTCTAAAACTTTTCCTGCCAGGTCCCCCACTCAAATCACCAATGCCCAAATGAACTGATGTGAGAACGCAGCACCAAAAGCTCCAGATAATTCACAGTGAGCGAGTCTCCTGCTGCTCACGTCAGGCTCCACTGCTTGCCTGTGTGTTCTCAGACTGGTGTGAATGACAAGACAATCGCCGTGTGCATCATATGTGAAAGACAGACTCCTACAAAATGTCAGGACCTAATCACAAAATGGCTTATGGGTATTTGATTTCTGCCAGAAGAAACCTCATATTTCCCTCTCACACATACACACACACACTATTTAAGTTTCCTGTCAACATTCTTTTTTTTTTCAGGTTTTTGCCTCGCAGCGAAAATTTACTTCTCCCTTCTTCCTGGTACTTCAAAGACCTGCCGAGAGGAGCATTTGGGTGGGAGCTTCAAACGTAAAGATAAAGGATGGGTGGGGTTGGTCTACTCCACAGCTGCATCTACAGTTTGTGGCATTTGACAGAGAAGACACCATCCATCCATCTTCTACTGCTTTATTATCCACATGAGGGTCGCTGGTGCAAATCCCGGCTTACATAGGCCGAAAGGCGGGGTACAATCTGGACAGGTCACCAGTCCATCACAGGGACACATAGAGATAAACAACCATCAACTCTCACATGCACACCTACTGTCAATTTGGAGTGTCTAATGTCAGACAGGTCACAATAAACTAACAAAAAAATGTATGTTTCACATTTTATCCTTGTGTCTGTGTGTGTGTGTGCTTGTTTGTTACCTCGGATACAGCCCAACTCCAATCTCTTGCAGCTCTCCATCACAGATGGTGAAACAATTACACGTCACCTGACAAGGAGAAAAATATAAGGTTAAAAAAGTGCTTGAGTGTGTGTGTGTGTGTGTGTGGGAGGGGGGATTTTTGCCTGAGGGAAACAAACACAAAACCTTTCATCATCTGCGTTGAACATTAAATTGCGAAAATCTCTGAGGCACCTGCAGAAAAAAAAACTACCCCAGCAGCTTTTTTTAATTGAAACACAACAGGCTTTGAGATAAAGAACATTAGGTTAAATGTGAAATTGGGGAAAACTTTCAGTTGAGAGTGATGACCAATGAACACTTCAGGTAGTCTGGCAGCTGTGGGTATACGTATAAGATTCAGGAAGGTTTTAATAAAAGAGATTACATTTTAAAAATGTAGTGTATACCTTTTAATTGTTAACAAAATGTGTGTTAGATTCAAACCATTGTCAATCAAACCCAGTATAGCAGTATAGCAGTGTTCAGATCCTGTGTTGCTCTGCAACAATGTAAGTGATTTGTTTTTAATGTCATTACAGACAAAGAACAACAATAAAGTGAGACAGCTGCAAACAGGTTGGAATATGACTGAAAACACAAAGACATGTGACCATGACGGGAATTCTGGAGGCAACAGAAGGTGAGACACAGCGAGATGTTTCCCATCCAGGACTAAAACTCATCAAAACGATTCAACTTAAATCTGCACTTGTATTAAACACAATAAAAGTCTGTCCTCATGGGAGATGATTTTTTTTTTTTTTTTTTTACTAAACTCATTCACTGTGAAGCTGGGTGGGAAATGTAATTACACAAAGACAATGAATCACGGCTTCTTTCTCTCCCACACACTTTCTCACACTTCATTGTTATTCAGTTGTTCTCACAGACATCCATCATCGGCACCATAAAACACGCATTAAAGTGCAGGAGACAGATACATCATACAATACAGTGATATGTTGACAATTAATAAGAGTACATCGAGGCACAGTAACAGTTAAGTTGTTTAATGTGATTTCTTTAAAAGCATTTATCATCCCTGGCAGGAACACCATGGATGTTTGATGTTATGAGTCCACGCTCAAAGAGTTCCTTTTCCGTGAGAAATTTAAAACACTGTACGAGCAAGTTGTTATCGGAGACACTATGTAAACATTTTACAACGAGATAAAGCAGAAAAAAACATGGGTCTGCACGACACAGACACTGCTTTAAGTTTGCCAATATACCTACATTTCTGTCTCTGCTCCCATCCCAAAATGTTGGTATTTAACAATCTGGACATGAAACTCACTGATCAACTCTGTCGGCTTCACCACCAGGAAAACTTGTCATCGTTTGACAACAGCAGGAACGCAGAGATGGCCGTGCAGAGTGAGGGCAGTTATTTGGAGGGAAAGTGAAGACAACGTCTAAACAAACACTGGTGGGACACTTAGCTGGGTGTAATCTCTCTCTCTATCACACGCACGCAAACACATCGACTCTCTCAGGGGATAAGAACCAATCCACATCCTCAGAGCTGGCTGGTGGACGCCTTTTCCAAATACACACACACACACACACACTCCTGTACGTTTCATCTGACTCCACAGTTTTATTTGTTGTGTCTTTCCCTCACCCCCTGCCCTCCCTCCCTTTCATACTGGGTCTTTCTTCCCCCAATCTTTTCTTTCAACCTCGACACAAACTCTGATTTCATCCACCGGAGAGCTTTCCCAAAATGATAAATGAGAAGAGCATGCAGACTGACAGCTTCCCAACACTGAACGTAAACTGTTGCTGATGAGTATGTGCTGCTTATTAAACACTGTCTCTGGACAGTGGACATGGACAGTGTCAAATGTACTGTATGCCCTTTGATGTAATGAAATGTTTTATATTGCTTTTCAACAGGGTCTCTCTTGTAAAGGAGATTCCAACCTCAGTGTGGCTTCCTTGTAAATATGATACATAAAAACAAATACATGATGCATCCTTTCGCAATACTCTGAGATATTATAGATATTGGCACTCTACAGTACATGATGTTTTTCATTTTCATTTAATTGCAGGTGCAGAAAAATCTGTATAGTCCTGCAAATGAACACACAGACAGACAAACTAACATAGAAATGACACAGAAAACGCAACTTTCTTGGTAAAGGAAAAAATTAATCAATTGATTTTTAAGACAAATTCCACAAAATGGTTGTAGCTTCTCATGAGCTAAAACAGAGCAACACGATAAGAACATTTAAATGGGTATTATTTACCATTAAAATTGTATCTGTTCTTAGTATCAAGTGAATCTGTCTCCATGAACTCAAGTCTGCTTTGGAGAAGTTATGACTCCACTACAGCATGAGCACAGCTGGGGCGAACAAATGATCCATCAGTCACCATGGTGATGACGTTCCTTCCTAAGAGCCTTACTTAAGATAACTTGTATATTTATAACCTCGGCTGTGAGTATTAGTTAATGCAAGGTAGCACGGTCACAGCTAGCCAGCTAATGGAATAGTTCGAGTATCACTTAGTCTTGTTTCATGAAAGAGAGAAGAATGGACCAGTGATGCAGGTATTGTACTGGTGGTGGTAAAAGGATATGGATGAATGTCCATAAGCGTTGGGTAATGACACAAATAATTAAATCTCAAATACAAAAGGCCAAAATTAAACATAGGCTGAGAAGTTTGGCTACTTTATGTTGAATGGAGCCAGCTGAGGCAGTTCAAGTGTCTGTTTAGTGTCAGGGTGTCTTCTGCAGGAGGTTTTCATGGCTCCCCCAACGGGAAAGAAATCTTAGGGGAGGATCTAGAACTTGAATATAGAATATATATTCAACCTGGCCTGTGAATGGCTAAGGATTCCTTAGGGGGAAGTGCTGGAATGTGATGGACTCTGTATTTTATGTATATTGTTGTTTTTTTTACTTTAAATTTAAATTCTTATTTATCACATCTGTATCAATGCGAATTTCCCCACCATGTGGGATCAATAAAGGTGCATCTTATCTTATCTTCTCTTATCTTATGCAGGGGGAATGGATGTATGGAACACACTGGCTAACATGTTGCCTCTGCAACTTGGCCTTGGAAAAGCAGAGGAAAAGGATGTAATGATGGATAAAGAGATGGATGGATGGATGGATGGATGGATGGATCACATGCCTAATGTAATAGGAAAGCGTGAATTTCAGTCTCCACGACTTTTCCTCACACTGGTGCAGAAAATGTCCCTGCATCTATTAATTCTTCTGCTCATTAATTTCATTTAAACATTTTTTTGTGGGTGGGGAAATTGCATAAATCTTTCTGCCTGTTAGTCACAGTATTGTCTGATGGTTATATGTGGATGAACTGTGAGGGAAAATGAGTGAAGGGTGTGAGCAGCCAGTGAAGTGGAAAATGAAAATGAGATCAAAAGCACACACTGTATCCAAACTGCCATCTTCTGCTCCGATTAAAACACAAATGACTGCAATTTTTCAAGCTAATGGTACATTTTAGACTTAATACTGGAGCGCTTCTGGAAAAGCTAAATGTTGTTAAATCCCTGGGCCGATACAATTTCGATTCATTTCAAGCAGATAGCTGTTTCATTTGTGTCTTGTGGCAAGGACACAGAGAAATTGTCTACAAAAACGTCTTTCAGCCCATCACACATAAAATGTATCAGAGTTTTAATCAAACTTTTAAAGATGAGGTCAAAGAAAATGCGCATTTATGTCTGTTTTCACCTAGAGCTAATATTGGATGTTAGTTCTTCAAGATAAGAAGTACAGTAGGTTGCACCAAATATTAAATTAACGTCACCACAGAAGAAGGCAACGGTTGATTACATAAATAAAGAGCAACAATAGCAGTTGATATCACATGTTCTGTTGATGCATCCATCTACTACTGTAGTAATATTTCCTTCTTGCACTCAGTAAAGTTGTGGTTCCTCCTCTGCTGTATCTGCAGTTTCCACTACTTTTCCAGTGCAGCAAAATGTGGAGATAGAAGGGACGTTTTAGTCATGTGACTTCTAAACATCCCCTTTTAATCATCATATTGACCTTTCGACCTCTCTTTTACCATCCTGTCGGCGACGATAGGATTTGGCATGCGCACGTCTCATGACCGTAACTCCTCGACTGTTTGTGATATGTAGAAAGTTCAAAAACTACCGGAAAGCAGAGAAATAGAGCTTTTTAAATAGAGATACACAGACAAGATTTACCAGCGTGTCACACGTTTGTGGCGTCAGCTTCTCAGTACAGTATTCCTAAACGGTCGAATAACTGCCAGATATCGAAAGTGAAATTTATCTTGGAAAAAGGGGGGCAGAAGCACGCATCCATTTTACATTTTTAAACAATTCTAGAGCCATAAAATCTAAATAAATCCAGGTGGCCTGAATACCATATCCATTTCCATTCAGGTGTTCTTATGCGTAAATCAATAATATGCTTAAAAACGGCTTCATATTTTAAACAACGGTAACTGAGCTGCGAGCGCGTGCAGGCTCTGACACTCACAGTGAACACATCATTATTGGTAAAACATCTTCGTTTTGGAAGTGATTAAACCAAAGCCATCAAGAGGAGAGAACCAGACACAGTCCTGTTAATCTGTTTGAAATATAATCTGAGCTGCTGCACGACTACGTTGCGTTGACATTAAGTATTCATGCAGGGAGGGGCAGATGAAAATGATTCCAGTGACATTTTGGAAACATTTAGGGGCGGCACATTTCTAAAAGGCTGGGTGGGGGGGATAGGGACAGTGGGGAGCGGGAGGTCCTGTCATCTCATATTGGAGCGATTGGATTGGTTTACTTTGTCCTGTCATGTCAGCGCAAAAAACTTGTGACTGGATGGTTTATGTCTTTAATGTTCCTGGAACCACTTCAATTACTGTCAATCTGCTGGAAACTACAAAGGCCATCAGAAACAATCAAAGACCGCATCTGTGTGTGTGTGTGTGTGTGTGTGTGTGTGTGTGTGTGCATGCGCGCATGATATGAATGCAGTATTAATGCTTTGATAAAGTATTTATGAGCTAATCATGGTTCTTTCATCTCTCAACAGACAGGCAGACAAACACAACTAGCAAAGAATTATGAACAAAATAATGAGGCTGAACATCGTCGCTTTACCCATGTGCACTACACAGCTGCATTCACACACTTAAGTTAATTGTTATTAATAATATCTCTCTCTGTGTCTCCACTATCACTTTTAGTTATGTTACTGTTACAGTAAACATTACTTATTTCCAAAATGTGCACATTAAAAGTGGTAATACAATAGTTTTGATGAACAATTAGATGTAGAAAATATTTGTTGTTAAATATTAGCTTTTCTCTACAAAGCATTTTCATACATTTCAGTAAGGCAATCAATTATGTTAGTTTCTATGACCTGAATCATGACATCATTATTAAGATTGCACTTTGATTCCCAGTATAACATTTGATTTACGTGATTGAGCATCAGCACAAAAGATCAAAACCTACTATATTGTACTATACTATACTATATATACACACTATACTACTACTATATTGTCATGAAAGGATGAGACTTGCATAGATTACTAAATAAATTGCCAACTATTTGTGTTTTATTTCAACAATTAAAACAAGCTCTCTGATTTGTCAGTGTCATACATGTGAATATTTTCTAATTTATTTGCTCTATATAACAAAGAAATCATTAAAAGTGAATAATTTTGGTTTGTGGCCAACATTTGAGGGAATCATAATTTCGAGATTTGGGAAACATTGATCAGCATTTTCTGGACCAAACAACTAATTGATCAATCAAGAAAACAAGATATTATTTTATTATACGTTCGCCCTACTATACTGTATCGGCATTTAACAGAAACCTGCCAATTCACGACTCTATTACAGCAAATACACATCCAACAAAATGCTTTTGTCAACTTGCAAGACAACGACGTGAGGCTTGACTGAACGAACGTCATACAAATGTTTGCCTTCCACCACCCTGTCTTCCTAAAGCCAAGAGCAGAATTGTGTCAGCATGCTGGTGAAATGTGTACATATATATTATATGAAATGTGTACTTAATATATATAAGTGTACAACAGAAACTGCTTTTCCCAGATATTTCTCCAGCAGTCACTGGGGGCAGAGCAATGACGTAGGAGTTGAATCATTTCAAGGCTGAATTCAGCAAATAAAATGATTCCTTTCTCTGCCTGTTGCTTAGCAAAGGAGAGGCCTGTCTGTGATGTGGATGAAATCCTCCTGAGGCTTGATCCGGCCCAGAGGCACGATGCTGAGCTGGTATGAATGATTTACATTGCTTACTGTGAGGTGCGTGTCGTTTTCATTTGTTGCTGCAGGTTTTCCTCTTAACGGTGAAATTAAGTCGAGGAATAGAAAGATTTGTGCAATGATTGCTGAGTTACGCATGGGGAGGCTTGTGAAGTTTCCTGATGGCAGTGTTTGGTTTTGAGTACAGATAAAAGAGTTTTAAATGTGGTTTTGTGAGAGTAGCTTGAATCTTGGGTTTCTGTGCAGTGCTGTTCTGAGAAAATGAGAGGCGGTATCAGGAATGTAGGAATGAGGAATTTAAATCATTCACTGATTTAAATACATGGGGAAAAATGTATTTCAATGAACCACTTCTCTTCCTGATTAGGATTGTAAAACACCCTGTGGACTGAGCTCTACATCCCCCTGCTTTATATGCAGGAAGAATGTTTAAAATGCAGAGATTCCTCAAGAACGCTACGCTGACAACCAAGGAAAACCCTGTATGTGTTCTCAAATTCTGCGGACGAAAAAGCTCCAGTAAAAATCCACAACATTACTTTATGGCCTGAGGTGAGAACTTAAGTTACAGTGCAATATGGAGGTCAAGGCCCGACTAAATCAGTGTGCAACTCCCTCGCTGACAAGAAAGCTGACACTGCACCTGACTTTATTACCATCACTACTATTCTGAGCCTGAGTGAATGTATTTGTTTTCCGGTGCCTGTGTGATAGCAAAAAAAAAAAATGGCAGGCACTATTTCTGCCACCTGCTTATTCTTTTTAAAATAATTCTGAGAAACCTTTGTGGTTTCAGATCGAACAATCAACACCACCGGGTCCACTCCTCTTTTTCTTTTCCCTCCTTTCATTTCTATTCATCTCTTGATTGTTGGGTCAGGTTTAAATAAGAGATTTTGGTGCATCAAAAAATGACACAATATTTACAACACAGCAACAAAACAAACCTGACAACACAATGAGAGTGAATAAAGGAAAAAGGAAAGCTCATTCAGGTTAACTGCTCCTTATTTACAGATTTGACCCGAGAGCTGATTGTTGTGACGTGATGCCTTTGACCTCTGATATTTTTGTACAGTAAAAAAAGAAGAAAGAAGCAAAAGTTACATAAAGTAGGAAAGCAAGTAATAAAGGAAATAGGAAAAAAAAAAGAAAGGTTCAATCAGAGGGAAGCGTTGTTTTCAGAGCAGGATTCTTTGTAGAAAATCAGTTTTTGCTGCTTGACTGCTCTCCCGTAGAACGAATTAAAAGGTGTTTCACAGAGGAGTAGCTCTTCCTTTCTTCTTCACTGTGTCATTTGCTGAACCCACAACTTCCCTCTCACACTAAAACATCCTTGACATCGACTATAACCTTGGACGAATGTAAAGGTGATCACAAGCTCCTGAGCAGTGGACTTAGGTAAGGTTGAAACACATAAAACTATAATGCTGGTCTGGCTTGGGTTCATGTAGGCTTCTTTTGGACTCAGATGGGTTTGAACGGAAGAATATCACCCAAGCCACACTTTAGTGTTTCCTGCCTCTCACCCAGTATCAGCTACAATTGGCTCTGGCGTCTCCAGACCCCTCAAAGGATAAAATAATTCAGATATGTCAAGATAATGTGTAATAATTGATTGATATGAATTAATGAACAGCAGAGCTCTGACAATATCAATCCACATTTAAATCCATTGATAAAGACAATCAGTAGATTACTTGAACCTGGGGTAAATGATGATTTTATCAATTCCCATTGCAGAAAAAATGTAAATGAGAGTTATGTCCGCCTTCAGACAACTGTGGGTGTCTTCCGATTTTAGGCTGATTTGAAAAGATTATCTGGCCAAATTATCCTGTAGTGTGATCGGTTAACAGACGTGATTTTAACGTCATCAGAAGTAAGTATTAAACATGTTTAATATTCACGACTGAACAGCGGTTGGGGCGTGAGAAGAACTCCGCAATAACCAATGAGAGCGAGTCAACCGGGAAACGGATGTTGCATACTTTTGTTTAGAAGAATAATAATAATAATTCGTACAAGCCAAGTGGATTCAGTCTTCTCATCCATGACTTCATCCACAGTTTTTTGTGAGTCGACCTCCATGTCTGTTTATATTCTGAAGTCACGTAAAATCACGCAAGTTTCTGTGAGATCCCAAATCTCTGAAATCCCCTGAGCCGGTGGAAACGTGCCAATAGTGTATGAGTAAAATTTCTAAATGACTAAATTACATGAATTTTATTTGTAAAACTAAATATTTATTGCTTGCCCCAGCAAAACCTGGCAGCAAACATGGGAAATCAACAAACTTTTACTGCTGCATGTTTGACACATGTTGTGGACTCAGGAGACTCATAAGAGAGATGTCAGGAGGGTACTAGGATCAAGCTGCATACATTAGACAGTGAGCCTAAAGGCATACACATAGTCTGGACATGTTTTTCTTGGAGTGGGGTGGGGGGGGGGGCTTTTAGCAGTGTGGTGATTGCCAAGTAACTTGTAATTCTCTTCTCATGCATTTTCAGCACTGCTTAACTCTATCCACCGCTCAGGCGTTTGTGGATCTCATCCCAATTAAATTCTATCTTGTGGGCTTTTTACAGCTTCTACCATAGCGGATCACTGTGTCACTTATCATGACATGGTTCACTCGCACACTCATCCTGGCTTGGCACAACACTTTCAAAGCCAAAAGGTGCAACTTCTGCACACACTGTACTTGTATCAGTCGCAGTCTTGTAACCGCTCAGCTATATTATGGTGTAATGAGGAATCAGTGTCTGGGAGAAATGGCCATGGTAAGGGAGCATTTATTCTCAGACATGAGCAGAGAGAGCTGCCTCTTTGTGGCGTTCCGAAAAAAAAGTACAACAGTCGTAATGTTATAGTTGTAAATGGTGAATCAGTAATGACGCATATTTGAATATAAACAAAAATGGGGCAAACAATGGCATCATCTGTAGCATATTTCTTTCGAGAAGATATTACAGTAGCATTGTGTAAAACCTATGAGGCAGGTATAACAATCCTCACTCTGATTAGTTTTTTATATATTATTTTCACATCTGCACTGTAATGCTGTTAAAGGAATATCTCATAAAATGTAGTTCATTTTTCGCAATTATTATTTCAAGCATCCCATACAATTCAAGAATCTTTTAGTACATAGCAAAACAAATGAACTCTTAATAGTGACTTAATGTCCACCTTTTCTCTAGATACCAGGCAGACAGCCTGGCAAATGCTTTATATACACACGCACACGCACACGCACACGCACACACACACACACACACACACACACACACACGCTAACCCTAAGGCTGTAAAACTACAATTACCTTCCACTTCAGGATGACTGAAGGTTACAGGTCAAATGTTTCATCCAATTATCTGTGTGTACCTCTCTCTGTGTGTGTGTGTGTGTGTGTGTGTGTGTGTGTGTGTGTGTGTGTGTGTGTGTGTGTATAGGCATGTCTATCAATATCCCCGACACAACCTTGTGCATTTATATACTCCATGTGTGCTCCTGCATTTTTGAGTGGACCAGGTTAATGATGATGGTATTTTTATGGCACAGATAGTGTTTAATCAATACCCATCCTAATGACACCATATTACAGCTGTGTTTAAGTGTGTGTGTGTGTGTGTGTGTGTGTGTGTGTGTGTGTGTGTGTGAGAGTGTGTGTGCGTGAGTCTGTCTGTGTGCGTTTGCAAGTCAAACAAGACCTAATGGTGTTTTGTTTTTTTTCCAGTGTTCCAACATTTTCTCGCTTGGAGGGATATTTTTACCATCTATTTTTACTGTTACTTTTTACAAACTAAGAATTTGGGACTTGCTGCCATTCTGTGTCAAAATATCACCCATAGCATCCGCAGTACAACCAAAAAAATTATCTTTAAAATTAAAACATTTTCAGGATTTTATTGTAAATGAATACATTTGAGGCTAAATTAACTTTCTGAGGCCAAAAGTGTCTTATACCTCAAATTACACAATGCAGAATCAGTTAGGGTGAAAGTTATGGGGATATGTTGTTCTATATAAATATGTTAATCTAGGAGAATCTTTCCAGTATCCCGAAACATTTTATTCAACCAGGTGTAAGAATTCCACTAAGAGATGACCCTCTCTGTACATTTGGTTAGGTGACTGTCTGTAAATAAATGCCCCACCTCAACACATTATGTGTTTATGAAGTGAGGGATGGAGGAGACGGGGATGCAAATGGCAGCAAATGACAAGATGGCTGACAGCAGCTTTGAAGATGTGATTTCATATTCCTATGCCAACCACAAGGCAGACTTGTGAATGTGCTAATGTGCTTTGACCTACTGCCTTCACCCTGTTCTGCTCTCTATTAGCTGGAGTCAACTGGAGCTGGGAAAAGGCTTTGATCAATTCAGTAGCATGATGGGAATCAAAGTCTTTAGTTCATGCCATTTGAATAACTGTATGCACTGAGTTAAAATGGCAAATTTGGCAATGAGAGCGATGCACTGTACTAATTCTGATTTTCTGAAAAGGATAGTAGTCTGCATATGTCTACATCTATGAGTGTGTGTGTGTGTGTGTGTGTGTGTGTGTGTGTGTGTGTGTGTGTGTGTGTGTGTGTGTGTGTGTGTGTGTGTGTGTGCACACGCTTGTTACCTCTTTGGGACATTTCTGGCAATAAACACTGACCTTTTCAGAACCACTAGTCCTCATGGAGATCAAAGCCTGCTCCTAATGAGGCTTTACGCTAAAGGTAAAGACGTCAATAGTGGTTAGATTAAGGTGAGGGTCAGGCATTAACTGGTTATGGTAAAGGTTAGGGATTAGTTTTTTTTGGTTAGGCTGCCAAAATAGATTCAAATCAGTGCAGTGCAAATTTGTGCGAGTGGGTTTGTGTTTGTGTAAGTGCCATGTCTAGAGATGTAATGTAATCTGCGTTTGATTTGAAAACCTGTGTTCGCTTCTCATACCAATAAAGTAGTGCCTTGGGCCATGTACGTGTATTTTCAGCTGGTGTGTGTGTGTGTGTGTTTGTGTGTGTAATATAAAGTACTAGAGGGGCCAATGAAAATTACCCTCATCCATCTCCTACAGCACACAACTGTGTGCATGCTCTCTCCCTCTCTCTCCTTCTCACACACACACACACACACACACACATACTGTACAAGATAAACAACAGGATAAGAAGACACAGATATACGAGTAGACTGACCACAGTATGAAAGGTATCGACATTAAAAACAAACAAACAAATAAAACAAAAAATGGAAATCATGTAATTAACGTGGTGTTAACAATAAGGGTGAAACCCTGAGAAGAAGTTCAGCCAAAGAGATCCTGCCTGTTTGGTTGGATCACTGTGACTTTGACATCAAAATTCATTCATCCTAAAGTCCAAGCAAACTTGCATCAAATTTCATGTTCACAAGAATGAGGCAGAGTTTAAAACAGATCTATTAGGTTGTTGTCAACCTTTTTTTTTTTACCACTTTACCACAAATAATTTCAACAAAGTTGGATTCTTTACAGTTGTTTAACTAAGGAGCTGAACTAAAGTTCATTACTCATTCATATTATGGAAAAATAGTCCCATTTATAACTCAGTTTATTCAATAATTAACTCATTTATCCCCATTTACTTATTAAAGTCAACAGAGCAAATACAACAAATAGAGCTAACCTCATACTAATGGAAACCATGGGAGCGAGGGCGTCAGCAAAACAACAAATGCAACACACAAAGTAAACAGTTAATTAGTGAAAGTCTATGTATGATATTTATAACTCATGAACAGACCATGAGCCCCGAGGAGCAGAGAAATTAGTCTGGTTAGACTGAAAACCTTACACAAAAAAACAAAGAGAGGGAAGGAGAGAAAAAAAGATAATGAGAGAGAACAGAGGGAAGCTTGACGTTGGCCAAACTGAAAAGGAAAAAAAGACTCCTGCATATATAAAAAGCAGTGTGCTGCTTTTAATCCGCTGCTAATCTGTTTCCTATTTCCTCGATTAAGCAATGACTTGTTTTGTCTATAAAATGTTGGAAAATTTGAAACAATGCAGATAGTTGTTTCCAAACCTTGCAAGAGTGTTTTCACTTTATTTACAATGAATAACACACTATTGACTATTAATCTATTAAATAGATTAATAGTCAATAGTCAAACCTAATGTCAACTTGCCATTTTGGAAATGTGAGGAGAGTGTGTCATCAGCCTGTTCCGGCCAATCAGAGACCAGGACGAGTGACAGAAAAAACAATGCATGTTAAAAACTGAGAAACAAAGGGAACTGCCATGGGAAAAGTTCAGAGGTCAACCTGTAGTCGCAACTAAAATACTGACTGACAATAATTCCTGGTTTCACCCATCATTTTCTGAGGCCAAACATGGTTTTAAAAAAACTACTTATGCCACTCAGGGGTTGCACCTAGTAAAAATGGTCTGACCCCAACAACAGTTGTGTAGTAAACTTGAATGTTTTTGTTGAATGTGAACTCTGCTATTAAAAAAGCTGAAACTAGTTTTATTTGAAAACAAATTGATCAATTAAAATAGTTACGTTTATATTAGGGGCCCGTTACTAATCAGATGATACAGACACTCAAGTGAACACAGATGAACACAATGTTAGAAACAGCAATGGCAGTTTCGAGAGGCATGTTTTTAGCAGCTTCATACAGCAAGATAGAAATATGTCACGCACGCACACACACACACACACACACACACACACACACTGCAGGGAGGGTTAGCCTCTAAAGCTTTAACATGCAGTGGTCAGACAAATAACCCATCACTCTTAGATTCCATCCTCTTCCAGAAAATAAGACCATAGATCTCTCTCTGTCTGCTGCCTTTCCTCACCATAATGAAAGAACCTGCCAGCTGGTGAAGGCTTCACATGACTCTAGCACAGATGTGTTACTTTAAATCACGTGGCAGAAAGTAGTCTTGGCTCAGCTTCCCTTGGTCAAGTGTATACTGGTTATTCATAATGCACCACTGGTTTGTTATGTTTCCATGCGTGACCATCCATTCGCTAGTTTGTTAACAGGATGAAGGAAAAAGTGCTTATGAGATTTTCCTAAAATGGGGGAAGGGCAAAGGAGAAACCATTACATTTAGATACACGGGTAGAATTTAAAAGCAAAAACTTTGTCTTAAAAAGGAGCAAAATGCAACGACTACAGAACAAGAGAACACAAAAACAGTGTGTGCTGCCACTTCCAAGTGTATGTGTATGTCACTGTGCATATTAATGTGTTCAAGTTAAACTGTTAAATCGGGGATCAGTCAGGGAGTGAACCTGACGCTTTCAGAAAAGTCATTCTTGTCAACATGCAAATCAAACCCATTTGAACACAGCATATTTATCTACAGGCTCCACTGGATCCAACAGTATCCAAATGTAACAGCCAGACCAGCATCCAAAAGAGAGGCTCAAGGTCAACACACAAACTAGTGTGATGACACTTTCTGCTTTCACTGTAAAGATGAAAGTCACATGTCTACATACATGCATGCATTAGAGTACAGACATTTTACAGTATAGATATTTTAGGGCTCATGAGCTCAGGATCAACCTGTGTATGAACATGTCTGTTTTTGTTGTGCACTGTGCTGGAAGGAGATTTTTTTTCCTGCTCAGTGGAGCTCAAACACACCAGCTGTACATGGCAACGAGGAGGCAGCACTGGCTCACCCTGTCGCCGGGAATGTTGGGTAAGTGGCGAGTCTGGTTGTGCCCATGTTGACAAAGAATTTTAGGTTAAACGGATAGGAAATGCATGATGAGTGTTTTCACAAAACAGAACAGAGAAGCCTGAGAGTGTGTGTCCGCACGTGTGTGTGTGTAACTCAGTTATTGATTCATAGATCCCCTAAAGCAATAGGATATCCATGGTGACCTCTACAGAAAAGGAGAGAGGGATGGAATGTGTGTGAAAGTGTGAAAGGTAAAATGGATGTGTGTGGGGAAAAGAGAGCAAACAGGAGCTACAGCAAGACAGACGATGAAAGGTTGAGAAAAACACTCACCTTGTCGCTCTAAATCCCAATGTAATTTGGAACAAAAGATGATTAATTCTCCACAGAATTCACACTGGCAGACTACGCTCACTTTACTTTTAGTACTGGAATGTAAAATACAGAATATGTTGAATAGAATGACACTAAGCACAAACACAAAGTCTGAGCTGCAGTCATCATTAAATGCACCACAACTTCTGACTGATAAAACCAAACTGAGTGAAGTAACTGATGAAAGGTGAGAGTGTTCACATAACTTTTAAGTATCCTTAAAAAGACCTCACAAATAGACGTGGGTTCAGACACAACTGATGACCTGATGAGTGTAAAAATAAGTATTATCTTCAAAATCATCAATTCATAACATGAAAAATGGATAAAAACTCAAAGAAAAAAAGGTAGTGGTGGTAAATAGAAGTATGGGAGCCACAATCTTTTTAACGTTTTTAAAATTGAAATTTTATGCACAGTTAGTGCTCTGTACTGGGTCAGTACCGGCCTGTTGCTAGGTGACATTGGTGACAGTTGGACAAGATGGCGTAAAATACTTCATAGACTCGACGCTCTCATAGACCATGTCCTCCAAAGGAAACAGCCCCTTGATCACCCTTCCCATCTCCTGTATCTGATCCCCACTTCCTCTTCCCTCTTATTCCTTCACTTATTTTACATTTTCTTCCCTTTATCACGTTCCCCTCCTCTTCCTCTTCATCAGCTCATTGCCCATTCCTTCAGAGAGGTGGTATCACCATCTGATAGTAGTATAACCACGGCAAGATGAAAGGATGAGGGAGTAAAAGAAGGCGGCGGGAGGAGAAAGAGGGGGCGAACAGTGAAAAAAAAGGGGTGTGGTGAGCAGAGATTGGGGTATGGAATAGAAGATCAAAAACCTCTTATCTCTGAAATGTCAGCTAAGTGAAGGGAAGCCACCGTGAAACACACACACACACACACACACATGCAGGAGAGAGCGAGAGAGCACATTATCTTCATATCGACTGTTATGGATTTTTAATAAAATCCTACATTATTGAAATTTCAGTGCTACGTTACAGTCAGAAATGAGGGAATGAAACGCCAGAAAGTCATTAAAAAGATGAGATTCTGGAGTATTATTGCACATCTTGTTCAAACTGTCTTAATGTGGCTGCCGTAGTACTTTCCCACTCTGTTATAGCTGTAATGGAACACTACAATTTCACTTCAGCAAGGTGAAATATTCGTTAGAGATTGTGTTATCTTTTTTTTTTTTTTTTTTTTTTAAAGGGTGAGGTGCTCTCGTTTAATGGTGGCTGCTATAATCTCCATTCTTTCTCCACTTTTCTTCACCTCGCTCTTCATTCTCTTCCTCTTGGCCATGGCAGAAAATAGTTTGTGTTCTCTCACCTGTGAAACTAGGAGATGTCCTTGACTTACAAGGTCATAACTTCACTCTCTCTCTCTCTGTGTGTGTGTGTAAGTGTGTGTATGTGTTCCGTAAAAAGGGGGTACATTGTATAAACAGAAGGCCTTCATTACACTGCTTTACAGCCATCTGTCATGTCTCTCTCAGTCTCGGACAAGTTTGACTGTGTTTATATCAACGCCATAATGTATAAATAAAAACTGGTTTCATGTAGCCTGAAGCTGACATTTTACACGACTGGTGAATACCCACAGGCCATTCAATATAACTTATGTACACACACACACACACACACACACACACAGTCTCTAATGATGACCATTCATCAACCTCGCACACTCTTTAATCACACAGTGAGGACTGGTGCATCAGCATATATCGTACATTAACATGACATCTTCTGCATATTAAAACACATTTGGAGATAAACAAGGTTGTCCATTGCCACAGCATTAATGACAGCTAACAACATTTCCATCCATCTCTCCATTCATCCATCCATCCATCTATCCATACTTTGACATTTGAGTGGGGGAGCTGCTACTAATCACAGCTGATACTGATGAGTAAATAATGTTCTCTTCTTTATGTAAAAATACTGACGTGACAGTGGATGCTCTTAAGATCACAAGATGATTTGGTTGTAGAAAGCAACACTGACATCACTGTTGCTATATGTATATGTATATGTATTGTATATGTATTTGGTGACTGTTTTTTTATTTATAATTTATAATGTTTTAGAGTGACCTTGAAAAAGAGAGCTTGAGGTCTTGATCTTTTCCTTTTACAAAAAAGTATGATGATAATGAGCTTCACACAGATGCACTATGTATGTATATATATACACAGTACTGTGCAAAAGTACATATATATACTGTATATATACTACATACACACACATGCACACAATGCAAGTTATAACAGCCCAGGAATGACACCTACTGCAAACTCAGGGGGTTTTCAGGAGGAATCAATTATAGAGGCTGCCCAAGGTAATTAGTCTAAATCAGATAAAGTGGCCTAGTGAGACATGGGTGTTTGTATGTTTGTCCTGCCTCCTTGTGTCATCTTCCACTCCCACTGTTTTATACACTTTTTATCTCTACCTGCCGGTGTTTTACACAGAGGGCTCATTAAGTCCTAGACCCCTTTAGGTCTCTCGCTCTCAAAAAAAGGGAGGTAAAACGCAGAGATTGTTCCATTTCTATTTTTGTGTAAGTGAGTTTGAGACACTACAAATAACACGTACAGACTTACAATCAGAGGACATAAAACACAAAAATGCTCAATTTATCGATTAGAATTTATTAATTATTGCTGCCCTCAAGTAGTAAAAAACTTCAGTCACATCAAATGTCATCCCTCTCTCGCTCCTTTCCTGGAGTCCTGTCATAAACTGTAGCACCCCTGTGGCGAGGGGGGGGGGGATAAAAAAAATGTTTGGATTTGCCATAAACTGAATGAATGTCCAGTGCGATTCAATATAAACCAAGAAAACACTTTGACCTAGACTCCCGTGATGGAGAGAGAGTAAACAGCAGGATGTGACAGTTCACTGTATCAAAGGCTGTTGATCGGTCCAGCACAATATAGACTGAGACTAAAGAAGACTGAGCTTCCCTAAAGGCTTCTGTCATAAATAACAGTCATTTTATTTACTTAAAGAGCGACTGATTTGGATCAAGGAGAGGAAGTCTGAGACCTGCTCTTTTGATGGCCTTAGATAAGAATGGCAGTAACAAGGTCGGTTGATACTTTACTACCATTTGCTGGTTTAATTCTTTAGCACGTAAGCCTCGACATGTGCTCTTGCCCATTTTTCCAGAATAACTTTCAATATCTGGCAGTTATTTACAATTTACTGCATGTTAAAATAGTGCATTAACAATTTAAAATGAAGTTTTATTTAGAGAAAAACACTGTAGTTGTGCACGAACACCAGATTTTGCGTGTTGAATTTGAAATTGGAGTATAAAACATATTTAAACGTAAACATATTGCTTCAATGTCCCACAACAGGCCAGAAAAATGGAAACTATGTTTCCAACTCTCTCCTCTCTGGTGAAAAAGACGCTGATTCACTGGCTTCCTGAAACAGCGCAAGTGATATTACCGTAATAACCACATGTTCGACGTTGGTTTCGGCAAACGTGTAGTCTGCGATACGTTCGGTGTGTAAGGGTTGAGCTGCAGTACACACATGCTGTTTTTTAAATTATAAAAAGAGGCATTTTACTGGTAATGGACCATTTTAATGGGCAGCTTGTTGAACTAAGATCTGTGTATATACTTAAGGTGTTCATTGAACTTTTTGTTATGTTTCAAGAATTATCATTTATGTTGAAATAATGCACTAATGTTGGACATCAACACACATCAAGAGAAATAGCTTTGCTTTATTATCCAATTACCTCACACTGCAGCAAAATATCAGATAAGTGCAATGGGAAAATCAGTCTGTTCAGAGTCAAAGGAGCAGTGACACTCGGTGTGAGATAAGTGTCATGATTAAGAGTCAACCTTCATATCCATGACAACATCAGCCAGTGGGAGATGAGCCGAATAAGTAAAAAAAAAAAAAAATGTATTTATGATGCAGTAACAGTAGAGGAGATGAGAGGAGAGGAGAGGCTATGAGCAGTAAGGATGACACATTGTTTGACATTACAGAAAATAGCAAACGTGTGCAGATTCTACAAGATTTCGCAGTAGGACTGCGAGCGTGTGCGTGCATGCACATACACGCATGTGCGTGTATGTGCATGCACGCACATGCATGGTATTCTGTTGTGTTTGCACCAATTAACATTTTCAATCCTTGAGATTAATCCAAAACTGAAATTTTCTATTCATGAATAGCGACAATAATTGTAATGACTGTGACAAATTTGATGACCTTTGCTTATTTTCAGACGATTCCTTAATACATGAATAAGAGAAGACGACGCTTCTTATTTTTCTTGGGTTTAGACTTTGTTGGTCTATTCTCTTTACGGTTACTGTGATTGTATACAATCCCGCCTATCGCCCTATGTCAGCTGAGATTGGCACAGCGACCCTCATGTGGAGGATTAAGCGGTAGAAGATGGGATGGATGGATTTCTGCAGCAGCATTACAGTACCGGCATACTGCAGCATTCATTTGGGGGGGATTTCGTGTGGATGAAGACATTTCTTGAAACAATGCCATGTTTACGGAAAACCTTTTAGAAATGAAAATGAAAAAGTTTGTATAGGGAAAGTTTTGTCTCCCTGCGGATAAGGCCTAAAGTTTGTCCTTGTGGGAATAAAGAGACGTGTGTGTGTGTATGCGCGCATGTGTGTACTCTCAGTATTATTTGTGTTCCTAATGAGCTCTTGTTAAACAAGAGGAAGCGCAGTGCGAATGCCCATTAAATAGGCGAGAGCAGAAACCACAACTACAAAACACAACTGGGCTCTCTCATCTGTGCATGGCAATTCTGTACATAAATCACAAGCAGACTGTAATTTATTTTGTGGTTGTTGGCTCTAAAAAAAAATAATCCTCTTCTCAAATTTAGTCTGCATCTAATATGCTCTTGAGATTTCCATTTTTTTGTAAATGCACATTTGCACTTGACAAAGGATGCACACAGATGACTTTAAAGTAATGAGGTGTGTCTGTCGACGGAGAGATGATTTCGGGCTTGTGTGGAGTTTAAAAAGAGGATACAAAGAGAGTTATGAGAGTGAGCGAGAACGAGGGAATGGACTCTGAGGAGACTCATTTATATTCAGGATGGACATAAAAGGATTGATGGTTAAGCATTCTTCAGCATGGAGACTTTAGAGGATTCTGTGTCTTTGTTTCACAAGACAGCATCAATGGGAGCTTTACATAACTCGCTAATGATATGCATGGAAAGACGGGAGGACAGGAGGAGGAGAGCGGGTGAGTGGGTGAACGAGTGCGTGCTTGAACCCGTGGTGACACCTTTAAGCTGGACAACTTTACCACATCGCACTGACACCAGCAGAGAAACAGAAACTGTACAGTCGTGTTGTGTTCATGTTCTTGCAGGAAAAGCAAACATCACGTGATCATTATTTGCATTTGTCAAGGAATTCAAATATGGTTAGATTTTTTCAGACGGCACTGATAGTTCTTCATGAATATTCCACTAATGTACGCGGAGATTTCATGACAAGTAAGGCTAACTTTGCTGACCCGTTTCAGGGAAATGAACTGTAAATACTAGAGATGCGTGTGCTTGTGTGACAGTACACATTTTCTGGAACTAACTATTCAATTAGTCCAGAAAATAATCAACAGATACTGTATATATATGTGTAGATATGTGTGCGTGGGTGCACATATACATGGGGACATACAATGCAAACTATTTAATCTTAATCCCACTATAGCTACGCTACATTTATTTATGATATAAACACACATGTCTGTACAAAATAACAACGTGGCCAATATGGGAAACAATTATTTAGTAATCACCAAAACACAAGCTGTGAAATAAAACAAATAAGTGTGATTATCAGCGGCAGGGTGGCCATCTGGAGCGCATGCACTATTCCCGATGGTCCACTCGAGCTGTTGTGAAAAGATTAAAAATGTCTCATGCTGTGTGATCTCGCAGTAGTTTCAGGACAGGACAGACAGGTGTATATGAGAGTGAATGTGTGTGTGTGTGTATATAAGCAAAGCATGGGTATAAATTAAAGGTCGACATCACTTGAATCAAATCTACAGAATCATGTTTGGCAGTTATTTCATGGCAAAATTGCTTTTGACAAAATAATCTGATATAATTTGGATTTTAAAACATAATTTAAGGCCTATTGCACATTATTGGCTGTGCACTGACTGAGTGTCATTGCTTTCCCTCCACTCCTGGTCTCATTAAGTACAAGTGTCATTTCATGGGGTCTTTAACTGTTGCTTAGATACAATCGGCAGTTAATCACATGCACGTAGATTCAAATGATCAGTAATGGTCATTGGCTTATATTTATGGTTGACATAAATGACTCAATTCTACTGACCAACAGAGACAGCAGACTTTCAGCAGACCAGCAGTTAAATTCATAAAATATGAATAACCTGTGATATATTAGTCTCATTTAAAATGAAAATAGTGAGTGATTGAAGAGAGACAACTATCCTTGCTAAATGTTGGAGATCAACACACGTTTTCAGGATTTCTTATGTCTTTTTAACTGATCTACTGTTCGGCATTGTTTGGTTTGATTCCTGTGTCGGACGTTGCGCTCATGACTCTTCCAGTGACGACGCTCTGACCGATAAGTGACCGGCAGTCTGTCGATGTCACATTTAGTATTGGCTCAGCTCACTGGGAACCTTGCTAGGACAGGTACTAAAGAAGTACCAGGTACTATTCCCTAATGGAAAAGCAAAAACATCGAGTAGAGTCAAGCCCTGCAGAGCCATGCTAAAACTTTATAGTGAAAAAGCACCATTAATGCTTCACTTTGAACGTGAATATGCAAGTGCAAATTAAAATTTGGCCACTTTTGTGATTTTGTCCTCCACAATAATAATTGTAAATAACTCTAATAATAATAGGCTCCTCCGCACGTTGGGTGCTCGGACCTTAATAATACAACTATAATTAATGCAATTCATAGGGTTACATTGTAAAAAGCACAGGCTACTCCGAGGTGGTGGGAGGGGCCCTCAGCAGAGTTTGATTTGTAGCCCCTCCTCCAAAAAAATAAAATCTTAATAACTGAACAATTCAGGTGTCAGGTTCCATTAGTACTAAAAGCACTTTGGTCAACTCTGGTTGTTGTTAAATATTCTACAGAAATAAGGATGACTTGACAAATTGACCAAAAATTACCAAAAACATTTAAAAATAACATAAAAGACAGATTCCTCAGCTTTAACTTTTAAGTCTGAATGCAGTCAGTGCTCAAGTCCAAGTCCAACTTAACAGAGCGGAGGTCCAGTCAAGTCAGGAGTCCTGAAATGCAGGCACTGTTTCTGTTAAAAGGAAGAAAGGCTTTATCTTGATGCCACTGATTTTCCTACTGTTATGAACACACAGCAGATTTAGAAACAAGACATCACAGAGATTACATTTCTAATATAATTACTAATGCACCTCTAAATTTAATTTCAAATAGACAAAAGTATTTCCCATGTCACAGTGAGAGAAACCTGGCTTGGAAATCTTAATTTCTGGAACATCCCCTCTGGAATCCTTGAAGGAAATTAGATAAAACCCACAAACACTCACAAATTTGTATGATATGACAGTCTATCCCTGTTTTCATCAGTACAGAGCCTCAAAAGGCTAGTAATTACTGTGAATGCAGGAGCCACAGATAGGACAGAGCAGAGGAGACAGCAGGGAGCATAAAGGAGAGAGATAGTAACTGTCGCAGCTGGAGCCAAAAGCTGTTCATTTAGCCGAACCCCACCCCCAACTCACACTCACACACATGGCACTGCAACACCCGCCATCGCTGCATCACTATAATGAACTGTATACAGTATCTGCTGAAACATTCCGCTGCTCAAATTAAGCATCATAATTTCTACTCAAATTATTTGAATTTCAGTCACTTCATCCCCATTTTGATTTTCCCCATTTTTGTCTTCCTTCTTGCCATCAGTCCATTTCCCTCCACCCTCTCTTTTTCCTCACTCCTCATTTTAGCACTTTTTATGTCCATGCCGCTTAGATTTTTTCCCCCCATACCCCTTTGTTTTTCCTTGATTGTTTCCGTCTTTCAGCTCCAATTCCCTTTTCCTCCGTCCTTCTTCTGCGCTCTACCCCAGTTTGCTCGTTTCATCTTCGCCACTGCCCAGGAGCCCACACACACGCAGCTGAGCTAAGTCAATTAAACAAATGTTTTTTTTATTCGCTCTTTCTATTATACTATCTGTGACGGCACTCGTGATGGACATGAAGTCATTACACTGAGCTGAGTGTGTGTGTTTGCAAAGCGTAGGCTAATTAGTTAGCTGCAATGGCAGACCAGGGAAATTTTAGCAAGAAAAGGATTAACATCTGAACATACAAACATGGACGAGCACTGATTATCATTCGGGCAAACACATGTTTGCTCAGGAAGGAGAAAATGCAAATGTTATTTGCATTTTCTCTTCCTCACAGTGATATTGATATGTTGTTGAAAAACAACTGATGTCTGTGAAGGTCAGTGTTGCCAGATGAAAAATACAGAAATATTGTTCCGTGACAAATATTATCGTACACACTGAGACAACCAGAATACTATGCTTTTTACAGTAGGCACATAACTCAGAGCCTAAACCCTCTTGTCCTTTCTCTCCCCCACCTCCCCTCTGTCCCCCATTTTTCCTTTCACCCCAATCGGTCGAGGCAGATGGCTGCACATCTTTGAGTCTGGTTATGTCAGAGATTTCTTCCTGTTTAAAGGGAGTTTTTTCCCTCCACTGGTTTATCTGCTCTCCATGATGTTATCTATGTACTGTACCTTGAGATAATGTATGTTGTGATTTGGTGCTATACAAATAAAATTTAATTTAAAAACTCAAACTCAAAATGCTGTTTTTACCATTTGCTGAAGTAAAACTAACTGGTTGACTGTGATTGATTGACTGGCGTGTTGATGTGATTGGTGTGTTGCTCTCAAATCACAGACACAGGTTTGCGACGTGCAATGAAATGGCCAAATTATTGTATATTTGGCCTTTTTCCTTTTTTTTTAATTACTGATCGTACATTATAGAGAGGGTGAAATTATCGCACAAATACATCTGGCAACACTGGTGAAGGTTCCCAGTCATCAAGGTCATAGTCATCTTCTGTGGTTCGGCAGACCTGCAGACCTTGGGATCCAACCCCAATCTCCCTGTAAAGACATCTTTTGTCTTAAACTTGACATTATGACATCAAAACTAATTTCCCAGTGTAACAGCCACAGAAAAACGACACCTTCCATGTTTACATTAATCCCTTATAAACCCCTATAAACATTGCTTTCATTCTCTAATACCCTATTCCCACTGGTCAAACGAACCCATTAAATCCCATGTTTAAACGGGTTTTTCACTAATGGGAATTTGTTAAATCAGCATGCACACCAGGGTCGAATGACTCTGCAACGTGGGTTATTTCATGAGACCTTGTTGAACACACTAATGTCTTCTTTTTAGCCAGAGATGTGCCATTTCCAACACGACACTATGTGCTTTTTCTGGCCATTAGTTTTGCCATTAGTAATGGGACAATAGTCAATATCATTCATTTCATCCGTCAAATAATCTAAATGATTGATTACGAGAGACTAAAGTAAAAGATACAAAATAATAACCAACGTAACATTATCACTGAGGGCTAGGGTGTTGTTGTTTTTTCTTAACCGACTCTTTTTGTTTCCTGCACATCCATGATGTCACAATTCATGCCTGAGTGATGCAGGGGTGATAAAAAAATCGCACCACTTCTACTTTTGCACAAGAAAATAAACTATGTGGTATTAACTATTCCATTCAGCAGGCTGGATTGACATCTGGTCCCATTCAGTCAGTCAACAGATGGAACAATAATTATAAAGGAAAGTCATAAGAATGGATTACTCATACACACAAACAAGAAAGTTAGACCCACACACATAAACAATGCCGCTAAGGATCACACCTACACATATGCAAACGCTGACAGACACAAACACTTGCAAATTATAATAGAAGAAAAATCAGTGTCAGCATGCACAAATTGAAAGTTACACGGACACCCACACACAGAGAAACAATACACTCGTTTTTGCTCATGTAAACAAAGCTAAAACTGTTTCCAGCAGGAGGGTACATTAGATGGCTCCACACAATGTACATGTGTGTGTGCAGGAGTGCGTGTATGTCTCTGTGCAGTCAGTGATAAATTGACTCCATACATAAGTAATAAACAATACAACATACTTTTCCATGGGGAGACCTGCTTCCAGCATGGTGTGTGTGTGTGTGTAATGTGTGTGTGTGTCCAGGTATTATTAATGTTGTGGGGACCTAAACCTGTTTACACAGTCACATTATCAGGGGCCAAAAATCAAGTCACCATAACTTAAATGAGTACATTTTAAGGTGAAGATAGGTTTTAAGGTTAGGTTAAGGTTAAGGTTAGGGTTAGGCCAGTAGTAATTGTGTTTAAGGTTAGAGTAATTCTCCAGGAAATGAATGTAAGTCAATGCAATGTCCCCTCAAGTCATGAATGTCAAACTGTGTGTGTGTGCGTGTGTGTATGTGTTCATAATCTCATCTTGCCGAACCCAGTTCAAGGTAACAAAAGAAATTTGGGACTCAAAGCTCTGACTGAAACAAAGACGACATTTTCCGACATAAAACTAAACAGGACAGTATCTGATCGAATTTCATCACCTGGACTAAATTAAAGGAATACTTCACCGATTTGCATTTAGCTTTGTATTAGTAGAATAGGGGTAGTATTTTTGAAAAATTGTGCTTCCCAACCCTGAAATATCTTCATTCTTTTCTTTGTTACGTGCCCACCAGTGACACTTGGTCATGTTAGCATATCTGTTAGCAAAGATGGCGAACACTGTTTACATTCTGGGAATGAGGTCCCGTCCCCCTACGAGTGTGGAATTAGTGTTGCAGTTTCAAGCCTCGGACAAAGGCTGTCACTGGTGGGCACGTAACAAAAAAAAGAATGAAGATATTTCTCAACTCAGGGGAAACTGAGTTTGACAATTTTTCAAAAATACTACCCCCTATTCTAGTAATATAAAGCTAAATGCAAATCGGTGAAGTATTCCTTTAAGTATTTATCACAGGTAGAGTCTGAAATCATTCACACAGGAGGACTCACAATGCTCACCTTGTTGAGCTTAAAGCATGTTATCCTGCTCATAAAGCGGCCATGTTTTTTCACTTTCTGACGAGTCTCACTTTGTCTCTGAAAAACAATTTCCTGTTACACGCTCAAACTGCATATCTTCTAATAATTACCATGTCAGACCGCCCACTCCATTCTGTGCACCTAGTGTGCTTATCATAAATGCAGGCACTGCATGAATTTTATAAGAGTAAATCATCATCAAGTGCACGTGTCATGTGCTTTTAATCGGGTGATTTTCACGTCACTCCAGAGTTTGAAATATAAAGGCTATTTAAACAGGGAATGTGCGGCGTCATTCAAATGCTGCAGAGCATAAAACACACTCGTTTAAGGGGGGTTTGGTCTGTGAGCCAAATGTGAAGAAGCAGTGAGAGTGAGGTGGAGAAATGATCTTCAGAGGAGGGAGGGAGTGATACCGAGGCTCAGTAGCAGGTTTAGAGCAGATAGAGTGGTGTGTAAGTGTGTGTTTTAAGGAGCCGCACGGTGGTCGTGTAAGAGGCATGCGTGCGTGTGTGTGTGTGAGAGAGATGGGTCTCAGAGCAGCTTTGGTGGAGACAGCAGGACACTGAGAATTCACACAATGAACACGAATACTAATGAAGAAGACATGAACAGGTTGGTAGTGTATATGTAGACATGATCTCCCACAAAAACACACACACACACACACACACACACACACACACACAGACTGACACACACGCTCACTCTGGAGAGAGGAAGTTGCTTGGGGGAAGCAATAAAATGTGTCGTGGCCAGATCTCATCTGTCACTCCTTATTGCACCACTGCAGTCTGACCAACACACATAGAATAACCATATTGTGTAGTCCAAAGACACACACCAGACCAGATCCTGTTCAGGAAACA
Source organism: Solea solea (assembly GCF_958295425.1). Lineage (NCBI taxonomy): Eukaryota > Metazoa > Chordata > Actinopteri > Pleuronectiformes > Soleidae > Solea > Solea solea. The sequence continues at coordinate 22,290,500 of NC_081138.1, forward strand.
CACACACATATCCCACAGGAGTCTATTTACATTACTGCACAGTGCTGCTCAGACACACATACACAAACAGAAATGTATTTGCAGCATATACTCCCTCATTGTTTCCCATGGGTCTATTAAGAGCAGTAATGATGCTGTGGCATTACATTTGTGTGTGTGTGTGTGTGTATGTTTGTGTTTGTGTAATATTACTGGTGTTGGGGGCGGATAAAGTCGCCATTAACAAAAATAATGGTTTTATAACACAACACATTCTCCCCACTGTATGTACACAAACACACACAGAGAACAATACACTTAGAGTAATGACCTATTTTGTAAAGCACAGCGAAAAATCTCCTACATCATAATAAAGTCACTTTTGTGCATTAAGGAAGGAAAAGGACAGAGGGAGAGAGGACAAGAGATGATGAGAGGGGCTAAGGATAGAGGGAGGGAGGAAGGAGGAGGGGGCAGGTGGAGAGAGGATGAGTGGAATAACCACAAGGACAGAAAAGAAAGAATAGAAAGAGAGACTGAAAACAAGTCATCAGAGACAGAGAGAGGACAGCAGAGAGAATAAAGACAGGCGGAAAGTGAAATGAAGTACCTCTTGACTTCTTTAAAACCACAAATGCAGTATGTTGTCCATGCAATAACAGTGCCCCCGACTGGCAGCCCATGGAACACCGCTGATTGAGATTTGCATTTTCGTTTTAGATCTGAAAATACTGCCGTTACTTTACCCGACAGAACCTTTACATATTCAAGACAATATGGTGCCCAGTCTCAATAACATGACACATTTGTGAGTGTGAGAGAGTAGGAGGGATTTGTAGTATTAACAATAACAAATTGAATCCCAGTCTGTGATTGTTTTCACACAGTAACAGTGAGATCAAATCTGCAGTAGGCAGGATCTGTCAAATAAAACAAAAATGGCAGAACTTCAGTTTTTAAAACAGGACTACATAAAACAATGATTGATGTCAAGATTTCTTTAAAAAAAAAAAAGTTGATTGTTTTGTCTCAGCAGATGACCTGAAGACTATTTTAGAATAATGACCTTTTCCCAAGCCTGGAAGTCTAGTTCTCTTTCCTCCTCTTTAATTCACATTATGTAGAAAAGTCATTTCGGAATTATTGATCTGTAACAGCAAAATATATTACCTACCCAGCTTTCAAGCCCCCCTCCCCGCCAACACACACACACACACATACAAGAAGTCAAATTAACTGGTTTACTAATACATATTTAACTTGAGGAATCTCCATCCCCCTTTCTTTTTTTTATCTCTCATGTCACTTCAACAGTTTAGTGTCAGTCTCACATTTACACTGCAGACATTCTGTCATTATGCCAACAGCTAAATTATTCCATGGGCTATTGTTCCTGAAAGGTATCAACCTGTGGCAGATTGTGTCAAGTGACAAAGTATCTGAGACACTTTTCGTACATTTCCTGTTCTCTATTAATCTCTCCCTCTCTCTCATACTCCATCAGTGTGACATCCCCCTCCCTCTCCCTTCTCCATCTTTCTTCTTCTCTCACACGCTCTTTGTCCCTTTTCATCTCTTTAATCCATTCAAGTTGTTTGCTCCTCATCTCTTTCAAACTGAGACGGAATTCCCATTGGAATCTTGAAGTGCATTAAATCAGCAGTTTTCCAAGCTTCAAATCCAATCCCACGCACAAAACACACTCACACAATCTCATGGATACCCTGAGAAATGGTGGCAACCATGTTCACTTGAATGCCCCAAAACCAATGTGTCCTACAGTAAACAATAAAAGTCTGTGTATCTTATCATATCACTGAGTTTTAAGTCAATTGTACATAAGTAATAAGTAGATATTGGTAGTGTAAAACGACTAAGTCCTTTCATTTATCGCTCATTTCCACATTTCTTCTAAAACAAGCACTCTTGGCTCATTTGCCTGTCTGCTTTCAATTAATACTCACAAACACACATTCATTAGAATGAGACAAACACAACACATACACACACTATTTGAAATTCAAATCCCCTCTGAGCCACAGAGTCTAAAAGTGGAGTCAGGCGTCAGATCACAGAAAAAGAGAGAAAACCTGATAAACAGGACCAAGCACACACACACAAAAAAATGCACTATAACATTGTGGTGAAGGCAGCTGGTGTGATTTAAGAGGGTAAGACCTGAGGTTGTTCTGAGAAAACACACACACACACACACACACAGAGAGTGATCTACTCCCAGATGTCACCAAGATCTTTGGACATATGTTGGGGTCAGTCCAGACGCAGCAGGTCACACTCCTAACACTTTCTCATGTGTGTCAGTCGTTTGCACAGGTACCGTAAGTGCAGTGTGTACTTCTGAGTGTGTGTATTCATGAGTGTTTGCGCGTGCCCACCTTGGCAATAAGGCTGAGGGGTTCTCGACAAGAAGGCGGCAGTGCCGTTGTCACTTCCTGTGCCAGGCCAGGCGCTTCCTGTTGCAGGTACAGCTCTAACATAGAGGCCAGCTGAGACAGACCCTGTTTCCTTTCCTCGGACATTAAACTGAGGTCTGTGAAAGAAAGAAATGTAATTTAAAATCAAATCTATATCTATTTTCTGCTTTGACACTGACACAATAATACACACTCTCACACACACAGAGGAGAGACTTACGTGACTCATGCTCCTCCAAAGTGTATAGCTCCTCACTACTACCCGTAGATTGACTCAACTAGAAGAAAGACGAAGGAGGGGGAGGAGGTGGGAATAAGCATTTTATCATTTAAGTAATATTTCCAGAGTTTCACGATTTTATTTTATTAGTTTTAATATGTGTTGCCCTCCCTGAAGAATACTGTAGCTATTAGATGAAATCAATATAAAGAAAATAAGCTTTCACAAGTGCAGGGGTGGTGTTTTTAATAACAGAGCAAATTCATAAAAATCAGTATAACATCTTAGCACTGTGCAATACTTAATAACTTATGTTATTTATTTTATTTAAAGATGCAGTAACCACCATGTTGCTTACTGCATCTTTCTTTGTGCACATTATTAAGAGAGACGGGAAGAAACGTACCAAAGCGAAGATGAGTCGTGCAGCCAGACGGACCGAGTCAGTGGGAATTCTGGGTATCAGGCTCTGCAGACATTTACACTCTCTCTTATGCGCAGACCAGGCTTGTTTCTGCAGGAAAATGTTAATGTTAACCAACTGAAATGTGCACAAACAACCCAGTGCTGTAGGATAATTCTAGTCTAGATTCTCATCTTCAACCCAAATGTTGAAGATGAGAACTCTTGTGAAAGGCTTTAGTATATCAATTTAACAAACAATATAGAAATATTGCTGTATTAACACAGGTATGTGTGTTTACAGCCTTCGGTATGAAGATACATAAAGATATGCCCTGAATTTAACTTTGGTTTTAGTTCCTGCACTTACAGAGTAAATCAACTCTGTAATAGTGACAAGTGTGTCTTGTGTTGAATATAAATCCTTAAATTGTATGTCAGCTGTAAGTGGAGCACTGGGGGCCATCTTGGAACTTGACTCAGAGTCAAACTTGGTCTTGAGGTTTAGTGGCTCAGCTTTAACACTGATCCAAACACTTGAATAAGCTGCTTTTCAGACCTGCTGTGAAGTTTTGATAGTTTCCTGAAATTGTCTGGAGGTTCTGTACTGGATGTGAGAACACAAATATCCACAACAGTCATTGCGAACATTTTCCAGAACTTCTCTGTGCAGGCTCCATCGTCAAATCTCTGGCTAATGTCTGAGTGAGCCCATGTGAAAACACGGCTAAGTGGTTGAGTGAACCGTTTCCTGCATTCTAAAGCCAGGCACTTCCACTCAACTCAATCTCCTGCTGCAAACGGCAAACGCTGGACACGTATTTTCCAGTTATTTCCTTGAACCCAAGTTTGAAAATGGCACTAGACACATAGACACACACACACTGTACCTGGCAAGTGGTATTGCAGTAGCGAGCAGTCTTACACTGGGAACATCTCATCAAGGTCTCGCGTCTAGACAGAAGTAGAGAGAAAAAGATTAGTTCATTCTGCGCCTACCGCCGCTACCTCAACTCCCACAAATTAAAATGTAGTGATTCAGCAGTTATACAAAATAAAGTGACTCAAAGTCTGAGTCACTGTTATCAAAAAGCACTTCACGCTATGGTAGAAAAAGTATTACAACTTTTTCCATGACGAGGAATGGGAGCAGAACTTCAGAGTCAGACTCACTTTCATCTCTGGCTGCACCATTTTAGATTTTGAATAACAACTGCGATAGCAAAGCTGCTACATTATTAAACTCATCCACATGCTCATACTCACTCAGGAATCCTTTAAATTCCCATCACTGACATGACCTTTTCCCATTTAACAACTTATTCTTATCCTTTTCTAGCTGCTGTATCTAGCTGACTGAGCATCCATTAGATACTCCCATCTACCTGTCCATCTTGAGATCGTCATCATAGAGCAATACATTAGCTTTAATCTACTTAATCAGAGCAATTGCATGTGCGCCTGTGTGTTTATTTCTGTGTGGGCGAATGCACTGTATGATCCATGCCTGCAAGGTCCGCCGTGTGTCTCAGAGTGACACTGCGGCTGCTGTCCTTTCCCATTTGCCTGTCAGTCTGATAACAAGCTGGCGACATTAGTCTGCTTCACACAGACAAGTACAGCCAGTAGACAGTGCATCACCAAAACACACATACATACACACTAAGATCTGAGTTGCAGATGTGTCTTAAACCTGCATGACATTGAGAGTTGCCTTGTGACCTGGAATCTTCGCAGTCTGTGTGAGTACACACTACATGAGTGAGAACAAGTGGGGTCACGCAGTACACAATCTCACAAGGTTAACCTCCAAAAATAATAATTTCTTCCTTCTCTCCTCTCTTTTTTCTCTCCCCAATTTCCGTCCCTCACCTCTCCTCTCCCCCCAGCCAGCCGAGGCAGATGCTGCACATCTTCGAGTCTGATTTCTTCCTCTTAAAAGAGAGTTTCTTGTCTCCACCATTGCCTAGTTTTTGCCCATTGATATGAACTTTTGGGCTTCTTTCGTTCCTATTGATTAGGCGTGAATGGTCTGTTAAGAAAATGTCATTAAGATCCATCGTTTGGTTGTTGAACAGGTGAAATTCACCTCTGTTTCTTCTTATATCTCAATTGTGGGTTTTTTTCATAATTTACTTAAGTATTTATTTTATTATCTCGTTTAAACCTGTATTTTTATAGTCTCACTCATTTGCATTGACTCTGACAGCCACCCAATTTCATTGTACTTTGACAATTTAATTCATTTTTACAGTTATTGACTCATTTTATTTATTTATTTGAGTGGATACATGCACATTAATGAACATAAATATGTAAATATGTCAGATTATAGCCATCGGCTAATTTACACCTGTAGCCCCTAGGCAGGTAGATGGAATAAGATGATGTATCAAGTACATACATTGAACATGTCAAATACAACAATATGGACAAATAAAGAGAAGCAGCATTGGCTGTGTTCCAGTTAATGAAGACAGATTAGCAATATAAACTATGTAATATAGCAAGGCAAACCAGGACGTAGGCACCACAAATTTAAAGAAACAAATGTGACCAAAAACATGACCTCGTCAGTGGTGGTAATAATCACAAAGTGAGCACAGGAGAGTCAGGGTTAGAGGAGAAGCTCGAGGCTTGTTTGATATTGGTTCGTATCACTCTCTGTGTTTAATCGTGTGATGAAGAGAGAATGATAAATCATTGCTAATTCAATGTGACAACGTGTGGTATGATGCGCTTATACAGAAACATACGACAAAGTAATGGAAGAATCGTCTTATAATGGATGTAAATACATTAGCCCAGGGCTTATCGTACCGAGACATTAATTAAACTGGATGTAGTAATGAACGCTGCAGATAAAAGAACCTTAAAGGCAAGAGCAGACATGACATTAACACACAGAGTGTGGGTCTGACAGAAGGCTGCAGCCGCTCAACATCAGTGACAGAAGTTAAGTGTTTCCTCTAAAACCCTCTATCAGTGTGTGACCAGACAGGTCTGTTGTTTTTGGCTGTAAGTTTGGACAATTTTCTGAAACCGTTCTCATCCTCTTCATTTCTTAATGTGCAACTCCCCGCGCTCCCTCTTTCTCATCTCTTCCTCCCTTTCCCCCCACAGCGCTCTTGTTATTCCACCACGTCTTGACCTTTTCAGTGCTGGACCCGGCATTAAATTTATCATCTCACCCCGGGACGATGGTTCATGAAAACACAGATATTCTTGTCATGTTGAGACCGAGCAGAAACAGAGGAGCCACCCACAGTTTTAGAAACACATGCCTTCAGTGTGAGACACAGAGCAATAACAACAGATATGACCAGGTCAGACAAAAACACAGTCTGGTTCTGTGTAGTTTCAACATATCCTCTGAGAACATAACTCACACACTAAAAGTCTGGCCACGTCACAAGCTGCAGCCTGTAAGGAAGTTCATCCATCTTCCCTGACCCCAGACAGGAAGCCTGATACTGACCACGACCCCATTTTTACTTCTATAGTCATTCTTCATGTCCTGGGAAATGTTGCCCCATGGGAGGTATTCACATAATAGTTACTTGTATTACTTGTTATTGACATGGTTGTTGGTTGTATCGCTGCTAACTGGCCCTGTCTTGATTAAGGCTGCTTTCATACCTAATTTGTTGTTTCCGAAACCAGGGGCGTTTCCTCCCCTAGATTAGTTCTAATGGGCTTGTGTGAACAAAGTAATCGCATGCCGTTCCAGCACAAATCAACCGAGCTGAGAAAATCTAGAGAGGGTGGTTTCAGCTCAGATGCAATTGCTACATGGAGTGATTCATACGCAGCGTGTTGACAATTTACCCACAAACCAAGCTGCTTACCTGATGTGTCTTTGGAATACAAACTGCCCGGTGAATAGGTCATTACATGTCTCCAGACCAGAACACGTCGTCTCCTTCAGAGCTGTCTGGATGCAGCAGCAGTGCGTCTTTTTATCATCATCAGATTCAGATATATGGCATTGGGTTTTTTCCACCTAGATGCTCGCTCAAACTGGGAATGTACATATGGTATATCAACATCCTGAGAACAGCAATAAATGCTATCACGCACACTCGCTGGTGGTAATCTATTTTCGATTACGGGAGGATTTCCCGAAGTCCAAATTTGCCACAAAATTCTGGCAAATCACAAAACTGTTTATAAGCGCGTAGCGTTGAGGGCATGCCGAGTCTAGAATGCAGGGAAAACAAATCAAACTAAGGTTAAGTGCAACATATTACTCCCTGAATCGGAACAAAATAAAGGTATGAAAGCCCCCCAAGTCTTACTTGTAAAATATTTTTATCTCAATCTGGCTTCCTAGTAAAATAAGGGCAACAAAACAATAACAATATACAAACAGAACATCAGTTTATTGCTGTACTATACATGTAGTTACAACGACACATTTGTGTACATTTGAACCAAAGCAAGCATCTGTTGTTATGGTGACCGCCTACAGGCTGATAAGTTCTCAGTATTCACAGGGTATTTCCTTTCTTTCTTTCTTTTTCTCGCTTTCTTACACACACAAACACACACACACACAGACACACAATCTACATGTTTATCCTTCACTTGATCCAGCAGATACTTCAGCAGGACTATGACCATATCTTATCGGAAACATAACATCTCTTCTTGCTTAATTAGCATTTAGCATTGAAAGAAGTCCCTCTTTGATAATTTCTGGTGAAAGATGGGGAAAGTTCTATATGCACAACATGTTGCAGCCTAGTCACATGGTTTGAAGGTTATTTGAAACATCCATGACACACTTTTTGTCATTTTGTCACAAATCAGTTGTGGCCCCTTGGCAATAACAACCTATCAGTGCTGCTACATGCAGTATGATGTAGTCTAAATATAGATGTAGACAGCAAGAAAACACAAACGATCACTAAAAAAGCAGGCCATGATGGCAAAAGATGGAAACTTCGTTTTCTCTAGGTCATTAGTGGTACACACCCACACCCCCACACCCCCATCCTCCTCTCTCTCCCCGTCACTCTGCCTTTTTTCCTGCCGTCCATGTCCCTGTCAGATGTTTTGTGACGTGATTGTCTTCTAGATGTCAGGACCATGCTTAGTCTGCTGGCGCAGGAGGAAAACTCATGAATAACATTAAAGGGTTTTCATTATGAACATGCAAAAAAACTGAATTAAAAGACAGACAAGACTCTGGCTCTTTCTCAGAAACCTGTCCTCTTCCTCTCAGTGTCATACTCCTTCTCTTATGTCTTCTGTTTCCAGTTTCCCCTTTGACATTGTGAGTGAGTCATTACTTACCTTGTCCTTCTCTTCCAGCCTTCTAAGCATCAGTATATCCAGATATACTGTGTTTTAGGACACGATCAAGAATAGACTAATAGATTAGCAATTTATCGTTTATGTTGTGTATCTGGAAGAAATGTCAAACATTTGCCATTGTGAATTTTCTCCTTGTGTCTGTTTAATATCATTTTAAAAATGAAGATCTCTGTTTTTTTGATTGTGAATATGAATTGACTAATTAATATTAATATTAAACTGAGAAACAATGTAGAATTTCAACCTTGAAATAATGCCTCCAAAATTATTTTGATGATACATCAACTGGGTGAATGGCACGTCTGCACACACTAACTCATTGTCTACCGCTTTATCCCCGACGAGGGACGTGGAGCTGCCGGTGCCAATCCCAGCTGACATGGCAAAAGGCAGGGCACACCTTGCACAGGTCACCAGTACTTCACAGGGCCAACACATTCAATCTCACACTTACACCTACAGTCAATTTAGAGTGTCCTGTTACCAACCAAAATTCCGAGCAAGTCATTTGTACGTGCAATGACTTTCATCAGAATGTGCCCAATTGCACACATTCATCATGACCCACTCTGAACACTGAATTGATTTTTTTAGCCAGACGCCTCATGCACAAAACTAATCGTACGACCAAAATAAAGAGAATAAAAAAGATGAGGAAGTTTGTAAGAAACACAAGCAGAAGAAACGAGGGCATAAAAGAAGACACAGATAGATTCTCTGCTTTGATATTCAAGATGCCCTCATATGTGTGTAACTGCTGTGGGTCAATTGTGTTAAGACTATGCTATCAGGCACCTAATTAGGCCTACCTCAGCATATCTCTATTGGTGTTTGTGTGTGTGTGTGTGTAGCGTGTTAATTAATTTCCCATGAGTATTGGCTGCCACTGGAGTTAGTTGTGTGTGTTTACGTGTGCATGTGCTTGTGTACGTTAATAATTTGTGTCGTCCTCTCTCCTGAGCTGCCCGGTCACGCCTGAGTGAATTTTCTCATTTCCAGGCCGAGTGGCCGACCCAGCATGGTCCCTCCCCACTTGACAGGTAATGGTGTGTGATTGTACATAAATATTAACAAAGATCAACGGCGAGATTTGCGATGCCTTCAACGCGGCTGGGCAAAACCTACCAAACCCAACAGTTTTGACTGCGAAAACAATTCAGTTGTGACATGATGAAACAACTCCTTCTCAAGAATGTTGGACAATATGAGTTTTTCCTCCAGCATCAAAGCCAGTTAGCAAGTGAGAGCCCAAACCTTCTCTCTCTGTGAGCACAGACTCCACAGCTGACTTCAAAATGAATGTGAGACAATGAGAGCTTTAGCGTTGTTTCCTGGAGGGACACTACTGCCATCTAGTGCTACAGTGGACCTGACAAGTGTGGTTCCAACACAAAATCGACTCTAGTACAGCAACGTAGACTGGTGACTGGCATGAGAATCACGTTGCTGGCTCCCTCTGTGTGTTTGTTGTACGTGTGAGTGAGTGAGGGAATGAGTGAGAGAGAGAGACGGATGCATCCTTGAGTCCTTGCTGATTTCTTAATGGTTGTTGGATGAATCATTGACACCTGAGGGGAATCATATGGGTCAAGTTTCCTTGTGGTTTTACCATCATGATGTAAAAATGAGTAAAAGTTCACACACACACACACACACACACACACGCGCGCACGCACGCACGCACACACAAATACAAATGATGGCCCAAAGGGAAAAACATCTACACATTCATCACACAGATTTTTTTTCTTATACCTTAAGCCTTTTTTAGACAGCATTAGGTCACTTATTTATTATGACTTCAATTTGTTTCTACTTCATTAAGTAGAAGTGAATGTACACAATTAAAATATAAAAGAGAAAACCTAAAAACTAATACGGCCATGTAATTTGATCAGGATCCTACAAAAGAAGGACTTAAGGCTGGGGTAGGAAAGATAGGTCAATGGGTTTTTGATCCACATTCCCGAAAGAACCTTTCAGCATAACATCAATTCATTTATCATTATTTGATATAATCACTAAATGATTCACCAACTATTTACATCTTCAATTAGCCAGTAAGAGTGTTGCACACAAATTTCAGCATCTTACTTTGAAATGTGTGGTTTCTTCAAACAATAGACATAACAGCCATCTGCACCCCTGGTTTCTAAAGATCAGCATCAGTCATAGAAAAAACCCCATCAGTCGACCTCTAGTGCAGAGGCTCAAAAATCAGCAAATTTCTTAACAATCCTGCCCACAATCATCTCACTGTGAAGTCACCCATTACTTTGTCGTCTCAGAACAGAAGTAACTGTCGATCGATGTTGGGCTGACTGCAACTGTGGACCATGTGGATAAACAATGGACATCACGCTATACCGAAGAAGACCTAGCTACTGCCTACTGTAGCTCAATTCTAGTAAATAACAAATTCATCTGACATTGTTTTGTAGTTCTGTGGCTCTTCCACGCAGCGTAGTGTGAATATAAATTGCTATGACAAAACATTGGCGTAAAGAGGCCAAGAAATAGGAAAGTCTGACAGTTACACGTTTCAAATTATATGAGGTTTAAAATTGACTGAATTATTTAAGTAGAAAGGGAATTAATCGTCTGAGTGCACTGTGTAATGTCTCACATAAGGCATCGTCGAACGAGATGACAGATCTGAACTTGGCTGACTGAGCTACTTTTGTAATGTGCTGATTGAAATGCAGATGAGAGTCCAAAAAAAAAAAAAAAATCCCAAAGCCAAGCGAATTTCAAAGAACTTCAAGGTTGAGATGAAGTCGTCCGTCTCATCAATATTTAACAGAATGTAGAAATCGCTTCTCGATTAGTCATGAACAGCAGCAACCGTTCTCAATAAGTAAAATGGAAGAAATTAATCCTGCACAGATAGTGCTTTTTTGGCCTTTTGTCTCGAGGCTTGGAGGAACATTAGCATTAATAAGTAACAGATGCAGTTTCTATGACTTTCATTAATGTTGTTGCATTGAGCCAAACCAGCTAAGAAAGTTTAAACATGTATCCCCATGAGGAAGGACACAGCATTTCTGTGAAGGAGTGTGGTCCTAACAAGTTAAGATTAAAACGATAAAATCCAGATGTTTCATTTGATGAATAGAATACCAAGCATTATCCTCCTCTACAGCTGTGTGTGTGTGTGTGTGTGTGTGTGTGTGTGTGTGTGTGTGTGTGTGTGTGTGTGTGTGTGTGTGTTGAAACACCTGGCTATTTAACTGCAGGAGGCAGGGAAAACTAGAGGGACATGGAGAACAGAGGGGAGAAGCATAAGCAAGCAGAATAATTCCACCTCAGAAATGATGGGAGGAGAAGGAAAAGAGGCAGGTGGGACGAAAAAAAGTGTAGATGAACGATGAGGAGATGCCGGGAAAAAATGAGGAGAGAGGGAAAGCAGATGGGAAGGAAAATGGAGGACGGAGATGTCTCTAAGCAGCAGATGGGAGGATAAACCTAGACAAGTGCTGACTCACCTATTCTCTCCATTTTCTGTACCCCCTGTTCAATGTCTGAAGGCTACAGTTTAACGAGCAGTGTGTGTGTGTGTGTGAGAGAGAGATTTTTGTCTAATTTAAATGGAGACTGAGACTGATAGCCCTTTCAAACCGGCAGGGCTCCGTGCCGATTTAATTTACCAAAAGTTGGTTCTAAGCTGGAACCGAACAAACAGTGTTTTTTCCTCGCAAACCGTGACATCATCGGTGGGTGTGTCATATTTTGGGGTTGTGACGACGAGTGGAAAGTAGCGGAAGTATGGACATTTTGCCGGTGTTGTGTTTACTTCCGCCTGGGTAGTGCGGAGTAACGTCCTCCCACTTTGGTTCTGCTTAAACTAGCGTTCGTCAGAAAGCACCAAGGATTCAAGGCTCCAGAACAGCACCAAAACCAGAACCAGAACTATGACTGTCTGAAAGCACTACAAGTGACCCACGTCACTGAACATATACTGTAGATCAGTGAAAGTTGTCAGAATAAAGAGCTATATAGCTATATAACACAGAGGAATGTAGCTAAAGGATTGCACTGACAGTACACGGTCAGTTTTGAGCCAACGATAAGGAAACTTGCTGTGACAATAACAGCTTCTGAGCCTCCATCTCACTTTTAAATCTTGTTTATGTTGCATGTGGTAGAGCTAAATTAGACAAGGGTTGCATTTAATCCCAGTGCTCCAACATGTTCAACACCTAAGATCTGTTTACTGTTCCTGACATTTAAATCCAGATGAAATAACAAGAAACCTCTTCAGTCGAACATCTGTCAATATTTCCTATGTTCTTTCAAATGACAACGATCCACTGGGAACTCATCAACTAAGAATCAAAAGTTTCTTGTTATAAATAAGACAAAAGTTTGTTTGTTTTCTTGGTAGAATTGTTGAGTCGTGTGTGTGTTTAGTCCAAAGAGACAGTCAGTGAGAGATTGGTGTCAAATACAAATACTTCATTTGGCAGAAGTAATGATGCTATGTCCCGCTCCTTTCATCAAACACACACACACACACACACACACACAAACACAAATCTTCAAAGTTCCTCTTCGAGTTGTCAAAACCAGAGAGACAATCATGAAAGCATCTGGGTGTTTGATGTGTCATCTCTCCATCTTCTTCTGGAACTTCCTTTTCTCTCTTACCGCCTTAAGATAAATATTTACATGACACTGTGAAAGAGATTCTGTCTCTCATATCCATCCATCCGTCTCAATATTTTCAGCTGATCTCAAGTGTAAAAGCAACATATGGTAGGAACTGCAGTTTTGTCTCGTCATAGCCCAGTTACGTCTGCCATCCTGCAGTAATCGTGTCAATTGTGACATGTTGCAATGGTTTATCTCTTCCTTTACTAGAGCAGAATATTTGTTACTTAATTGTGTTATTAACAGCTTGACTGATGTATTGTTTTTCGGACAGTAAAGAATGGTATCGAGCCGTCTCTATTGCCAGACAAGAATGTTTTTATTCACAGTCCAGATGCTATTGTAATTCAGCCAAAATGAAGCATAAACCTTGAGGTCCCTTTCTGCCTCTCATTATAATCTTATAGAAATCCTCATTAGCTGATTTTGCAGTGTTCACAACTCGGGAGTGAGGATTGTGTGTGCTTCGGTTTTGGACTGCTTGCACATTTTGAACACATCACTTTTGACTTTGAGAGTTCAGCTCATTTTGCGATACACACAGTGCTGTGCAAAAATGTTAGGCCACGTTTAGATTTGTTGTTTTAGCAATATTATAATGACATTACAATTATAGAAAATATGGTAAACGTAAGGTAAAATAATACATTCAGCTTATACAGGTTAAAGTGTCTATTTCTATTTCGTGTGACCTACCCTGACCCCTGAACAATGGAATGATGGTTCTCTTAAACTGGAGTGGAACCCTGATTAATATTACTGGTAAAAACCTGTTTCCTGATGTTGATTCATGACGTTTGACATGTTTGTATGAGTTAAATTTGACCATATGTAAGACCAACTTTTAGTCACATTATTTCAAACCTTAATGCCAATGATCACAGAATTAGACAGACATAAAAACAACAAAGCTGGAAGTGCCCTGAGACTTTTGCACAGCACTGTTAATGCTCATGAGTCATCGAAACAATAACTGACATACAATAATCATTTTAAATCCTCAGTTGTAAGAACACATTTTACTACTTCATTAGACACAATAGTTTTACATTTTAATGCTAATTTACTTTGCATTTCTGCCATGTTGAGTATTTCCACTCTTTGCAAAAAACACAAAACAAAGGAGGTTGATAACCTTCTGAAAGCTGTTTGTTTGTTGACCTCTACCGGATTTGAGTTTGTGTGTCTGTGTGTGCTGAGCGTTTATCACTCACTACTTGCACACAGTCTTCAAGGCCTGTAATTAACTTCAGCTTTGATGGACCCCCATACCCCCTCCCACCTGCTCATTTCCTGCACACACACACACAACACACACACACACACACACACACAGAAACATGTGCATTCAAGTTGTTCATGCAATCAGATACAGTCACACAAATAAATATGCACTTGCAGATTCACAAACATTTTTCTACTCCCAGTCAAATGGAGGGTCTGATTGTAATTTGGTCACATCTCTGGGACAAGGTCTGTAAAAATCAATTGAGAAAATAATTAACAGCTCCTATGACACCAGTCTCTGCCTGCTATAGCGAAAATGTATTTGTTTCTAAATCAACTGGCAACCATTTTGATAGTCGCTTAAAAGGAAAATGGTTTCGTATTTTGTCCTATAGGCCTTTATCACAGCATTGTGACGTGTTTTAGTAGAAAAAGCACAGGTTTTATTGTTGCCATGTATTCCGATTGTGTAAGTGAGGAAAGTTTTGTTGAACGACCCCTCATACTGTAATTCACGTCATTTCCAAAAAAAAAGGCAGAGCCCATGGAAGTTCATATTTGGCAGGAATTTAGATGTATGGAGTTCAGCATTGTTTTATTTGGAAAAGTTTTTCTTGCATTACATTTACTTTAACTCCATGCTCACACAGCTTTGCTAGCTAGACGCCAAGCATGTCATACTGTTTTGATATTTAACGCACCCTAGAGTGCATCCTAGCCACATCATCAGTGACAAAGCTACCTGGAGTCAATGGGTCTTTCAACATCATACACCCTCACCCAGGCGACAAAGCCAGCGGTGATCATTCCCTGACTTGTGGCTTGAATCATCCTTGGATCAACCCTTTTGAAAGCACAATTTAGAGGGCATCATGTAAGCCAACATGCACCCTGAAATTGAGGAAGCTAACTGGAATGCAGCCATAAATAATTTTATTATTTGCAGTGCACCTATACTTTTCCTACCTTGACCTGTCTGCCGTGAAAGACGTCCACACCAAAGATGAGAAAGAGATCAGAAATAAATCTTTGTGGACATTTTAAGGTTTAAACTGTTCAATCAATAATGAAAATATGTGTGCGCCCATACGCCTGAATTCTGCAACTGTTTTTGCGTCACCAACACAATGTACACATCTTCTATTGATATCAAATCAATGATATATGTACAGCAGACATTCAGACACTCAGGCTGATGACTGTTGGCCACAAGCCAAACAGATGTTGCCGTGACACATATTCGATATCTCAAAAGCAGGATCATACAGCAAACAACACGGTCGCCCGTCTTGTTCCACACACACACACACACTTTTAGGACTCATGGCTACGAGCCTCAACATTGGAACTTGACATATACTCAATATCTCAAAAAGACATATTCACCTTCTCATGCAGGAAGATAGAGGTGTAACAGGAGAAATCAATAATGAATTAGAGTTTGTGCCACCACTAAACTGAGATCCATTATTTTTATATGAGCTGGGAGCGCATAGTTTCCGTGTGTCTGACACGTATCTTTTAACCTATGGGTGGACATTAAAATCATAAAGAAAAAGGCCTGAGTCTGCCCTTTCTCTCTCTCTCTCTCTCTTTGTAATATTAGACACACTAATGGAATCACTCTGACTCCTGAAGCAGTAAAAGCTAATATAGTGCAACACAAGGGCTAATTATAACAATGTCAGATATGATAACAGCCCTGCAAATTAAATATTACCATCAGGCGGCACGATCACAATGACGGTACTAACACACTGACGTCTATGTTGTCCAACCTCTATAATTTCATTTCACATCACATTTTAATCTTAGAAGTTCAGCAAAGCTTGTTTTAGCTTGTTAGCAGGCATGAGACAATAAGAAAATGCCAGGTTTTTGCCTCAGTCTCCATAAAAGAATCATTTCTTCACCCCTGCCCAACGGGCTCTTCCTTAGACTCGATAAATGCTTCCCTCGCACCAGTCAAAAAGCCAGTAAAGAGTAGATATTCGGTATTAACGTTGTAAAAAAATGTATGTAGTACTAAAGAGACATGGTTCTTTAAAACACATGGCATGATGGTTTTTTTTTATTTTTAAAAATATTACATTACATTATACATAGCCTCCATTCCCCCAGGTAAAAAAAAGGTCTATTATCCCAGGTTTATTCATGCTTGAGCATTACATACACATGTTGTATGAGATAGTCCTTGACAGCTTGCAAATAAATAAGACAGATATAAAAACAACAAAGCTGGTGGTGCCCGGAGACTTGTGTATAGTGCTGTAACTTTGTTGTCCATTCAGAGCAGGTACATTTTCTTACCACTGGCTATTATAAATTGTGTTTGTTTAAAATTTGTCTGATAAAATACTGGACATTTACATATAAATCCTGCTACTTTGCCGCCTCATGTGAAATCTACAAAAGAGGGTATTTATTCAACACTTCGCAATAGCAGGAAATTCACTACAAGGATATTTCTTCATACAATATTCAGCACACACACACATACACATGTATATAGCGGTGATGTTGTGGTGACCTTTTAAATCAATGTGCATTCACTACACATGCAACTCAAGGTAAATATTTGCTGACTGAATGATGTTTTCCAATCTACTTTTAAATGAGAGTCATTGTGTGAAGGGGGGCAGTCGAGGAAATACATTTAAATTAGGTCAAATGAATAATAATAATACTAATATGCTGCTGCTACTACAATTTTCCTCATTGACATTCCTGCAGGGCATTTGTTAGTTTTTCTTTGGCTTCAAAGAATTAACAAGTTCATGCCAGTAACAGAGCGAGAAAACAGCAGAGCACAGCTAAGGTTTTCTGCTGTTGTTCACTGAGCAGTTGGGGGTGAAGCATCACAAGAACATTGAGAGTTGAGGGTTAATTATTACTGAACAGCATGCTCATCAAATCTACATAAACTCATTAGTGACTGTGGAGGCTGTTTAATATCTACAGCCTGACATGCTGTGTCCCCAGCAGTCACGTCATAAAGAGCCAATGAAGGTACAGATAAAATGGACCTGACTGATCTTACATTTTTGGGCGTTCTCCTTTGAGGATACATGTGATTGACAGTGTCTCATCACCAGGATTTTATAATGCGGATGTTTTGGGGTGGTTGCTCTCTGTCCTGAGTCTCTCCCAGTGGACGGACACGGGCAACGCACTCGCTTTATATGCGACAGATGATTCAATTTCTGTAAGATTCTACCCACTTAGTATTAGGGCCCGAGCACTCACACTGTGGTGCAAGGACCTGGAATTATTTTTCTTCTTCCCAAAAGATTGCATCTTTGAGGTACTAAAAAACAAAATTGCATGCAAATCAGAACTGCCAAAAAAAATGTATGTAGTATGTAAACAACAGGAAATCGGTCATTTTGAATTTGCCGTTCATGTAGGCAATTTGCATGTTTCGTATACGAACAAACTTGTCTGAGCACCTTAATCAGAACATAAAAAACACACCAGACCAAACACATCAAATATGCAAATTTATGAAAAGGTCTCGCAGATTCAAAAGGTCGTGGACACAGAAACCATCAGAATGTTGGCGAATTTCCACAAAATAGTAAGTGGCCTGTAAGATATGACTGATCGGATCAACTCTTCATAATGTGACACAAGAGACCGACCCTGAACACGTCTACGAACATGAACTTGACCTAACAGGAAGTCTACCAATTTATATATATATACACTGTATAGTACTATATTTGCACAAAGTCATTTACCCTTCATTCACCTTGCAGTCCTTGCACCAGAAATCTCCAGTCTCATTAACTTCACATGCATCTGTTAAGTTTAATGAAGTGGGTTTGGCTACAGGAAAGAAAACAGCAGTGCCACAAAGCCTCCAGCCGAGCCAGTAAATCAGATTAATAATAAAACGGAACAATAATAAACTGTATATATACACACTGATTCACAAGACAGTAAATTTAAAAACACAAAAACAAGTCAATTAAATAAAATACCATATTGTGTCTTATTATTGTAGGGAAAAATTGGGCATTCCTGTCCCTCAAACATTTATCATGTTTCAATCCATTACGGGGCTAATCCTTTAAATATCAGAATTATATATAAAATAATAATAAAAAATAAAAAATCATATTATCTATCAGAAAATCCTACATTAGCTTCTTCCAGATTAATGGAGCTTTGAACAAATTCAAATTCAGAAGTGTCACTTGAAGTATTCTCCCCTCTTGTGAAATCAGAAAGAGCCACGGTGCCATCTAGTGGGGAGCATAAGAACTGAATTGCATCTTCTACATTCTTACATTCGTCTCTTACGTTCATTCATTTATATGAAGTCTATACTAGACCAGGGGGGCTGCAGCAGGGTAGGCAAGGGAGGCAACGGTCTAGTGCCCATAAGAACAGTTGATTATGACAGTCCACAGGGTTTTTGTGAGAAACCCTTACATGCATCATATTTATGAGCCACTGTGGGTCAGTGTAGAGTGGGTTGTCTTTCAACTAGAAGGTTGTGGGTTTGACACTTAACCCCAAGTTGGTCCTGACGACTGTGGTAGCATATGAATGGGTATGACGGATGTGTGACAGCAAAAGTGCTCCACAAAAAAGCAATGTATGTGTGAATTGGTGAATGGTGAAAATTTTAGCGTAGAACAGCATAAATTTGGCCCGACTACTATGTTGCCAAAGGCTTTGAAAGACCACCAAAGAATGAACTATGAATCACACCTAACAGTCAAAAGAATGAAACAGCAACAGAGGGGAGGAAAAACCATAGACCGTGTAAAAATATTATATTTGTCGCAGTTGAAAATCTGTTGCTAGTTAGGTTTTGACTATTGCATTCTATTTGGGGGGTGGGATGCACGTTTGATTTGATTTGATGAAGAGCCCCCAAACAAACTCCCTGGAAATAAACACAGTGGCTTTTTATTTTTACATTAATGTGGTAACATGGATTAGAACGGTGTTTTTATTCAGCACACCACCTGTAAACCACCTGTAAACCCCCTGAACTCATTGCAGTCTGCACATGTCACAGGCTGGTAGTGTTACAGTGTGCAGGTCAGAGGTGGATCAAAATATAGATTTGGTGATACATCATTGTCCTTCTTCGTGAAATATTTTAATGTATACACCAGGGCAAATATTGATATTTTAATAAACAAATGAAGGCACTTTAAAGCAGTGTTTCCCAACCCTGGTCCTCAGGGAACACTTCCCTGCATGTTTTAGATGTGGCCCTGATACAACACACCTGATTCAAATTAATGAGTCGTTAGCTGAACATTTGAATCAGGTGTGTCTGCAAACTCCCTCTTCTTTGTTCAGGTAACTTCTGCCCAACTGCCCTGCATGTTTTAGATGTTGCCCTGCTCCAACACACCTGAATCAGATGGTCAGCTCGTCAACAAGCTCTGCAGAAGCCTGATAACGAGCTGTTTATCTGAGTCAGGTGTGTTGGAGCAGGGCAACATCTAAAACATGCAGGGCAGTGTTCCCTGAGGACCAGGGTTGGGAAACACTGTCTTAATATATCGTATCATCAGGTACCCTGTGATTCCAATGTCTATTGCAGGTGGGTTTGTCGTTATAGATTATCTTTAATTAATTTGCTAAATTATAGCCAGCCATATTTACATTTATGGTTACATTGTATGGTACGGTAATGTTATTGTGTCCAAATTAATTCTGACTATGACTTCTGTCATAGTTCCAGTTCAATTATGACAGGTCAGAATTAAACTGTAGATATCTCAAACTATAATTATGGACAGTCATAACTATTTAATAAAACACACAAATGGAAAGTTTTAGGGGGGGTTTCACATGGAGGAATGTGGATTTGCTTGTTAAAATTAACATTTTAATAAGGAAGAAACCACGTAGTATAATGATAAATACATATCGGGACTAGCTAACAGCTTGTCGTCTCACCTGGAGAAGCATCGGTGACAGACGTCCTTCGTGAGTCTGTTGGACACACAACACGCCAGCGGCTCTGCGGAGTAAAGCAACTGTCCTCTCCTGATTCCGACTGTCGCCCGCAGACCGTTCCCTTTCCCGGGGCTCACAAAACGCTCCAGCATCTCTGCCATATTCGCTTTTCCCTCCACGTGAAACCGAAAAGTGTTTACATCCGCAATGACGCATTGCCTGCGTCATGACGTCACAAACACGTAGAAATCTAACGTCGTGTTCCCGGAAGAAAAAAAAAACAATGCATTTTCTTCATAGAGATTTTTTTATCATCAGCCATAAACATTGTAATATCCAGGTTTGATATAGTATAAGCTATAACATGTTATATTCTCCTTTCGAAGCCACAGGTTTCATTAAAACATCTCCTATTTGCGATATCTCTAGGAAGTACTTCACTACCCACAATCCTCAGGTGTAATAAAGACGGGTATCCCGTTCTAAGGTCGCTAGAGAAGGGATCATTCGCAGTGGTTTATGGGATGTGTAGGTCTGTTAAAGAAAAACTGAAAGTAAATTCACTTCTGGAACTAGTGTGAATATTTGATGTGATGTTATTTGTACGTACTAGCGAGACGTTTATGTTATTTATTCTATTCTTATTCGTTTGAGTGCGGTGGACCAAAAAATAAAAAGCTTAATATTAAAAAGTAAAACTGCATCATTGTGCTACATCCCAAAATTGCAAAAAAAAAAATACATTTTAACTGAATTCTTTATTATGTTTTATAGATTTAAATCTAAACACATACAACTACTGAAGAAAACACTCTAGAGAATTGGAATTACCTGACGTCAATGTCTTATAAAACTTACAATCACAGCCATCTAGAACCAGGTCCATTCAAATGTACTCTCATATAATATTAAAGAGCAGACAGGCGTAGTCATTCCCATGCAAATTCAAATGTGCATCTCATGAAAACACTTCAGTAATAATTAATTTTTTTTTTTAAATGTGTGACCTTATATTGTGAAAGTGTCAATCTTTTCTGAATGTCTTCTACTTCAGCGTCTTTGAGTGTCAAGAAAAGCGCTATAAAAATATGATGTATTATTATTATTATTATTATTATTATTACTATTACATGTTTCTCTGTTTTGGTTGAGCAATGTCCCTGTGGACTACAGAGGAATCTTTTCTGTACCTCAAACATGAGCAATGGATAAAATGTTCACAACACATCACCTGGGCAACTGTTTGGAAGACACAATGTTCTTTTCCTTTTACAAAAAAAACCCCACAATTATGTTATTATGTAATTAAAAAATGATTGTTGTAAAACCATCACATCCATGGTGTGACCCACCCTCATCAGTACATTTTCAGCTGAGCATAATGAGACTAGGAGTATTCACGTCAGCTTCAAAATATCCAAAAAATCAACAGCACACAGGTCAGTGTTGGTGCCCTGGAGACAGAAATGAGTGGAGGCTCACAATGTTTTTTTAAATGGCTTTAACAGGAGACATAACAGGACAAAGAAGTCATTTTTCTTATTACACTCTATAAGAACAGTGGAAAATTTGTGAAAAATCCATTAAACAATTCCTAAAACAATTTTCAATGAGTTGGTAAAAGTGACACACAGCACTCATTCTCACACAAAACACGTTTTTCAATCATTAGCTTCATGCTGTTAAGAACTATTTGGAGGGGGAGAAAAAAAACTGCATTTAGCTGGAAGAAACATGAGGATTTCACCATCTGTTAGTGAAGAGGACATGACTGACAGCAGTAGCACAAACTGACCAGTTTAAAATCATCTTCAGGAATTCCCCAAATCAAAATGTGATTTAAAAATAAAAACATTCATGACAAGGAACAAAGTGTTCAGCAATTATATAAAACAATAAATCAAAATTCCTGACAAAGCCTCCTTACAAGCAACGGCTATATGAGATGAAAAACCTATGTGACGTATAATGATAACAATCAAGCAAAGATGTTTTTTGTTTTTTTTAGTAGTATAAATATGTAAAATTATCTAAAAGATTAAATAGGAGGTTTTCTGAGTGATAGTCATCTGAACCAGCCAGAGGACTTGTGCAAATAAAAACAAGACTCAACCTACCATCCCTACTTCCTAGGAAAACCTCATATCTCACTTTAATTTTTGAACTTTGTATTTGCCTCATCGAGTGTCAAACACAGTTTTATCTTCATCTGGTAAAATGCATAGTTAAAGAGACATCTTTGCTTTGTGACCTTTGCAAGATATGTGGTTTTTCTAGGGCACTTTTCTATGGCATCCACTTCAACACAGAATGACAAGGGGGAAAAAAAAAACAGGACACAAAACTTCAAATGTCAGCAGATTTGAACACATTTGAGTTAGACAAGTGTACAACAACCGCAAACATACAGGTAGACAGACTGATATGTCAACCCATACTGTACTGATGAAGTACACTGAATAAATGTTATTACCTACATTTCCCATTTATCACGTTTTTTACTGAAATATTCCACACCCAGGGCTGATCTGTGCATAGCAAATGTACAATGAAGAGATTGAACTATAATAGGTTTTCTTTGATGGGGAACATCCTAAATAGTTCATGTAGGACTGAAAAAATTACTTGATTATAAATCAGTTACTAACTTATAATCAAATATTTTGAAAATCAATTGTTTGTCTGATTTTTTGGCTTCTTAAATGTGAATATTGTCTTGTTTCTTTGCTCCAAATAACAAAGAAAGCATTCAAACTGAATCATTTTGGTTTGTGGACAAAATAAGACATTTGAGAACATCATTGTTACAAGGTTTGAGAAACACTGCCACTTAGTTGCAGCCCTAATTTCATGTGAGAGACTTGAAACAGCCATTTACTTCATCAACATATAGTAAAGTGATTTATTTCTTAGTGCCACAAGGGGGAGCCAGCATTTTGTCAGTCATTCCTGGACCACATGATTTGTAATGATGTTACTTAGAAGATTCTTGTTTTCCACTTTAAATGTCTGTATCCTATTCATGATGCATTGAAACTCTGTTTCTTACCGGACTGTGATGGGAATCACAATTATGTAGGTTAGGCTAATCGTGACACTATAAAGACATTGATTTTTCACATTAAATCTGAATGCAGTTTGTTAAATCATGTAAAATCCACATTTAGTGCAGGACCAAAAAAATAAAGCCATGTGTTAAAGTATTGCAATATCAATTTGAAGCGGAAAAAAATCGTACCAGTCCCATGTGCAATATGTAAAACATTCTTCTGCCAATATATACAGAGGTGCAGTTTGTTCCTGTTTACGTTGCATATGATACACAAAGCTAAGAAAAGCTCACTGAAAACTACAAACGGTTGGTTTGGCTTATAGTCTCCAGTGGCGGCTACGTCAGTTCGCTGTAGATCTATCGTTGGGAGCTACATGGCAAATGGCGGCAGCAGGACACGCATGTCAAACGTGTGCAGAGGGGAAAGTTCATTGTTGACGTTGAGTGCGGCTGTAATGTCCAGTTTCCGCAGTCTCGTGCCTGTCCTTCTGTTTCATTTACAGAGTCAGCACCACAGAGTTTAACGCGAAAAAAGCATTCGTATCGATGGACGCCACCGCAGCCACAGAGGAAGATTCTGTTGTGGTTTTTTTACTGCCTGGTTTTGTGGAATATCAAATGCCCCTGATATTGCTATAAAAGTGGTGGTTAAAGCTGAGGTAGGCGAGATAATTTAGTTGTTGTTGCAGAATAATTCCACAAAAACCTTTCAGCATAACGTAAATCAAGTGATCCGAGAGAGAACCTCCTTTGGACACTTTAAGTGGAAAGACTGCTATTCCAGATGGACAGAAAGCTACCATCCAAGCAACATTAGTAAATAACCACCCAGAGATGAAAGTTAACAATCAACTATGTCTCTGACAATCTAGAGCGGTAGCTCAGTGACATGGGTCCGACAAACATTTGCAGAATCTCACAACACATTATCCAATCAGGAGCCAGAACTCCACAAGGAGGCTGGTCCTCATGAGGTTAGTCCTCGTGAGGTTATGCTTTCTGCCTGTCTGTCAATAAATGCTCAGGGAGGGAAGAGGGGAAAGTTAATAGCCAGGAAGTTAACAAATTAAATGGACAGATTAAGTTTATATGTAACTAAGTATTACACAGTGTGCCTATCAGCAAAACAACTGAATCAACTAACACAACTGTTGGCTAGTTTGTTTTTTGCTGAATTCCTGTGACACAAAGTGCGTCAGGTCTTCCAAAATACAACACCATTTTTTTTCATACGGGTGAATTCTGGATCGAGAAATACCAGAGGGGAGGAGGTTGACTTTCGGTTGACTCTCATATGAACACAGAGCTACATGGAAACAAGGCGTAAGGCTGAAACATGTTACAATTCTTGAGCAACTGCTCACCGACCGCCAATGCTACATATACTTAAAATCTGCAATGTTACATGAACTGCAATAACACCTGCAATGTAACCTTCCCCCATGGGACACATTTGATGTTACTGCTGTCCATGAGCAGCACAGATTTGGAAAAAAACACACCAGAAAAACCTGTTAAATCTGACAATCAACAGTAGAAATGCCCTCCAGATTACACAAAGCAAAGTTTAACAATGACCCCCCCCCCCCCCCCCCCCAAAAAAAAAACATTCATCCAAAGGTTTAAGACATTAACATTTCATTGTTTTAAATTTTCATTTGTGAGTTTTAAAAAAATGAACAATAAAAGCTACACCAGTGGTTGCAGCAGTTTGTAAAATGACCGATGGGCCACGTCCCATTTGTGCAATTTGTGGGACACGAGCAAAACTCTGTGCCCCACAGGTAACAAACTCTACTGTACATTATACATACATTTCATATTTTTTTCCATCTGTGTGGGTCACAGCTGCTTTTACATTTACATTTATTCTGTCCAGGGCTGAGTTCAGGTTTTGTTCACTTGATTTAATGGCTGATTTACCAACCAGTGATTTTTTTTAATCTTGAAAGGATAGTTCAGGATTTTTGTAGTAGGGTTGCATGACGTACTTGAACAGTCAGTGTGTTACATACAGGTGCTTTTTGTGCTCCCTATGCCAAGAGGCAGGTGGGGAAAGGGGGGTTACACAAATAAGCTCATTAAAACATGGCTACAACCAAGGATGAGAAAACTTAATAAATAGACTAGACTAATAGAATAAAAGCTATTTATCTTCAAAATGCTTTCACTGCTTTCCCTTCTTCTTCTCACTGCTCTCTAAAGGGAAAACATGTTTCTGGTGTTTTATATTCTTAAATATAGACCAGTTGCTGTTTCACTTTTTACGACAGCAAACTGACGTTAGTAAAGTAAAATGGCAAAGATAATAATTTTGACTCAGAAAATGCAGAAGATGTTGGTCTAATGGTGCCTCCATCACTAAGGTCATTTGTCTTCGTGTGTGACTTTGACATCGCTGTTTGGATTTAAGTGACACAAACTTGGTGATTAGAGTTACATGTTGGAAAAGACTGTCTGTGAAACAGCAAGGTCAAGCAGTGGACTATTTCAGGACTAAAATGATTTTTGTTTTTGCTGCTGCCCCTGATTGCAGCCACGATCAATGAGCTTGGGCCCCACTTGCCCTTTGCTGCTTCTCAGCAAAAGTGTGCACACAGAGCGCAGTCATCTGCATGAAATATAATGACTATGTACGTGTACCTCACACAGCTCTACTCCAAAACATCTCGACACTCGCTTTTCGATTGTAGACGTACATATGAAGACAAATCTCAGCTCTTATTGTTATGGGACATCTTATCTATGACTTTCAGTATCTGAGAAACCTAAAATGATATTTACAGTGCATTAAGAAATGCCAGAGAACAGGCTCATATGCTAACTGTGTCTGATCTAATCCTTTGACAATTAGGCAGCGAGAAAAAGCCACTTACTCCAAACAGCAGGAGGGAACCCTCTGGCACCATTATCTCCAAAAACATTGTCCAAGTAAGCAGCAGAGGCAGCTGCAGTAGAAAAGAGTAAGGCCAGCAGAGGCTCTACAGTGCTAACTCACTGTCCGCTGCTACAACCCGGGGCTGAACCAGTGCTGGATATGAGCCATTCCGCGCTGTATCTGCCCAATGTAGAAGTCTGCATTTCGGGAGAAGTCCTGGCAGACGGAGGAGTGGGCATCACCCAGAGCACAGTACAGGGCGGTGCCACCCACACTGATTACTACAGTGACCAGACACAGCAGGAAGAGAAGCAGGCAGGAGTCACTACTGCCAACTTCTACAGAGGGAGAGACAGAGAAGTACATGGGGAAGTTAAAAACCACTGTCTGTTCAAAATATCTGAACAATGATTTTCTACACTTGGATGTGTAAATGGAGAGATCTGACATACACACCTTGGTCATCGTCCTCAGGAACTTTGAAGTGAACTCGTCTTTTGGCAGTGGATTTCTCCTGCTGGGGTTCTGAGCTTGAAGACAAAGTCACGGTGTGCACACGCACACTCCTCTTCTTCAATATGGAGACCAGGCCAGAGGCAGGAGACATCTGTAATGTAATAACCGTACCAAAAATGTATGAAAAGTAAGTAAGTCATGAACGGGCTGTCGTCCTGTTCATCTTACAGCCAACAATGGTGCACTTCAGCGGCCACGTGGTGTAATAAACACCAGACAGTCAGCAGTACTGAACTTCAAACCTTGTCCTGACACACAGTACCAGGCACCACTTTCCACTTACAACAAAGGTCTAACTTTCATCAACTTGGTAGCATATGAACACCAAGAAGAGCTACAACTGCCAGAGCCTCAACGGACTTCTGTCACACACTTTATGAAAATAGACACAGTCTCTGGATCAATAAACCGAAGCTTATGTGAAAGTGTCTTGTCAGTCTAAGAAAAAATAAGGCAACTTCTCACATGATTTATAAAGTCAGCGAACATGTTCCCGGTTTCCTTTCAGGTCCCCGTCAACACCTCATAATGTCCATTTTTAAATTACGAGTCAAATAGAAGTGGCTATGGTGTAATTGACAGCTGATGTCATACATGGTGACGTGCTAGTCCTCATACTCTCAGTAAGATCTACTCTCTTCTTTCTCTCACCCTCTAATCCAAATGTGGATCAGAGGGTTACAGACTATGCTGGACAAAATCAAAACTTGCTTGCAAAGCTTTAACACACAAGCTCATTTAGCAATATGCAACATCATGGTGGGTTCACACTTCTCTACAACCTGTATTTGAACTGTAAAAATAAGAAAAGCAATAACCAAATAAATCTAAATGAAATGCTTTTTAATCCCAATATTGGACACAGTTATGAAAGTAAATTTAGGCATCTACATCCAGGTTATAATATCATAAAAACAACACACTAATCCTCCTAGATACTGACACAGCAAGCACATGACACACTGTGTAACACTTTCTGTTGTCCTGCTTTTCCTAGTCTGGCTCTAATTTTTCCAGATTAGAAGAATGAAATAGCACATTTCCTTTCATGTCTGCAAAACAATTCTATCATCTGGGACAGGTGATGGCTAGGCAATAATCATTAGGTCTGCATCAACAGGACACTGGGCTATATATTATGAAGGGCCTGGGTGGGCAGATACTGGCAGCAGCCATAAAGAGTAGGCAACATATTTATGGTGTTATTGATCAATAATTCCATAATGACCTTTCAGCATCATGTAAATCAAGTGATCTCAGACGGAACTAGACTCCTGCAACTGCTCTAAGTTAGATAATCCGTCTCATGACAGAAAACTCTGACTAATCACAATTCAGAGAGAGAGGGAGTTCCTATTGGCTGTTTTACAAAAGCATTTAAAGGTACACGTCCATTCAATGGAAAGGCCACTAATCCAGGATCTGCCTACATTGCAAAGCGATTCTGAAAATATAGTCTAATTAGTCTGAAAGAGAGTCAGACAATAAACACAAGGAAACACAATATGTGTCAACATGGGTGGAGCCTTTCAGAGATGGAGAGCTTGCCTCAGATCATCTCTTGTCTGTGAAGCATGTTCATGTGTCTGTGCTCATCCGGTGGGAGGAGCTCCGGGCAGAGAGCCTCCTCCCTCCCCGTATTAAACCACCTGGGGCTGAGATTCAACAACCAGCTGTTTTCTCTAGAGATCATACTGACAACAGATTGCAGACGTTATAAAAGCCACAGTTTGAATTTGATATATTTAAACTGTTACATACGCATTAGACTGTACAGCTGAGTGTAGTTGTCGTGTCACTGCACTATGATCTATTCTTTTAGCAGCAGCTCATATCAGTCATCTATGAAGAACTGTGTTAAATGTGCTATAATTTATAATAAAAAACACAGCTCCATTATTTTATTATTTCAGTGTGTGTCTCATAACTTGAATATTCTCACCTCTTCTACAGTGATGAGTTTAGCCATGTCATCCAGTGAAACAGCTTCTCTGATGATGTCAGCTGGCTCGACTTCATATTCATACTCCTCCTCCTCCTCCTCCTCCTCTTCCTCCTCTTCCTGCTCTGTCTGCTCGACATGAGCCTCCTGAGTGAGGTGGGCCTCCTGGTGGAGGCAGGTTTCAGTGCTCGCCTGCAGCGATAACAGAATGCAGTTAAATACAGGTGTGTTGTTGCTCTATTAGTCTGAAGCAGAGGCAGTGATGTATTTTGTAGAAAGTTTTATCAAAATATATACAGGAAGTGTGTGGTTAACATGAGCTGCAACATCCATAGTGACTTGAGAAACCAACAAAACTGCATAAAGTGTAAAATCATTACCATGATAACAAATAATATACAAATGACTTTAAATATTTACTGTATTTAAGCTCATTAAGTGTTTTTGGTTGAGCAGAACAGCAGACATTGATAACTATCATGACTGGACAAAAACAGTAACATGCCACACATGCAAGTAGGCGCAATGTCCAGTGTTTACAAAATCTTTATCTTGCCATTTTTTTTTTAAGGAACAATAATTAAGTTATTTACAGTTTGCTGTGAAATGAAAAGTTATGAGAGCTCAACAGGCTGCACCTGCAGTGGAAGCAGCAGGTTACATTTGGGAAATCATGGTTCCATCGTTGTGAAGTGTGATTTGCGATTGCAAATGGTTTTTTTTTATCATGGTTTATTCATTTTTCATTTCAAAATAATTTGACCACTAGTATTTTCCAATTTCAAAGCAGCCGACACATTTGAACACACAGTATACCTGGTTGTCCTCGTGTCGTTTCTCTTCAGCCCGGGCTTCCTGGTGTAGCTGTTCTACCGCCACATCTGTCCCACTGACCAGAGTATCCACTGAGAGAGCTGTCTGACAAAGCGCAGAGTCTCTTCCCTTACACTTCTCATCTTCTTCCTCTCCCTCATCTTCCATCTCCAAAGCCTCTGCTGCTTCCTCCACGTCCCCCTGCTCCTCCTCCCTTTTTGCCTCCTTTTCCTCTGCGAGACCTAAATCTCCTCCTTGCTGCTCTGCGGGCTTGGGCTGATCCATTTCTCCAGCTGTAGAGGGGTGCAGACCATTGCCTTTGGTTGAAGTGGTATGACCCACCCCTCTCTCTGCCTCTCCTCCCTCCCTGTCACTGCTCTGCTCTTCAGTCAGCTGACAGCCACAGGGATCATCCCTCTTTTCTACCTCGCTCTCTGAGTTTTCTCTGTGCTGATCTGAAACGTCAGGGAAACTGAGCTTATCAGGCAAATTATCAAAGGTTATGACTGAGTCACTGATCTGACGACGGGAGGAGTCTTTGGCTATCTGCTCTGCCCCTCTGTCAACCTGGTGGCCTGGATGAAAAAGAGAAATAGAAAGTGGAGCAGGAGAAAGGGTTTTGACCAAGAGGTACAAATGTAGAGAGAGAAAAAAAGAAAAATAAGCAAAATTTAGTGCTTAAGACAGAACTCTGCCCTGCATGGTGCAGTTTAATAAAAGTGACGCATTTAATCCATGTGGGCCAAACTTTCTTTCTTTACATCATTTCTACTCAGTGAATCATACACTCGCACGATCAGGATCACAAACAGAAAGCTGCGCCCAGCTGCATTTACACAAGCATTACTATAATTATTGCTTGAAAATTAAGTATGAAGTAGTGTGAAATTTTTCCGACAGTAAAACTGGAAGTTATATTTGTAGATCCTACAAATCTACAAATACATGGGGAAAAAAAACAGTCAACTCTAAACAACACATGTGCTTTAAAAGTCAATTTTGCTACAATGAAAGACAACACTGGTCCATTAAGGTCCAGTGTGTGGTCTAGTCTGTATTTACTATGTGGCTTTCTAGTCTTAATGAACACTCGCAGCCTTTCACATAATTGTTTTAACATTGCCAGCTAGTTAGACTTTCAGGTCATTCTGCTTTCATTGTGGTTTCAGCATGTCCAGCTAAAGTGACCTAATGTTGCATTCAGTTAATTTGGAAAGTAGTGTGACAAGTGGACAGCAGCTTTAACCACACATCTCTGTGTATACATTAAACCTTATACTTAAACATATACTGTACATACAATTCTACTCTGTTTTGGTTTGTCTGAATCCATGGATCACATCAAACCCCACAGACTGAAACTACATGTACATGTACAACTATTTTTCTAACATGTACACATATGTATAAAGGGCTGGGTATTGATTAAAAAATGTCAACAGGGTATATTTATGGATCTTATATACAACAATTTGACATTGAAAGACAGCATATTTTCATTAGTTGATAAAGAGGAACTTAAATACCCAGGCGATACCACAAAAGTACTGAAGTTAGATACAATCATTAGCTAGCAAACTAAAGATGTCATTGTACAGTACACCTACACATTTTACTGTGCATACGACAATAAATCATTAGTCATTACTAAACGTGTATCTGTTTAGTTAAAGTGAATGTTAATTCTATCAACTGTAAGATCTAAAGAAAACAGAAAAAGCTGGTAAGTGGATGTTTACCGAGTTTGTGCTTGTTGGCCAAGTTTAGCAAACATATAAAATCACCATCACGAGTCACAGTCACTTATGCCGCATTAACTCACCTGAGGTACATGAAGGCAGTGAATCACTTTCTTCTGTAGGCCTCAGAGAGTCCAGAGATGAACACTGCATGCACACACACACACATATACTGTATTATTATATAAATACATTACAACATTTGCATACACTACATTCACTTTTCTGTCTCACACAAACACACAACCATACAATACAAATAATAATGGTTGTCTTACCGCAGCATCACAACCACTTGGCCTATGAAGAGAAGAGAAGACAACGGAATTAGACTAGTCAAGTCTTTGGTTAATATGTGAAAGTTGTTTGACCCTTCTCTGCTAGTCTTTCAATCTAATATTAGCACCAAGCCATTTCCAATGCTATTACAAGTGTGCTTGCGTGTGTGTGTGTGTGTGTGTGTGTGTGTGTGTGTGTGTGTGTGTGTGATTGAGGTGAAACCTTAGCAGTGTGAAGGCTCAAGTGTCTGAAAGTGCAGCAGCAGCAAAGAACCATATGTTTTAACTATCAGTGCTGCAGTGTTCACCAGGGACCACACTGCACTGACCTCCATTAAACAACCTGTGTCCCCAACCTTGACCATAACCAGTTCATTCCCAACCCTAACCTTAAACTAACCACAACTCAAAATTTGGTCCTTAACTTAAACAGTTCCTCAAAAATGAGGTTCTGCTCTCCATGAAGACTACTGGTCCTGACAAGGTCAGTGTTTATGCTAGAAAACTTCCCAAAGAGGTAACACAACACAAGTACAAACACACAAAGCCACACACACACAAACACCTTATCTCATTATGTGCATGAGACAAGATAAAATGTTTAACTAGGATTCAATTTATCTTTGTGTTTTAAAATCAATGTTTTCTATATTACTGCAATAACTAATATCAAATATGTCGCCACACATTCAACAAATGAAACATCTTGTTTATATCCTAAATAAATAAATACTAATACTACTACAAATCCTAAACAGAAACTAAAACTAAAAGAAACAGTCTGACAGAGAGAAAAGGGAATATGTTCCCTAGGTCCTGGAAGTGAAGCCAATGCAGTGGTGCCTGAAACCTGTATTCTCTTAAATGGCCATCAGGGGGCGACTCCACTGGTTTGTATACAAGTCTATAGGTAAATGTGTCTTGTGACTGCTTGCTGCAAAGTATATGATATCAGTGACTAGTTTTGGATTTTTTGTGATTGAAAACTTATGTCTGACTCTGGTAAGAAACTAAACAAATATTTTGCAGCAGTTTGTTGTTTAAAACCTTAAACTATGTTACGGTCAAGTCAACAGAACAGTAATGTACACATAACACATTGCCAGTTGTTTTTTTGTTTTGCACTCAAAGATACAAGAACACACAAAGAGTACACAAACATGCATGCATGCATACTAACCGACTGTGGGTCTGGCAGATATGTGTAAGAGGGTCCAGATGTTGTGTTGCCAGGTCTGACGAAGTCCTTTCACACTGACTCTCTGAGGGAGAAACGCATTGTTAAGAGCTTCCTGAGCTCCATTATAAGCAACGCAAACATAAATACAACATCCATCATCATCATAAATGTTTCCTGATGCAATTTACATTATATGTGCAACATTAAATATACATTAGTAAGTTCAATAGAACGGAGACAGATGCTGCAGTCTTACTGCAGTGTAATTTTGAAAGATGGAAAATATCAAGTAACCACTACTTAATCTCTATATGTAGACACCGCATATGAATATGCAAAATCTATAGGTGTGGGATAAGATTTTTGGTTTGTGGTTCTAGAAACTGGAAACTGGCCCGTGTGGACAGCAAAGGTTATGGAACACATTGACAGAAATGCATCAGATGATGTCTGTGTGCATATGTGGAGAGCTGTTAGTACAGAAATGGACGTGTGGGCCCAGATATTTGCTGTTTGCCTCAGAAGCCTCAAAAGGATAATATGCAGCCAGACAATAACAGTGATGGGCTCCAAGTTTGTCCAGTAATAGGCTTGTGTTTATCGGCTATAATAGGATATTTAGTTTATCTCATAGCCTAGGATAAACTAACAGTAATATAACGATACAGTAGTCATACTATAATTGATAAAAAGATCAAATGCAAGGATTTGGACGCGTTAATCCATCTGCCAAACCCTGCTGTCAACTTTTTTTTTCTTGTCATGAGCGCCATCATGAGGAGTCATTAAGTAGTTATGCTGGTGAGTCCACCACCAGCACCAGCGGACCTCATGTTGAAGATAAAGCAGTTAGCACTCGTCTGCCTTTGCAGCATGAAGACCAGGGTTCACTACCCAGTCAGAACAAGGGCCATTCTGCATGGAGGTTGCATGTTCTCCCTACGTGTGAGTAGATTTCTCACAGGTCTGGACAACGATATTTTACCATGTCAATATTTTGTCCCACACTTAAACTTAAATATTCACTTTGGTTGTGAATGTGTGTGTCTAATGTACTTGTGTTGTGGTTCATGTGTGTTTGTTACCCCACTGCTGCTGTAGTATATTCAGGTTGTCCAGTAACCTCTGGTGATAGAGTCTCTCTAGATGGATGCACCATAAAGCTCGC
This sequence comes from Solea solea, assembly GCF_958295425.1. Taxonomy (NCBI): domain Eukaryota; kingdom Metazoa; phylum Chordata; class Actinopteri; order Pleuronectiformes; family Soleidae; genus Solea; species Solea solea. The sequence goes on from NC_081138.1 coordinate 22,324,226, forward strand.
TGGTCTGAACAACGCAAGTTAAGAAACACACTACCTAAAACACACACACACACATGGCTCTACACGGAACTGCTTGCTTTATAACTGCAGCAACTCGAAAACCTGGGTTTTTCATCAAAAGTAAACAGAGAAAAACTGAGAACGACAAAAGAACTCAAAGAGCAACAACAGAGGAGGGGCAGAGGAAATCTAATGAGAGCAAAGGATAGAGGAAGAATTGCTTCAGGATGGTGCTTCCCTCATGTTTATGGATAAGAGCAGCCAAAACACAGTCCTTCTCTGAAAAGCCCCAATGCTTTCTCTCTTCCTCTATCTCACATTCTATACATGCATAACATAACTAAGCGTGCTTTCTCCTCTGTTGAGCTCTTTCATTACTTCCCTCCCACCGTATCTCCTCCCCTCTGATAATACCTCTCACAAATTCCAATTCCATCTCAAGCTCGCTCTACATATTTTTCGTTTTTCCCCATTCAAACACTCCCCTCCCCTCCTCCCACTCTACGCTGTACTTTATACTTTGTACTGTGTCTCAGACGTGGACAACCAGATGAGTTGTGAGTGTAGCTGTTCACATCCTTAATGTGTATTTTACTGTGCACAAGAGACAGTGTCAATAAGAGGCACACCACAAGACTATAAATGTTAATTTAAAAAAAAAAAACAAAAAAAAACATAGCAACACTGGAGGTGACCAGCTCGAGCAGCGATAACGGCCGTGACTCCTTTAGCAATAACATGTGACATGCTTAAATTAATGACATCCTGATAATGACTGTCAGTTTCTCCTTCAGCCAGTTAACTTCCATTCATGTTATTAGTCTGATGAGTTATGTTATATATAATCTTATACGAATCAGGGTGAAGTATTTTGTCCCACTTTCCGTACAGAATTTACCTTAGAAAAAAAGAGAACTGGAGTCAAACTTGCAAAACAATATTATACCGAGTAAATCAATCCCATGAATGGCTTTTATGAGTGTGGACAGTCATTTCTGTTTACTCACTGCAATCATTTGTCACCTTTCAGGCGTGGCAGAAACATAGTTAAGTGTTATTGCCCGACATGTCAACAGGAATAAATGTTAATCCATCTACCTTCCCTACTTTTACCTCCGCCTCTGTGTGTGTTTTCTCTGTTTCACCTCCTGCAGTTCTCTTAAAATCAGTTCACGTTCCTTTCCACTCTTCTTCAGCATGTTCTTTATGTCTTGGGTTCTTTCTTTTTTTTTTCAAAATAACTCCGACAAAGTGTAAAGGCAGTCATACATGACGTAATCTTCTTTACACCACCAATCCCTTCAGCTCTTTTGGTGAAGTGTGTTAAATAATACAGATTCAATAAAGAAAAACACTTGTTCGGACAAGAACGAGGCTGCATGGTAAGAACAAAGATGGCAAGTATATGACATATTTTGCTTAAATTACAATAACTTAGCACGCACCATCTCAAACACACACACACACACACACAGTAAGAATAGCGATAAGGATACAGTCTCTGTGAAGGACAAAGGCCTCGGCAATCTGCAAAGACAAGAAGATCAGACATTTTAATAAAACATGTGCTTTTATTACCTCAACTATAGCGTCATGTAGGGCTTATTGATTGTTAATCAGTCAATAAATCAACTGTCAACAAATGGTGTGACCAGCTTTTATGTTCTCTTCTCCTCTATGACAGGCAACTGAATATGTTTGGTTTGTGGACAAAACAAGATTTCTGAGGACATCATAATTTTTAAGGTTTGGGAAACAATTGTCCTTCCATCTGACATTGCATAGACCAAACCACCAGAAAATAATCGATAATGAAAAAAAATAACTACAAGTCGCAGCTCATAAAACCAGTTATGTCACTGAAACTATCAGGAACCTAAAAAAACGGACAGGAACTCTATTCATCATGGCTGATGAAGACCATTCAAACGCTGGCAGAATCTGACACTATCACAAGATCAACTCTAAACAGGGCTGAAACACAGTCACTCTATACCCACTTTTACAGCATAATCAGTCACTGTGACTGAAAGCCTTAATATGATCTCAGAAACATAAAACCAAAGTTAAGCAAGGCCACTAAATTTAGAGGAGAGTGACAAATATATTTAGTGTGCGATTGAAAATAAATGAGACCGAGGTCGACACAATACCTCTATTCTGCAAGTGTTGCTTTCATGCTGCTTAGCAGATCACAGGACAAGAGTGTGTGTGTGTGTGTGTGAGAGAGAGAAAGTGAGAGAGAGTGAGCGGGGGAAAGGAGGGCGCACAGGGCTCTCACATTTCTAATGAAGTCAAGGCTACTATGACGTGCGAATCACCTCTTTATAAAAATGTGCTTCAGATAAAAGTTGGAAAAGAGCTTAAATTTGTTTTAGTTTTTAGTGCAGTTACACATCTCTCACATTACAGGGGAGACAAAGTGCAGTACAATTTAATGGTTTTTTGTTTGTTGTTTTTCCCCAAAAATATGACAACAGTGAAAATGTGAAAATCAATATACTTATAATTTATGACTAAGTCTCAAGCAAGAGGATATTTCTGATTATGACACATTATCTCTGTCACATTAAACACTTTTAAACTAAAAATGATTAATAATATTAAATAAAATACACTATTTACATAATAGATACTTTTTTTTTTGTTAAAATCAATAACCAGAGCGTGTTCTCCATGAAGTCCAAACAATGTGTCCCTTCATTGCACTTCACTTTCCGCTGTTCATTTAATCTAATCATTGTCATTGGCTTAGCTTCTAAACTTCAGGTCATTTGTATCTCTCTCTCTCATTTTATTTCAATTTCAACTACACTGGTTCATCTTACGTTGACTGGACGCTACATCTGTACATGTAACAAACTCAGAGTCATATTTTCACATAAATATTCATTTAAAATGTCAATCAAAGTAACTTTGATATAATTAGTGTAACATATTCACTGTTGACATTATCATGACTAAGCACATAAACCTAGTCCCACTATGGCACTGATTCCTTTACAATCTATATTTACCAAACTAAATCACAGCGTGAGATATTACAAAGTATATTTTGATATTTAGACAAGGGCCTTGCATTGTGGAGGCTGCCATGTTGTTTCTGCAAACAGACAATGTGTGTATTTCCCTTTAGAAGTGGAAGCTTTGATCAAATGAAGAAGAACATAATTAATCACTTTTGGAACACAAAGGCCACTGTAGTTGTAGTTGTCATTTCACATTTCTGCATGTGTGTACGCCGTTCTGTTCATACTAAACGAGGGTCTACGTCTGTGTAGCGTTCCGTGCATATGTGCCTGATGTCACATCCCATTCCAGTGCAGGCTAGTTATCACCAGAAGTTGTGATAAATTGCTTGTATTTTATTTCTGGTGACTTTTTTCACTAACGTGTTGTCTCTTTTGACCAAAACAATAGTGCGCCACTAAGTGGACTGCAAAGTACAGGGAGCATGCACAGTCGATGTGTATGGTCGTCCATTAAGGGTCCATGCGGACCACCGTGGAAAAGGTCACACATGATTAAATTTAAGTCACACACACCCTAGCAGACCTCTCCACACACACAGAGACGCTGAAAGGCATGACTCAGCCTTTGAAGAGTCTCATCATTAGATGGCACTAATTCTTACATACTAGTCCTTAAAGGACAGAGGCATCATGATGGGGCATGGGAAATAAAAACACCCAACATACATTCACTGTTTTTCTTTTTTTTTCTCCCACACACCTGTCTACCTGAAAATTAGCATCAGGTGTGCCTGGTCATAGTGTAGATAAATCAAGTTGACAGTAATATTCACACACCCTGTAACATACATGTTCAGTCATGCAGATGTGTGTGTCTGTGCGTGTGTGCGTGCGTGTGTGTGTGTGTGTGTGAGAGAGAGAAACAAGAATAGCGACAGCCTGTGATTTTCATGCAGTGTACATGTTTGAGTGCACAGACCCTGCAGACACCCTTGCCCCAGGGTTCAAATTGATCTGATGACAGGGTTGTGTGGATAACAGTGATTTAATGAATAGTACAAAAACAAGGCTTTAAAAGAGACTACAATGACAGAAAGACACAGAGAACGCAATTCTGAGAAACATTAAAGCAAACAGTGTGTACGCATTTGTGAGTGCAGAGACACAGCTTGTAGTGTGTGTGTGTGTGTGTGTGTTTGAGTGACAGCTGACCTGGTGAAGGTAATGAGGAAGGTGAGAGTCATCCCCTCTCTGTGCCAACTGCTCAAGGGCCTCCAGTAGAGCAGGGCTTGGAATACTCCCACGTGGGCAGGTAGAAACTGACAAACACGAGGAAGTCATGGGTCCTGTGGTGAAGGTGGATTCTGTCCCAGTAGATGTAGGCCCTGTGGTGGAAGCACGGGCCGTAGTTGGTGCACACATGGTCGTGGAAGAGATGGATGTGTTGAGACTTGCAACTGTGAATGTCTCTGCAGTAGAGGTGATAGGTCCTGCATGTGAAGTGTCAGGCTTGTGGTTGCAAACAGGCTCTGAAGATGAGGTAACGTGTACTACAGCAGAGTCTGTACTTTTTGCTTCGGTGATACACTCCGGCTGCGTTGGACTGGTGGCCTTTGTGTCTGTGGTTGTAGTTAGTGGATTAGACTTTAAAGGCCCCGTGGTGAAGGAAACTGACACATCAGGGTCCACTTTGACGTCACTGCGACTGAAGTCCACCGGACTGATGGGATATGAGGATTCTGGGCTGATCACTGGAATGACAGGGGATGTGGGCTCAGGACTGGTCCCAGGGCTGAAGGGATATGGAGTCTCCAACAGACTGCCTACAGAGTGAAAGAGAGAGAAAGAGAAAACAGAGGTCCACACAGCAGAAACAGTTACTGCAGTGGAACAGACATGTGTGCAGCCTTCACTCAAGTCTCACGACATCAGTGGTACAAGTCTCTTTTTACAACTCGCACTTAATGAAGCATTTCCATGATATTTAGGGTTTATGCGTCATATCATATTTTCCTTTTTAGTGTCACAGAGATACCAGTATTGGATCAGCTCACCCCAAACAATGATCATGCGCAAACCCTACCAAGATGACAGCTGTCCAAAAAGCCTGAGGACTAGTATAAAGAAGGTTTGATACAGATGTATCTGGGACATAATCTAGAGTGTTTTCTCAGTGGCATGGGTCTTTGAGTCTCAGATGTTTGAGTATTCCACAACATTAAATCCAGTCGGGAGCCAGGTCCTCTCTGCTAATGATGCACAGCAGATCTACGATTCAGCATTTTAAAACCAACAACAACAACCACCTGTAATACTACAAATTAAATGAATCTTTAGATTTTGGAAAGCACTCAGAGAGCACAAACCTCCACTTAGGCTGCTCAGTTTCCCACAGTTTAAACACTCTCCTACCTCCCAAGGATAGGAATGGTTTAACAAAAAACATCCTGTTTCCTTATTTGTGTCCAGATCACCACCAAAATAATAATTTCATCAAATAATTAATTTACATCAAACATGTCCTTTATTTTTTTTTTGTTATGCCGTTCACAGATAGATAAAGGTAAAGAAAATATAACCTCCTTTGCAGAGGTAATCAAATGAGTGGACTCTCCTGCTATGAACATTTGTTGCTTTTAATTTACAAATGAATGGAGAGAACAGCCTATGAGAAAACGCTGTTTGTTTACAAAAAACATTGTCTGTTTGTGTGTAAGTATAACCATGTGTGTTTGTGTACATCTGAGCCTCTACAACACAGTTTTGTTTGTGTCTCACAAAAAGAAATGTGGTGTCGTGTTACAGGTTACAATGACTGGGCAAAGACAAAGACTTCTTCTCATGTCTTGTTCCTTCTCATTGTCTCTGGCATTCCAATGGCATTTCCCCTCGCCATTTAATTTTTAAATTCTTTTGTGTCCATCCAGCTACTTTATTCACTTTTTTTCATGTGATCAGAATCCCCCTATCACGCTGACCTCAGTCTAAACTGGTGACCACTTAGGAACGCACAAAAGGTGCAGTGAGTCAGCCAAAGTTTGACCAGAGGGTTAACCTTTATTACACTGCATCTGGGACTATCCCCATGAAACCTAATGTTTTCATTTAAAAAAAAAAAAAAAATCAATTGAAGGATATTTAAAACAAAGTTGCTGAATTATGAAACAGCCAATATTAATTAAAAATCTCATAATGACATACGTCACATCTTGCAACATCATCCCATTTAATATTATACTTAAAAATTAAAAAGCAACAGGATTGTGTGATCTCAACATCCATTTATTACAATAATTCTAACTTTCAATGTTTGCATAAGGCATGAATGTTCTTACCAGTTTCTGAATATGAAGAATCAGTCATGGGAGTGTCTAGAGACTGGCAGTGGATCAGACTGCTCGATTCCTCCTCCTCATCATCTTTCATCATCTCATCAAAGTCTTCCTCCTCTGAGTATCCTTCCCTACCCTCGTCGTCCTCCTCATTCTTCCCATTGTTGCTGAAGGAGTTTTTCTGGATGAGCCTGCCCCCTCCCCCCTCCTCACTCTGACTCTGTGTGAGCGTCTTTGTGTCGTTGAGGTTTCCAGATTGAGCAGTGACATGTTCTGTGTTGGGAAGGTTATCGCAGAGGTCAACCCCGTCCACAGGCACTTGAGACATTACTCTGCCCTTTATCTCAAACTGACCTGGAGGTTAAAAAATATTTTCAAGTTAAACATTTGAAATTACAGTGAATTAGAGCAGCACAGAAAAGGAATTTCTAAACACTGCCAGCATCTTTACATGTTCTTTCACCACCACCACCACCCCTGTATTGCCCATTTACAATAAGCATTTACACAGTCATTCAGCTTTGGTCTTATTACTATCCAATAGCTCACAACACTTCATATTAATGTCTTCTTGTCCCTGCCAACTGCTCCCTGCATCAAAGAGAGCACTCTTCACCTTCTGCTGTGCAAGAAATTAGATTTGTGTTCCAATGGTCTGCTATATGTTGTAAATCCATCTTTTAACATTAGGGGTGGGTCAAAATATAGATTTGGCACTCTAAAGTAAACAGTCTCTGCCAGCTTCCCGCGCCACGGGTCGCTACGTGATGTCTTCTTCTCTGAAATGAATGAGGGAAACTTGGGCAGAAGTTACCTGCCTGAAGAAGAGGGAGTTTACAGCGGGATAATGGCAGAGAAAGCTATATTCAGAGATGCACTTTGTTCTCTATGTTGAGAATAAATAGAGAAATGGATATTTACTTTCTTCAGTTAGACAGATATCGTGCTGTATTGCTATATGATTGTCTTGCAATATATTGAATTAACACAAAATCGTTGCATCGTAGTCCCTCAGTGGGGAAATTGTCACAGCAGCAATATAGAAAATATAAAGGTAATAAATAATAAACTTGCATTTCCAAGAAAGTACAATATAGAAAGATACTAGCTAAATACTATAAAAAAAATAATGTACATTATAGACAGTTTCCAGAATATATACAGTATGGGCTTGATATTTACAGTATAAACAATGAGTGCTTGATTTGACAGCGTTCTTAGAAGCTTGTGCATTTTCAACATTAGACAGTTACATTAATTTAATCATGGCCAAAATGTTAATCATGATAAAAACATGATTGTGCAACCCTACTGAGTGTTCATGTTTATTTTTAGAAAATCCACTCCCTAATCACATGCGCTTCTTAGTGTTTTCAACCATAGTCCCACTGTATGTAGCCATCCTGCTTTACTAGCCCTATGGAGCTGTCATACTTCTGCCTTGCATCACTCTGTGCAGCATGGGAAAGTCACTGAGGAACAGGACAGCCAAATACCACTGAGAAACAGAGAGACAGCCATGTGGAGCTGTTAGGGTTCCTGAGTATTGTGTGAACTCGTTTGACAATAGTTGAGACAGAGCAGACATTTGTTTATATTTAAAAGTTATGCACTACAGCTTTATATGCTCACCACCATGATCCATTGGACTCCACCCTCACAGTGTTTGACCTTTCAGGCTGAATGTCAGTCCTGGCTGCTTAACAAGCCCTGAGACAAAAGACACACAGATACAAACAACTGATGTAAAAGTATAGGAGACACACATAAAGTCAAACCTCACTCAAAGGGAGGGACACAAAACAAGTTAGGCATGATTCCCTCTCTGACAAACCTTTGGGCTTAAACAGATAACAAAACAAATGCCATCCCTTCAGTCCTGCCAACATGTTTACTCCAGCGGAATGGACAACAACCAACATTTTCACACACACACACACACATATATGTGGCCTCAACAGTTATAACAGAATTAAATCAACGCATTCTCTGAAAGCACAAATTAATCTGTCAATGACTAGATTTATTGCAGTTTGCATCAGATTGTCCAGGCATACAAACTGGTAAATCAGTATACAGCATAAACCAGAGTTGTGCAATAAAGTGTGGTTTTGTGCTTCTTGCTGCCAAACTTGAAGCCTGGAGCTTTCCATCTGATTTGTATTAAATGCTTTATAACACAAGGTATGTTAGTACATACATGTAACTATGATAACTGCAACCGTATTTTAATTTGTAAATATGCAACACAAATGTTATTGTCACCTAAAAAGACCTTTATGATGCAGATAAGTGTTCCTCAAAACTGTTTTGATAAAACAAAAAAGAGCTTTCACTAATTTCGGTGATATTTTGACAAACAAAAAACACAAGTAGACAGAAGCCTTTTACTGGTTTTCCATTCCCCGAAACAGCTGCAGTTCAAAGTGAAAAAATAAAGCCGGGACAAATTCTACCAGCACAAATTTGGTTGTTTGTGTACATTTTATTATCTATGTACTTATAATTATTCTAATAAATAGCCACAGAAAATACCTTGGGACCAAGCCTGCTGTCTTCTATGGGATGACATAATCACCTTGCATCAGAATATGTGTCATACCCCAATGGAGCGAAAACCCTGGTTTCCAAGATATTAGCGGGTATTTGAGATGAAAACAGAACCAAGGACAAAACCAGAGTCTAATTACTACACACTAGGGATGTCCCTCTGGGAAAATAAGCAGTGCATGACAAACAATAACTTCTTCCAGATTACATGGACAAGTGTGTATGTCAAGACTTCTATATTATGCTCTTTTTAAATCTACTGTTTTCCTCTCCACTGAGTCATCTATCCTCTCCTCTTTTTGTCTGTTCCCTACTCAACAGCGGGCCATGAATAATGAAAGATGGCAGGTTTTTCAGCCAAAAGGACAAACACAAAGGTGGAAGAAACAGACCCTGTCCTCCTGTGAGAGGCCACATGACACGGACTGAATGAGACATGCTGAGGGACAAGCAGCTTCTGTTTACAAGTGCATACCGAATACATATGAAGTTAGAATGTAAGAGCCATTTTAGTTGTTTTTGGAACCTCCCACCACTTAGCAGGAGGACATGCTCTCCATTGGGCAAAGGTGACATACCGTTTGTTATATTAGGTTTAGACTGAATAATTGTTTGGGGTTTGATTGAAGCAGCAAAAAAGACACTACAAGAATTAACGACATTCTAAGTGTTTTCTGTCATTTGTATCCATCAGGCTAACCCTGCAGATCTGCAGGAAAATGACAAACAGCAGTTGTCACTTCCTCCATCACAGACGACGTTTCCAAAACCTTCACCTGATTATTAGTGACATCAGTTTTCTTAGTGTCACACTGTCACATATATGATTTACAGTCTTAAATAAAAAATGTGAATTGTAAGTCAATTTTGAAATACGTAAGTGGAGATTGCTGCTTTATACGGTTCAGGTACATACATTTTTTTTAAGAGCACGCTTCTTGACAGGTTGCTTTCGTGAGTGACACTACAGCCTCAACCGCTAAGCTAAGCCATGCTATGCTGTGCTAAAATAATAAATATCCTAAAGCAGGTGTCATACAAATAATACTGAATATTAGAAGCGATAACCATAACGCCACTGCCACACGTCACTTAACGCAATAATGAGTGAGTGACATGAGCGTTCTTGTGGCTAGCTAACGTGAGCTAGCCGTGTAGACACATCTGGGCAGAACACCGCGGAGAGAAAACCTTCAAACATACGCTTTCGTTTGCTTGTCGTAGAACGCGACAGTTCTCGCGTCAGTGAAGCTTTTCTGTTCCCGCGATTCGCATTAACAACGAACAGATACTCACGGCTGAAGGTCTTGTCTGAAGGTAAAAGCTCGGGCATCACACACACCTTGCTGTGGATGTTGTTGTGCTGACTGTAAATCTGACCGCCAGGGGGCAGCGTTGCTACTAGAGCTGTCACTTGGCCTACACTGTGCTGCTGTCGCCATCTTGTGTCGCTTCATTGTTAGTACTTGGATTTTGTTCCACAAAAGCATATTTTCATTATAGCTGTGTTATTTACACCAAAAAAAATTTAACATTAGAGGGCAGTAAAATGTCTAGTATTAATTTGTCCCTATACTATACTTTCCATGGTAATGTACTACAGGTTCCTTCCTCCACTTATGAGATGCTACCAAATGGTATGCTAACCAAATCTATTGGACTGAACAGTTTCAAACGTGGAGGTAAATCTGTGGTCAAATCCATTGTTTCTACAAATATAAATATACAGGTCCAAAAATATGGGATTACTACAATTGTAAATGAAAATTAGCTGCAGTTGTAGTTTGTAGCTGCACCCAGCCACATTCTAAAGAGCTGTATTACAGTATACTGTGTATTTGTACAGATGTATTGCTTCCCAGCAATTTGGCCAATTTTCACTGTATCCACTAACCCACTTGTATTCCACCTATTAAGCAGAGCACCTATGGTGCAAGCATGGAGTAAAACAAGTCAAATCAAATAAATTTCTACATCAACTCAACAGTCAAAACTCTGATTTATTCATTTGTTTAAATATTATAAGACACACAGCTTATACTCTTCTTAGAGACATAACATTTTTAAACATGTACAAAGATTATGCATTCACAAGGAAAATGCAAAAATTACACAAATCTATACAGTGAAAAACTTGAATTCTTTGAACAATCCTGTCAGCGGTGCAGTTACTGCACTAATAATCCCCTCAAGATGTAAGTTTGGAAAATAACCATGAGATACATGCTGAATTGTTACATGACACATTTTATAGCCTCCTTGGACATGCTGCCATTTTGTGTTAAATGGTTTAGCTACTTGAAGACCTTTATTTCTTTCTCATGATAGAAAGTGGATTGCTTACAAAAAGGAACCTTTACAGAAGATAAAGTTTTCAAAGAACCCCCCCCGCGTTGTGTTTTTTCATCTCTCATTAACACCCACCAGGCCGCTGCAAAACTTTTCTACAAAAGAGCTATCACACTTTAAATTGATACAACAGTGTGTCATGTCGAGGTATCAATCTCCCTGGAGAGTTGATAAAACAGACTTTATTAATTCATAAAAAATAAAGTGCAGACACAGCTGAGATAAAAACGATGGAAAATATCGGTTTGCTGATAAACTGTGAAGTAATTATATTCGGGTTATCTTTATATGTGCGGTAACCCCACTAAATGTTCCCAGCTCAGTCTCACTTTCAGTCATGAAAGCATCCAGAAGTCTGAATATTTCCTTCCCTGTTGTCCTCCCTGATAAGGCAATATAAACATAATTTATTGCAAATGTTTTCACAAACTGCCAAGCTATGGGTCGCAGACCTCCAGGGTACTCCTAACGTAAAGCCAAAAATAAACCATCTTGGATATAGTATTTGACTCAAATCTTGATTCAGGGGAATCCTGGTTCTTTTCATAATTTCAGGCTGTGCAGTCCAGGCTGTGCCAAATTAAATAACAATTTCTATGCATGTCCCAAATGGTACCACATCTTTTATTTTAAGATTATACCGTTGTTATACATATGAGTATGTATGTACATTTTTGTGATGTAATTTCATGATTCGCTTCATGTGACCATGGATTTTACCCCCAACCTTCCCTCTGTGTGTTCTCCAGAATCTCCTCATAGAGCCAGCTCTGTGTAAACTGCTTGCTCTTGTCCATCAACTGGAACAGTTGGAGGTATTCCTCTGGATAAACGTAACCCGTCAGAATGTCATCCGGCATTCCCACTTCAGATAACAGCTTACTCCCACTATCCGGTGACCACAGGCTATGGAGGGGGAAAAAGCACCAAAGAGGCAGATGTTTGGTTTATTTGACAATTGTTACTAACTGCTATCAGGAAATGACACATTTTTTTGTCTGCATGTCTACTACTTACTTCAATCGGTCAATGAGCTTGACCTTCCTCCTAGCCAGACACTGTTTGACCATCATCAGCAGAGTTGAAGCATTAGAGGGAGTGAGGCCTCCAGAGAACAGATCAGCCCTTGGACGCAGACGCACCAGGCACATGTGATCATTGGGAATCTGAGGGAAAAAACATGTGAAGGATGGAGGAACAAGACATTGTATTACACCAATTATTACTGCTTTTACCTCCTTCTCATATTCTCTTATTTTCTCGCATTTGTTCATCAAAATAATTTTAAGTTAAATGGTCTAATAATCATTTTAAATGATTAATTTTAGTTCATATCAATGATCATGTAAGATTTTAGCACTGGTGCTCAATAGTCTAGCAGCAGTAGTGTCACTGCTGAATGAAATTTGGGGAAACAATGGGTAATTTATTACAACTTCTTCCAATAGCACCATGTCATAAACTGAACTCTGCCCTGCACTGGATGGATGGAAGAATATGAGCGGTAATGTTAAATCATTTGAACCAGAAGCATCTATGTTCAATAGCAGGCAAAAGACAGCCTTTTAAAAAAACACGATACGTTTTAAAGAGAACTTGACAGATGACTATACATGAGCAATAAATATGCCATTAAGTTGAAGGCACAACATTCAGAGTCGGAGGTATTGGACCTGGGAAAGTCTCCAAAAATGTTTCATGGTGGCCTCTTAAATACAAAAGGAAGTTTATCAACCAGATTTTATATTTTAGCATGAGGCTGCAAAAGTGAGGGGTCTGAAAACTTTCCACATGACCTGTCCAGGAGTAACAATTATTGTATTAGCGCTCTTCCTTACCTTTCCTTTTTTACTAGATTTTGACATCACAAATGACTCCCTTGGCTCCTGCAAAGACAACAATGAGGAGTGTGTGATATAACAAGGTTTCTATGTTTTCAATGTGAAACTACAGTTTAAATCCCAGACATACTGGTTTTTTCTTTTTTTTGCCAACCTCTCTCATACCTTGTGTAATAGTTCAATATCACAGGCCATCTGCCAGAGGACACTGAAGGCTCTGTAGTTCAACATGTTACCTGGACGTGCCATCAATTTCTGAAAGAGACATACAGAGATATCAGATAGTTAGTTAGATAAAGAAGTGTAAATCTGAGCTGACAGAATGTGTGAGGATAGATGTTAAAACTTTATCGTCACACAGACAAAACCACATGCTGTTTTCCTGTTAGAAAAGACAGTTTAACAACAAGGTAAAGTGGTCAAGTCAAATGGATGGAATGCACAAACAACCCCACTTAAAAATGTAAGAGGCAGTCACTCTTTTACCAGGTATTCCATCTCACTGATGAAGAAATTGAGCTCTATTCTTCCGTATCTGTAGACAGACAGCCTTTCAAACAAAGCATAAACCGTCTTCAGCAGCATGCTGCGCTCCTGATGCGGGGCCAGGATACCAAACACCTTCACTGGTATGTCTAGGTAGAGTCACATACACACATGAACACACTCTTTAGAAGAATGACACACTAGACAATGCACACAACTACTTATCTTGAAGTTCAGTTTTTTCCATGTAATGTACACATAATTAGTGCTGACTGCCCTATGCTATTCTTATTCTCAACCTATTCAAATGCTTGAAACAAACTTGTGTGTGTGTGTTCCCTTTTTCTTACCATCTGTCCAGCTGGTTTCTGATATTCCCAGATCAGTGAATAATTTTTCAGAGGACGTGACAGGGGGCTTCATGTTCCCTTTGCCAAAAGGATCCATTCTGAAGTAGTCACAGTGAACCACCTCCAGCTGACCACTGAGATTACCCTCCAACTCCTGCAAAATGACATATTTTAAAAACATATTTTATTTGTCCAACAGCAATTATAAGGACAGATGATTGGTTGAGCTGTGCCTAAAAGCCTTGGGTCGTTTGTTGGCCAGAAGCAAGCATATTCATTCAAACTGTACCACAGTAAACCTAAATTCCATTCTATAGTTGAGGAGTAGATGTCCCTTTCTGTGATGTTTTTCTTCCTGGTCATTACGATATATTTGCTTTATAGCATTGTGCTTAATGTAAACATTGACACGGTATTGAAGTTCCCCACCAAATTACTCACAATTACATGCCATTTTTTTCTATTGCTATTGATATGCAAACACGTTAGGAATAAAAATAAATAGTTTGATTATTTGAAATCTCTGATACCTGTAGATCATGAAGGAAGTGCTTATCGCCTTCAAGGGCCACAACTCTCTGAGCTCCAGCATTTAACAGCGACCTTGTCAACACCCCAGGACCTGAAGACAGACGAAAACACAGCATTTTATAGTTGATGTTTCACTGGCAAGTATGACATGTTGTGGACAATCATTAATCTATCATAAAAATACATCTTATGTGTGATAATGCACAGACGCACTCAATAGAAGCATAGTTTAAGTTTTTTAAAGTGTGGTGGTATGAGGTACTGACACAAAGTGAGTGCTGACTGAGTTGTGCACCCCCTGTGCCATGAACCAGCCTGAGACAAAGAAGCATGACGTCTCTGAACACATGGCTGCCAACCGGGACACTGCCAAAATCACACATTCCAGTTTCCCCATCTGAGAAGGTTGTCTAACACTGAGATAAAGCTGCAACCATATTCATTAATAAGATGTTGCATATTTGAGCCAGTGTTGATTTTATGAGGAGAGTCTTTTGTTAAAAGGGGCTAAATTAGTTCTGCAGCCTCACCACTGTGGTCATGTCTGCTGTGTTGTACTGGGAGCCAGTCATTTGTTGATATTAGTAGACTCTGTTCTGACACAAACTACAACTCACTCGCTGCTCGTTACTTTACTAACGGTGTGTGGAAATAAAGTCAGCCCAGTGCTGTTTTCCCTGAGGCATATGGGAGCATGAAAATCCAACCGAAAACGTATTCGTTATATACAGATCTGTAGTCATCATGCAATGACCGGTTCATTCACGGACATAAAAAATTATAAATTAATGAATAATCTTGCATACACCTCTCCTATAAGTGGCTCAAAGTGGTCTTTCCTTGTGGTCTAGATGGCAGCCATGTTTTCAGTGAGAGCAAGCCTTTGTGACTCAGGCTTAAGTTTAACTATGCTTTTAAGTCTACCTTCGTAGATATAAACTTTTGTATACAAATAAATACATACCTGGGTTACAATCAAGGATAACACATTTAGCATCCTCTGGTTCTAGATGTTGTGTTACCAGTTTAGCCAGGTGTGGATCCACAATAAGGCGACTGTTCTTTTTACCGGACTGAGCACGGCGCAAATTTTCATCAACCTCCCCTAGATCCAGAAAGTCATATTGGCACAATTGACGACTTTGGCCCTAAAAAAAACCATGAACAAAACATTAATCACTAAAAAAACACCAAAATATATTGAGAAACACTTTTTTTCAAACATTAATTTTTGTGTTTTATAATTTATTCCATTAAATCAGGATTTCTATGAATGTGGGCATTTTCTCCTAAAACAAAAAGAAAAAAAAGTTAAAATTCAAATTATTTCCAATACAATTAATTTATAAAGCAGTTGTGAATGCTGTACTGTAATAAAGCATTTAAAAACAAAAAACATAAACAGGGCATTCAAGAGCCAAGAACATCTGATCTTATGTAGGTCAGCAAGGTAAGGGGGAGCAAGGCCTGTGTTACACTTGTAAACATCCAGTGACGATTGAAAATGGATCCTGTGGTGCAGTGGAGGGATGCCAGAATGGGGGACATATGTTTATGCCTTTGAATTCTTGTGAGAATGCGTGCAGCAGCATGTTGAACAAATTTAAGACAAGGGATGGAAGCCAGGCTAATCCCAACATAAAAAGCATTGCAGTAATCCAGTTAATCCTGCACTTTTCCTTCTTAGATGCTGTATGATTGTCTAGTAATTGATTATCACAGAATCTCTGCATTGTGATATCACATGTTGTATTATGATGTTCCCACCCCTAGACTCAGGTAATTTGGTGAGGGTTTATTTGTTTGTTACAGGCACAAATGTATAGAACTTGTTTATCAAAATGAGGGGTAGGTCAAAATGTCGATTTGGTGATATATCCTTGTTCTTCCTCATTAAATACATAATTGAATTAATACATACAGTTAAGCAAAACCAAAGAAAACTGCCTACCTGTAAAGCCACAGCCGACAGATTCCTGTGTGTGAGTGCTGTAGAAGGGGACGTCCTCTCCGTGTGTGACTGCTGTGAACTGGAACCAAGTGTGGGCCGACCAGGGCCAGAAGAGAGAGAGTCTAGGCTGTAGGCCCTTCTTTGAAGCACAAGAGCCGCAGGAACACAGAAGCTAAAGGGTCGCCTGTGGGCAAATGCTGCTTTATGCAAACAGGATCTGCTTCTGATGCTGTGGCAGCATACAGGGTGCATCACCAGCACCAGAGTTCTGTACATCTTGAAATTAAACAAGAGAGGTTGCGGGAGATTTAAGAACTGCTCCAAGACGTCTCAGGCTACCTGGAAGAAATGGGACGACGGAAATTTAGATGAAAAGTAATTCACTTTGACTACAGTTAACAGAAATTAATTTGGACAGGTTTGAGTATGAAAAGCACAATTACAAAATGTTTCAGTAATTATGGCTGAATTTGTCTTCCTCAGTTTCAGGCTGATGCTGGTTCACTGTCAAACTGCCCCAACTAAGATAATCTGAACACAGCAATCATTACTAATGTTATATCAGTGATACATTTGTTTTTCCTGCTAAAACATGCCCAAGCGGATCCGCATTCAATTCTGTGAGGAAAAGTCTATGTCACAGTTGTAAAGTAGTACTGTCTGAAATGTCAGCACGTGGGCAGGTAAACTCCTTAATATCTGTTAGTTTAGGCGTTCACTGTCCTTCACTTTGCAACTAGGCCTTGTCCAAAAAGGTACAAACCACAAGTCACTCTTCATGGTACAATAAACGTGTTAGTTTGCCGAGACTAATACATAATCACTGTTGTTAGCCTGGTGGCTAGTCGTACGCTAACTCCACTAAAACCTACTCTACAAATTGTGTCGGTTCACGGAAATAAACGTGTACACACCTCCTTGCAGAAAAGCTTTAATGTCCTTATCTCACGACTGTAGTGGTTTCATGGTGATTCTCCGCGGTGTAACGCTCCGTGACATTGAGCTCCCATCATCCTGACCCCTCGCTGCTTGTTTTCACAACCCTCCGCGCTCGTGCAGTTGCTGGCGCGTCTGATTGTCGTCACTGACAGGCGACATCTGCTACGACCAATCAAACAACTGGAGGAAGTTGTCATGGTCGTATGGCTTCTTCTTCTTTTTTGAGGTTTTACGCAACAACGATTTGGTGCATTACCGCCACCATCTGGTATGGAGTGTGTATCTAAATGTACTGTACTATTACTGAACAAAATAAATATTAATATACATGTATGTATATGTATGTGTGTTTTAATTTGAAATTCTGTGACAAAAACTCCTACTCCTATTTTTTTGGAATGGGTTTTTTGATGCATCTGTGTATGCTTGAATGTAACTATGATAACTGTCTATATAGGCTTGTATTGAATGGATTATGGCTCAACGTTCCTTTGTATGGCGGCTATGGCTATGGTCTATGGCGGCATCTGGAAGTATCCATGGCGGTATAGTTGACATGGGCGATAGCGACAAAGAATAAAAACTCTTTTTGTAAAGTTTTGTAAGCTATCATTTTTATGCCATGGGCAAGAGGTTTTGTGAAGTTGTTGTGGCTTATTTTGAAGGCCAGAGTTAAGGGGAAGTGAAGAATGTTAAGGTGAGGAAAGAGGATAATTTTTAGACACAGCCAACTTTCCTCAGAGCAATTAATCTTTATAGTGGGTGTCATTTTCAGATTTTTGTCCCATGAAGATACAGATGTGGGACTTTTAATTTGACATTTCTCAAAGTGAATACAGTAAAACAGATTGATTTTCAGAATATGGGTAGTCATGTCCTGAACTCAGATATGCAAGTCATTGTCAGAAACTATGGAGCAATTTATTGTTATAGCACATCCAATTTTGAGATTTGTGTCATATGCATGACAGACAGACAGACAGACGACTTTATTGATCACTTTGGGAGGTTCCCTCGGGGAAATTAACAGCTCCAACATCCACACACAGCACTGTTAAGATTAGAGTCACACTTTACAGGAGACTGGAAAGAGAAACACCCCAGGTACCAAACACCATAAAATATAGAATAGAATAAAATAAGCTAAAAATAAAGATAAAATGAAAATAAAAATCTAAAAAGTATAAAAATACAAACGTAAATGACCCATGCTATATATATATGTATGTATGTATGTATACATACATACATACAAACATAAATATATATGTACACATATATATATATATATATATACATACATACATACATATACACACATATATACATATATGCACATACATATACATACACACACATAGGTACACACACACCTACAGTTACCCCGTATTGCCCAGGGTTTTATTGCACATGTCTTTAAGGTTTTATTGCACATGTTATTATGTTGTTATTGTTGTGGTTATTGCACATTTCAGTGAGTTGTGATTATGGACAGTTGTTTGTTTAGTTCGTACTGTTTGTTTTGTTTGCCCTCCTCCCCCCCAGTGAGGAGTTGTACAGTTTGATGGCCCGGGGGACAAACGAGTCCCCCAGCCTGTTGGTCCTGTACTTTGGGAGGAGCAGCCTGTTGTTGAGGCTTCTGTGGCTCCTCTGGCTGCTGATGACAGTGTGCAGAGGGTGGCTGGCATTGTCCAGGATGCTCAGCAGTTTGTCCACAGATACACTTTTTAACGTTTTATTTTGAAAAGCGGATGTTGCTAAACCTGCATGTGCGCTCGATGTGTAAAACAATATGTATTGTTTTATCATTAATTGTGAGGGAAGATCAAAGACAGTAAAGGTAAATCACTAACAGATCAAAGATAACTCGTGACAGAATGTAAAATATTCACAGACAGAAACAACGTGGACACACACACACATACAGAGCATTCCCAACGGCAGCGTCTCGTGTTCGTATTTATTTTGTCCTGATGGTGGAGCCAATGAGAGCGGAAGTGATCCACGAACACTGATCCCTGCGGGCTGACAAAGACACAATCGCACACTGTCTCTCACTCCTCCCGCAGAGAAGTATCGTCTGTCTCCGTCCTCCTGTCCTCTTCTAGTCTGTCACCATGGCGTGTGTTGAGACGTCCTCCAGCAGACCCTACCACCTGGTTATCTTCGGAGCTTCCGGCTTCACGGGCCAGTTCGTGGTGGAGGAAGTGGCCCGCACCGTGTCCGAGGGTCCTAAGGGGAACCTCAAGTGGGCCGTAGCGGGCAGGAGCAAGCAGAAGCTGGAGAAAGTTGTGGAGCAGGCCGCCGGAGTCCTCGGTACGTCTGTGTTTTACATACGTCAAGTGCAGTAGCTGCTTAGCTGAACGGACCTTTTGTTACAGAGGGACATATTTAACTTCACACGTGAGAGGAGTGTGAATGTAGAAAATTGACTTGCTGATAATGATCAGTTTGACACGCCTTTGACCCTAAACTCTGACTCAACACATAATTTAAAAACAAATTATGCAAAGACGTTGCTCACATACTGCAAATTTATAAGATTTTAGGGTCCATAGACACAATAAAGACATTTTTTTAGCAGGGGTGGGAATCGCCAGAGACACCGCAATACGATATTATCACGGTATTACTCACAATTCAACATCAACATATTGAGCATCTGTGAAATAACGTATTGCAATAAACACACACACAGCAGCTTTCAGTAAAGTGAGTACTTGGTGTCTCAAAAATTAGATAATGTCCACAAAAAATATCGCAATATTTCACTGTAGTTATTTTCTTTCCAGATACATTAATATAGAGCTGAGGTTCTCAAATTGGGGGCCCCGGACTCATGCAAGTCCACATCACACTGCCAGTGGGTCCATTAAAATGTTCCAACTTCAAAACATTTACAATACAACTGTATATGTTTTAGTTGGGAGTCAATTTGTCAATTCCTTCCATTATTGCATTTTTAAATGTGAAACAGTTCTTAGACCGCTTTCTAATCAAACACATTCTCATAAAATTAAAAACAATTAAAATAGAGGGATCAATATTCTACTGAAGTGAAACTTTGACATAATTCTAATTCATAAAGGCCAAATTAGCCACTTCAGGTAATAACAATGTGTAATCAATAAAATCTGTTGTAGGTAAGTAAATGAGTAAAGATTAATTAAAGAAACCTAAATGGAGATAATGAACAAGGTCTCATTCTTGGCTCAGACTCGGATGACAATTTGTATCTAAGCAACGCTATAAATATGGAAAATAAAGACCATGGCCTGATCAGGGGCAGCGAGCTGCTCCGCTGTCCTGTCAGTAATGTGACTTTCCACAGGATTAGATGGTTATTCTGTTGGCCCCTCCTCTTTGGCTGTCCTTTCAGGGAGTGGACAACAGCTGATGGAACATACCAACTGACTGCGCAATCCCTGATATGTCGTTACCCTTTAAATAATCTCACTAACCAGCTTTTGGTCCAGTGCATACTTGATGTCAATTATTTTACCTCTTCTTTTGAGGCCAGTGAATGCAGTCATCTCAAATATTTAAAATTGTTGAGACACAGAGAATGTGACATTAAACCACTTTTAGTTCAGTTTAAAACTTGGCTGCTTGACTGACTCGTCCTTTCTTGAGATCCGTGGGTAAAGTCCTTGTTACTGTCGAGACCACGTCATAGTCACTGCCATTAAAACTCTGGAACAGCTTGGAACTAGTCCGTCAGAGTCGGTGAATAACTCATGTGACTCTTTTTGATCAATAGAACAGATAAGGCCATTTATAGAGTCGACTGCTTTGCATGTTTTATTTGAATACAAATTTGAATTATAGTGGCATAATTGTTGCTCTATGTGTGTGTGTGTGCTCACATACAGGTAAACCTGAGCTGAGGAAGGAGGTAGACATCATTGTGGCAGATGTAGCCGATCCAGATTCCTTGGCCGCCATGTGCAAACAGGCGGTGATTGTTCTCAACTGTGTGGGGCCTGTAAGTTATTTTACATTCCACTGACATTTTTGTGTATGTTTTGTTGACGTTCTTTCAAATAGTTTTTCCAATGACTCAAACTAGTTTTTCTCACATCATCTCATAACACTGTCACATTGGTGTCCAGTTCAGCTTATTACCATCCCTCACACACACACACACACACACACACACACACACACACACACACACACACACACAGTCTTTTTCTTTTACACAATGAAGGCCACTGACTTGCAGTGCACAATAAATCTCATTGTCCTAAAGCCAGAATGAGCAGCAGTTTTACAGCAGCACTGCTTCACGTCCTGGTAGTCAGGATAAAGGCACCTTGCTTCAGACTGCGACACATGCAGATGTTATCTCATTGGTTGTGCTCCAGAGTGGCAGCTGGGGTTAAGGTTGCATTAATTTGCACTTTGACTGCAGCGTGCAGTGGGAATAAAAAGTAACATTTGTCCCAATTGATCAAACCTTGGACATTGCACTTTCAACAAGGATAAGGAAAAACCAGCCAGAAAACTTATCCAACCATGGGGGTCAAGGGGCATGGCCACACCAGGGGAGAATATTTGTTGACTTCTTGTACAAAAATGAAAAATTAAAGGTCCAAAATGTAAAATGTATGTGAAATTATTTCCATTGGGCAGAAATGAAGATAAAATAATTGTATTTAATAAGTGTACAATCTAGGGATGCCACTTTTTTGTGTCCGATACCGATATCACAAACTGGAGTATCTACCGATATTAGTCCGATACAGTCATTTTAGACCACTGAACTATGAAGCTGTTCACAACACATTTGTCATTTCATTTCAAAGACATAATTCCCCAACTGTGTAACAAATATTGTTCTCCTCAAAAGAATAAATGAACGGCCCAAACATGACTCAGCTAAAATGATTGATGATGAAATTTGCTGGTTTCATTTACATATTTACAGTCTGTGCATAGTGAAGCATGTGACATATGGGATTTTTGGATTGTATCGGATTTTACTGTCCGATATCCGATCCAGTGATTTTGACCAGTACTGGCCGACACCGATTCCCATCCCTAGTGCAATCACCTGATTGTATGACTTGATGGTTATCTTTACCCTAGAATGAGTCTTTTATATTTATATAATTTTAGACCGCCATGTTTATCCACAATGGACAAACTAAACATCTTTTGAATTTTGATGCCGAATAAAGGCTGTGTAGGTTCTGCTGCAACATACAACTTCACCAATAAATGTTACTGAACTTTACACACTGTACTTTTAAGAATTAATATTTTTTTTAGTTACACACACACACAAAAAGTTAAATGTAACACCGCTCTCTCTGTGTATATAGTATAGATTCTATGGTGAGCCGGTCGTCAAAGCCTGTGTGGAGAATGGAGCTCACCAGCTTGACATCTCTGGGGAACCACAGGTAAGAATAGCACTCTATTTCTGTATTGTGTGTATTCATTTATTAGTTGCTTTTAATTTGAAGGTCCTACGTGCAATACTTCTGATGCCTGATGCACATGTAGGCTGCATATATATTTCACCACAGACGGGTGTTTTTAAGGTTTTAGTTTGAATTGTTTCCCTCAACTGTACTGTTAAGTTGCACTGTGAGAATATATTTATGAAAAATTGTATTAATGTAACTACTTTGGGGTCACTTTTTTGATGTAAATATAATTTTAAATGACGCACCACGTTAGAGAGACTCTGTACAACTTGCAGAATTAAAAAGGTGGAAACTAAAACATCTCCTAAATGATTCAACATCAGACCTAATCGCGACCCTTTTGAATTGGTATTTAATTATTGATTCAGGAAGTCAGTGAAATGAGTGTTGCTGCTTTGTTTGTGTGGCTGTGGACAGTTTCTGGAGGGCATGCAGCTGAACTACGACAGCCAGGCAGCTGACAAAGGTGTGTACATCATTGGCAGCTGCGGATTTGACTCCATACCAGCAGACATGGGAGTCGTCTACACCAGAGACCAGTTCAAGGGTATGTGCTGTCTCATGTGCACACTTACACTCAAAACAAACAAAACAAACAAATTATAGCAATAACAGGTGTGTGTGTGTGTGTGTGTGTGTGTGTGTTCATCCACAGGTACACTGACTGCAGTGGAGAGCTATCTGACGTTTGGTTCAGGACCTGATGTATGTAACTGGTTTTTCCCACACGTCCACACACTGTGGCTCAGTTTCTTCACCTTGTTTTTTTGTTCATTTCCTGTTTGTGTCATCACATATTTTTCTCATCATGTAAAAAAAACAGGGTACATGTATCCACGATGGCACATGGCAGTCTGCTGTCTACGGTTTTGCTGACAGCCAGAAGCTCCAGAGTCTTCGGAGGAAGTTTAACCACAAACCTCTGCCATATGTTGGCTCTAGGATTAAACGCAGGTATGTTTATTTTTTCAGTTGTTTAGCTTAAATTTGTGATTATTTTCTGGTGGAAAAAAACATGCAATGATGACATTTCTTCATAGACCTTAGTATCAGCTGATGCAATATAAAAAGTAACCTGTGTGTGTGTTTGCAGAGGAACACTGTTCTTCAGTAATGACATCCAGCAGTATACGGTGCCCTTCATGGGCTCCGATCCGTCCGTTGTAAAGAGAACTCAGCGCTTCCTGGAAGAAGAACACAAGGAAACACCGGTCAGTATTCTCACCCTTTGTCAGTGTTCCACTAATTATCCACATGATAATGATAATAATTCTAATGTAGGTGTTGTTGTTTAGAGGTATCATAGAGAAACTTGAGCACCCAATTTCAGTTGAACAATTTGCACATATTTCAGATAAAGGTGGGTGATATGTAACCTGTCACTGCCTCTATATTTCTAGAGCAGTAAATGATCTGTTGTCAACTGTAGGTTCAGTATGGAGCGTATGCAGGAATTGGAGGAGTCGGCAATCTCATCAAGCTGATGTTCACTGGCATGATTTTCTGGTTCTTAGTCAAGTTCAGTTTTGGCCGCAACCTTCTTATCAAGGTAAACAAACACGACACACAACAATACAGTGTACATAGTACAGTCAGTTTCACATTTCACAACTGGCTATAACCAATGTCCGTTTGTGTTCACTCTTCTCAGCACCCTGAGCTCTTCTCCTTTGGGCTCTTCTCTAAAGCCGGACCAACTAGAAAGCAGGTAAAGTTTTGAGAGATTGATCAATTTATGGCAAAGTTGCAGGCCACTTCCTGTTTCTGGCTGAAATGGCAGCTAAATTCAAAATGGCTCTTTCGGGTCAAGTTGATGTCTGTAGACGTGTTCAGGGTCGGTCTCTTGTGTCACGTATGACGTTTTGAGACAATCAGTCATGCATGGCAGCCTTTGTGATGTAACTTACAGGGCACTTCCTGTTTAATGTTAAATGGTTGAAATTCGCCAAAATTCCGATGGTTGCCGTGACCATGCCCCTTCTAAATCTGCGAGACCTTTTGATAACTTTTCGTTGTGTCGTGATGTGTCGATTGATGTGTCGTGATGTGTCGATTGACCTACATTTTTTATGTTGCTATGGGTCGTTCATTTATGACACAAGATGAATGCCAAATTTAAAATGGCAGACTTCCTGTTGAGTTGAGGCCATGGTCACAAGAGTCTTTTTTGTTCATCTTGGCCTAAAAAAAAATTTCCCCGAGTTTCGTGGTATTTGGTGCAAATTAGTTTTGGCTTTGTCCTACCGGGTTTCACCTCTGAGGGCACTACCGAGCCCTTCTGTACCACTTTTTATGTATTCCCCTTATTTTATACATTTTTTGTTCGTTGTATGTATGTATGTATACTTACAACATATTCACCATGTGTACATTTTAGATGGAAGGCTCATCCTTCCAGTTTGCCTTCTATGGAGAGGGATACCCCGAGGGTGAGGACCCTTCACAGGGAAAACCTGCCGGAAAGATCCGCACACTGGTTCAGGGACCAGGTAAGTCGAGTTCTAAATTAATTCAGGATGTTTGCTTCATTTAAAGTTCATGTAAAGCAAATGCAGAGTTTCTCCTCCTCACATATTACTGTTTATGTGTTAGAAAGTAGTAGCTGTGCAGTAAAGACTGAAAACAGTCTGGATTTTCTTAGGCTTGTCTAAAAATAGTTAGCAGAACTCCTCTTCAAACACTGTAGTGACATAAAAACCCTCAGCAGGCTTTACTTTTTTTTATTATTTTTTTAGAAAAAAAATAGCAAAGCCTTAGTTAACACAGACACAAAACACCACAGCACAAGACACTTGCATCTGTCCTGTCTAGGTCGGATATTTACAGTAAATATTCCAGTTAGCTAGTTTGGCTGGTTTAACATGTTCCTTCATGTGTTTAATGAATTATTGTCTGTCTGGTTTTATTTAGAGTGTGGATATGTGGCCACACCCATTGCCATGGTACAAGCTGCCCTCACCATACTCAGTGAATCTTCAGCTTTGCCCAAGAGGTGAGTTACCACTGTATCACCGTGCGTGTGAAGGAGTTCAGTCGCAAATGTGGGAACGTCATGAATGTTGATGTAGCTATTACATTTAATTGCTCCAGCTTTGCTTCTGTACAGTGTTTTGGCAGTTTGTATTGACAGTACAGTAGTTTAAAGTGATAATTCAGGGTTTTTTTTTATTTTTTAAATGAGGTACGGTCTGCCACATAGTCAGTACTGACTGCTGTGCCTGCCCAATGCAGATTTTGAATATATATCTGAATGATTTGCGATATTAGAGGGATTATTTATTTTTTTTTTGAAAAACACATTTAAAATGACTGGTGTGTGCAAAACACGGCATACGCATTTTTGGCTTGAATGAATATTAAGCCTCTTGCATTTTGAAAATAGCAGTAAGACAGTGATTTTATTGACATTTCTTTTAATCGTTCAGCCCTAGTTCAGTACCTCTTACAATCACACTTCAAAAAACAAACAGACCCGTAGTTTATTTTTCATTAAATAGATCAATAGCAGGATAAATATTGCTTCAGCTTTGTTTCTGTGCATCAGTGTTGTCCATTTTTGTACAGTACAGCAGTTTACATGAGTGAATTATATGGATTGCAAAATCTTTGAGACATTAGTGTGGAAAACATTTTAGTCAGCATTATTAATTTCTTTAATTTTCAGGGGAGGAGTGTACACTCCTGGAGCAGTCTTTGCAAAAACCACTCTTGTCGACCGCCTCAACAAACATGGCATCCAGTTCTCCGTCCTCTAAGATGTGTCCTCTCCCGTGATGCTGTACTCCAGGTTTTCTGAGCACTAACAGTAATATAATCACAACCGTCATGAATAGTAACTGAGTACACATTCAGACTTAGTTCTTTTGAAGTTGTTATGCTTTTTAATTGGTACTGTTTGCTTGAATGTATTAATAACCCTCCTGCTTGTGAGATAAACAGCACAATGGTGGCAGCATTTGAAAGTCCAGGACAGCTAATGGTTGTAACATGTCTCCAATTAAATGATTATGTTATGATTGCTTACGACAAGAAAACATTTTGGGCAGCATTTCTTATTTTAAGACGGGGAGGGGAACCAAAACTATCCAAACATCCACACAAAAAAAACAGCTAAAATAAGTTTACAGTTCTAAGTTGAAGATTGCGGTATTGTAAATCAGGAACAAGACCCATGCATAAAGGACTCTTTCTAAATTAAATTTTAATATAATGTCTCTTTTTTTCCACACATATATTCGTAAACACAACATAGGGCTTCTAAGTTATGACCAAAACCGTAATCATAATTGTTTTTGTTTTAATATTGAGATTGTGAGTTATCCTTTAGTCATTCTAACATTTTAATTTCAATGTTTTGTGCTTCATTCTCGTTAATGTACACATTTGGGGGCGTCTTGCAGGAGCCTCAAAGGCTTGGAGGACTAGATTACATCAGAACTGTATAGAAAATGTGTCCTTGGAGTAAAAATACCCAGCTGTAATTGTGTCAGAAAAATAACTCCTACTGCCTATAGCTGTGTAGCTTGTAGCCTACAGTAGCTCATCAGCTGTACAAGGATAAACGTGGTTGTCGCACATGTCGTCGTTCTC
This sequence comes from Solea solea, assembly GCF_958295425.1. Lineage (NCBI taxonomy): Eukaryota > Metazoa > Chordata > Actinopteri > Pleuronectiformes > Soleidae > Solea > Solea solea. The sequence continues at coordinate 22,351,552 of NC_081138.1, forward strand.
ATCCAGTGCAGTGAAAAACTCTAGTACTACTGTGTTGTACTGCACGTATGTGTTTGCATTTCCTGGCCTGGCACTTAAAATCTTGATTATTTGTTATTTTGTTTCTATTAATATTTAATCATCTTTCATCTTTACTGAATGTTTGTTTCTGTGGCTGAACGCCACAGCACTTGCACAGCCTCCCAATTATTTGCTTCAGAGCTTTGTTAGAAAAAGCCTCCAGCTGTTTATGCACACTCACAGCAAGAGTTACTCCATGAAACTGGACACAAGTGTGCGTGTGACGTGTGCTTTGTTTCTGTGGGATACTATGGGCTGGAATATTTTCACCTGTGAAGTGAAATGGAACGCTGTTTAGTTTAGTTTTTGTGTGCTTTGCTTTGTATGGGCTCCCCAAATAAAGTCAACGCCGCTAAAGAAACAATGCAGTTTGTTTTGAGGGTGTGTTTTTTCTTTTTCACAGTTCAATGGAAAATAAGTAATAAAGTAGGTCCTTGAAATCTTGAGCAAGAAAGAAGTTAAGTTGATATATAGACTAATCCAACAACTACTCTGCAAAGAAACAGAAAAAAAGGAAAAGGAGTGTCTGATAATGAATTAAACGTGCTGATATCAGCAGAGATGAAGAGGCATTATTGGTCACAAATTGGACGAGTGCCTCTCTCAATGCTGCAGGTGAAACTTAGCTGTATACTTTTTTTGTAGAGATACTGTCTACAGCAGAGCACTCCAGAGCAGAGTGTGGATTTCTGAGTAAAAGACTGCATTCCTGATTTGACCTAGTTTTTCTCTCTCACTTTCTCACACACAGAGACAAACATGAAGTAATGATGCTAGTCAGTGTTTAAATATCCATTATCCATTAAGTGAATGGACAAAGGTAGCGTATTGTTCCACCTTTGCTTTGTGAGATTACAGCAACCTAAATGTAAAACTCCAGATATCGACAATCAAAGTTTATTCATAAAAAATACAGTTATTTTCAGTACAAAACAAATGACAAAAATATCTCTGACATTGTATGGACAAATTATTTTAGGCATAATTTGCCATTCCTTGGTTGTAAGTTATTGGCACTGTTTGATGTTCACTCCGGGTCTTGGTTTAGCAGCTGGTGAGAGTAGATGACGTCTTCATAGTGATATTTCTCTGCAATCGTCATGATGGAGTCGTTACACCTGATTCTGCTCAGAACCTGCAGCAGTTCAACCACAGCAGACCTGCAGCAAAAAGCAAACACACCTGGATTAGATAATTATGCTCATATTGATGTTTTGAATGTAATAACAAAATAAAGTTTTATTCCAAAGAAAAGAAAGGTTTTTTTGATGTTAAAGCAGAAACTGGGTTGGAACAGATAAAATAAACTACACCCCCTTTAGTGCCTTTAGTGGCATGTTCCATCTCCCCAGTGTCTTTCACAGAGACATTTCTGATGACCACTATTGCTAGTGTTATTACCTGGTGTTTGGATCCTCAGGAGAATGTTGCTTGCAGATTGAATGAACTCTCTGAATGAGGTGGTTTCTAAAGTTCTGGAGCTGAGGTAAACAAGCGTTCACTCCTTTGAACCAGGAAAGCGGAAGACTCTCCGCTATCTGGAGAGAGGCAGAGAAAGAGGGAGTAAGGGAAGTGTAGGGTTACGGCATGATGAGGCAAACACATGTAGAGACTGAAGCATGAACACACTGTATATTTCAGGACATAAAACACTGAATTGAAATACCCTTCTGCATGTATGGTCAGAGTTGGTCTGACTGCACAGAGTGATCATCAGGTATCGGTTCAGCAGTTTGTCCAACATCAGCTCCTTCAATGGAGTCTCAGGAAGCAGCAGATCCCATTTGCACATGTTATCTAGAAGCTGATGCAAACACAAAAAAAACTGGCTCAAATAAACGGCTCTGAAAACAACGAGACTGAGAACGGATGAGCAACATTAGATGGAGAGCAGTACTTTTATGGCCATCCACAACTGCTGCTCCCTGAAGCGACTCTGAGGACACAACTTGTCCTCTAAGACCCTGTATTTGACAAAAAGAAAAAATAGATGAGAACACCATTATATTTTATAAGATAATGTAACATTAAGTGGATGGATCAAATCTTCAAAACTAACTAACATTATTTAATCATTTGCCTTCTTTGACCAAGGCACTCTTATAACATGCACTTGCTGCCTTCCAAGTAAAATTTCAAGACAAGAGACATATGCACAATACTGTACATAATCACTTTATAGTAAACCTTTACATGATTTCTAAAGGCTCAAACAGAAACTCACTTTTTGGGGTAAAGAGGGATGAAGACGTCTTCGTCGACACAGCTCTTTAGTCTCCTGACCACAGCCTCTGTAAACGTCTGGACACGATAGAAACACACATGTTCAAAGTATGTTTGTTATGTACTGCAGGCTTGTGTTGCTTTTTTCATGTCTCTTGTTATATTACGTATTCTAAGTTCATTGTAAAGCCATGGTGCTAATTTGAGTCAAACCTTTAAACATTAAGAAAAATCCATATCATTCTGCTACTAACGGTGGATGATTTCTATGCTAATATTGGAGTATAACAGTGAGCAACCACTTTTAAAACAGCTCTGGATCAGGAAGAACATTTTTCCCATATCTCCATTTAAGGTTCAGAAAATCCTTATTAAAAGAGTTGTGAGGCTGTAACCAGGCTGACCAGGTATGAGCCTAATCTTGAACATTAAACATCTAATTCAGAGTGAAAAAAATAAAAAGTCCCTTCCCGCTCTCCTTTAATTTCCCCTGGTTGTTTATATAGTAAAGTTTGTTCTAGTTGGAACATTTAGAGTGACGTAGTTGGTGAATCAACCTTGGATGTTTCAATATTATGGCTAATAATCAAGCCCTCACATATTACACATTACCTTGACTGGTTTACTCTGCTCCCCTTCAAAGATGGAATAGTCCTCCTTCAGTTTGTGACAGACTTCAGACAGACAGACCGACTGTTGGCGGGACAATGGATCCCAAATGAGTTCCACAAACACTGAAAACAGAGCAGAGAGGAAAAAAGACAGGCAGTATTTTATTATTTTAGAAGAGGAGGAGGTATGTAGAGAAAAATTACAGAAATGTGGTGCATGTGCTGCAACTCATAAAACACCTTTTTTTTCCTCCAAGAAATTATGTAAAATATGCCTAAAATTAGCCCTGCCTTCAAAAATGCACGTCCAGCTTTGACAGACATAAAATCCATGGTGTGCATTCACAGAGAGTGTTGTTAACAGTTTTTCTAATGTTTTCTGTTTTTGATTAAAAGGCCCATTTAGAAACAGACATTCAATTCATTTTAACCTTAAATTTCACCTTTCTTTAACGAGGAAGATTCTAGAATTCATGAATATTTACTAATAACCATTTGCAACTGACAAGCTCAGACAAATTAATCAGTTATTGCCTTGGTTTAATATTATTTTTTTAATAATATACTAGATTTGGCTGATGCCATCCATAATAATAATTGTATAATCATTTTCTTTAGATCTGCATCCTGCATTTTAGCTCTGTTATCAGAAGTAATTTGCATCCACAATAACAGACCTAAAAACATAGGTCACATCCACGTATACAAGGCATATGTGTAAAAACCAAACCTCTCCGTTTCAGGAGTTCTAATCTGGACAGAAGGTGGCATAGTTGATACATTTTGAATAAAATGGAGTACAGTGGATGTGGCCTTATAATAAGAGCTTGCTGTGTTGCTTTAATGTGTGATTTATTCAATAAATAATATATATGTTAATGGTATAAGAAAACTGCTGAGAATGTGTGTGTGTGTGTTACCTGTTATTTTGGGTAGGACAGTCTTTTCAATGACATTAGACAATGTCTGTCTGTCTATGTGATCGAGCTCCTCGTGACCATGTCCATAACAGAACGTCTCCAGTGCTGTGAACCATGGGAGGTTTTCAAAGTCCCCGCTGGCATCCTGAAAGAAAAGATTATGTTGTGTAATGACAGCTGTGTGCCTGTACAACTAATCCTCTGTGGTGTGTTATTGTCTGTGTCCACACCTTTAGTGGGTTCCACGCCAGCAGCTGATGTCTAATGATTGGATTCAACAACTTGGGCAGACAGAGAGAGATGTAGGCACTGTGGTAAGTCTCCGAGTAAGATCGTCTCCATTCTTCAAAGCGACTCAGAATCTTTTTAACGTCACAGAAATCATTCTGAACGTCGGAAAATACTGCCTGGGACTTCAGCACGATGTCAGCTGGACGGGAGAGAAAAGCAACAAACAGATCACATGAGTCAAGATATATAGAAATACACACATTCTCTACATTTCTGTTAACGCTGCAACGTTAAAGCTCCAGTAGATCATTTCTATCACCGAAACACTGATTGCCTCAATCAGCTTTGCGTAAACTTATCTGACAACAGTTTTTATTAATCGCTGGGGGGAAAAGTTACACACCACAGCTTTACAGTGAAATGATTAAAACTCTTGAAAATCTGTGCTGAAGAGTAACATGGGTCTCTCAGACTCGGGGAACTGTCAGCAAATCAAGGGGAAGCTTTTCTAGTATCCTACAACACTTTATCCAACCAGGAGCTAGAACTCCACAAAGAGACGGTCCTCTCTGCTGTTTGTCAATAAATAAGACCACAATAAGACCTCCATCTTGAGCAATCTGATCACATCCAGATCAAGCCAAGTACAGGTCTGAACGCTAAGGATGCATCCTGAATGCATTCTCAACACAAAAAACACATATACTGGTGGTTTGAGGCATCTGACCTCAGAATAGATGAGAGCCACCTCCTCAGCTAATGTCCTCTGACCCGCAGATGTTTTTTTTTTTAACTCGTCTGTACTCGATATGTTGATTTAATTATAGCCAGCTTATTTACTGTTATAGCAGTGCAAGAAGTGCTTTTTTTTCTCAGCTTTACTCTTGTCTTTCTCTCTTTCATGCGTAGACACACACACACAGGCACAGAGACACAAACACGATGACATCACAGTCTGTACAGTCAGACTTATTAAAAACATAACTTTCTTCTCACAAACAGACATGACATAAGTGTGTTCTTGAATAAAGGGCAGTTTCATGATGTGAGGGAGAGAGGAGGGAGAGTAATGTCAACGGCAGCTGTAAGCTTCCATTGTAAACAGAATAGAGCTGAGCTAAGCTAATAGGATTCATCCCTACCCATCTTTTTCTGCAGCTGCTCCTCTTCTTCGGCTGAAGGTGTTGAGTCTTCAGGAAGATCAATGTTGTCCTCAGCTTTAGAAGTGGTGCTTCCGATGCTGCAGCACACAAGAGACACAATTCAACATTACCTCAAACCCCCAAAACTGGTCACAGACTGTTGCCGGGTGTTAAGGCATAAAAAGTATTTATTTAATACTTACTCTGGAGTTTCTGATCCATTGGTTGAGCTTTCTCTCTGTTCATCTGTGTTATCTATAAAAAAAGTGAAATAAAATAAACTACATGCATATATTCTGTTTAAGAATTCTGTTAACTGTTCCTCACAGTAAACCCAAAATAAAATCACCTAATATCCACACAGTGACTTGGATCCAAAATAGCAAACAACAAACAAAGGTGTGGCATACATTAATACTACATGAAAAACAAAATAGGAAGTGTGTACAGTTATGTAAAAAAAAATACACATAGACACAAACATCCATTCCATCTATACCACTAATCCTGTGAGACTAATAGGAGGAGCTGGTGCCTGTCCCAGCTGACATCGGGTGAGACGCAGACGAGACGATAAAACCTGGGCAGTTCACCAGCCTATTACAGGACCACATACAGAAACAATCATTCACACCTATGATCACTTTAGAGTCTGTAATTTACCTAACCCTGTGGGAGGAAGTTAGAATATCTAGATAGAAAACTTGCACATGGAGAGGACATGCAAGCTCAACACAGAAAGGCCCGATTCAAACCCAGAACCTTCTTGCTGTGAGGAAATCACAGCTCCACTGCACCGCCCACTCCCCATAGAGAGACACAGACACAAAAGTGCAAACTCACAGCTGAGCTGCTGCAGACCCTCAGCCTGCTCCTTGACCTCCTGTCTTCTCTGAGCCAACAGCGCCTCCATGTGGTCAGACAGCAGAGAGTGAAGCTCCAGCTCTAATGAGTTGATCTCCACAACCTACAGTAAACACATTTTCAGATCAGTCAGGAAACAGTCGCTTTTTTTTGCCCTGGGACACATCAGCATGTAGACTAGCCAGGGATCAAACCTACAACCTCCCAACCTGCTCTACTTCTGATCCACAGTAAACAACAGAAAATATGTTATTTTAGCATTGGCAATAACTGCCTACTCTGCAAAGCAACCTAAAAAACAGGAGAAAAGAAATACAAAAAAAAAAGAGTCACGTAATTAATGCTATCAAACTTGAGAGATTGCCTTGGGTCTTCTATCACATAAACTGACCTCCAAATTCAAAATGTTAGTGTTAACAAACTGGAGATGACAACAGCGGGAACAGAGGGAATAATCTCAACAGACATATTTATTTCTTACCTTTTCCCGCAGACACTCCACCAAGTTGTGGACATAGAGAGCCATGCTCCTGTAAAACTTCAGCTGGCTCTCAGAGGAACTTTCACTCAGAGACTCCACTGAGGTTGTGGCACCTTCAACGTCCCCCTCCATCCTCCTGAGCTCTGCCTGCCGAGCTCTGTGCACCTCCGACAGGGACTCCAGTCTCCAATGAAGAAAAGTAAGGGAAACTTAAAAAAGATTCATGCTGCGTTTGTTTTATTACAACACAATTACTGCTTGGCATCATGGAGTAACAAATACAGGAGATAGTTTGGGTTTTTTGTAGTGTGGTTGTATGAGATACTGACACATGCTTATGCATTTAAGCAAAAAGAAATTGTAGCTTAAATGCATCTTAAGTATCAATTATCTAAAGTATATGTTCACCATTTTATATCACTGTTAGACAGCTTTTTCCAACAAAAAATGTAAGTTTGTCTAACTTTGTAACCAGCTCACGCTCCCACAACAAGGTCCACAGACAAAACCTGCATTTCAGTTTACAAAGCAAACCAAACTAATTTCCTGTCTAACAATGAGATAAAACAGCAAACATCTTCTTTAGGTAGCGTGTACTTAGGCCAGTATAGACTTGGTGTCCCCACTGGGCACTGGCAACTATGTTTTCAGTGAGGGCATGCTGGTTCTAGGTACAGTAGGCATGCAAAATGGAGTTCGCACTAACAGTACCTCCTATAACCGTGCATCAAATCCTATCCCAACTATCACTTTAAGTCAGACAAAGCTAGAGGAAAACTTACTTTGCTCTGATCCTCTTTTTGACCATTGACACACTGATAGGAGGAAGAGTCTTTGGAAATGTCACCGATCTCTTTTTTTGTCTTCTTTTGTCTCGTCTACTGCTGCTGGAGCTGCACGACTCACTGTCGGACTGAGGAGAGGAGAACAAGAGGTTTTAGGATGTGAAGGCTGCAACACAGAGAAGAGAAGCCACACCGTTTAAAGGTTGAATGTTCTGCCAATATTCCCTCATAAACATTGGACCTGTAGCATCCATCCAGAGTAATCTGTCCACATACACCGATCTATTTGTAGAGAGCCATTATAGGCTAAGAGGGTGATTTATATCAGTACTAATATTATCTGTGAAGCTGTTAGCAGACAGGGTCAGTCAACACTTTGGGGTGAGCAACCATCAATGTGAAAAAGCAGAAGCCCCAAAATGTTTATTATAGGCAAACAGAAATATGAAGGAAAATAATTTGAAAAGGTCTGTGAAAAGAAAAAGGGAAACCAAGTACAAGAGTGGGATGTAAATGCACCTTCCTACCTGTTCTCTCTGCTGTCTCTTGACTCCCTTTCCAATTTGCATCTCCTCCCATAGTTCCTGCTCCTCCTCATCACTCCCTGACAGGCTGCCTTCACTTCCCCCTAGAATCCACAAAAACACATAAATCAGCATTCTGTCGATTTCTGAAATCTAGTATAAAAAAAATAATGTGACCTTTATACAACAGATAATTTTAGTTTAATCCTGCTGATATAGTAGTTTAGTAGTTCACGTAACAATCACATGATTGGATGTCAAATTCCATTTTTGATAGATAGCAGATACGTACCCAGCTTCTCTGCAATCCTCTCTCGAATGCTCTTCAGTCGTGGTGCAAACTCAATTCTCCTCTCATGATCATCCGGCTCATCATCATCAAGTACGTCTTCTTCTTCATCATTGTCCTTGCTGTAATGATCTGGGGTGCTACCAGCAGAACTCCGACCATCTCTGTCCAGAGAAATAAAGTTATGCTGGGCTCGAGTGGCACGGCGCTGCCTCTTAGCTGCCAGGATCTCCTCAGCGTTAGGGATAACCACTGTAAAGATGAATTGACAGACATAAAAATGCAGGAACCCAATCACACAGCCAAAACACCCTGACACGCAATATCTCTGTCACACACAGGATAGCCTAACAAAAAACACAAACCTTTTTTGACAGTGGAGTAGCTAGAGTCTGAGCTGGCTGAAGGCGACATTGCACCATCTTCATCACTGTCATTGTCCTTATTGTTGTTTCCGTCATCATCCTCATTGTCATCATCATCATCATCATCATCAGAGTACAGATCATTTGGTGAAGACTCACTGTCGGTATCTTGCCTGGGAGACACAGATGGTGGGACATGGACCACAGCTGGTGCTGGGAGGAGAGGGAGACATTTTAATGTATAACGATGTTAGCTCACATTATTGAATTATCATCAACGAAATTAGTTGAAAATCTTTAATTGGTTTACAGTATTTCAAGATTGAAGATAAAACGTATTGTCCCACAGGGAAATTTGTCCCAGACAGCAGTGCCACTACAGAACGCAAAATTCCTCTATACTGCCTAATTGACAATTTAGTCTCTATGCATCAGTTATAGACACATTCCTTATGCATACTAACAATGGAGCAACATGCCTGCTCATCTACATGTGCAAACATGCATTTGGTGCATGTATACCGTGCAAATGTGAGTAACGCTACATTTATCATGCTAGCCTGTATGGGTCAAGAGCATCTGTTCAGACACATACCTGCGCTGTGAGGGGTCCTGGCAGATGAAGCTTCCTTCTTTTTGACTTGAAAAAGCACAGCTTTATCAGAAGGCTTCTTCAATTTAAACGTCGATTCTTCAGCTAAAATGACAAAATGTACACAAGAGCAAAACCTTGCTGGTGACCATAGACATCCTCCAATGCTCTAATTTAATTACAATTGCTATAAGTAAGCATATGAATGAAAACCTAGAATTGTTCCTTGACAGATTTGCAATTATTTAATCAAACTGGGTATGGGGAGATGAAGATGGTTTGTTTTCTTCAATTAGACAGATATTGTGATTGTCTTGCAATATATCACAGAATCATTGTATCTGATATAATTGGTATCGTGGACCATTTATCGCATATTGTATCATATTGTAAGGTACACTGTGATTCCTATCCCTAATTTAAACAGTGCAATTGAATTAACTATCAATTCCTCTTTTACGTTTACATGAAAATGTTACGTTCCGATTATTGTTTTGGTAGTTTTATATCAGAATATCGGTCTTCATGTATTGACAGCATTGACTTAAAAACGCCATGTTACCTTCTCTGTCGTCAGAGAAACTGAGGACAGTACTCGTTTTCGTTTCCCCTGCATCGTTCTCTCTCTTTATGTATTCTTTTTCTTCAGTTGTCACTACCAGACTCTCGATTTCCTCTTCGTCGCTGTTGGCCGGCTTCTTATTCTTCTTCTCGGTCGTTGATTCCTGTTTGGAGCTGCAAGAGATGCCACGGCCCTGGGTCACTGTGAACTGCTTATTCACCACAGGAGAAGGTATCGTAACCTCGACTCCATCTCCTCCGCTCTCCTGCTGCTGCTTCTCGTCGTCGCTGGAGCTCTGTTTTCTCTGCCGAAAGTTTCGCCTGGGCTTCTTGTTGAACATTTTCGTTCCACAAACGACAGGAACATCAACGACAGACGCTTTGCGGCCAGTCGGAAATTGCTTGAAGATGTCGCAAAGTCATTACCCCGGAAGCAAATTTCTCATTCATTTTCTACTTTGATTTTCAGTAAACGTGTATGAGACGATTAGAAGCCACAAGAAAGGCAATACAATTCCGAGCATAAATAACAATAAACAGAAAAGGGGCAAAATTAAGCGAGTTACACCAACCGGATATCTCGCCCACACTCTTGAGGATTGTGGGTAAGGAAGTACTTTACTGTAACGTGGTGCAGAAGTCATGTGGTATGACTTCAAAATGGTCAAATAACTTATATTAACAATTTGCGAGACTTTCTTTGATGGTTACAATAATGGCTGATAATCAAAATCTCTTCTAATAAAATGAAATGTATAATTACTTCCAGAGCCCGTTGAGAGACAGCCACAACTCACCATCATTCATGACTTTTGAATGACACAATATTATTGTATTTTAAAGTGATCATTTGTAGTTTGTACAAGCACCTTTCCAATTGCATGTAAAACTGTTTTTTAAAGTTAAAAATGTATCCTGTTTTAAATTATATTTGTTTTTAATAATTCATTTTTTTCATGTGCCTCATCTCTTTTGAGACATTCGTGTTTCATGTATCTATGTAAAGCACATTAAATTTATCAATCAAACACATCATACACGTCAAATGTAACACGGTGTTTAATTTTAGTTATATTAAACACTGTGTTAAACACACACACACATACACACACTTCATACATTTACGTTTAATATATGCAAATGTATCATGTCATTCAGACTGTGCAATAACATTTTTAAAAAATATGTATTTTATTTATAGTATTTGATGGTATTTAGCTGTATTTTATTGTGTGTGTGTGTGTGTGTGTGTGTGTGTATGCACGTGTGTGTGCAGATTTTGTGGCTTTCTTTGTTTAATTTATTATTGTTTATTCTGTTTCTTGCCTTTATTTTTCCCACACAGTTGACTCTAAGGGGCTGCACACAATTTCCTAGACACTCATACTGTATGTGGCAAATAAAATGACATAAATCCTGAATATTGAATGGAGAATGAAAAAGTAAAAATTATATAAATGTATACATTGTCTTAACTACTTTTAAAATTATTTTATTTGTAATTTTAAACTTTTCCTTTTTATTTTTTGACCCTTTTCTCATATTTATTTATTTATTTATTTATTTAATTAATTGAATTGAATTGAATTGAATTGAATTGAATTGAATTGAATTGAATTGAATTGGAGTAATCGACGAATCGACAAATCGAATTGGACTGAATCGTTGAACTGAGCTCATCCCTCTCGTGCCTCTCTCTCTCTCTCTCCTCCCACTCTGTGGACTGTGGGACGCTCTCACTCGCCAGCGTCAGCCATGTTGTTGGTGTGACACACTGAACTGTCAGCAACAGGTCCTGCTCAGATCAAGTGCCGCAGCTAAACTTTAACATTTCCACAGCATTTCACTGCTTTGTGAAGGTCACCAAACATATAACGCGGTTCCTGGAAACCTTCCATGAGTGGCGTGGAGGAACTTAAGGGCCCTCGAAAGCTCAGAAGTGGATATATTTTTGGCCGCGGTCATTGAGGTAAGTGACCGAAACTGCCTATCTAAGCACGCGTACAAGTTTGATATTGTAGTGGTGTTGCTTCTATACACGACCTCCAGATAACACGTAACTTTTATATGTGGTTATTAACATGTCAATGATGGTTTGGTTTGTCGACTTTAATTTAAAGACGTGAAATAAAAACTACGTTTGATGGAGGAGGCTGATGCCTCTGCCCTAGTCTGGGATAAGGTTAGCTAGCTAACTTATTCATTAGATGTTATTTATGATCAATACAGCGATGTGAGACATTTGTGTGGCAGCAGATTTTCAGGAAAGTGTTCAGTTTCTTCCCAGTTTAAACTAGTTGAGCAGGTTGCAGGTAAAGGCTTAGGCTGGCTGCTGACAAGTGATCAGGGAATGTTACTCTATCAGTTCATCTCACTGACAAAAAAGGGAGGTATGAGTTATAGGCTGTATTGTAGTCCTCAGCTACAACAGCAACGTGTTGAATTATTTGTTTTAAACTGGGGACACACTCCAAAATGTTTTGCCAAATTTTACCCACAATTCACAGTTGGGCAGAGTCTGCACCAGTCAGCACTTGTGGGGTACAGTCAGCTTTGCCAGTTGGCACAGAAATCTGGTAAAGACTCAAATCAGCAAGTGTGTGAGGGTAACAGACCTGACCTGGCCTCAGTCGAAGTCAATCAAAGCCCATTTTGGACACAAAGTAAATAAGTAAAAAAGCATGTGAGACACAGGAAATGGTGTCAGAAGACGACAGGAAGCAAAACTGTGTCAAAACTGTTGCTCTCGTAGACATGGTTTGATGCGATCAGTTGGTTTGACAAATCATGTAGTCTGATCCCTCATCAGGCGCAGTCTGAAATCAGTTAGTAGGGCTGAACACATTTTTTTTATATCAATTATTATCTCGATTTACACACACCATATCTCTACATGGGGAAGAGAACTGAAGAGAACGTCTTGTATACACATTTTAAATATGTTTTCCGAATGAAAATGAGAATAATGATGGAAAAATAACAATTCCATCTGATGTCGCAAATCATATTGCAATTTCTGTCAAAATTATCACAATTAGATATTTATTCAAAATCGTTTAGTGTGTACTCCAAGTATTTTTAGAATTGGTTACGACTTTGAAAGTTGTGTAGTGTCCCCAGCTTGCCTCCAGAACTGACAACAGTATCTACAAAATCTATAATTTGCTAGTAATAATTGACCATTTCTTCGTATTACTCTTGACATTCAAGAAAATCATTAGCTGTCCTGATTTTCTTTCATCGTTTTTCTTCAAGTATCTTAATAGAAATTACTTCAATCATTGTTTTACTAAAATATCGTCCAGATATACATAATTATCTGTTGATTATTTCTTTGGTTCAAAAAATGTCCATACAATGGAGGAAAATGTTGATTGCTGTCTCCCAAACTTCAAAATGACTATGTCCCCATATGTCGTGCTTTGTCCACAAAGCAAATATATTAAGTTTGTTGTAGATGAGCAAGGACACCAGGACATATTCACACTTATCATAGACTTTTTTATTAAAAAACTATTTTATTTATTTTTTTACCAAAAGTAAAAACACTCAAACTGGTCAGTTGATTGTCAAAATAATTGCAGATTAATTTTCTGATCCCCTCCATTGCAAATATTATGGTTTAGCGGTTACCATCTGACACTGATATACCTCCAGGACCTTTTATAAAGCATTTTAAAGATGGAGCAATCACATTTAGAAGGGCCACCTGTTGTGGAGTTCTGGCTCCTGATTGGATAAAGTGTTGTGCAATACTTTACTGTTTCTCTTAAGATTTACAGTCATACTGGGCCTCTCACTGACAGTGAGAGGCCCATGACATTGAGCAAACATTCAAGATCAATTATAGCTCTCAGAATATAGAGCTATTCAACACAGATTTTAACTAAAGGAGTTTAATGATAGCACATGGAAGGCCCCCTTTACACCTGGCATTAAAATTGGTTTTTGGTTATCTGATTCCAATCGGATAACGCATTAAAACTTATAAATGAACTTATATATGAGTGTAAGGTGAAAAACTGCACAGTCACCTCTGCTTTTGTCGGTTTTCCGCTTTTTTCAAAGACAACCTCTTCCTATGCTTCGAAAAGCAAAGAGGAGTCTATACAATAGCACAACTTCACATGCTGTAGCTTAGTTCATGGATTGAAGGCTTGGCATGCCCCAGTGGCATGATGCACTGTCACTGCCAGTACTGTAATTGGCTTCTTCCTGACATCCTTTATGTCTTGCTGTTTGTCATTTAAATGCTAAAACAGTGTCTTTCTTCACTGGCTTTCATTTAACCTCCATGTTTGTCAATGTCCACTGGGCTCATGTGTCCTGAAGGCAAAACAGTCGCTACCAGCCTACCAGCTGCTGAAGGGCTTTGTCACAGTGAAGTTTTACTCCACCGAAGATCATTATTGTAGCACTGTTAACATAATCAGTGGGGCTATAATAAGCTTTACTGCAAGTTCTCTTGATCATGCCACTTGAGAGCATTGCTGTTACACACGTACAGTACATAACGTACACTATGTCGTTAACCTCGAGACAAGCCCCATGCAGAAGTAATAATGGATGCAGCAACTGTGAGGTTTAACCAGCCTTTAGATTCCCTTTGTCTCCTTTTTAAAAAAAATTTTTTTTAAATCTTAAGATGATGTTGTTAAAGGACTGTACAGCAGGAGTGAGCCAGTCCTACCACATCCTGATTTATTTACATTTCTGGGTTGGTCAAAGCAGACCAACGAGGGAGAGGCAGGGTTTGCCTCTAAGCAAAGCACAGCAATGCAAACGGCAAATCACATCCGAGACACTCCAAAAAGCCTTAGCAACACTTTCTAAATGTGTGAACCTTACTGGTGGATGTAGCGTTTATGGCAATGTGGGTGGATGATATGCTGAAGTATTGCTTTATCAAGGCCAGCACAATAGTTAGCTCTAGAGTTGGAAAGGGAGGGGAATGGGTGATAGAGGAGATGAACAGCCAAAGGAGCATGAGTAATGTTACTGTCTATTCTGTATAAACTTAACACCTGCACAGGGTCAGAGAGAGAGTTACTGTGACTGAAACAGTGCAGTTGCAGATAATGCAGTTGATTGCACTGGTGTGATAACAAAAAGCATGGTGAATGAATCATGATGGCTGAACAGAGTATTGAAAAGAACACGTCGTGGGGTCACACAACTGGCAGTTTATAGATTTAGGATCATGTATGAAAAATGAGAACAAGGGAATTGTTGGATTAACATCCGTGACTTCTTTCCTAAGACTTATCCATCTCTGTCTAGCTCTTTGTGTTTTTTTTTGTCTTCTGTCATTGTAAAGTACACTCAGGGTTACAAACTTCATTCGGTAGTTATACAGGCTAACACAACAATAAATACATAAAAACAATTGAATTGTATGTCTTTTTACGTCTGTTCACATTTTAATTGCACTTGTTAGATGCACTTGAAAAGTAGTATTCTCCAAATGTCTGGAGTCACTCTGTCTGACTGGCGGCTATAGTGGTAAACTAAGCAAATCATAAGGGATGAACAGACACAGACAAGAAGACACACATTGTTCAAAGGTCTGTACTGTAGCTGCTAAGGTCATGGTCAGCTCAGCTATTTGTCCAACACCTTTCAGTGTTATGTATATACTAACTGGTAATGTCCTAGTCCTTTCAACAGGGGACCAATACAGAACTAACACAGGTGCGGTCTGAACCGACAGAAAGACTCTCAGGAAGTGGTTTAACCACTATAACCACTATGTCAGTCAGTAATAGCACATTATGTTTCAAAATTTGAGAACTGGGTAGTATAGATGTAATTGTTTGGCATTGTTCTAAGGACATTTGAGCTTTCTATTTTAGTAATCGGTAGTAAATTACGACTACCTAATCTTAGTTTGGATCGAAATGCACAATTTAATACTATGTGGGTGAGTGTTCAGAATCATGCTTCCATATTTCCATTTCCATACAATATTTATGCACATTTTGAATATTCGCTGAAGAAATCCTGGATGATTATCTTGCATCAACACCAAAGTTTGCATTTTACATTGTCAGATATCATAGACTTAAGATGGGTTTTATAAGCTGAGCCTTTTAAGTGTCAAATTTGTTTTGCATTTGTCCGTGCTGGCAGCTATGTCTTCAGAGAGAATGTGCCTGTCTATATTATGCCAGTTCTCAGCAAAGGGGGCACACATTGTGACTTTGTGTCAGTACCTCATCCAACCAGACTTCAAAAGAACTGAACTATCGCTGTAAAACCCCTCACTTTAGTCCATATGCTTGGCTACTGTGAATGGTAACCTGATTCTATGTGTTTCTAAAGGACTGAGGTCTCTATCTTTTGGGATGTCAGAAGTGTCCTTGGCAGTTTTTGTGTAGTAATCATGCATATGTGCACTGACTCAAACTCCAGAAAACAAAGTGAAAGTACAAAGAATAAGGACAGAAAAGGGAAAGAATGACAGAAGAGGCTGGAGGAAAAGAGGACTTAACTCAGGAGGAATAAAGGAGAGAGGGAGAGTGACAGATGGCAGGCAGTAGATTATTAGTGCTCCCTTGCTGTTTTCTGCTCCTTTGAGAGCATCAACCATGCCACTTTCATAAAAACTACACCCTCATTCTGTTTCTCCTCATCCATCATTCAGGACCTCTTCCACAAAGCCATTACTAATGTTATTTTTTTAATTAAAATTTTCCTAAAAGCTATTCTCGTATTGCCTTGGTTTTAACCGCGCTCTGGTGAAATTGTATTTTCTGGACTATCAAAGCTGCCTCTCTCTTTCCAAAATCAGCCATCACTTCCTGATTCCTGTTGCATGAGGGTATGATTGTGTCTGTGTGTTACTGGGCAGGAAGTGTGTGTAGAGAGACTGGAATTTCTCTCCTCCTTTTCCTGCTCTAACTTCATCATGTGAGTCAGTCTGATTGACTGATGACAGACGGATAATCACGATGGTAGCAGGTGTTCAATCAGTACAGCTGTAATGAAGCGATGATCTGATTCAGAGCAACATGTGAATGGGGTTGTGCCTTATTATATTGTTCTTGATAATACCGGTATAAAAATGTGATTTTATAAAAATGTGTCATAATGATATAAACGGTGGTGTGTTGCTGGTGGAAAGTGGAGTTCACTACAGCACAAGCATGGTTGAGAGTCAAACCAGCTCTCAGGACACAGGAGTGGCTGGTCTGCTGCTGCCTTGTTTGGTAATTTTGTGCTTACTTTGGTTAATTTAAAGGAAGGATGTTAAAGGTCACAGTGTAACACAATTAATCTTACTGCAGTGTCCCCACAATTTCCTGTTGGAAAAGGCTGTCTAATAACAACATATAGTGCCGAAATGGCTGAAAGAAGAGGAAAGGATTATTGTTTTTATTTTGGTAACTAACAGTACACAAACGGGTCAAGCAAAAAGCTTAGAGTAACAGCTATGACATGCATCCATGGAACCCCATACGCCTCATCAAATATTTTTAAAATATTACGTATATTGATATTGCAAATTTGGAATATATGAAATAAATGTAATACTATTCTGCCTACTACTAAATGTGTATTTGTTTCCACTAAAACAATCATTCTCGTGTTTTCCTAGTTTTTGCTATTTTTTAGCCTAATTCTGATTATTTGGTTAATTCAAATATTAAATAACGTCCGTTTAAGCAATAAGCTCACTTTTTTTTTATTTAAGATGAGTTTGGCTGACAGGAGCTTTAAAGGATAATCTATTAGCAGCATCATCTACTTGCTGGCAATGACACTTAACATGACATTTTGTTATTGTAGTAAACCAAACAAATTTATAAACTTTGACACGGAATGTTTAACCCTTGCACTTAACAAAACCTTGACTTCTTCCTCCACCTGCACAAAACAGGTTTAAATGCAACAGCAGCTCAGTTTTCACACATGTGCATGATTCAACAAGAACTGAAGTGTGATGTAACAGACATTGCAAAATAAGCATGGTTGACTGAAATGCCTTTGTAAATCTTTGGGACTGTGGAATTGGCAAGCAATCAATCAATCTGACTTAATGTATACAGCGCTTTTCATACACGTGTAAAATGTAGCACAACGTGCCTTTCACAAAGGTATTAAAAGAAAAATTTGCATTTACAATAAAAATCCTTAGATGCTGAACCTTAAGTACTTAATGAATCCTGACATTGTTTTCCACAGAAAGTTGAATTTGCAATTATTTGTTTTTTTTATGTCACGCCCACTGAACTCAGCCATACTAATGGTGAACAATATTCTGATGACATGTTTAAGTTCAACCTCACAAGGCTGGTAGCCTGGCTGTAGATTCTATTATAGCTCTATAATAGCAACTGGGGAGCATGGCTCTCGTGTGGGTGTATCTAAATCCACTTTTGCTTGTTTAATGGTAGACGACATGGTTGCTGTACCAGTCATTCTTAGTCATTCATGGGTGTATTTTTGCTGTTGCATGCAACAAAACAATTAGTGCCAGATGCATTTACCATTGCAGTTATCATAGCAGATATCCTACGATTATAATCTCTCCACTAGACAGTCTTTTCTGAGCTCACAGGGACATGAGAGCTGCTATGTTCATTGATAAGTTTGCGTTGCTTGAGTTAACATGAAGGAAGGATTTCAAACACTAAGGTTTGAACTTGATGTAGGGAGTAGTGGATCTACTGTATGTGCCACAATATAAACATGCTCATTTCCTCCATGGATTTTGTTGCAATGAGTGAGCAGTTTACAAAGCAACACAAATGTATTATTTTATCCATTGCAGACGTCATCCTGCATAGATTTTATTTCGTGAGGTTTTGTTAAGTAACTTAAGAAAATCTGTTTTTGCTTGTGTCCTGGCAGCTGTGTTTAAAACGTGCACAAGCACGTCTGTCTAATGCAAGTTCTATATGCAAAGGGTCAGCAGGGGTCAGCCACAGCTCAGGCAGGGCTGACGATGTGTTAGCACCTAATAAAATAAAATACACTTTAAAACAAACAGAATTATCCTTTTAAGATGTGAAATTAACATTACTTTGCTAGTCAAAAACGTAATCACTTCCACTGCCTTAAAATAGACATGTGCCAAGAATAAGCTTGACCACACCTCATTTCAAAATCCAACACGCCCATGGAAACTCAGATGGGTGGAAGTGTATTTGCAATTAAAACAAGTTGGGCGCTGGATGTAAAAAAAAAAAAATGACAACAGTCTCAGGGACACTTAATTGCAGGTTTTGCCAGGTGTAACTGGCTGTGACATCACCCATCAGAAACTGCCATTTTGAAGCCTCCAGAATCATGATTTGGCCAGTGCCATGTTGAGGTTTTTTAACCAGAAGTTCAGAGGCGTCGCCTGCAAGTAGGCTCCTATTGGATCGATACCAACTGTCAATCACACTGATGTCCACTCCTGCGTCATACTGTTTTGTCTATTTTAGAATTAGAGAGCAAAGCTTTAAGGATAAATATGAATGCAACAACTGCAGAGGATACTTGGGCAGCTGTGTAAAGAACTGGTAACACCAGAACATTTCAGGTCATTGGTCAGCACACTGATGCAGCCTGTTCCTGAGCCAACTTTGACTCAACACTGAACTGAACAGAGAAATTGACTGGACAGTGAGTGTAAGGTTTGACAGACAAGCCTGTGTAGTAGGTAGTGCACTGATCTCTGGCCACTACAGAGCCAGTGTGGATGATATTGGAACAAGTCCCGGTGGTTTAAAAGGGTTGAGACGTAGCCAGAGCACAGAGAACAGGAAGAGCCCTGTTTGACTCTGCTGACAGACCACATCTCTCTCTCTCTCTCCCTCCCCCCCCCCCCCCCTCTCTCTCTCTCTCTTTCTCTCTCTCTCTCTCTCTCTCTCAGCTGCAGTACTGACTGACTGGCCTGTGACTGTGTGTTTTGCAGATGGCTGCGAGCAGTAGCTGAGATCACCACCAGGAGTTTCCCCTCTGTCTTTCTCTACCACCTGCAAATATGAATGGTAAGACTATGTGTCTATGTGTCAAGACTTCAAGTGAGTGTGCATGAGAGAGAGGGGGAGAGAAAGGGGGTGGGTGTGTAAAGGAGGGCGGCATACCACAAGTGTTTATCTGTGTGAAGAGAGAGTTGTGTGTGTTTTTGGCTCAAAAAACAGCTAAAGCAAAAATTGTGCTTGTTCTGGAGTAATCCCCTTAAATGTGTGTTGCTTATGTAAACGGTTTTATTTACTAATCTGTCTCATATTTGTGTGTGATGACTTAATTCTCTCTGAACATCCCTCTCTTGAACTGCTTACTTTCAGTCCTACTTCTCCTGCATTTGTGTTCAATGTATTTTTCCATATTTTGACAGCAGCTTTGTTTGTAGTGTCAGCTGTGGGACCGAAGCCCTATTCAGCTATTCAGACCGTTCAGTGTGTCTGCTGATCTGACTGTAGAGTAAACACTGATATGTCACCAGCCTTCCATGGGTAAACAGTAGTGAAAGTGTTAGCTCCCCTGTCCGAACACAGTGAGTTTAATAACCACTTTGTCAATATCAGTGCATTTCTATCTGTTCTACCTGCCACTGATGCTCACTTTGGTACTCTCTCTTACTTCAATAACATCAACATAGTATTGATAGAGCAATAAGACATTGTCCTGACTTGTGACATTCAGTTATGTTTTTAACTTGTCTGACTGTACTTGTATTTGTTACCTCTTTAGGACCTTTTTTTTTGGCATTAACACTGACCTTGTCAGGGCCTGTGAATTTATGGCTTTGTGAGGACCAAAAGGCTTTTTCTGGGTTAAGACTTGATTTTAGGGTTAGGGTCAGAATTGTGTTTTGATTAGGGTTAGGCATTTATTGTGATGATTAAAGTTAAAGTTAGGGTTAGGGGCTAGGGAATGTATTAAGTCTATAAGGGTCCTCACTTCGAAAACTACGCAAACATGTGTGTATACAAGAAGAGAGGTCTTGAATGTGTCTTCTAGATGGAATTGTGTCAACTGTAAAATAACCTTGTCAATGTAGTATGATCAGATCTCCAAATGCATTCTGGACACAATGTGGGAGTGCTCACATCTGAATGCTTTCAATCAGATCACTCAGGATGATTGTCATGGCCGATTTCCACATCTAATGCATCAGATTTGTCCTTACTTGTGTCTTTTTCCCTCTAGGTGGTCAGAGTATTTGGGCAGTCACTCCAGAGGAGAGGAACAAACATGATCAGAAGTTTGACACCCTTTCCCCATCAATGGGCTATGTCTCAGGTACACGCATATAAACACATATCATCACTGTTGGTACATCGTGCTCAATGTGTGTCCCATCACCTCATTTACATTGCATATTTTTCATCTACTTAGTGTTAATACCAAGGAAATTGTGTGAGAATTGCGCATGTGCATGTGTGTGCGCATGCCCATTCAATTTTGTATCCACCACAACTGTTTTCCTCACACCTCTTTCTCCTCTTTCTGTAGGGGAACAGGCGAAGAAGTTTTTCCTCCAGTCAGGGCTGCCTCCCTCAGTTTTGGCTGAGATATGGTGAGAAACACAAGGCATCACATATGCACACATACTACTATTTATTGAATGGTGGGTAAAGTGGAAGTATTTACTGAAATCTTTACCTGAATGGCTTAGAACTAGGGTAGGCAAGATTATTTTGGGGATATTATTGATTAATAATATATTATGGCACAATTTAATTATTTAAGTTAAATTGTTTCGAGGAAATCTGGCATGTGGCAGGAGATTTTGACCAATCATAGGGCAGTACAGAGAGAGAGCTCTCTCCTAATGGTTGTTCAAACAAGCAGCTGCATCAACACGTCGCTTCAGGCCGCTATTTTAGAATGTGTGACCAAATATGCTGCAAATCAACCTGAAAAAGGAACAAAAGTCTCCAATGCAAGTGCAATACATATGTTAATGTGGGTGGAGCTTTCTAGAGATGATGAGATTGCCTCATCTATCTGCTATGTGTCTGCTAAGTGAATATCTGGTGGGAGAGGCTCAGGACTGATATCCTCATCTCAAAATGTTATACATTGATATTTAACCACCTGGATAAGAGACTATCTTAATAATGATCCTGCTTTGTGCAGCCTTAACCCTTGTCTGTCTACTCTCTGTCTCCCAGGACATTGGCTGATATGAATAAAGATGGGAAGATGGACAGACTGGAGTTTTCCATAGCTATGAAGCTCATTAAGCTAAAACTCCAGGGAACACCACTCCCCTCAGCTCTGCCAATCATCTTGAAACAGCCACCTGTGCCTGTTCACAGCCTCATTAACCCAACCTCAACCATGACAAGCTCGCCCTATGGTATAGAAGAGCTCATGATAATGTTTTTTCTGAACTATCCACACTGACAAAATGTGTTTTTGGCTGTAAATGTGTATACAAAAGGTATCATTTTTGGATTTTACCCACTTGATATTTTGATATTCATTGCCATGTTATCTACAGCCCAATTAATACTCCATCTGACATATTTAGGAAGAAGAAAAGTGTCGCTCAGCACTTTATTTTCATGTCACCCACCTGTTGAACAGTGTTGGATTTTGTTGCATAACAGAATCAGACCAAAACACTTTCTTTAACGATTTATATCTAAAAGTTGCACAAATATAGACACAAATAAACAACGTAACTAAAGGATATACCGCTCAGGATGGAACAAGGACGAGTGACAAATATTGAAAACGCTGAGCGACAAAGTATAAGTGTGTCTTAATGGATGTATTGTGTGCGTGTCTCTCCCAGGTATTGGTTCTGTGCCTAGCATGTCTATGATGTCTGGGACAAACTTCTCCATGTTGACCCCTATCTCCATGGCAACCCCTGGACTCTCACCAATGACAGGCCCCACCACTTTGGTTCCTGTAGCCTCAGGTCTGAGCCCTCTACTAGTCTCCACCGCCAGGCCCCTGATGCCCACTATGGGAAACCCTTCACTGGCAAACGGCACCATAGGATTTCTGCAACCCATCCCAGCTGGTACACGTAGTTCTCATTTGTATTTGTTTCTTTTCTGCTTCATATCTGTCGCTGCTATCAAAGAAATCCTTCTAAATACAATAATCTGCCAAAGTCTGCTCTTTTTCTATTTATAGTATATAAACTATGTATGAGAAATCAACTAAGAATATTATCCAATATAGAGTATAATAATAGTATACAGTATACTGTATAATATTCTAGCAGATGGGGTTGGGTAGATGGCCAACAGTCACAATTTTGATGCTGCACCCTATCTCTTCTACAAACACAAAATTTGTCTTTGCTGTAATGTAAATATAAATTTGTCATTGTATGTTGATCTGCTCTGCTTCTTTTCAGCACCAGGGACAGAGCATTTACATATGCTAACAGCCTGAATTGATGCAAAGCGAATCTGTGACACACAAACAAATTTCTCTCTTAAAGCTCCAGCCTTTTTTTCTTTTTTCTTTTTTTTACCTTTTTTCCAGATGACAAGCAAAGTACACATCATACAGTTATTTTGTAACATCAAATGGTAAATAATGAAAAAAGGTGTCCTAGTACAGATCATGCATTATAATCCCTCACAATGTTTTACTAAAAGTCAAGTAGACATTGCCCAACCCCAGCAGCAAAGTGCAAATGATGAAATATTGCCAGGTGTCTTTGTCTCATTTCCAAACAAACAGCCTCCTTGGCCTTACCCCTTGGTAAAATGTGTTAATGTTGAGAGGAAAACATGT
Organism: Solea solea; assembly: GCF_958295425.1. NCBI lineage: Eukaryota > Metazoa > Chordata > Actinopteri > Pleuronectiformes > Soleidae > Solea > Solea solea. The sequence continues at coordinate 22,374,904 of NC_081138.1, forward strand.
CACCTTTGTGGATAGGTTTTTACACAGGTTTTAAGTTTTGTTTGAGTATTACTCTTTTTCAGTCTTTCTCTCTCTTTGTCCACTTACCTCTCTCCTATAGGAATGTCCTTATCTCCGGCTTCATCATTGCTGGACCTGGGATCTAGCAGGTAAAACACATACACCTGGAGGAACACTGCATCCTGGTTTCACAATTTTAATCTTCCTGCTGTCTCTTTGAATACACAATAATGTTGCTGACTTTTGTTGTTTTTGTATTTGTTTTGTCACCGTTTTTATTGAAGCTCTGCCTCCTCATCCCCCTCTATGATGTCACCCATGGTTGGTGTTCCCAGCGACTGGGCTGTGCCACATGCCTCCAGACTGAAATACAGACAGCTGTTCAATGGCCTGGATAAACAGATGACTGGATACCTCACTGGTACATTGTGTGTGTGTGTGTGTGTGTGTGCTGTATAGATTATAGAAAAACGCTTGGAATGCAGGTGTGGATGTTCATGAACTACTCACTAATGAGTTCATAACATAGCCTCCCTCTGTTTGTTTCAAGCTTTAGTAAACTCAAAGGTAGTCAAGTCTACCTGCACCGGCTGTGGGTGTGTTGAGACACATCTGCAGTTTCCTAACATACACAAAACAGGTTTGCGCTATTCTTATTAGGGCCCTGCGTTGACCTCCATTCATTTGGACAGACTAAAAAAAAAGCTTTATCCATAAACTGTTCATGCTTCACCTTAACCTAACCACAATTGAAATTGTTAGCCCTAAATTGGCTCATTTTGACCAGGTCTTAGTCTCCATGACGACTAGTCTTATTAATGTCAGTGTTTATACCAGAAAATAGGTTCCAAACCCACAGCCAGGTATGCACTGCATTTTTGTTCTCATACTGAGTGCCTTGCTGGACCTGTTTTTTTTCTATACATACATACTGTACATAACTTGCTGTTGTGAAAGAACTTCACATATAGATTTTGCCAGTTATACATTGTACTTACACATTACATTTTGCAGATAAGATACTGTAATTAGCAGTAAGAGCAGCTGCTGTGCCTTCACCAAAAAACAATTGTAGTTTGTCTTTACTGTAATAAATGTTTGGAAGTTTGGTATTTTTGTGTATGTTTATGGCAGCCATGTTTTCAGTGAGGGTGAGGGTCTGTGTCGGGCTGGTTCCGGTGACGACAGTCACCATAGGACATATCTATAAGTCAACACTCACTATGTGTCGGTACCTCATACAGCCACTATTTGCTTAATTGTTTAAAAAATGTTCTTGTGTCCCACTCAACATCCATGTAACATACCAGACGTTACACACTCTGCACTCACCCACACATCCGTGCTTTACATGTGTTCTGACCTCTGTCTCTTTTTGTGACCAGGCCAGCAGGTGAGAGGTGCCATGGCCGCCACAATGCTGACTCAGACACAGCTGGCCTCAATCTGGTGGGTGTGTGTGTGTGTGCGTGTGTACTTGTGTACTTGTACTTAATTCAAACCTGTCTTTGTGAGGACATTTTGACCTTGTGAGGACATTTGGTCTGGTTCTTACAACCTTAAAGGGCTCTTTTAGGGTTAGGACTTGGTTTTAGGTTTGAGTTAGGTTAAGGGTTAGTGTTAGGCATCCAGTGGTGGTGGTTAAGGTTAGGGTAAGGGGCTAGGGAATGTATTATGTATTTGAATGCCCTCACTGAGAATGCTGTACAATAATGTGTGTGTTTATGTGTGTAGGTCTCTGAACATTACACTGTAACATGAAAAAAGGTTTTATGCAAATACATCTTAGAGACATCACATCGCCATATCTTGTGGTTTAATTTGTGTAACTTCTTTTAAACCTTCTTCAGGACTTTAGCAGATGTGGATAAGGATGGTAAGCTGAAAGCTGAGGAGTTCATTCTGGCAATGCATTTGGTTGACTTGGCGAAGAGTGGGCTGCCACTGCCACTAACACTGCCAAGTGAGCTGGTACCACCCTCACTAAGGTATGTGCACACATGTGCCTCAACTTCACAACAAAAAATTAAATGTGAAACAGGGACTTTTCGCATTTGAATAACGAATAATGTGTGCATTCATTGTTTTAACTGTTGCAGGGGTGCCGTCAATGGATCCAGCTCTTCTCTCTATGCATCTCTGACTGATGACTTTGACGTTGAACCTCCACAGAAAACCAGGACTAACCGTCAGTACTCACATTCACACACTAACAAAGAGAGAGTTGTCTTGTTTAACTGCAGGCACTACATTAAAAGTCTCCTTCCTGTTATCCTATCATCTACATTAGAAAGAATGAGAGTGCCCATGCCAGCCCTGAGATCATTGGGACAGACCAGGCTCAGACGAATACTTCAGAGCTATATATAGTACTGTGCAAAATGAGATTTGTTGTTTTAGCAATGCTATAATGACTAACGTGTAACATTTTTGGAACACACCTAGAAAACACATGTCTGCAGTTTTTAAAATACATTTTTCAGAAAAACAGCAGCTTTTACAGCTTTTGTCCTACTATTTCATGATGAGAAATATCTGCGTGAAGAAGGTCTATTATACCAGTCAAGACTCACTGAATTGAACTGAACACACCTAACAAGTATTTTAAACAATCCTGTCACTTGTAAAAACTTTTGGCCTGTTCTTTTTGTTTTTAGTGTCGTTTGAGGACAAATTCAAAGCCAATCTGGAGCGAGGTAACGCAGAACTGGAGAAAAGACGACTGGCGTTGAAGGAGGCGGAGAAGAGGGAGCTGGAGCGGCGTGCACAAAAGGCGAGAGAGGAGCGAGAACAGAGAGAGAGGGAGGCCCGAGAGGCCGAGGAGAGGAGGAGGAAAGAAGAGGAGAGGAGGCTAGAGCGACAGCGGGAGCTCGAGAGGCAGAAGGAAGAAGAGCGACAGAGAGAGATAGAGAGAAAAGAGGTGGGTGACAATTTTACACTGAATGAATACTGTAAATATCTCCTCCTTATATTGTAGACATGTTTTACATGTGCATGCATATGCTGTATTTACTTGTGCTGGTTTATTCCAGGCTGCACAGCGGGAGCTTGAGCGCCAGAGGAAGGAGGAGTGGGAGAGGAGGAGACGAGGAGAGCTCCAGATAAAGAAGGAGCAGGAGCGGGATGATATCGTCCAACTGAAAGCTAAGAAGAGGAGTCTGGAGATGGAACTGGAGGCCGTGGTGAGTGTTGAAAGACATTTTGTCCATTCATCCTCTCATTTCTTTCATCATTAATGTCATCTTAAGTCTCTCTTTCTGTCTCACTCATCCTCAGGGTAACAAGCATCGTCAGATCTCAGACCGGCTGCGTGATATTCATAATAAGAAGAAGCATCAGAAGACGGAGCTGGATCTGGTCAATCAAAGGAAAGAGACCCGTCAACAAGATATTAACAACTTGCACAAACAATATGAGGTGTGTTTGTGTTATTTTATATGCCATGCAACAGCCAAAAGCCTTAGACATTAAGTTTTCAGGTTGTCCATGTCATCCCATTCTTTATAACTTGATATCCCAAGAACACCTTGAGTGAAAGGCTTACTTGGATTCATGAGTTATCTGATTTATATTTTAGTAGTCAATGGTCGATGCCAATGTAACCTTACAAAAACTGATTTATTTTATGAATATAGGATTTTGGGAGATTCATTGTTCACTTGAACTCAAAGATGAACTGAAAAGATTTGGGTAGTTTTATTTGGGTAGGTCAAGCTTATAGTGACATTTAAATTTAAATTGCATTGTATTCACTGGGACCCAGTCACCTCTGACCACTGTGGCCACACAAAACATGCTTTTGCCTCAAAATAATGTAGATTGAAACTGGATTGGTCAATGGAGGCAAATAACCACTGGGCCATGATTCTAGTTTTGGCAATGTGTTGCAGGTCATTTTTCTTTTCCACAGTTTTGTTGTATCTATGGCTGTTGTTCTATGACAAAGTGTGTGTTGGCGTATTATCCCAAATATTTCCTGTCTTGTTGCTTATGATTCATATCCTCTTTGTCAGGAGTCCCAGAGGAAGTTCTCTCAGCTGACTCCAGAGAAGAACAGACTCTCGGAGAAACTCAAAAACATGTCACTGAATAACTTACCTGGTTAGTAGTGATAGATTCATTTTAAAAGAAAATCACACTCTAGGTTGTATCTGTTTATACATATGAAAACTGATCTGAGTAAGATTTGAAGACCTCTTTGTCTCTCTTAATATGCCTGTAAACCTGCCTGTGTGTTTGTAGTGTCCACCATGTCCCCGCTGACGGTGACACTTTCAGAGAAAAGAGGGACGTGTATGAAACTGCAGGAGAAGCTGGGAGCTCTGGAGAAAGAGACTGCTGCCAAACTGGCTGAGATGGACCAGTATAACAAAAACATGCAGGTGGGAATTAATTACACACACACAGCATTGTTAGAGTAGCCTAACAACTAACTACTCTAACAGCATTTGACCTAGAATGTTCACACAGGGCTATATCAATTATGTGTTACATGGAGCATGCATCAGGCCTGCATGTCTTATTCAGACTAAACCGAAGAGAGACATTTTAACAATTTTAGGGTTCTACTACAAAAACAACATACCTCTTACTGCTGCTTTGCCCTGATGTTTCTTTTTTCTCCACTTCCTCCTCCTCTTCTACCTCATGCTGGTTGTTTTCATTTTGTCATCTTCATCTTATGCTCTTTTCTTCCCTTACTTTTCTTCCCTTCTCCTCTTTTGAAAATCCTCCATCCTCTCCTTTACTGGATTCTGTTCTTTCTTTCTTCTCGCCTGTCTCACATTTCCTCCTCCCTCTTTTCAGTATGTGGGAACTGAGGACTCAATGCTTCAGGCTGTGTTCTGTCTGCTGGCGTGCCTCCGTAACCTCTTCTACCTACTGAAGGTTTTCGCTTTAGATCTCTAGAGAAGACTCGTTCTCAGTCTTCTCTATTGTTCTTTTTTCCTCCCATATTTCTCAGTCAATCATATCTAACCAACATGGGGGGGGGGGGTTTACATGCAGTGTATGTGGCATTTAACTCATTTATCATCTTCTATTATTATTATTTTTTTATGTCAGGATCTAAGAGAGGGCCACACAAAGCAACTGGCAGCATTAGACAAACTTCGAAGCATCAAAGAGGAAAAACGGCGTGAATTGATTCAAAGAAAGGAGCAAGAAGAGGAGAAGAAGCAACAGGAGGAAATGAGACGGAAGGAGGAGGAGGAAGCTCAAAGGTATGCATTCTTATATAGGATCAGTTTTTGTTTTCATAATAAAGCAAAAAAAAAATTCACTTGCTATAGACCAGAAACTAAAACTTAATGTGAACACTTAATTTTTAATGTTTATTTCCAATGTTTGCCTCCTTTTTTCAGACGTATCATGATGGAAAAGGAGCGTCAGTGGCAGGAGAAGCTGAGGAGGGATGAGGAGGAGCATCAGAGGAGGCTCCAGGAAGAGAGAGAAGCGAAAAAGAGGGAGGAAGAGGAGAAAGAGAGGCAAGCTCTTATCCAGGCTGCAAAGGAGCAGGCCGAAAGAGAGCTCAGAGCAAAAGAGGAGGCAGAGAGGAAGAGAAGAGAGGAAGAGGAGCGTCTGAGGCTGGTGGAGAAACGGAGGCAGGAGGATGAGAGGAGAAGGCTGGAGGAGGAAAGAAGACAGCTAGAGGAAGAGAGGAGGAAATTGGAGGAAGAGCGTAGGAAAGAAGAGAAAAGGAAGAAAGACGAAGAGGAGCAACGTAAAAGAGAAGATGAGCGGAGGAGGTTAGAGGAGGAGAGGAGACAGCTGGAGGAAGAGAGGAGGAAACTGGAGGAGGAGCGCAGGAAAGAGGAGAAAAGGAAGAAAGAACAAGAGGAGCATCGCAAGAGAGAGGAAGAGAGGAAGAGGTTAGAGGAGGGGAGGAGAGAGGAGCAGCGCATGAGGGAGAAGGAGGAGGAAGAGAGGAGGAGACAGAGGGCGGCTGAGGCCGCCATCCGAGATACAGAGGAGAGGAGAAAGCAAGAGGAGGACGAAAGGAGGAAGAGGGACCAGGAGAGGAGGAAGCATGAGGAGGAAAGGATGGAAGAGGAGAGGAAGAAGAAGAAGGAGGAAGAGGATAGGAGGAAAGCTGAGGAGGAGAGAAAGAGGAAAGAGGAGGCATCTCGTCAGCAGCCGCAGCCGAGTGGAGGAGGGAAGGTGGATATTCAGGAAAAACTGACGGCTCTGCTAAAAGGGCTGGAGGAGAGGAAAGGTAACACACACACGGTTGTTGGCATTTATACTTCTCTGTAGCATCTTACTGACGTTAAACCAGTTTTGCTGGTAAAACCACATTGTGATGGTTGTTTTGTCTTTCTTCAGGTGGTCAACCTAGAGTCAAACACCACAGGAAGTCGGCTGCTCTCACTTCCTTCAAAGCACTCTACCCCTTCACTGCACGCAACAATGAGGAGCTCACTTTCAATGCAGATGATATGATTGAGGTAAGAATTAGGTCTGGGCAAATTGAACAGGGTTGTGCTCTGTAGTGTGTGATTTGAAGCAATTAAATTCTACTTTTTCTTGGAATAAACATTTCACTAAAGAAAATTGTTGCTTTTATCGTTTTCTGCCTCAGGAAGAAATTTCTTCAAATGCCCATTCATATTCTGGATAAATCAGAGCTCTTTCCACCCCTTTTTACTTTGCTCCACTTCCTTCATACATATACACCTCGAAGACTTACCTGACTCTTCTTTCAGGTTGATGAGACGGCAGAGCGGGAGGAAGGCTGGCTGTATGGCAGCAAACAAGGGAAGATGGGTTGGTTTCCAGAGAGCTATGTCGAGAAAGTGGCCCCATCTTCTAATAATGCTCCTGCTCCTGTTCCTGCTGCTACTGCTGCTGCGGCTCCTCCTCCGACTCCAGCTAAAGTGCTACTCCAGTCACAGCTTTCCAATGCTCTTGAGGCTGCAAAGGTCGCAGGCACCAAGTCTGCTTTCACACCAACACACTCTCCAAACCTTGCACCCTTAGAGACGCACGGACAGGTAATATTCAACATAATGCTCCTGGACAAGCTGCTACCGTAGTGTGATTACTGTGAGCGCTCACTGTGCTGTCTTTATTTCTGTGCCTCTGTTAGCAGGTGGTGGGGAACCTGCTCGCTCAGGCCCTGTGTTCGTGGACGGCAAAGACGGACAACCATCTGAACTTCAACAAGGATGATGTGATTCAGGTGCTGGAGCAGCAGGAGAACTGGTGGCTGGGAGAACTGAACAGTGAAAGGGGGTGGTTCCCCAAGACATATGTTACACTGTTGGGAGACGAGGAGAGTTCTGAGTAAGTTTTTTTGTTTAATTTTTTGGATTAAAGTACAAGCACCTCCAGAGAATCCTTTGAAATTTGTTATATACTGTACTTTCACCCAAGCTCACAGTTGAGCTGATTTAATTATACCAACTTTATTAGTCCCACAAGGGGCAACTACATAAAGACTCAATCATGGCTCTTGAGTGCTAGTAGCTTCCACACAATTGATCTCAGAGGAGGAGGAGGAGGAGGAGGAGGATACAAATTCCCATGCAATTGCCAAGTACTGTGCTACCCCAGCCTGACACACCATGCAAATGTTTCAACTCCATTTCGTCCTCACTCGTATCATATAGACTCACTCCAGACATTTTCTACTTCTTTTAACCGTAGATTTGTAAATATGTGGAAGCTCAAGAGCCATTTAATGAGGACTTTAAGAGCAGGTTGAACAGGTGGACCTATCATTAAGTGGATGTCATGGCAGAGGCAGCACAAAAACTGATGAGGGTTAAAGAGAGGGATAGAATAAGAGGCTGAAGGGAGACTATCGGTCTGGCTTTCTGAGAGATACTTGACTGAGTGCAACCTGGTCCTGCTTGTCTTCTGTATCTCGTGTGTTTGAACTTGCCTTGCTTCAGGCAGTGTTATCTTGTTCATAAATCAAGTGAATGTGCATATGATGAGCAATAGGTTATATAAGTTGGGTTGAAAGCACACGCTACGTAAACTAAAGCACTATAGTTCTTTTGTTGGTTTTTTTCAGGGTTAGTTTGTATATTAGAAGTCCTGCTTTAGAGTTCACCGCTAACACCAGAGCTGATTTAAGGTGTGACATAAATGTCCAAACAATAAGATCATTATGTTTGTATTACAGTCATAACTTGTATAAACTCAGTGGTTCAAAGCGCTTCCCTGTGTTCCACTTTTCATGCCAACACACTGTGCTCATCAAAACAAGCATCAGTCACATGGTAATGGGAATGAGTTGGTGAGTGTGTGTAGGTGTGGTAACACTTCTAGTATGACAAGAATTCAGGCCACCAAAAAAAGTTCTTCAGCCCTCAGTCACGAGAAATCTGCTGTCTCACTGTGACCTGTACAGTTCACTCTATAGACCAATCCAGCAACGTATGTGTGTGTACGTTTCAACCATTGTGACAATAACCCTACAACCGTACCATATTTTTAACATTAAGTGCTGTGTAACATACTAACATGACTGTAACTTACTCGTTTGCCGACAGAAACAGTCAGGAGAGTAAACTGATATTACAGACCTGTTTGTCAGCATTCTGTTTATATGCATATTTTATTTTATATTCTATTTTCTCTACATGAAACCTACATGAATGGGGGTGATCAGTTAAAAGATGGATGTGACACATCCTAAAAAGATTATTGTTAATAAGTCCTGTAATGAAATGTTGTCATTGTGTGTTTACAGCATGAAGAGCTCCCCTCCTAATGCAGAGTCAAGTGACAGCCAGCAGCTTGAAGGTGCACTGAAATTCTATTTTCATGTGTTGTGATGCACTGTTTGTTGTTTGTTGCACTCATGTTTTAACTTGACAATCAGGATTTGTTTTATTTATTTTTGACTAAGTGCGTATTTGAATCTTTTATTTCCTGTTGAAATAATGTGTTTATCCACTCTCTGCCTGTGAACATGACATTCTCGCTCTCATGTGTCCTTTCCCCCTACAGAATTTGTGGCACTGTATACCTATGAGTCTCCAGAACCCGGTGATTTGACGTTCGGAGAAGGAGATCTGATCTTGGTGAGCAAGAGAGATGGAGAGTGGTGGAGTGGCTCTATCGGTGACCGGACTGGCCTGTTCCCCAGTAACTATGTCAAACCTAAAGAGGCAGATGTAAGTGTGCACACACAGAAAAAAAGCACAGTTGGATATTTTCTATTCTTGTTGTCAAAGATTTGAATATGTATTACAAATTCTGTTGCAATTAATACTTGTTTCAGACGGCGAGCATGTCAGGAAAGAAGAAGCAAGGTTAGCATTTACCTCTTGTACCCCTTGTCTGACTCACTTATAACAACACAAGTTATGGTTTTGCATTTTGTTGCCATTTAAATACGACTTTGTGTCTCATGCGTAGAAGTCTGCCAGGTTGTTAGAGCCTACTCGTCTACTGGCAACGGGCAGCTTAATCTGGAAAATGGTCAACTCATCCTCATCCTTGGCAAGAACGCCTCTGGGTGGTGGCTCGGAGAACTGCAGGTCAGTGTTTTTTTTTTTTTTTCTCTCAAAGATATTTTTATTGAATTTCAGGTCAGTGTTAAGTGGTGCAGTGTTTCCCCTATAGTCACTCGCTCACTACTGCTGCTGCTGCTGAAATATTAGTGCTGCTGCTAAAAATTTCGCTACAATTTTGAGGGGGCACATGTTTTATCTGTTATCTGATTAGTGTGTCTGTTGCGTGTTTCACTGTCTTTGACAAGTGCATGAGCTCATTCGTTCACCACCACCCCAAAAATGATGGGAAATGTGAAAAATGCTTTGTTTCATAATGAAATTGACAGGATAAATTTAGACAGTCTCCATAGTAACCTTGGAAACACTGCTGTTTGTAGTGGTCTGGACTGTAACAATGGTAAAAAACAAAACGGTGTCTGTGATTCAACATATTTGCTCTGACCTCTGCTTCCAGCTGTGGCTCTAGCAGTTTTCACTGTTCCCTGTTTTCTGGTCAAAACCTCATTATCCATGATTGTTTTTTTTCTAACTCTAGGCCAGAGGTAAAAAGCGACAGAAAGGCTGGTTCCCTGCTGCTCATGTCAAAATGTTGGGACCCAACAGTGGCAAGTCCACGCCAGCACCTCAGCCAGGTAACACACACACACACCATCTTGTCATAGTGAGGACACTTAGTGATGTGATGACTTTCTCTTGCTGTTTCCCATTCTTTATCTAGACTCTGGAGACCTACCATATTCTAATTGGCCCCCACAACAGTTTTATAATTGCAATTATTGTTTTTATTGCACTGTGTTGCCCTGTTTGAGTTTGCCTTGTGCTTGCTTGTGCACACTGTCATTTGCTCACAGCATTGTCAATAAAGTTAACCCCAGACTCTGGCTTCTGTGGAAAAACACCGCCAACCAATACCCTAACGGCAAGAAGTTGTTGTGGCTGTTTTTCTTTTTCTTCCTCCATCTTTCTTCTTCTTCTATCTCCATATTCCCTTCTTCTTCTGTGCTTTATGGCAAATGGCATTCATAATGCTGCATTACTTCCTCCTCCTGGATTGAGGAAGGCTGTGCTACCCAAACAAGACAGGTCCTTAGGACTGGACACACACTTATACAAGCCAGTTAAATGCCACAAGACATCAAAATCAACATTTAAGTGATCTAATATATGTGTTGCTTGTCACCTATCTGTCCATATTCAATTTAAGAATATCAAAAGAGCCATGTTCAACTATTGTTATAGTTAGTATTGAGAGCCTGAGAGCCTGAAAAGTCCATTATAACAGTCACAAAGACACATATTCACAGATTCTGACTCTGTCCTCTTTCAGTCTGTCAGGTGATCGCCATATATGACTACGCCGCTGCCAATGAGGATGAAATGAGCTTCTCCAAAGGTCAGCTGATCAACGTTTTTGACAAGAATGACCCTGACTGGTGGAAAGGAGAGATCAATGGGGTTACTGGCCTGTTCCCCACCAACTATATTAAGATGACCACGGCGGACTGTGACCCCAGCCAGCAATGTAAGAAAACCTCCTAATTATAACTAACATGATTGTACATGGACGTAAATATGAAAACAAACTTTGCTTTAATGTCCTTTCTAAACCTTTTGTTACCAATTCTTATCATGCTGGTAATCACTGCAGTCGCCGTCTGCCATCAATGATGTTGATCTTCCACACACGTCTTCATCCTTTCTTTTCACTGACTCTGTCACCTGTTTTTTTCCCCCCTCCTTCCTCTCTCTGTCTCTCCATTCCTTGGCTTCTGTCTCTTTGTCCTTCTAGGGTGGTAGAAAGTCCTCTTCCTCCTCCATCTCTTCTTCCTCTCCTCCTCCTGACTTCAGAGAGACACACTATTACACTCTGTCTGAAGGGAAGTGTCTGGACTTCCTGTCAACTTCTCATCTTCCACTGACCCTGTGTTCTTATACGAGAAAAAAAAAAAGAAAAAACGGCCAAACTGTAATACCTGTGAATGAAGCAGGACCAGGACAAATCTCTTTTTATGCTTTTTGTGATTTTGAAACCAAAAGTGGAAACGTGTGTGAAGCAGAGGGATAGTGGGTCTCTCTTCTTGCCTTCATTTTCCCTTATCACACAGTCATTTCTCCCTCCTTCCTTCTATGTGTCTCTTTTTTTCACCTCTCATTTCTTTTTCATTTCCAATTCGATCCTGTGTGTCTCCAGAATTCATATCACAGAGTCCACTATGTTTCGACTGTGGCTGTGTTCAAAAGACTCACTGAATAAGGAGTTTGTCATGTTGCTGTCTGAATGTTTTTTGGGAGATTTTATACCAGTATAGTGTCATAGTATCATGCATTAAATATTAAACTTGTTTCCTCATCTGAGAGGAGTGAGAGCAAAAACATGCACAGTATGCTGCTGCTGTTTTCAGACCAAGTCAGGACAGTTTTCAGAGTATTTGGTCTGGACATTCACCAAAGTTTACAAATCACATAGGATGAGTGTCACGAGAGACTGTTATTCAGATGCATTCACAACTGCACGAGTGAGATGTGACACTTAAGTCACTGTAGGGAGGAGGGAATGGGTCAGACTCAGCCTATATAACCTATACATACACGTATGTATAGGTTAAATTGACTTAAGTTTTTACATTTTGATATAGATTTAGATGTGGTTCACCACTTGAGTGTATTGACACTGAGTGCTTTCTGTAGTTTGAAAGTAAGATGAGACTGACATAATGCCTAACCAGCCATTTATAAAAATAAACTTTGCTTCCGGGGATGATATTAACTGCTGCTGCTGCTGCTGCTGCTGCACCTTAAATTAACTCAACGCCGTTTGCTGCAGACTGTTTTACACAGTTAAACTGATGACATTAATCTTGTTAACTGTGAAGATTTATTTCTTCAAGTCAACCAGTGAAAAGTCGAACAAGGTACACAAGCATACATCAAGCAAATGAGCCATAAAAACAAAATGCTGCTATTAATGTTTTCTTTTCATTTTAATTCAGTATCTTTCAAATTATCCCAAACTTGGATTTTAAGTGGAAAAAACAAACTGTGTGAAGCTGCATTAAGGGTTGACATTTCAACTCAGTGAATGCAATTTGTCAAACCAGATGGTGTGCCTACTTTTGAAGTTTTGAATTCAAATATTTTATGATTGTGAATCAAAACGTAAAAAAATAAAGATTGGTTTGGGATTAAAAAGTGTTCTCAACTGCATGTGTGTGTTTTTTCTATTTTTCTACTAAGTTATTCTTTTGCCACCAGGGCCGGGTTTTTGCATAAAAATTGATAAATTGATTTACGACACGAAGGAACTACATTATTCTGTATTCTTCATGCTGCAGAGAATAATGTTTACCCTCACTGGCAAACAGGGAAAGGTTGTATGTTGCTCTTTTGAGCTACAATCTTTCTGTGCAGTTTATGATTGCTTCTTTCACATTTTTGTGAAGTTTCTCTCCTTTTGTTTACAATTTGAATCTCTGTGTTAAATCGGCTAAATTACATTTACTGTGGTGATATTCTTTATCTGTGCTACGTGTAATTGTTTTTGACTCATTTCAAGGACAGAAATTGTAGGTTAAAAAACAGAAAATGAATCCCACCTTCCTGTTTTGGTACAAACAGATTTGGTCTAGGTGAAGTTTTAGTCTGACACTAGAAATGAGAAGATAACGGCACTGAGGACAAAAGAGACAAAACAATACAAGAGAGACAGGACGAAACTTTAAGACGGTACACAACAGAAATATTCAATGGCTTTACAGAGCAGATTTCACTTTTTAAACCTCTGGGATGAGAGAAATGATGAAGGTGAAGAAGGAGAGGGAGAAGATCATGAAAGGTCTGTTTGTAAAGGACCCTCACAATGGGCTCTTGTATCAGGTATGTGTGAGTGTGTGTGTGTGTGTGCTGATCCAGTGAGTCGTGTTTCTTCTTTTCTGTCATCGTCCTTTTCTCTTTAAAGCTTCTCTAATGTGTCCTGAGAATCAGAATCTCCAGCAGAAGACGGTGAATGCAGCTCTGGTGCGTTGCTGTGGTTTAACTGGTTGTGTGTGTGTGTGTGTGTGTCCCTCTCCTCCTCTCATAAAGGGTGTGCAGACCTGAACAGCCTGGACTCCATGAGCCCGCTGGAGAAGAAGCGACAGGGTTACATCCATGAGCTGATAGAGACTGAGGAGAGATACGTGGAAGATTTGAGCGTCGTGCTGGAGGTAATGTGTCCCTCACAGTACAGTCGGTAGTCTATAAGAGGAGATTACCTGACAGTCCATTTTTGTTTTGTGTGTGCAGGTTTTCTACAGGCCCATGTCGGAGTCGGGTCGGCTGAGCAATGCAGAGATGGTCATGATCTTTGTCAACTGGAAAGAACTGCTGGCCTGCAACACCAAATTTCTCAAGTAACTATCTACAGACCAGCAGTGGGACAAAATATTGATGGGGCAATATATTGCTTTCCTCACCCGTGAATACAATTATTAATGCACTGGAGGCAAATGTCAATATTTAACATAGAGTGCTCTCTAATGTCGCTAATTCATGACTCCTTGTGGTGGCTATTATCATAAAAATGAATGTAATATGAAGTAAGGCTGAACAATTAATCTAAATTTTATTGAAATTACCAAAATGTGTGTTCAAATTCATCATTTGAGATGAATTGTTGTCTGGATCTATACATATTATTCTACAGACTGAAGAGGACATCTTTGTTTCTCATAGATCTGTACACAGTGATCATGTGAAATATGTTTTTTGAATGAAAATGAGAATAATGATGTCGAAATAACCATTCTGATATCACACAATTGCTGTTAAAATAATCGCAATTAGATATTCAAAATCGTTCAGCCCTAAGATGAAGTGAATAAATCACTGGCCAATAGAATAATGGCAGACAGTGGTGAGAAGAATGCAGCTGCACTGTTGTTGTTTTTGGGTTATTTTTCTAAAGTAATTCTTCTAATTAAACAGTTAGTTAATTAAAAGGCTCTAAAAGAAGAATAAAAGAAAATGCAGAATTTCTATCAGTACCAGCTGTCAGTCAATTTATTTTATTTTTTTTTTAAATAATGGTATTCCATCCATGAGATATTTATTGAATATTTTTTGCAGGGCACTGCGTGATCGTAAGAAGATGGGTGGCGAGAAAATGCCAGTGCAGAAGATTGGTGACATCCTGGCTGCAGAGCTGTCTCACATGCAGCCTTACATTCGATTCTGCTCCTGCCAGATCGACGGCGCTGCGCTGCTCCAGAGCCGCACTGACAATGAGCCGGACTTCAAGACCTTCCTCAAGGTACGAGGGAGAGAAGAGGAGAGTGTTGGGGATGGAGAAAAAGCTGGAGTTCATTATAGTTTGCATTAACCACAGTTTTGTGATAAATTGTTACTATTTCAAAATGTCAACATATAGAAACTAGATTCACCACATGAACAAATTCTATTTCCAGGATTCTGTTTAGTTTTTGTCATTTTGACATTTGTCAGATTTTTTTTTTGCACATTCTCTTGGATTTAACGATGTTTTTATATATTTTTATGTCAAAAGTCACTGTGGCCTCACTGACTAGGTTGCTTGTCTCTTTTATACTGTAACACTGTAGGGAATCCTTTCACATTTGGCACTTAAACTCAAGATTAATTCAGATGTTTCAATGTGGATGGCCAAATGTCAATGTTACTGCGTTCTCACGGAATATTGTTTCAGCCTTTTGAACATTAACTTCCTTTTGTGTTAACTAGCACTTATTTAGGCTCCTGGAAAAAAAAATTATACAGATTGTAGCTGACTCTCATTGTATTTATTGTTATTTTACTATTATGTGTTACTATTATGTATTTTCTTTCCATTTTTCCACATTTATTTTCTACCATGTTAATGTAGAGTCATCAACATGCTGCTGTTTTCAAAGTCAATTCTTTGTCTTAAAATTTGACCCCAATCCATTTGCATGTAGAAGTCTGATAAACTGCTTGATGTGTTTATGTTTATATTGTTTGATTGTTTGATTCTCATCAGAAAATCGCCACAGACTACAGGTGTAAGGGAATGCCACTGTCCAGCTTCCTGCTGAAACCCATGCAGAGGATCACACGATACCCATTGCACATCAAAAACGTAGGCTGTCTTGTGTTTGAGTTTCCCCACTCTCTGGTTCAAATACTGACCTTTGTGTTAACTAGTATTGTGTGTGTGTGTGTGTGTGTGTGTGTGTGTGTGTGGTAGATCCTGGAGTGCACTGCAGAGGGCCATGCTGATCGGGATCCTCTGAGAGAAGCTCTGGAGAGGGCAGAGGAACTCTGCCAACAGGTTCATCTCCCACTCTAATTTCCTCTCATTTTATTCTGGATTAAGTTTCTCTTTTCATTTAGAGTGTTTATGCTCACTGCTTAACTTAACTTAACTTAACTTAACTTAACAGGTGAACGAGGGTGTAAGGGAGAAAGAGAACTCAGACAGACTGGAGTGGATTCAGAGCCACGTGCAGAGTGATGGCACCACTGAGGTAATGATCTGATGAGTGGCATAAACCACAGTTTTCTAAATCCCTAAAGGTATACATATAAATATCCTTCTCTCTTTTTTTCTCCACAGCACCTGGTCTTTAACTCTCTAACCAACTGCTTAGGCCCCAGGAAACTGCTCCACAGTGGGAAGGTGAGTAACACCACAGTGTTCATCAAGAATCTAGACTGTGGCACCATAGTCTAATTTGTCCCACCACAGTTTCATGGTGAGCCAAAACATTTTTACAGGTCTCATAATAATAATAATAATAATAATAAGAGTCAGTTGCGTTGGCAGTAATTCTTCTGTCTCCTCTGAAAATTGGAACAGTATGTATTCTACCTGTGTTATTGTGCTATTGATAAAGTCATTACTTTGCCGTTTTTTCCCCTAGATGTACAAGGTAAAGAGTAACAAGGAATTGTGGGCTTTCCTCTTCAATGACTTCCTGCTCCTGACTTATGCAGCGAAACAGTTCACCTCTTCTGGGCCTGATAAACTGTTCAGCAAAAAGAACAACGTCCAACTCAAGATATACAAACCAGTAAGAGAGAGAGAGAGACACACACACACACACACACACACACCAGCTTTGCTTGATTTACACATTTATTAAAACTTGTTTGTTTGTTGCTGTAACTGTTTGTGTTTTCGTGACTTCTTGTTGTTCCCGTAGCCTGTGCTGTTGAATGAAGTCCTGGTGAAGCTGCCAGATCCTTCCAGTGACGAGCCCTCTTTCCATATCTCGCACATCGACAGAGTCTACATACTCAGGACTGAAAACATCAATGAACGGTAGCTGCAAATATGTCTGTCTGTCTGACTGTCTGTGTGTATGCACTGTATGTTCTTGTATTTGTTATCTCTTTGGGACCTTTACTGGCATTAACCCTGACCTTGTCAGACCCAGTAGTCCTGTCCTTATTTTGTGGTAAAGGTTAGGGGTAATGCTTTGTTTAGACTGTCCAAATGAATGGAATACAACACAGTTGTGTGTATGTACAGTATGTATGTGTGTTATAATTGTGTGTGATTTCAGTACGTCGTGGGTCCAGAAGATCAAGGTTGCATCAGAGGAATTTCTTGAGACTGAGAAGAAAAAAAGGGAAAGGGTTTATCAGGGTACGTTGTGACTCACAAAGTTGTACTCATGTCAGAAAATGAGGATATCTGTGTTTAATCTGTGTGTGTACGTGTGTGGGTTTGCAGGTCGATCAGTTAAGTCCAGTGGAATTGGGAGGCTCCTTGTCACCATCTTAGAAGCCACTGAGCTCAAGGCAGGAAAACCCAACGGTGAGCTTGAAAAAACTCATGTCACAGTTCAGTTGATTTTTAAAAAACACTTTTGGAATCCAGCCTTCGCTCTTGAATGTGTCGATTTCTCATGAGGCCGAAAATAAAACCACAATAAAAGCTCAGAGGCCATGCGGTCGAGCAGTGAATGAGTATAAGGATAAAAAGTGTTTTAGAAACAAATTATAGACCTGAGCTTAACGTAATCCTCCACATGAGGGTCGCGGGTCACTGGAGCTAATCCCAGCTGACACGGGCTCAAAAGCAGGGTAGACTCTGGACAGGTCGCCAGTCCATCACAGGGCCAACACACAGAGACCAACAACCATTCACTCTCACCCCCCGGAGTCCACTGCCTAAACGATACATTCATTCTCTTCTCTTCTTCTTCTCTTCCAGGTAAAAGTAACCCTTACTGTGAAGTGACCATGGGAGCTCAGATCTTCACGTCCAGGACACTCAACGACACGCTGAACCCTAAGTGGAACTTCAACTGCCAGTTTCACATCAAAGACATCTACCAGGACGTTCTCTCTATCGCCATCTTTGAAAGAGACCAGTTTTCACCCGATGGTCAGTGCTTTTTTTTTCTCCCTCTCTTCTTCCAACACTTTCAGTTCGTTCAACCTCATTTTAACCTCTTTTCTGCCTTTTCTTGTATCAGTCTTCCTTGGTCGGACAGAGGTTCCCGTGGCGACGATAAAAAAGGAGTTGGAGAACAAGGGGCCGGTGACTCGGCGTCTTCTGCTGCACGAGGTTCCCACAGGGGAAGTGTGGGTCCGTCTCGACCTACAGCACTTTGCCAGCAAATAGTCAACGGCGTCCATCCATCGTGTTTATACAAATGAGGCGAATCAACCAAATAAGAGAAGCTGCTTCTTTTTTTCTTTTTTTTTCCACAGACACAAACTCACACAGAGGCCTTAATACTTTAATATAAACCAGCACTAATAATGATACCTCTTCTTATCCCACCTGTGTTTTTTCATCCCAATTATGGCGTCAGACGGAAAGGGAAGCTCAGTCAGTTTGCACCTTTTACAGTAATTAGAGCATCTAAAGTCTGTGTCTGTCATACTTAATGTCCTTCAGAGGAAGCTAGGAATATTAACTAAGCAATAAAACTGTAAATATGAAGCTCCCTCTTCTTACGGACTCGCTGAAACAGGTCGCTCTGTGAAGCTTAAAGCAACTAGTGTTCTTCATGATGTGTAAATGTTGAAGATGCATATATTTTTAATGAGAATGTCGTGACCTAGTTGGTCCTAAGCTGTCTGGTCTCGGTAACATTAGGGGGCGTCAGTAACAGTAGAAGAAGATGCAGCAGTAAATGCGTTGGGCGTTGAGTAACGCTGGTCTGGATTCAGTTGACTACTGTTAGCTGTTAGATCTCAGGATGTTTTGCTCTGGGTTGAGTCACTGTAACGATACTTATTTTTGTCTGCTGTGTGTGTTTATTTAATGTTAATTCAGACATGTAAACATGCTTAACACACGTCCGAGATACGCAGGCAGTTTGGGTTTTATTAGAGTGAGAGTGTATGAGGTGCAGAGTCGGCGTGTCAGAAAACTGGTGCGTGGTTCACACAATGGTTTAGTGTGAATGGAGACGGCAGAAAAACACTACTCTATACTTAGTGTTGAATCATTTCCGTTGTTATTAATATTAATAAATCATCAGCTATTTTCTTGCTCAATTGTCCTTTTTGTCAGATGTCGGAAAGTTATGACGTCCTCAAATCTTTTTGTCCACAAACTATATTATCGAAACAGTTGGCGTTTTACTTTTATTGTCGCTAAATTAAATGCTGCATGTTTTCATATTCCTGCTCGTAGAAGAACAGAGTCACTAAAGTGGTTTAATGCTGACTCAGTATGAGTACCTCATACACCCCCACTTCACTAAAACCTGAACTATCCCGTCAATGCAAAGTCATCTTAAAACTAAAATCACATGTTTTCACTGGGATGATGATCACAATCACCTGCTTGTGAAGTGTGTCCTTGTTATTTTTTTTTTATTGGTTTTTCTTCAGCAAAAGCCAAATTTCTCTTCAGTGTGTGTGTGTGTGTGTGTGTGTGAGGTGAACAAATGACGGTGTGACAGCGTTGATGCTCCTCCAGACTCATCTGTATTTTATGAGGATGTCAGTATTTTGAGGCGGCGTCGATCAGCCAGTTTGTCAGCAATAATCAACAGTGTTTCCTCTCATATGTTTTTTACCAAGCTTGTTTTGATGTGTCATTCTCCTGCCATCGCCTCACTGACAGCAGCATGTCTATCGCCTCAAAGCATCTGCTCCATTTTTAAAAAATAACCCCACCCCATAATTAATCCTGGTATCATTAGGAACAGCTTTGCCGTATTTAGTTTTGGGTGTCTTCTCCTTAGTCTCTGTCCTTCTGTCCCTTCCATCCAGAAAGTTTTCTTACTCTGTGTGTGCGTCTACTGGTGTTCTGACAATTAACAAAACTTGTTGTATTTATTTCTTAATTTATGCGTGTGACTATCCAAAGGTGTGGAGCAGCTTGGTTTGCTGTATCCTCTTGGATAAGCGGTTGGTATCCACTGGTTTGTTTTGAGTGTGTGTGTGAGGGCAAATATTAAAAATGTACTTTAGTGAGTTTTACTGTAAGTCGACCAGGTCACTAGTCGTTTTGTTTCGTTAGGCCTGTGGTTTTGTGCTCTCGTGTTTTGTTCATTTGTCCGACTCGATCTTCGAATCTCTTTTAATCTTGTTAATTTACATGGGGTTTTTTCTTTCTTTTTTTTAAATCATTGAAAATGTGTCAAGAGACTGGACAACCTTCTTCGTCTTTGAAAGGTTGTTCAAGTCTTTGGTTTTACTTTTAATATTTTCTGCAGCCTTCTGCATGGACTGCTGCTGCTCTGCCTGGAGCCTGTAACCTGCTGTTTGTACTCACTTTGGCCTGTAGATGGTGCTCTCTGATTCAGGGTTTCTTAATTCATATTAAAGAAATAAAAATCAAATGAACTGTCAAATTATTGACTGATTAAAACAACAAAAAAATGTGTTATTTAACATTATACAAACTTGGAGTTTGTGAATTTGTCTGAATGCTTTACATTACAGTGCAATAATAGTTTGTTAATATGATATGTTATTATCATCTTATTGCTAAAGTAATCAAAAAGAGGGATGAATATCAACTATATTACTATGGTAATTTAATGTTAAGATATTGCATTCATGGCAACCTACAGTAGTTCTCATAGCAAAGCTATTACCTAGAAATAACATGGAATTTCTGTAAAAGTATCTCCTTATTACCTCACTGGTAACCATTTTTATAACCAAACTGGAAATTGCATTATAAATGTGTTATTATTGTAGCATTTCCTCTTATTATAAATATTAGCATACTATTACCATGTTGTTACTGTGCTATAAAGTTAAATGTTTAACTTAATGGAAAGTTACTTCAAGCCTTTGTACTTGATCAGCTCTACCAGAAGACGGCGTGTTAATGTGAAGTAATTATCAAGAAAAACTGCAATCATCGTCCTGTCCAGATTCTTACAAGGTTGGCATTTTTATCTGAAAGGAACCTTCATGTTCTTGGGGCCAAAAACATGCAGTGTGAGGCCTCCATGACCTTTGACCTAAATCTTAACAGTTGACTTGTCCAAAAAGCGTGTAATATGGGGATCAGGCAAATTGTACACTCTAAATCAGTGGTTCTCTATTATTATTTTGTGTATGCAGATGCCCCGTGTGTAAATGAATGTCCAGTTGTCCAAGGATTTGGTACATTTTTGCCGTCCAGTCGTGGAGTTCAGAGTGGAGTAGTCAGTGCGCACCAATGGTCTTCATTAGGTCGTTGTTCATCCTCCATTGACTCCATGTTATGTAACATCAGTGAGGGGCTCTGTGAGCACAGCGTCGCACACAGCTGCGCAAGCAAGTCAACAAAGTTAGCTACTGTAAAACATGCAGTACCGTGGAGAAGTCAATAATGAACTTATGAACTTGATTTAATACATTTAACTAAATCACTTTCTTGGTCATGTAGCAAAATATCTAGCACTTGGTTTTGAAAGATCATCATTAATCCAACCACGAACAGGGTGTTGTAACAGCAACAGAAGAAAGTGATGTCCAAAGACATAGTAAATGTTGGATTAATGATATATACATACTCTATGCACAGTGCTTAACAGATTTATTAGACCAACTGTCATAAAAATGAGGAAACATAAATATTTTAGAAATCTTTCAAAAACTTGTTAAAAGAAATGTTATTTATTTTGCAAACAACTTTTGGGAACTATTTGGGAAATAACTTTAATTTGACATTTTAATCAAGAAATAATAATGTGGTAGTAAAGCACATAATAATAATCCTATTTTAGCTTTAGAAACATAATTTTGGTGAGAGAGCTTCTGCATACTGGTGTATTAACCTTTACAGAAGCATAAATAAATGATTTTGAAAACGACCAATGTTGTTTAAATTTTGGCAGCTGTGGCATAAACCTTACAATGGGTGGTGGTATACTACCTTTGTGAAGCACTGCATATATGTGTAGTATAAGAAAGAAAGAACACATGGACACACACACAGAGAGAGGGACATGTGCATTGAGGCCTTCGGTTATTCTTGACTCAGTCATGAGAATGATTTGATTATCACCACGTGAACAGCTGACTTATGTAACACACAAACACACACACTAAGACATAACTGCCAAAAATAAATAAGGCTCTGAACTCTAATGCTAAAAGTGGCCTTTGGCAACAGAGAAATAGCAGGAAACATTTTGAGAAAAAAAAGATACAACACGTCACATCCGTATTCCATTGGCCCTTCTTATTAACGCTCTGCAATTGTCTCTTGTTCAGGAGTGAAAGCTTTGTCTTTGTCTTGTTGCGAAGACTCTGGTCAAGTGACTGAAGAGGAAGGACAAAGTGTGTGCAGGTCGGTGGCAGGTTCATGCTTTAAATTACTCTCTGTCAGTCATGAGATGCTAATTATGCTAAACTGTTCCAGGAAGTGTTTCATTTTTAAACTTTTCCTAGGGTACTCAAATGCAACAGATGTTGTTAGTTAGTTAGTAAGCTAGCTAGCTACGTTATTTAGTAAGTAAGCGTAGTAAGTAAGTAAGTTAGTTGCTAGCTAGCTATCAAAGTAAGTAAATTAGTCATTTTGTTAGTTGGTAAGTTAGTTGTAAGCTAGCTAAATTAGTTAGTCGCTAGCTAGAAAGTAAGTGAGAAAGTAAGTAGTTTAGTTAGCTAGCTAAATTAGTTGCTAGCTAGCAAGTAAGTAATTTAGTTAGTTAGTGAGCTAAGTTAGTTAGTAAGCTAGCGTGTGCCCATTACGCTCACTGGCGTTACTGCTTCGGTCCTTGGCAAACCTCCTGAGAGATGACCATGTGTGGCCGAGGTCTTTGATCTCGTCTTCCACAGCTCTCCGCCAGGCTGTCTTGCGTAATCCGCGCTTCTTTTTGTCCTCTGGCATCCAGCAGGATATGACCGATCCAACTCCACCGCACTTTCTTCTGGTAAAGATGGTCTCCAAGTCTTCCGTGTGACACTGTTGTAGGAGGTCACTGTTGGAGTTCTTCTTGGGGCCAGAAGATCCATCTGACACATGTAGTGTGGAATACAGACAGCTTGGCAGTGTCACACTTGGTTATGTGCCAGCATTCTGATCTCTAGAGACGGGTTGGCAGGTCATATAGTTTGAGCTTGGTGTGAAGGCTGGACTGAGTCGATCTCCAAACGTTGTTCATGGATCTCATGACATTACTGGCCTTGTTCAGTATGTTCTTGATGTCATTCTGTCTGACAATAAGGTCTGTGCCATTAGCTGTCCCCGGAGCAGACTCGCTGAAATCGAGGTTCATGACCTCAGTCTTCTTCTGGTTTACTTTGCAACAACAGAGAACTCGATGAAAGCACTCAGAGAAGAAGTATGATGTCCCTCTCTACTAAGGACATCAGTCCTCTACTGTGTATTCACATGGGTGATGTTGCATATTGGCCCCGTATAGTGTAGCTGACAATGGTCTCAAACAAACACTCTTGGACTGACACTCCAATTAAAACTCTAAATTATGCGAAGTTCTGGAACGCACTGAACCAAAGCAGTCGTGACAAAGAGAACTTCTCTGTCTAACCACTCTATTCCATTAGAAGCTGACCCAGTTTTATTTGGATGCCGTGCTGACCTGGAACTTCATGAATAATGAAGTGACACAGCGGCGGAGCAAACAGTGAACGGGTGAGCAGCAGGTCCAAAGTTTCCACGCAGCTCCCGTCCCTCGCTCCTTCAGAGACAACTGACAGCAATCCCTCACAGAGCACGCTCTACAAAGTTAAAACTGTTAATATTTTATCACGCTGAGAAGAAGGTGCAGAAACTGATGCATTATGGATGGTAAGTGGTGCGTATGTTATATATTCTCTGTGTAGAACAAGGTTTAGATATGTGCATTTTTTATTTATCATTAACAATGATGGTGTGATAAAAGTGGCCCGATGTCAGAGGTGACGATGTAAGTTCAGCATTACATTTAGCAAGGAAATGAGAGATAACTGGTGTATTTAGCGTGTATTTTATAACATCAAAGTTCCAGAATACTGTTACTCAAAGGCTTTATTCCTCCAGTTAACTATTTTAACTGTTCACATATTACACTGTGACAAGTAATCCTGCATTAATCATTTAAACTAACTCTAAACTAAATCAACTCATTACTGGCTCCTATAAGTATATTCAACGGTTACAACAGTATAGTCAAACATGCTATTTTAAGGTACTCCTGTAGTAATGTCAATTATATTAGTGATACAAATACTTGATGAATATTAGAGACACCTTCCACATGATGGAGACACAGAGTAGAAGGAGTGGTTGCCCTCATAGGGATGAGTAGGAATATTTTCCTTCAATAATTCTCTCTGCAGAAGCTTTTCTAGCAGGACTCATTAAAGACAATAACAACCATGAAGTGATTACTACTCTCATGTCTTCGCTGTTGCATGTGTGTGTGCCGTCCATCACTAAAAAATGAGGTTACAGATTGTGCAGACTAAAACACACAAGAGATCACACACAGCTCTGTTGAATAACAATTATAATGTCTATGATGTGTGTTTGTGAACTCTATGGAAACGTGTTGGTAGTAACTGAAAAGGAGGAGAAAAGTGTTATGCTGATGATATCACATCCCAAATTAAATGATTATTAATCAATGACTAAATTAATCGTCAACTATTTCGATCATCGATATATCGGGGTTGAGGTTTTTTTTCTCAATAATTAAAACTATATGAATATTGTCTAGTTTCTTTGCTCCAACTAACAAAGAAATCAAGTACAAGTACTCGATTAATCAAGAAAATAATCAACATATTAATTGATTATGAACATCATACTTAATTGCAGCACTAATTTTCCTTTTTTGAGTTTTTTGGGGGTTCATCATTTTGTTTGCTTTCTTGCCACTGTGTCCTTCCTTCCTTGTTTTCTCTCTGTGCGAACATGAACACAGGACTCAGAGAGAGGGAGAGAGAGACAGAGAGAGGGAGAGAGAGACAGAAGGGGGATGATTCACTTTCTTGTCAGGGTCTCTTTCGTCAGCAGCTGACCTCTGGAAAATAACCTGGAAATCTAAAATGGATGATCTTGAAACCCTTTGGAAAATAGGCAGACATCAACATCTCTCTTTCTCCTCCACCTCCTCCTCTTCCTGCTGCTGCTGCTCCTGCTGCTGCTGCTGCCTTAAATAAAAGAAGAAAAAGAAAGAGAATGACTAAAGAAAATGTTGCTTCATATCTGTGTGAGAAAGTAAAGAGGCGACAGAGACTCGTTCACTCTGACTTATCCAGCAACTGTGGGAGAACACAGGAGATTTATACATATAATTATACCGAAGAGAGGAGAGGAGAGGAGAAGAGAGGAGAGGAGAGGAGAGGGCAGCTAGTTGTAGCTTTTTGACTTTTAACTGAGAGTGGCGAAAAGGACAGGAGGGAGTAAAGAGAGAGGAAGAAGAAGAGTTGGGGGAGGAGAGAAGGAGGACGATGAAGATGAGGAGCAGATTGACTCCAGATGGACTCTCGATTCATTAATGAAATGTGAGTACAAATGTGTATTATACATCTGCTGCTGCTGTTGTTGTTATTTCAGTGTGTTGCAGGAGTCTACACTCTTTCCCTGTGTCCATTCTCTCTCTTCTATTATTTTGTCTCATTCATAGTTTTTGCTCACATTTCTCAAATCATCTGTAATATTTGCAAAAGAGTGAGTCACTTAATCTTCTCATGTGACACTAACAATATTATAGTGGGAGATTGATATCACGAGAGTGGACAGGATATACATTTACAGTTGAAAGTCATCCGATCGTCTGTCAACAAAAGTAGTATTTGGTATTAAGACTGTCAAAATAAATCACATACAGTGTAATATAATGTGGCGCAGTGAGAGTATCACGGTATCACGGCACAGAGCACATTGTTCTCTCTTCAACATGTTGATTACAGTAGAATTAACAAAAATCAGATGTTGTACAGTTTGAATGTGCAATGACAATAATTTGTCAATAAGTGTGGGCATATACAATGAGAGGTCATAGAAAATTAATTGCAATGGTTTTTAATTTTCACTTTTGTAATTACGTTTCAAACAATCATAAAATGTTTATGATTAATCTTAAAAAGTAGCTTTTTGCCAGTGTTATTGTAGACGGATTTTTATCTATGGAGCGCTTATTTTTGGATTGATTCAAAGTTCCAATGTTAGTGTATCTGTTTGTATATGAAATAAATAAAATACTCTTAATACTTGAAATTGGACTGTGGTATTCTAAGGTTTGACACAATGCAATGGCAAGATTTCTTGACTTTGACAAAACCTTTATTGAACCACTAATGAATTGTGTTTCTAGTACAGTGCCCTTATTTTAAATAGAATAGAATAGACTTTATTGTCATTGCACATTATGGTACAACAAAAGTTCGGGTGCACCACACAACAACAGTGCACTGTGGGCTCATGACGAAAAGTAAAGGTGAAACACAACATTAAAATAATGTACAAACTGAATATCAAGTGATTGATTGGCTGATGTGGATTCATTGTTAAAAAAAGGGCATGTATCTGCACAGTTAATCGGGCCATCAGGAGAAATGTTCAAAAGAAACTGAGACAACCTGCAAAACAAAAATCTGCCCTCATATGTTCTTTTTCTCCACTTTGTCTTTGCAGAAGAAAAAAGGCCAGTGTCACACAGCATTAACTTTTAGGGATGGGACAATACCACTATTTTGTGTCCACTATTGATACAGATATCAAAAACTTGAGTATCTACCAATACCAATATTATTTATAATGTACTATATTAAGTGGAGAGTATCTTGTGTGCGTGAGTGAGTGTGTCTTCTTATTCACAGCACAGATAAAGACAAAGAGCCGTTGTGTGATACAATACTTAGGCAAGACTAGACGAGCACAGAGACACGAGAGAAGATCAGTTAGAAGCATCCTTACTTGACATGTTGCCTCTAAGACATTTGTGCCACATTCATTCAAAACATCACACACTAAAATCTGCTCCAGTGAAAACTGATCCACTCTGTCACTCAGGAAGTTTAAAGCAGTAGATAGATAGATAGATAAATAGATAGATAGATAGATAGATAGATAGATAGATAGATGAACAGACCGACAGACAGTCAGACAGACAGATTTCCCAAATCTGAAAGAAAAAGGAAGTAAGTAGGAGAGCTGGAGGAAGAAGGTCAGTCGTGTCCTACAGCGTTTACACATGACATCACAGAGTGACCCTGACAGCCAGTGAATTTACAAGTGCTTGGAGGTTGTGTTATGTTTGGGTATTTTGTTGTCTTGTTCTGCCCTCATGCTCTTGCTGTGTTGTTAAATTGCTTTTGACAGTTTTGCTAATAATTACAGGCCCTCTGTGTGGTTTCAATGCTAATTATCGCATCAGCATGTATTTTGGGAGGCACTGGCTTTCTGAAATGTGACAGACTGTGTGCAGACTTGTATTTTGGTCTGTTTTTACTGTCAGGTCAACAGTTTTTATTCTGCCGAAAGCCTCGTCAGAAAATGTTATGTGAGACCATCATTAATTTTTTGTTGTCTGTTCCAAATTCAAACTTCAGCTCTGTCTGTGTGGATTCAACATGAGAGTAAAATTGCAGAGTTGTCTGTCGTTCCCATCATTGTCATCACAAAATCTCATTGAGAGAATTTCTTCAAATTTAGTACAAACGTTCACTTAGACTCAAAAATGAATTAAGTTGAATTTGGTGGTCACAGGTCAATGTCATTGAGATCTCAAGATATGTTTTTTAAATGCTCAGTATGTTCACTTGACAAATTAACTAAAGGAAATTGAAGCAGTTGAGGAAACAGGAGCGTAGTGGTAGAGTGTAGAGTGATCGAGGTCCTGGATGCAACTGAAGAGGCCAAACTGATCTTCTTCCTTCTACCCAGCATCCTAATGCAGTGGGACAAAACAGAGAAAAACATCATTCAAATCATGTGAAGAAACCTCTGTACCCTAAACCATATCCTCTCATACACTAAAGCCAGCCAAGCACCAGGACTTAACCTTACTCTCCACTGGAGTCAGCTCTCCTAATTTTCCACCATTACTGATAAGGTGGGACTTATGCCAAAAGAATAGAAGCAAGCCACTGAAGAGTCAGTTTTGGTCGCACTTGGGCAAGGTGTCCACGTTCAAAGGCTGAAACACTGAAATCTGCTGGAGATACAGAAAGGCTCCATCAAATCCACCAAAGAATCCATCATGAAGAGATTTGTTTTGCCTCCAGTAACTCCTGTAGTTTCTGCTTGTAGCACAGCTTCTCTGATGTTTACTACACTGAACCTGCTTTGGTCAGCAGAGACACACAAACACTGTGTGGTAATTATACTTCAAAGATGGTGTTTCATGGCTAGAAACACCAGCCGCGGTTGCTGGTCATTAAGTGTGGTGTGTCTTCATGAAGTGTTTCCAGTCATTAAGACAAGGTTTAATGAAGCCTCAGTGTTACAAGTTGTCCCCTGGGAAATCATAACAGTTCGGCAAAAACCCCTTTGACCAGTCTCCACTCCACTGTGTAGATAGATAGATAGCAAGGAAGGAAGGTTGGTAGGTAGGTATGTAGGTGGCTAGGTCGGTCAGTCGATAGGAAGGAAGGTTGGTCAGAAGGTCGGTCGGTAGGTAGGTAGGTAGGTAAGTAGGTAGGTAGGTAGGTAGGTAAGAAGTAGGTAGGTAGGTAGGTAGGTAGGTGGGTAGGTAGGTAGGTAGGTAGGTAGGTAGGTAGGTAGGTAGATAGGTGGGTAGGTAGGTAGGTAGGTAGGTCAGTTATCCCAATTTACGCAAGTAACACTAAAAATAATTTCCGCCACAGATTTTAATTTGTAATTTGTAATATCAACACTTACTGTCTAACTACGGACAGTCATGGTTGTTAATCCTGCTGGATGTGATGATGTAGACAGTTTTATTACAACTCAGCCAGTTGTGAATGACAACGTGATGTTTTACGTTTTATAACAACAACATTTACTGTAAGTTAATTTGTATTTTTTTAATTCATCAGTCAGTTCAAGTGAAAACTCCTGACTTGCTTATTGTGTTGTTAATCTGTGCCTCCAAATGTAATTTGTGTTAAATACCCAAAGCAGCATGGAAACCATTCAGATAAGCTTTCAGGAGGCAACAGATGACTTGAGTGTCTCTGGCGGTTCAGTGTGTGTTATTGTTTGTTACTGTCGTCAAGAAGCTGCTGTAACAGCATGCACATTTGTTTAGTAGTGTCATAAGAAAAACCCCTGCAGAAAACACATGATAAATACCAGGTACAGTAAATACTGTTCTTTTAATTGTTTTGGATACAGCAGAGTTCCTTTGTGCCATAAACCAATTTGTCTGCAAAAACTGCATCCCAGTAGCAAAGATAATAACAAGGTTAAAAACACAGGAGCAATATAAATGTGGATGGTGTTATGTTTTTAATCACCGTTAATCACAGTGTAATCCGTTCTGACATCATAATGACAAGTTTAAACCAAAAAGTGTCTTTAAAATGAAGCATGCTTAAGCTGATGTAATGCAGTTTTCAGACATATAACACGTGCATGTTGATTTAAAAGAACTTCAGTGTTCAAGAAACAACACTTCGTCCTTGAATCTCAGTGAACATTTGTTCTCGATTAATTGAGAAAATAATCGACAGATTAATCAATTATGAACAGAATTGTTAGTTGCAGCCCTAATCCATACAGAGCATCCCTCATTCACAAGGACTTGCAATGAACTGTGTGCAACAAAATCAGTTTTGACTAGATTTTATGAAATTCACCCACAGCATTCTTGATAGACAGACAGACACACAGACAGACAATGTGAAAATATTAAGCTTCCATCCTCTGGCTGTTGGGTCTCGTGAGATCAAGAGACATAAATACTAATCAGATCTTCCTTTAATTGCCCCAGGAGCCTTTGTTTGAGCAGATCAGATCTCTTTTTCCTTTGGATCTCCTCCAGGATTTTATCTGCGTGAGTGTAATTATCCTGACATGTTCTCTCTCCCTCTGGCATCTCAGTCTGACGGTCTGGCCTCTACATAACTGTGCATTTATGAATCAAAACAATAAAACAACCAACACGAACACACACTGAGGGTATAATTCTCACTCCTTTTGAGGGGAATTCCAGGGCCTGAGCGTCTAGACGATGCGATTTAGAAATATTTGTCTCTGTGCTTCATTTAAAGTGCCACTAAAGGCAATAAACACTTTTTTATATACTATATGTCACTGACTGATACTGTCAGAGCAATAACACTGTGTATGTTCTTGTATTTGTGAGGGTGAGGACATTATGTCTGGTCCTCACATGTTTAAAGGGCTTTTTGGGCTAGGGTTAGGGTTAGAATTGGTTTTAGGTTAGTGTTAGGGTTAGGGTTAGGTACTTAACGTAACCTGGTCCTAATAAGGCCGAACCTCAATTCTGAGGAACTGGTTAAGTTTAGCTGTAAGATTTAAATTGTGCTCAGATTAAGGTTAGAGTTAGGGTTAGATGTGTGTGTACACATGTGTTTTCTTTTCTTTCTGCTTTAGGACCTTTTCTGGTACAAACACTGCCTTTTCCAGGACCAGTAGTCCCCATTGGAGCAGAACCTGGTCCCAGTTATGCAGAACCTAATTTCTGAGGCTCTTAATTAGAGGCAAGATGTAGATTGTGATTAAATAAAGGTTAAAGTTAGGGATCAGGCTTTGTTCAGGTGGTCCAAATGAATGGAAGCCAATGAAGTCTCCTAGTAGCTGTGCTTGTTAGTTGGCAATGGCCATTTGTTGCCACCTAGTGATAGCTTTTCCCCCTGCACTCGATACTTCATTCATGTACTCTAAATGTAAAAATGTATTTGAAAGTGTTTACTCACATACTCAAATGTGAAATTATACAGATTTTAACTATCAAATCATTATCTGTGTGTCATATTTCTGCTTTTTTTCTTTCTTTCTTTCTTTCTTTCTTTCTTTCTTTCTTTCTTTCTTTCTTTCTTTCTTTCTTCCATATAAGATGCACAAGTCTCAGTAATTCACAACAGGAAGCCCAAATATGGACGCGAAGGTGGTCTCCCAGGAAATGGCATTACTTAGCAACATACTGGCAGCTTACAGCTTTGTTGCAGGTAGGTCCAGTCTGAATTAACGTCATGTGCTGTGTGTGTGTGTGTGTGTTTGACTGGACAATAAAACACCTCTGCTGTTTATTAAGACATAAAAGGACACGTGCATGTAACACGAAACTATTCTGTAGTTTCTCTTTTTCCTGAAACTGCATGCAATACTACTTTAACTGATCGTCCTCTGTGTCTCTCTTTCTCCCTCTCTCTCTCTCTCTCTCTCTCTTAGACCAACCCGAGCTGACAGCACTGGTGTTTCTGGGAGGTGTGAGTGTTGGCCTCCTGGTCACGCTCTGTGCCATTGTCTTCCAGATACACTGTCGAGCAGACTGCAACTACGGAAACAGTCACAACCCTCGTCACCGTCACAGGCACAGGCCTCATCGGCATCACCATCATCACAGCTGTCCCCACCATCGGCCTGAGGACAATCGTCCAGACAGCACTGCTGTCGTGGTGTCGGATGGAACGAGGCCTGCCGGCGACAATGAGTCACAGGACTGGGATGACACTGCTGACCTGTCATCACAGCGACGCAGACGCTTCGAGAGGGCTCTGCTTCACGCCACCACGTTCACATCAGCTGAGGGTACACACACACACACACACACAATGACACATACAAAGGTCATGGTTCATTTAAAGCTTGAGTCTGGAGTTTGCGCCTGAAACACTTTTTATCTTTATATTGTCTACCTTTTTACATGTTTTATATCAGTATGAGGGGTGGAAATGACAGGCCAGGGTAATTTATAATAATATAATATACAATACATGGTCCAAAAATAACAATAGTATCATAATACAGCAATTCTGTTATAACATATCTTTATATCGTATTTCAAGATGATCATATAACAAAGTACATCACAATATCTGTCAGATTAAAGAAAACAAAATGTGACTAAAAAGGTATATGGAAGATTTACTTTCTTCACCACTGTCTGTCATAATCCCTCAATATTTTGTACCACCATGAGCGCAAATGTCATAGTTTTTCATTGTTTAAAATAGAAAATCCTGCCAGCAACGAAGTGAATTTATATGAATATGTGAATGGACAGTGTGGACATACTTTAACTGCTCTCTGTCTGTCTGTCTGTCTGTCTGTCTGATCAGATTTAGACCACGCCCAGCGGCTTGAAGAGCGGGAGAGGATTCTCAGAGAGATCTGGATGAACGGGCAGCCAGACATCAATACTGTCACTCAGAGCCTCAACAGATATTACTGACACAGATTCAGGGAGGCGGGTTGTCAAAGACACATGAAGATGAATTAAAGATGAAATAACAGTCAAATAAAATGGATAAATAATGAAATTTAACCGTTGGTCTACACTGCACTGTGACTGAAGATGACCCGGTCTGGAACTGTTCTATCTACAGTGTAAACAACAAGGAAAAGACATGAGCTGTGATGGTTCAATCCTCCAGTTCGGGATGACACTGATGACACTGTGGAATAATCCATTGGTGACCTTCAGAGGACGGATTTTCATTTCTAATGTTGTAGAAAGAACCACAAAGACATAAAAGTTATTTGCAACAACAGCTCTAACATTATTGTTGGTTAAAAAAAACAACTGTACAAGGGATTTTATATTTTTATTCACTGTGTCTGAATTCAAATGTTGATGACGTTTGCACTTTTCTCAAACTTTAAAAAAAATGCTACAATCCACCTTAAATACTCCTCGAAAGATTTACTTTCATATCTATAATTATTAAAATACTAATTTCACTTACCCAAAAATAGAAATAGAGAAAGTGGGGTATAAATATATCCCTGTGGTACATATGTACAATTGTCTGAAAAAAACCTTACATTTTAACCTAAAGGTGAATCTAGCATTTTTAAACCTTTTATAATGGTACATATTTGAATAAAGCTGGTTGAAATACAAACATCTCAAACCTCTGGACAATGTTTTCAGAACGTTCTCCTTTAGTTGTTCCCTCAACGTTTAGGAAACATTAGGCCAGACGCCTAATGACACAGAGGAAATGTTCTCTAAACGTTCGTTTTTGGTTTGTGTCCAACTAACCTTAGGAGAACCATGGGCTAACGTTCTTTTAATGTTCTTGTGTCAGTAGGGTTAGCACTTGTGTCTCACAACAATTTTAAGCTCTGGTTCAAGTGTGGCCTTCCTGTGTGGAGTCCGCATGTTCTCCCTGTGTGTATGTGGATTTTCTCCCACATCCTCCCACAGTGATGTGCAGAGTTTATAGTGAACTTATGTTTAAATGTGAGTGTGAAAGGTTGTTTGTCTGTATGTTGGCGCTGTTATCGACACGGAGACATGTCCAGGTTTTACCAGACTGGCTCCAGCTCCAGCTCGAGTGGCGTCAGGAGCCAATAACTACAGTAGTAACCACTTTATAAGATTAAATAGAAGGGAAGACTAACACTATTTGGAAGGGACATATGCAAACTGGTGCTTTTATTGCTGCAACTTTTCTTCACTAAATAAAAGAGATGATTGAGATATGGCGGCTGGGAGTAAGGATAACTAGTCCGAAGCTTCTGCTGTACTTGGGTTCTTTCTGTAGGCTGGAATCAGGAGCTTATTATAGCTGAAATGCTGTTGCACATTTTGGACATCAGGTCATCTGAGATGACAGTGCTGCCTTACTTTGTTTGGCTTCTGTGGTAAATGAATAAATCTTTATTCCTGTGTTTTACTCTTGAGTTCCTTACTAAAATAGGTAGATATTGGGCTACGGAAAAGGCCGTAATTCTGGTCTATTCTGGTCTATGGTGGAGAGGAAAATGGTAAAACCCGGTACTGTGTGTTTATAAAATGTATTCACCACAAAACTGAACCTGTTAATATAATGAGGATTAACAGCAATCATGCCAGTAACCCACGGTAGATGTGACCTTTCTGACAGAAACAGTCCTGATTGGATGTTGTCCCAGACCTTGATTAGTTGCTATAGTAACAGGGGAATCAGTTATTAAGCATCTCATAATGACTTTGGGATTGGGTATTAGCACAGTGATGCAAAACATTTTCACTCTAAGACCACTCCAACTAGAATGTTCTGTATGAACTGTAACGCACAGCAGTCAGAGTCAGACTGCCCCCTGGTGTCCAAACAAGGCTTCATCATATTATTTTATCCATCACAGTGTTTACACACAGCTCAAAATGGTGATGAGTGAGGGCAGGAGAGATGGAGGTGAACAACAACAACAACAACAACAACAGTAACAGTACTAACAGCAATGGAAGAACAACATAAATATCAAAGGTAATTAACACTGACAACAACAGCAGTAACAGCAATAACAACATGAGCAGCAAAAATAGGGATGGGACATACTGATACTGATATCACTAACTTGAGTATCTGATACATATATTATTCTGATACACTCATTTTAGACCATTTATGAAACTGTGAAGCTGTTAACAACACATTTGTGCTGAGTCATTATTCTCCAACTGTGTAACAGATATTGTTCTCCCAAAAAGAAGAAACAAACAGCCCAAACATGACTCAGCTCAAAATGCTTTTGATGAATTTTTTTATTGACATTTTTACAGTCTGTGCATGGTGAAACATGAGACATATAGGATTTAAATTGGATTGTTTAGGATTTTCAGACGGATACAGATTCCCATCCACAAAACAATAAGCAACAGAGAGCAGCAGCAACATTAACCATAACATTTATAATCGTCTTATATTTAATCTAAACTCTTCTCTAATCCTAGTTGTTTTGGAGTTGTATAGGCAATAACACATTAATTAAATCCTCCACATTAGTAACATACATGAAGCATAATGTGATTCAATTTTTATGAACTATAATTTCCCACTAATATAAGTTTGCTCTCTCTCTCTCTCTTCAGTCGTCACCGGTGCTGCTATCGCTTTAACGGGACGGGCAGTGACGCTGAGTCGGGCTCACGGAGCAGAGAAAGCGGGCTCTGCAGCTGCAGCTGGACCGAGCCGGAGCCTCCCTCCTCCTCCTCCCTCCTCCCTCCTCAGTCTGTCTGTCCCCACCGGGACCAGAGCAACATCACATCCCGCAGACTGATGAAGACTCCTCCGTGTGAGACAGGGACACTGTGCTCGCGTTAAAGCAGCCATGAGACACTACACGGCGACCCCGAGCCACGCAGGCTCCTGCGTGCCCTGCTGCCAAGTTTGCGTGTTCGCCTTTACCGCATTTCTCATCGTTGCAGAGAGGACGGCGCGTGAGTCCTTTACCTGGGACACACACACACACACACACCGCTGACTGAAATGTGACAGTTTGTCCTCGTGCACATTCCTGCAGTGTGTTATTTGTATCTTTACTTAGTTGCATGCGTGTGCGCGTGTCTCATTGTACACAAAGTACGAGAGTGTGTGTGTGTGTGTGTGTGTGTGTGTGTGGGCGTACGTGCACTTTATGTCCACACACACACACACACACACACACACACAGTGTGGGGTTGAATCATGTCTGTTTTCAAATGAGTCAAAGTTGTACATTTGTTGTCATTCTTGCGTCGTCATTGAAGACACAGAGATGAGTCTGCAGTTTTGCGCTGCAGCGCCTTTTCTATTTTTATACGCTACATGTTATGAAGTCTTCGTCTATGCGGCAGAACTGCAGACTCACGGTGCCGCAGTAGTTCACATTAGTTCTCATCTTTAAAACAGCCGCATCACGTCAGGTCCTGAACACACGCAAAAAGCTTGTTGTCGTATTTCAGCGCCTTTTTTTGGAGGTGCATGAATGGACAGATGGATATGGGTGGACCCGGGGACAGGGCCTAGTCTGTCCGGACAGCCCGCCTGTGAGGCACCCGAAATGGGTTCAGATTACAAGTGTGGAGGGAGGGATGGAGGGGATTCAGGGAGGGGACCCAACTGCAGAGCAGTGTGATGATGGGATGTTACCTTGTTGTAATGGATGCATAATGTGCAGGTCACCAGACGAATAAGTGGACACAATAATGATCCACTGTAGTTCAGGTCATGTATGTGTGTGTGTGTGTGTTTCCATCTTTCCACAGTGATCTACTGCTTCGTGTACTATCTGTGGGTGGGTCACAACTACTGCTATGCTTATCTGGCTGGATTCACTGCTCTGTTCCTTCTGCCAGGTGAGACCACATTCACACCAGTGTCTATATATACAGGGGTGTCACACACACAAATAACCTGAAAAATACTGAATTAAAATAAAAATGATAGCACAATGATGCATCGGGATGCTGCAATAACACTTTTCACGATGATGTTTCACAGACATTTCAAGTAAACGTGTTTGTTTTGATATGAAATGATGTCTAGTTCACAAAAAAAGAACATTTATGATGCTAAATGAATCTATAAATAACAAAAAAAAAGACAACAGAATCAAAAATTAGTATTGAGAATTAAAACACTATACAAGCTTATATATGACTTAATGTATTTAAAGACGTGATAAAAACAAATGTATTGTTATTATGAAAATATTGCTCACAAACATGTTTAGTATTCTGTTAATATCCTACTACCTCTGCTGTGTTTACATGGAACAGGTCTTGGGCCTTGTTTTCATTATAACATGATATTAAATTATGTAATTGATTGAGGGCTGCAAGTTTGAGAAATTTGGTCTATAACCTGATAGATCAGTGTTTCCCAAAGCCAGTTTTTGAAGAGGACAAGCCATTGTGACTCAAATTACGATTTTTACTGCCATTTCTATAACACCCCGCATTTTGCCCCCTGTCAGCTGGGATTAGCATCAGTGACCCTCATGTGGAGGATAAAGTGGTAGAAGATGGATGATTTCAAACATATACATAATGTTTAGCCAAAAACATCCCCTGATCCCCACCCAGTCTCTGTGAACGACTGTGATAGAGCGATAGGCAGACGTGATGTTATGTTTTATCATTCTGTGCTTCTCAGGTTGGGCGCCTCAGTGGCTCAGTTACCTGTGGTACTTGTCAGATGGACGCATCCGTAGGAAGTCTCTGAGCTGGACACACATTCTGCACCTGGGTATCTTCAAAAGGTTTGGTCGTCTCTTCTTCTATCGCTGGTTTCAGACATGCACTAAAGGCTGATGTGCACAAAATATGCACATCCGTCCACATATTTGTGCAAATCTTCAGAAAGCATATGTATGTGAGCCAAAGTGAAGTAGAGCACGGACAAAAGGATCCGCCCGTTCCCAGGCCTTAGATATTTTCTGGAACTTCTCCTTCCATTAAATGTTTTCAGACACTGGACATGGACTTCTGCCAAAAGTGTCATTAGGACCAAATTTTTGTTAATTGGTCACTGATCAATAATTCACAAAGCATCAGTAATAACAATGGACCACAGGCTGGAGTGGCACTGAGAAACTGTTTAGTGCATTTGTCAAAGTTTGATGAATTATGGTCACAATGTTGTGTCTTCCTCTTTCTTTCCTTCTTCTTCATCCACCCTGACACTCGCCCAGGCTGTTTGAGTGTATGCAACTGCCAGATGAGGATGTGTACGGTGAGATCATGCAGCAGGCGGATGTATCCGCCCTGCGTTTGTTCGAAGCCTTGGTGGTCACGCTCCCTGAGACGCTGCTGCATGCCTATGTGCTCATCTGTACTGATATAGGACTCAAATCTCCAGGTAAAGGGAAACACTGATTATGTGTATGACGTATTTAATAAATGGATAAAGAAATAAGGTTCTGAAACAGCACATACACATTATTGTGTGTGCTACTGTTCATGCTCGTCATTTTATTTACCTACACCAAGGATGTTTTTATTTGTGAGTAGCATCACTAAGACTAAATCATGGATTTGGATTCATCTTTCTAGGGATGTGTATTTGCTCTTCTAGTTTTGGGCCGATGCAAATAGGGCTACTTTTCAATTATTTCTCAGCACAAAACTACAAACAAAAGTAATTGGGTTTCTTACCGTAGGAATCTTCCTCAGGAATTGGAGGCCAAAAATAATTGAGCATATGGATATGTCTGGGAGCCAGAAACAGGCTCCATGTTTGTTTTTGTCAGCAGAAAAAGCCAACCACTGCTGTCAGTCAACCCCATAACCACACCCTAAAGCATAACTGCTTGATGGTATATTTTGCCACAGGAAAATTATACATAAATTAAGAAGTAGGATTGTCATCCCTTTGATTTATTTAGTCTAATATGACTTACTTGAGGAAAACGTGTGTGTTGTGAACGTTGTGAATTTCTCTGTGAGATGAATAAAGTATCTATCTATCTATCTATCTATCTATCTGTTACCTCTTGGTTGTTTTCTACTGGCAGTGGAAAGGAGTCAGTCATCCTTTCATCTGTCTATTTTTTTGTTGTAATTTTATGTTTTAATTTGGGTTTTATGTTGTCTATATATTGGATACTGAAGATGAGCTGCTAAACTGATTGCACTTTTATTTTTTTACAAAGACAAATAAAGATCTATTCTAATGAATAGCTGAAACTCTTTCAAGAGAGGAGTTACAGGCACCTTCACATTGGCTTCACTTTCCTGATCATGTCCATAACTAATATACAGTTTATGTCTTACTATATAATATGTCAGATAGTTCTTTTTGCAATATATTCTGCTGTTACGGCAAAAAAGCAGCTTTAAATTTGAACCATTGTGTCTGTCATTTGTATCCAGTGTGCGTCTGCATCAGTGTTAGATACAGGAACATGTCAAAGTATTCACACATATTTTGCTCTCTGTCTTCGTCCTCTTTGTTGTCCACCTCTTCCCTGCAGCCTCGGTGTGTTTTGTGGTGTGTTTGTTGTCGCTCTCCTGGGCTCTGGTCCTCTATGCCAGAGCCTGTTCCCTCATCAGGCCAGGTCACCTACATATGACCCCCGCTGCCATTCTCTGTCGACTGCTGTGGAGGGTGAGCACATTTAAAAAAAAAAACCTGCACTCTCAGTTTAACAGTATATATATATCGGTATTTACAGGCTCTGTCTGTTGCTTCTGTCTGCAGGTCGGCATGCTGGGATCTCGATTTGCTGTTCTCATGCTCTTCACACGAATCTTCAAGCAATGGATCCTCGGCGTCATTGGCAAGTTGTATTTTAATCAGACAACTCGCATTTAAAATGTTTATTGCAGCTGGAAAACATATGTAAGTATGGTGCCGAGTATAGGCTCTGATGTGGTTAATCCCTGCAGATTATGTTACATGCGATATGAGGAGTGAGAGAAAAGAGTCAATTACTAAATCAATTGCCGACTATATTGATAATTGCCTTTTTTTTTAAAAAACATTTAAACCAGTTGTCTGATTCTTCCGCTTTTAAGTTAAGCTTCTTCTGTTGTTGTCATATTTCTCCAAATAACTGTTTTTATGTGTGTGGGTCAGGTGTGCACTGGTTGGGCACAACTTTCTGGATGGTGTCTCAGCAGACTGACATCATACGATCAACCACTCGATGGAGAATCTTCAACCTCGTTCTCGGAGCTATTCACATCTTCCTCTTCCTCAACGTCAAGTACGGTCAATCCAGGTTCCGCATGGCTGGGTTCTACCTGGTAGGTTTGGGTTCATGTGTTCATGTTTGAATGAGCCTGGAGAGACCTGGGGATGAGTGACTTCTCTGTACATTCACAAGAGACAATGTTGCAGCTTTTGTCTTGTGTCATAATAAGAAATAAAAGAAACATGGAGCTCCTTGTGTTAGATTCACTGATGTGGGCAAGTAACAATAGTCATGAACCTATATTTGGTTAATATATTTATTTATTTGGGTAAAAGAAATTTGATGCCCTAATTTATTCTCATATTATTAGGTCAAATTTGCCATTGAACTCTTATTTGATATCAATATCTTTTTCTCTTTCTGTCTCTTCTTCTTCAGGCCATGTTCTTAGAGAACGCTTTTCTTCTTCTGGCCTCCTCCTGGTTGTTTACCATGGTGTCCTGGGATACTGTCGGCATCCCAGCTGCGGTCTTCTGCAGCTTCCTCATTGGTTAGAAGCTCAGCCAAATATTGTTTAAGATTAAAACCTGCACACTGAACAGTTTATGTCGTGTCTGCAGTTTATGTTCTTGTGGCTGCAGTAACTCTTTATCTGTTTTTCTCTCTTCAGGAGTGATAGCGTTGGTTCTGTACTATCGTTTCCTCCATCCTAAATCCTTTGAGATTTTCCAGAGTATTCGCCACAGAGGGATAGGCGATGCCTGCATGGAGCGTGGATCTACGCTCTCATTGGAGGAGAAAGTTACGTCTTCTTTCCATCGACATGCAACACTGTCTGGTCAGTTTAGAGATCCACTGTACCTACCTACCTACCTACCTACCTATCTACATACCTTTAACTACCTACCTATAATAACTGTGGTCAATATAATCAGGAGGTGGGACTCTGATGGACCTTCCTGTCCAATGGGAGGGCTGGAAACATCACCACTGGCTGCTGATTCGCTTGGCCCTGAAGACGGGGGATGTAGGAAAGATCTGGTCAGCATATGGCGATGGGGGACTAGCCGGACTGATGGGTCTGTCCGAAGAATTTCACTCCCCAGATGACCCTTACATGCACCGGGTTTGTTGTGTTTTTGTCTCTGAGAGAGTTAAAATGCCTGAGTCTTAAACCAGTTTTTTAAGGTTCTGTAAGGGAGTTTTCTTATTTGTGCTGTGATTTGTCAGATTCCTCCTGTTCAGCCACAGGTTCCTCAAATCTCACATCCAGCTCCTCAGCCAGCTCCACCACAAGTGACCCAGGCTCCACAGGTAAGAGCTTTGTAGAAGTTATACATAATTATAAAGATGGTCTGTATTTGTATAGCCCTTTTCTAGTCATCAAGACTCCACCTCTGTCTACAAACAAGAAGCAATTCCATACGTAATACCTGAAACCTGTATTAGGCAGATTACTTCAAGTCTTCAGAGCTATGTGTCTTGTCTCCAGGTGAGAGAAGAGGTCCAACCACAGCAGCCGCCTCCCTCCACTGTTGTGGCCAGACCAGTGAGAAGAGCTCCGCCCACGTCAATCCAGGATATGCGAAGGTTTCCAGAGATTATTCCGGTCCAGGAGGTCATTCCTGAAGAGACTGCAGAGGAGGAGTTCAGTGCTCCACTCTCAGACGAAAGAGGTTGGATGCCACAAAACACCCATATACTGTTGGTATACGGTCACCTGATGTTAAAATAGACATCGGTGCTTCATGCTAAAGAGTGATATGTGGATGTTTGTTCCAAGTAATCGCAAATAGAAGTGTCTTTTTAGGAAATTTGTGAATGTTGTTTTAAAAATACTTAATGTGATTACATTTTTCAAAGGTGATGACGAGTTTCAGAGTGCGGTGTACGGTTCACCCTCACTCTCATCACCACCTCAGCCAGGGAGCCTCCGCCACATCGACAGCAACCCTGCAACCCTGACCGAAGCCTCGTCCTCTGTGAGTTCTCTGGACATCAAGACCCCAGGCTGGTCACCTGAGCGGCGTTCCCCTCTCCTGATTGCTTCCCCTGAGAATAAGATAGGGATCCCTGGAGACACCACGCTGTATTTTAGTGCAGGTGTACAGTCTCCCTCCAGTGGGAGCTATCTCGGCTGGGGCTCCGAGCTGTCGCCCATCTCCACCTACCGAAGCCCCTATCGGATCAGGGAAGCTCGTTTTGTCACATCCACCCCCCGAGTGGAACCACGAAGTGGGTCTGAAATGTTCGGCCCAGCCTCTGTTGTTGTGATTCCTGCCACTCCTGGTACAACACCAGGTGCCACTCCTGGTCCTTCAACCCCCGCTGCTTCTACATCTGCTGCTTCTACACCTGGTGCTTCTACATCTGCTGCTTCTACACCTGCAGCCTCTACACCTGCAGCCTCCACACCTGCAGCCTCCACACCTGCCACTCCCAGTGCCACTACACCCGTCACCCCAGTGGTTCCACTCACTCCAGTCATCTCCCACGCTCGTAAACAAATAGTTCAGTTTGTGGACAGTAGAGAGAGGGGTGTGTGAGCTTTTTCAGTGAAGCATTTGAAGATACACCCGACTCAATGCTTCAAATACTTGCTAAAAAGGTTGAGTTTGGGGTATTTTCAGTTAATTTGTACCAGTTGTGGAAGAAGAATATAGAACATTTAGAATAAATTGTCATTACTTATACCCTGATGAAGAGGTTAATGGGATATTGTGATTGTATGAGGTACTGACACAGTGTAGCCTGAGTCACGGACACCTGCCCTCACTGAAAACAAAGATGCCAGCAGGTACACAAGGAGAAGCAGATTTAAGCCTACTCAAGACTGCGATATCTTCAGAATATGTTCACCACTTTTTCTCGACAACCTTTTCCAACTTGAAAATGAATTTTTGTAAACCTCTCGTCCTCCCATACCAAAGTCCTTAGAGAAAATCAGCGACTTTACATCACAGCACACAGGAGTTGGTGGTCCACTACTGCCTCCATCATGAAGTTCAAATGTGTTGTTTTGTGACTTTAGTGATTGAAATAACTGCATTTGGATTTACCTAAATGACAATAACATATCAAATGAAAGAGAAGTAGAACAGCAGCTCCTGAGTCCCTGCCAGCTAAGACTATAGACGTTGGTGCAGTAGAGGTGTGGGGTTTACAGACTCTGTAATAGAGAGATAAAGCAGCCAACACATTCTTAAGATATCCTAGACTTAAAAGCAGAGGTAGATTTTATCAGGTGAGCCTTTTGTTATGTGGCTAAAATCATTTTTTCTTGTGTGTCCCCTGGCAACCATGTTTTTAGTGTGGACAAACATTCATGTGGGTTTCACTGAGATGTGTCACTACATTATATAATTACACCTGACTTAAAATTTTCCTGTAGCAGCGTGTCAGGTTTGAGGTCCACTGGTGAAAAGTCATGTAGGGTTGTTGATGTGGAGCAGGGGGGTATTAAGAGTGTTTGGGGCCCTGGCGAACAGGGACTTGGGGGCCATACATTGAATCAAAATGGCATTTAGTTAGATTTTGTCATTGCATTCTCTTGCAAAAAAAAAGAACAATTCATGGTTTTTAAGGTGTCAACTGTCCCCTCTCAGGGCGTCAAGCAGCTGCCTACGTTGCCTACCCTGTTTCAAGGACCCTGCTCAACAGCATGAACCTCCTCACACGTGATGCGGGCAGGTAAGCAGTGAACAATTAGTGCTGACTTTGATTAATGTGTGCTGCCATCATCAGGAACCAGCCTGAGACACAGACACTCACTGAAAACATGACTTCCACACAAACACCCGACTTACCTAACATAAAAAAAGAATAAAAGAAACTACATCTTGTGTTTAGTGAAGGTTTAGCAGCCGCTCTCGCTGCTAAATCTACCTCCCTTTTACCGTCACTGTACAGTATTATTCTTTACATCAAACTATACATACATGACATGGGATTTCTTGTATATAATATGGCATGTGTATTGTTTATTTATAATAACACTAGTGGCTGCTCTCCTTTTAAAAACTAGAGAGAAAATGGTTTATTAAGGTTAGTGCCTGAAAAAGATTGGTGGACAGGAGATGAAGAAAACACTGAGAGAATTTCACAGGTGCTAACAAATGTGGAGCAAAAATACTTTTTTTTATCAGAGAGAAGTGAAGACTGGTGCAGTCAGCTGAGGTCACGTCTTCTGTGATTCACCTATTGAAATGATGGGGGTTTAAAATGATAAAGATTCTCAAAATACATCTACAAAAATGTTTCTAATATCCTCACTTTTTCAGGCAGCCACACTCACTTATTTAGAAAACATTCACCTCACTGAGTTTATTGTACACTTACATATTTTCTAACACGTTAAGTTTATACACAAAGAGACTCACCGTAGAGTTTGATTATTAATGAATATGCGTTTGTTTTATCGGGCTTTAACAGATGATAAGAAGCAAAGAATTGAAGCAAAGCTATCTCATAAATTATGTGCTTTACCTTTCTTTGCTAATTGTAACTATGACCATGTCAGCACTTTACAGCAACAGTGGCATCTATATAGACATATTAGTCTATATAGATAGGCTTTAGATTTAGATGAATTACACAGCTTTACATATACTATGTACAGTGAATATAATGTGTTGTTGTATGTGAAGGTGTGATGTGGGATATGTGATAATGAAATGCAGCAGTCGTCAGTCGTGTGCACTGATGTCAATGATAATACAAATTACAGACTGATAAGCTTTTGTCCAAAATACACTTTGTGTTACTGCAGAAGGATTCAGGTTTTATTTTAAATGAGTACAGTACAGTTCACTATCTATGTGTATCTATGATTGTTATATCGATTTGGTTGATTGTTATTCATGTACTGCAGGTCATTTTGAAGAGCACACACTCTTGTCAGTAAAGCTGAAGTGCAAATGTTGAGATGATGTTTGTAACTGATGAGGAAAGGTTAAACATGAACCTAAAACCGTGAATGAGAAAATGAATCTAGATTTAATTGTGACTGAACAGCTGCAGCTAAATGAATTTTAGCCAGCTTTCATCTGCCTGTATTGTCCGTCACTCCTTCTGTCATTTAACCTCCTATATCTCAGGAAAAATGACCTTATGAGGGACAATTTTGTGAGAAAATTATAACTAATGATAAAAGTCTTGTTAGGCAGTACATTTTGTTTTAATAATGTTCCTACCAGACAGAGAAAGATGCTTGTTTGAAGATGTAAACATGATTATTAATTTCAATATTCCATGTGAATCGCAGAATGTGATGTTTACAAATAACCGTCTTCCATGTATAGGCTCTGTCTTTACTATTTTTCTAGTTTTTCCTTGAATTACTCTTTTTTGTTTTACTTTATGCCTTTGTTTCCGGGATAAATTATAGACATATAAATGAAAAAGGAAATGAAAGAGTTGAATTGCTCATGTTTAAAGTTGTAGAGACGCTTTGAGAATGTACTGTAGATGAAGATGTAAAGAAAGGTCCATATAACGTGGTTTGTTGAGTCACTGCATGTTACTCATGAACACAGCTGCATCTGCTCCCGTAGACAAAACTCCACACTGT
Source organism: Solea solea (assembly GCF_958295425.1). Lineage (NCBI taxonomy): Eukaryota > Metazoa > Chordata > Actinopteri > Pleuronectiformes > Soleidae > Solea > Solea solea. The sequence continues at coordinate 22,419,812 of NC_081138.1, forward strand.
GACACGCGTGCATTACTGTAGTTAACACAGGCTTGAATGTGTGTGTATCCAGAAGCAATAAGCAAGTTAATAAAAATAAAAAATAAAAAATCAAAGCTCATGCTTTAGACTGCAGTGATGCCTTGGCTTGATTATCATGACTCAGCACTTTGCTTTGTAGAGAGAGAGAGAGAGATAGCTCTAAATGCTTTGCTTTGTGTCCCCTGGTGTGTGTTTTAATATTTCTGTTTCAATTTTATATATATTTTTAAATGTTCTTATTTTATATTTGATCACCTTTAATGTGATGAGATGAAGTGCAGCATTAAGTGGTTTCTTGCTGATGTATTATGGATAGTAGAGAGGAGAAAATGTACTGTCACCTTGTCGCTGGGCGGCCTCTGCTTTTCAACATGCAGCACCTCATGTAGAGCTATTGATGTGACAAGAAATAAACTAATTCATCATGGATTGCTGTTTTACTGTTTTATTATGGGTCTGGGGTCTTACATGGTGGTGAACAATCTGAATTATCGCCAACTTTGATGCCCCCTATCTCGTACGCCATGCGACATTTTAAAAAACTTTCAGCAACTTTACATCCTTAACTTGTCCACAGTGACCTCACCAAGTTAGGTGTTGTAAAGTGTTTCGAAATTGAATATTTTCATATAGACTTCTTCAGGGCCGGAGTATCATCAATCCTAGCAAGTTTGGTTCAGATAGGACCTTGATTCGGAAAGTTGTGACAGTTTGGTTTTTTTGTCGCCAAAATCTGACTTTGTGTAGTTGCCATGGCAAAACTGTTAAATGTGTGCCATCAGATTAGGCGTGCATTATCTACCATGTGTTTTGAGTGTTTTCACCAATTTTGAGTTTGATACGATAATCTCTGTAAAAGTTATTCCCCGAACCACTTAGACGTAATTTATACCAAGTCTGATGCAGCTTAAAAAATTGGTGAGTTTTGGGGAATGATCAGGGTTTAAAAAATGCGAAAAAAATTCTACGCACCTTGTGCTCGAACCCTAATTGTGATAAATGTTTAATTACAAAGGAGTTCATTAGTGGTTTTAAACTTTACAGACAGAACAACAAACTCTTGATAAAAAGTGATGTAAAGCATTCAATTATACTCTATGTACGGTAAATGGTTTGTATTTTCTAGTCTTGATGTCCACTCAAAACTGCTTTACAGTAGAGTTTTGTCATTCACCCATTCACACTCATTTTCATACAGCGCATCTATGTGCAGCACATCATCTTTCATACCCGTTCACATGCTGTCAGCACAGCCATCAGGAGCAACATGGGATTAATTGTCTTCCCCAAGGACTTAGGACCAAGTAGGAGCCGGGAATCAGACCCACAACCTAGGGATTGAAAGACGACTCGCTCTATGTTATATCTCAAGGTATGTTTGCACAATCTATAATCATTTTCATACACAGAACTAGAGTTAAATTTATATTGAATCACACTGAGTTATGGTCAGGCCACAGCATTTGCTGACAAGTGTTCTTTCACAACTTTCTTGGTCAAATCATGAAGTTTTTGTGCTGTGATTACAGTATTTCCCCGACATATGATTTTAAAGTCATATGACATTCAGACAAGAGGAAGAGAAAGTGCTTACACATTCAATCTTGTGATCTTGAGCACAAGGCAATAAAAAAAGAAATTAAAGTAATTTAATGCAAAGCATGCATTATTGAAAATGTCCTCAGTAATTAAATCTTGTGTGTTTTAGCCCATGATTGTCGAATAAGAAACACAACCACAATACAGTAATAATAACTACAAGGGCATATATAAAGCAATCTAACACAGTTATAACAAACCACACAAACAAACATTAGGGTATTGGTGTTTTATGTAAGGACGCTGAAATTTTTTTTCTATTTTCACAAATAGAATAAAGGTTTCACAAATCAAGGTCTGTGTTTTTATGAATCTTCAGGGTCTGTAGGTTAATCCAGTCCAGATTTGATAAGTCTAGGTACAGTGGTTTTTGATGTGGTCGAGGGGAGTCGAACCGTTTGAAACACGCCCTTTGATTTCCTCACAGATCACATGAGCTGCGTTCATGTGACCGCGTCACGTGGTTTCAAGAATAAACGGTGAGAGCGTACACACACACACGTCCGTGACTCAGGAGAAGACGTCAAGTCACGTCCATAATCTTAGCTGAAACACAACACACCACAGGTGAGTGACTTTATATTGTTGTTGTTGTTGTGTTTGTACACATTAAATCGGCTTCTGTTTGTTTCTACGGTTCGTTGTTTACACGTTTTGCGAAATCAGTTTACCACAGACAACAGACTCGGCGGTGTGTACATCCGTTTTTTTGGCTCGACGTTGTTTACTTAAGGAACCAAAAATATCTTCAACGTCTCTAGTTTTTGAACCTTGACCTCCTTAAGCTTTAGAGGTGATAATCGTTTGAGAAAATGAATCGGCTACATTGAAAATATGAATGAAATCCTATCCATAACTGAATATCTGAAGTAAAATGAACATGATACGTGACACCGAAGACTCGACCTCAGTGAAACGGGGTGGTGGAAAGTGAAAGAAAATCTAATGTGAGTGGTAGACAGTTTGTCTGTAAAGAGACACTGAACAGGGGAAGTCAAGGGAATTATGGGGACAAGGGTGTGCATGAAGTTGCTCCATTTAAAGTGAATGAAAAGCATTTAGCTGATTGATATTAGCGTATGTTACATGTGGCATTAAATAGGACAGAACATGAAATAATGTTTGCGTGCAAAAACACTACACAAAAGTCGGATCTAATTAGTAGAATAGCACCTGTGACAATGTTGCTCCCAAACTATACATATGTCATATCTGGGTACGTGAACCATATTTTTAAATTCTAAATGACAAATTTTTCACCTCAAATGATCTTAAACCTACATGCCGTGACACGTGAAAAAAGTCTGATTTGTAGTTTTTACTTCTCCATGAACAATACAATACGTAGAAGCCTCATGACGCCAGTATACGCTCTAAGTCCCGCCTCTGTCATTACGTCCTGCAGAGGAACCCTTCTTGTCTGATCTGGTGCTGAATACAATATGGGGAAATTGACTTTCACTTCAACATAATCGACTTTTAAAAATAAAACAACTAATCCATTATTCATTAATCCTATTTTATATGCTCACCTCCCCATTCGTAACTGGCTCAAATCAAATTTCGATGAAGTATTCACGACAGGGTGAAGGTGTGTGCTGGGAACTTGCTGGGAAAATGTAGCATAAGTTGTTCTAATTTACATCGTGTGCAATACTTGTTAGTTTATGGTGTGCATAGCAGTGCAGTGGAACTTAATCCCTGTCTAGTGAGTGAACTGAGGTCAGTCTATGGGAAGTTGCAAAGTAGGTGATCATTAAATGCAGATCTGACATAATAAATTCATTTATTATCATTATTTACACCAGCCCCCTGCAATGGGTGTAACGCTGAACCTTTTTATTCTTGATGGAGAAGAGCTGGGGATAAAAACCCCAGACCTTTTTGTTAAAGACAATCTGCTGTGCTCACTGATCAACAACAATTTTTACCTATAAATGAAAAATGTCTGGGATTCAGCAGTGACTCCAAACAGCATGAACCTGTTGAATTATTAATTGTTTTGAAATCTATATTGCAATATGAAACCTTTCTATTGGCAAGTCACAAAGTATGCAGTGCACTATAAATATTGAACCAAAACTTGGCTCTAAGAAATGTATTGCAACTCAAACCACAATTATGTAAACAAAACAACAACCAACAATTAGATATTACCATATTATTTACGTTATTCAGCCCTTATCATTTAAATGATGTGACCATATTGAGCCACGACACAGTTTCTTTCCAGAATATTCAATTATTTAGTTTATTTTACCTACTGGCAGCAACATTTCATTGGCTCTGTGACAAGGAAGGAGGAAATGATCTTTACCTTTTCCTGTTAGTCAAGAATAAGAGATCACAGTCGCACCAGGCATTTATAGGAAACTTTTACAGAACAGACTTATCAGCTTTAACGTCTACTGTGGTGAGGCTCGTGTCACACATTTTCACTTCCCTAGTGTTTGTACCAGAGGCGCACAGAAACCACAAACTATTTGCATTGTTCTTTATACATAAAAGAACATATAAGAATCCATGTAGGTTAATAGTTGAGCATAATAGCTAACTTAATTATGATACACAATACAGAATACAATTTTAGCGTAGGTGTTTAAAAACAAAGGCCCTCTTGCCTCTGCAGCATGAAGACCTGGGTTCACGACCCGGTAGGAACAAGGGCCTCTCTGCATGGAGCTTGCATGTTTTCCCTTGTGTGTGCGTGCATTTTGGTTCTCCGGTTTCCTCTCACAGTCCAAAAATTTGCAGATTTGGGGATTAGCCTAATCTGACACTCTAAACTGGCCATGAGAGTGGATGGTTCTATGTGTCCCTGTCATGGACTGGCGACCTGTCCCGTGGTCTTTTGCCCTACGGTATGTCAGCTGGGATTGGCACCAGTGCCCACCCCAAGACCCTCATGTGGAAGATAAAGCTGTAGAAGATGAGTGTTTGAAATCAAGAAGACAAGATTTTATATAGGAAAGAATGTAGCAAAGACAAACACACACACACACACACCAGTTTAACTCATCCTTTGGGGAGCTGGGGCATTTTGAGAGACTTTGGGGTCCCGAGACAAAAATGTACCTGGGGGCGTCCGGGTCAGTTCATACACTGTGTACTGCATAGAATGCAGGAATAACTCAGGTTGTGGCTATAATGGCTGAGAGGAGGTAACATTTTACAACTTTACTTGCATTACAGTGATACTGTGGTGTTTTTGCTTTAGTTAATCATATCTTCAGAATCTCGTACCGCCCAAAGCCTCGGTCCGTGGCACACAAACGCCATCATCCATCCATGTCCACAAAGGTACACATGGACCCCCAAGACACAGATGCCCTTTTCAGCATGAATGGTACCATGCACAACATGTACATGTGACTGGAAAAGATCATGAATTTTGTGTGGACAGAAGTAACTTGTGGAATGGGTCCTTGATTCCCACCATGATGTCTTTTTTTGTTTCTCACACAGTTGATAATAGACTTTTTCATAAAGTTGTCCTTGTCATATCAGCTGTTGCTTCACTTCTGTTAAAGAGCAAACCTATTCACATCACTGGTTCAGTCACTTTAAACTCTTCAGTCTGTGGCTTTGGTGCTGACTCATCTAGTTCTTCTGACACAATCTGAAACTTCTTACTCGGGATGTTTCCACCTCCCACAGCTCTTTAAAGGCGACATAGACCGGAAGCTCCAATTAACGCTGCGTTTGTGTGTGTATCTGCGTCATTACCTCGTTTATGAAACCCTAACGTTTCAGAACAACAGTTCAGCCACTGCTGAGAAAATAGGGTTTTATTGTTTTCCTGGGCTCTGCGAAGCGGATCGGCACTTCCGTAATTTGATGTCGTCATCAGAAATCCTCACCACCGTAGCGCCTCCTGGTGCGGCACTAGTCCGGGCACATCCGGTTGCGTACATTCAACCGCAGAAGAAGAAGAACTACTCTCGTTGTAGCTGCTGAGATGCAGAGCATCCACCGTGCCAGAGGGGGAGCTGTGTATCTGAGAGCTGGCCTATCTATTACGTCACTTCCAGGTACCTGGCCAATCACAGGACAGTGGGAAAGCTCTTGTTGGCTGGCCAATCACAACACAGTCCACGTTCTGGGGGTGTGGTTTTGGTCTGAAACAACGCGGCTGACGAGAGCGTCAGTGAGGAGATATTTCGATCGGCTCGTTTGCAGCGACTAGTAGGTTTTTAACCATGAAAACAAGTTAATATATGTTAGTAGACCTCCATAACTAACATATATGTGTGATACAAGCATTCTATGTCGCCTTTTAAAAGAAGGTGCTTAAAAGTCAGAAACAATAAGTCACTCGTGCTCATTTAGGGCATGAGGACTCTGCAACTTATCACAGCCTGTGTGTGTATTCTTATCACAGATGTGTTAAAGTAAGTGATGTGATTGTTGGGGAAGGGGTGGGGTTGTTTTATTACTTCCCTAAATCATGTCCATATTTCAGTTTCAACTGGAAACCACCTTTCCAAAGAAATCTGCTTTAAAAGCACTTTCGTGTCTTCATTTGCATATATCTTGACATTGGTTTCATATCTATGTAATAGATTTTTAAAATTATGTTACTCAAATCTTGTTTGATTAAAAGTTAAGTGTGTTTTTATTTTACTAGTTTTAATTGTATTGCCCCTTTTGCTATTAATGTTACTGTTATGTTTCTTCTCATTTTTGACAAAATCTCAACATTGAACACGTTTTCAATTGAATGGTAACCTCCTACATTTGCAGTCCAAATGTTTGAAAACTGCTGTATAAATAAAGATTGATTGATAAGCTTTTATAGTCTGCATATAGTTAAAGATTTTGCAATATGTAGATGATTTATAGACACCTAAATCATATAAACAGCACATGCACTTAAACCCTTTGTCTCCAACAACTGGAAAAGCCTCAGAAATCTGTAAACAACTGAAAGGTGTAAAGATACTTCAGAAAGTTTCCATCACATGATACATTATGAAGAGCCTGTGGTATTATAGTAGTATTATAGAAGGCCAGTTAAGATTTTGAATGTGCTCACATGTCAGGTGTTTTTTCTTTTCTGTAAAGAGGAACTTTCTGTTTTTTTTCCCTGTCTGTGTAATTTCCAGTCATCTTACTTCATTGGTCAGGTGATATCAAACCTGTTTCACTGGAGGTTTTTACCTCGACATGTTTTCACTGAATTCTTTTTTCCATGATAGAGAGCGGGACATGTCCCAACAGATGTGCTGACTTTACACGCCCCTAACAAGATTCAAATTCAGTGTTGTTGGCCAACTTTGAACCAAGTTTCATGCACAAATAAAAACAATCACTGAGTTTGTTTTGTGGCCATGGTCAGAAATAATCTCATATTATCCAGATTGAGACAGAATTGGAAACTGTATGTATACAGCATTTTCTAACAAAGAATAATCTCTGAACAAGCCAAAAGATGTAGAATCATTTTTTTAGTTGCCTTTTGTTGATGTGTTTACATCTTACTCCGATTATAACATCCTATTTTTACAGCAGTGACATGAGTCATAATCACACTATGCTCTGTAACATATCAAGAGGAATATGATTTTAATATATATATATATATATATATATATATATATATATATATATATATATATATATATATATATATATATATATGCATACATATTCTGATTATTGTCCTATTAGGTCAATAGTTAGTGGAATTATTCGGGTGGCGGTGGCTCAGCAAACCTACCTCTCACCAGAAGGTTGGTGGTTTGATCCCCAGCTCCTCCAGTCTGCCTGCTAATGTCTCTTGAGCCAAAATACCTTTGGTTTGTGGACAAATTAAGATAATTGAGGACACTGTAAATTTGAGGTTTGTGGAAGCATTGACATTTTATAATGATTTCTGACACTTTATGGACCAAATTAAAATAATCATTAGTTGTGGTGGTGGCCCCATTAAATAGTGTCTAAAGTCCATTTCTTATGTAGGTTTAGTGAATTGGTTGAAGTCAGTGGTCCATATATGCTGACGCAGTGTGTTTAACCACTGAAAAAACTCTTGACTTGCATGACTGAGGAGGATAAGAGGTTTTTCTGTACTTAGTTTGTCTAATCCAGTGCGTGTTCCACTTGTGTCTGCAACCACAGTGACACGGTCTGGTGATCTGTGAAGTGTGTTTTGTTGGTCAAAGTGTTACGTGTGTGTGTGTGTGTGTAAGTGGGGCAAAACTTTCAAGTGTAAACATCAAATTTTCACTCTGATTGGAACAAAAATCTAATTTTCCAGTTTGTATGCAGACTTTTGCATTTTTATTCTATTATTTTCAGTATCTTTTATATCCCAGTGTGTTTATATTTATGGTCTTAAAAAAACTGCAGACTCTAGTCAAATGTAGGAAAATTCCTAACTGAATGAATTGACATGTAGGTATTTCAGCCATGATAAGAGAAACAAAACTTCAATACATCCCATCTTATCTGCTTATCTGCCACAAGTCACTGCAGCGTCTTAAAAAGTGATGCAACATTCTTGACGGATGGAAATTTAAAAAACACAATCAAAAACTGTGTCCATACAGATTTATTCTTGTAATATCTGGTCTTACAGGCTTTTGTTTTTAGGTAATACTTTTAGTTTTAAAAAAAAAATCTGGTTTAAGAGTGCTACCATTTTCCCTGGAGAAGAGGAGATGTGAAAAAAAAAAATCACTTTACCTAAATGTTGTGTTTTTCAGCCAGAATGTGGCGTGCAGCCTTCCTAATCCTGGCTGCCGGCTTGTCGGTGAGCATGGCCAGACCCCACCTCAAACCGCTGTCCAGTGAGATGGTCAACTACATCAACAAGATGAACTCTACATGGAAAGTGAGTTTGTTTTCTTTTTCTCTCACCTGCGTCCTCTATGTGTATGAATGGTGACTGAATCGTCCTCCTCTACTTCAGGCTGGTCACAACTTCCATAATGTTGACTACAGTTACATCAAGAGACTCTGTGGTACGATGCTGAAGGGACCTAAACTACCAATCATGTGAGTCTCATTTGTTTTCATAATCTGCTGTGTACATTTGTTTATCCCTAATTTCTACAGAATTCTCAAAAAGAGGGTGACAGTAATATTAGGAGATGGTTCAGGGACATAAGCAACAGGTGGTATAAAATGAGACACAACAGAAGAAGGATAAGAAAGCACAACTTTTATTATATTTATAAATTAATAAAGAGCACCACTAGCAGTTGATATTAGGGATGTGCATGAAGATGAGATTATCCATTTGATTATAAATATCAATCCGTTGATGTGACTACTCGCAAGTATATTATAAAGAGGTATTATTAAACTCCCAGTCACATGGTGTCTAGGTCTACATGGTCACATTTTGTTGCTGCTTTGCATCTAATATTGTAGTAATTTTTACATTTCTGACTATATTTCCGACTATTTTTTCCAGTGTAATGAATTGTGAGAGCTGGATTGATGTTTCTGAATGTCATTTTTTTATTCCTCCTACTTTTTATGTCTAAAAACAATTTGTTGTTGCACATACTAATACAAATACAAATACATCTGCAGGGTCCAACATGCTGGCGATATGAAGTTGCCTGATGAATTTGACTCCCGAGTGAATTGGCCAAACTGTCCCACGCTGAAAGAGATCAGAGACCAGGGCTCCTGTGGATCCTGCTGGGTGAGAGGCAACAACGCTCACTGGGACTGCATGAAACTGGGATATTTGCCTTGAAATGCTTTGCAACATGCAATGTTCTTTTTTTTTTTTTTTTTTTTAAATGGCTTATTATAAAGGGGTTGTAAGGCATTTATTGCTATGTATGCAAAAGTGTAATTAGCTGTAATCTATCTGTGTTTGTGGCATTTCTTGGCTCCTTTGACTTCAGGCGTTTGGCGCTGCAGAGGCCATCTCCGACCGTGTGTGCATCCACAGTAATGGCAAGGTCACTGTGGAGATCTCCTCTGAGGATCTGCTGACCTGCTGCGACTCCTGTGGCATGGGGTAAGTGACAGCAGGTTTTGTTGCTTTCGTTCTGCTCAACGTGTGACCTAATGTGTGAGGACCATAATAGATAGAACTCTTCCGAGAGCGAGTCAAACTAGAAAATGATCCTAACGAAACCTTGAGAGACACCTGAAGCAGCGCCATCCCCTGGATCATCCCCACGTCTGTACTGTTGGCTCTCCCTTTAAAGCTAATGTGATGTCTGCACCACAACAGCAGACCATAGAGTCTACTCTGTTGCCAAAGGCGCGGTGCGCTTAAGCACGGAAAGATAACCGATTTAAGCAACTGATAAAAGGAATTGACCCTTGTTACCAACTCCCTGGCCATGAACGTTTCCCTCAGACAGTTCCCAGCTATATACAGACTGCAGAGAGAGATCTAAAGAAGTGTGTCAGACGTCAGTTTGGTCAAGTCACATGTGTTTGTGTGGTTATTTGCCGGGTATGTTTGCCACCAACTTAACCTATTTTGAGCCCTAGAAAGAGAAAGACACAACATGAAGGTAGTTCCTGATATTTAACTGATTTCCTGTAATACTTTGAACCTGTAACTATTAAGATTTTAGTTCACATTTAACTGTTTTATTTATCTAAATTAATTTGCAGAACATGCTACAGTTCTCATGTTCAACTTGTACAAAAATAAACAATATTTAAATCTTTACGTTTAACATCAGATGGGAAGGGGAAACTTTAAGCATGGCAGAAATATTGATATCAAATGATAAGTATATCATGATAAGATTTTTTTTTTTCCCATATTGCCCTGTCCTAGTAATAGTTTTCTTTTTGAAATGTGAATTATAAGGAGAACGAGCTGGTTCAGAGAAACAATTGCAGACATCTGTGTTCTCACGGACGGCCCCGCCTCCAGAGTTTAAGAACTTCAGTTCATGTTCAAATAAAATTTTAAAGCCTGGTTTATTCTCTCCTGTATACAACTGTGCACACTAGAAAGGACCTCATCACATCTGACACATTGTGACCTCCTTGTAATTATGTGCACACTGTGTGAACAATGACGGCTCCAACAGATTTGTGCTTATAAGTAACTTTATAGGTCTGCGAGGCAATCACATGTTGCGGAGAGGTTTTTTTTTTTGTTATTAACACAGCAGCACGGGGGAATAAGGAGGATGTAAACCGTATCAAATGCTGTTTGAGACACTTGAGGTGTTTACTTAAAAATGCATTTCAACGTAACCTTTCCATTACATTTACATTTACATTTAAGCATTTAGCAGACATGTATCTCTATACATCAGCAGTGATCAGAATTCACACTTTCTTCATTTGAGACACCGGTGCTAATCACCTTTCAGTTTTAATGATGTCAAAATTCTAGAACTTGGATAAAGTCATTGTTTTTAGGGCCACAACAATCTCATGGCTCACTATAACGAATCATTTCACACCATGATGATGATGATGATGATGATGATGTTGTAGATGTAGATGTACTTGATTTAGAAAACATCTGTGTTAAACAAAGAAGACTTACCTAGAATTAGAATGACTTATATTTGCTCACACACCAAACAGTGATAGTGAATTTAACTTCTGCATTAACACACACCAGGTGCAGCGCACATCTGCACCTGTTGCTTTTGTACAGTGTCACTGGTGTAAGTGCTTACTGGTGGGTCTTCCCCTCTTTTTTTTTTTTTTTTCTTTTTTTTAGATGTAATGGTGGTTACCCCTCTGCTGCCTGGAATTTCTGGACTGAAGAGGGACTGGTCTCTGGAGGTCTCTATGACTCCCACATAGGTTAGTTCTGTGTGTGTGTGTGTGAGAGACTTCCACAGAGAATACATGGACGCGTGGACGACTCTGAATTCATCTTTGCGTCAACAGGTTGCCGCCCTTACACCATCGCCCCCTGTGAGCACCATGTGAATGGCAGCAGACCTCCCTGCAGTGGAGAGGGTGGAGACACACCTGATTGTGTGTCCAGGTGTGAGGCTGGATACACACCTGGCTACAAAGAGGACAAGCATTATGGTAAGAGAAGGAGAAGAAGAAGAGACACACTTTGATCTCTATGAATAAACACGTTAGACACCCAGTCTGACAATTTAACTGTATAACTCCAGGCATGTTGAGGGAAGAAATGTCATGTCATGCCACGCCCTGTGATATTATGTAAGAGACCATGTTGCACTCACAGATGTATTTGAATTCATTCAGCCACATTAGCATATAGTATTCAGTATGAAATGTATCACAGACACCTGAGTCAAAATTGTGTTGCAGGTAAAACGTCTTACAACGTGGAGGCAAGTGAGAAGCAGATACAAGCTGAGATATTTAAGAATGGTCCAGTAGAGGGAGCCTTCACCGTCTATGAAGACTTTGTCCTGTATAAGTCTGGTAAGAACACAAACATGTAACGCACTCAGACTCTGTAAAGCACAGGGTAGACCTCAGACTGCAGAGTTTGCTCAAATGTGTCGGACTTTCTCAAACTCTGGGTTGACCCTCTTTTTATCATGTTCCCTGTCACTCCAGGCGTGTATCAGCACATGACTGGATCAGCTCTTGGTGGCCACGCCATCAAAGTCCTGGGTTGGGGAGTGGAGGATAAAGTCCCCTACTGGCTGTGTGCTAACTCCTGGAACATCGACTGGGGTGATAATGGTGAGCACAGACACAGTTTGCTTTGAGTGCATTGAAACCAAAATTCCAATAAAATACCAAGAATGTGTATTCTTCAAAATATTCAAAAGCAGAACAAGAACAGCTCCAGTCTTGGGTCATTTTGTCAGTTATATTATGTTACAACCACAAAAACACACAAATAGCACATGGAAGTATAAACAGCTAAACACTAGTAATGGTAACTGAAGAAAGACAAATATTTTATTTCCTACCCATGCAATAGATAAAAAAAAAAACAATAACGTTTAAGCTTTGTAGGGGGCCCAAAAAATAATGGATTTACCTGAAGTCTGTATCCGATATTCTCCTGCTAAAGTCAAAACTGGGGTAAATTTACCACTTAAACTGTGTTTGAAATAAATAAATAAATAAATGAATAAAAATAAAAAACAATTAAATGCCACATTAAGGTTTTAGGTGTTATACAACAGGTTAAATACCAGTAAATCAACATGTCAGTCATGCTTTGTTATGTAAAAAAGCATTGTATTGTAAACATACCTAACGGGTATGAACTGACAACATGAAGATATCTTATCTGTTGAATGTGTAAACTGTCCCTAAACTGTCTCTTTGTTGTGTCTGTGCCACAGGATTCTTTAAAATCTTGCGTGGATCGGATCACTGTGGAATTGAGTCTGAGATTGTGGCAGGCATTCCCAAATAAAACAAAAAAAGGTAAGACGACAGAACGCAAACATCTCAAACAAAGCTTATGTCATACATAAAGTAAATCGAGCCATATTCTGCAATTTCCCACATGTAAACTCATTACTCATGCATGGATTTGTGTTTGTACACAATCCGCACTAGATTAAATGTGTAGCATTTCCTGTGCTGTATGCAAATACACTGTTGTATTTATAAATGATGTAAAACTGAAACACGATAATAAACTGTTTTTTTTTGCAGTGTATACAGTATGTACAAATAAAAATGTCGTCTATTGCTGAGCAAATAACACACAACGGCCAGCTATTTGTCTACAGACTTCCCTTGCAAAATCCACACAGGACTGAGGCAGTAAAGGTCACGAACTAGCGCACGTTTAGTATTGAAATGTAAATACAACACAGTATTGTAAATATTTGACGACATTTTTAGAGGAAGCTGAGTTTCCCTTGCTGCCTTCAAGCAATCGCCACTGACACACGCACAGATACATCCACATGTAGACCCAGAGAAGTGTAAAAGTGTTTTCAGTTACCTGTAAACTTGTGAAACCACTGTCAGTTGGAGGATGTTAGCTGAAGAGACGGTCTCTTGTGTGTCCGGAGGATAGATTTACATGTGAATGTAATGTCAATTTGAATCTGAATGTGGCCTAACTGACTCTTATTTGTTTTTTGTCTTACAGGTTTTTAGCTGTGATGGCCATTTTAATCAGTAGAGGGTGATACCCCTGCTTTTAGTAGTACAATTTAAAGCACACTGCCTTGTGTGTGTGGATCATTCCACAGCAGATTTTTTTAAAAACTCAATACCTTCATGTCACTGGATTAGTAGAAAGGGCATCACCACAACTATGTGCCTAAGATGAGGAAAAGGAGACATCTAATCTAAATGTCACAGGGGGAGAATCATTTAACACAATACTGCATTTTATTTAATCTCAGGTGAATTTAAGCAGACTATCACAGTTGAACAAAGAGCTGAATTTGTTTGTATGCACTGGTAAAAAAACAGAACAAAAAACTTCAACCGTAGCTTTCATGCTTCCTTCCATTTTATTCTATGTTTTTTATTTTAGTGTGATCAATGCCACTCCAAATATCTGGACATACTAATTTTATCTAGTGCCTGTTAGTGTTTTTAAACTTAATTGTCAGATGAAAAATGAAACTTGTCATTTTGATTATGTTTGGAAGTAAAATGTTTTTGTTTTTTTTATCTGTCTGTATTCATTGAAATTGACATGTATCAGCTCTGAATTAAATAAAACATTTTTGTTCCTAATAAATCAATTTCTTTTGTGGTTTGTGTTGCATTCAATCTCAAGTAATACAGTTTTATCTTGGTCTAGGATAGCAGTGTAATTACTTATTTGGATACTTGGTATATTGTTTCCCTGAATATCACTCTGCAAAGGGACTAGTAAACAAATGTAATGTGGCTTATTCCTACAGTTAATGTGAGATTGGTGAATGGAGTAGAAGTTTAATATTTCAATTGGTGGAGGATTAAATTACTACTTTACAGTAACAACACTCAAGCACATAAAGCAATGTCGTCCAAAATCGCACCAAAAATTCATAGTTCAGAATGTTATCCAAGCCTTGGTTGGAACAAGTGTCCTTTGAAATCCTGAAATGTATTGGAGTCACTGTGAAGAACATGACTTTTTGGACGACATACTATACTATGACTTTTTTGACCGATTTTGGACAACATACTATACTGTGACTTTTTTGACCGATTTTGGACGACATACTATACTATGACTTTGTTGACCGATTTTGGACGACATACTATACTATGACTTTTTTGACCGATTTTGCAAGACGTACTATACTATGACTTTGTTGACCGATTTTGGACGACATACTATACTATGACTTTTTTGACCGATTTTTGACGACATAATATACTAGGACTTTTTTGACCGATTTTTGAAGACATACTATACTATGACGTTTTTGACTGATTTTTGACGACATAATATACTATGACTTTTTTGGGTGATTTTTGAAGACATACTATACTATGACTTTTTTGGGTGATTTTGGACGACATACTATACTATGACTTTTTTGGGTGATTTTGGACGACATACTATACTATGACTTTTTTGACCGATTTTGGACGACATACTATACTATGACATTTTTGACCGATTTTGGACGACATACTATACTATGACATTTTTGGCAAATTTTGGACAACATACTATACTATGACGTTTTTGACCGATTTTTGACGACATAATATACTAGGACTTTTTTGACCGATTTTTTAAGACATACTATACTATGACGTTTTTGACCGATTTTGGACGACATACTATACTATGACGTTTTTGACTGATTTTTGACGACATAATATACTATGACTTTTTTGACCGATTTTTGAAGACATACTATACTATGACTTTTTTGGGTGATTTTGGACGACATACTATACTATGACTTTTTTGACCGATTTTTGACGACATAATATACTAGGTCTTTTTTGACCGATTTTTGAAGTCATACTATACTATGACGTTTTTGACCGATTTTTGACGACATACTATACTATGACGTTTTTGACTGATTTTTGAAGACATAATATACTATGACTTTTTTGACCGATTTTTGAAGACATACTATACTATGACTTTTTTGACCGATTTTGGACGACATACTATACTATGACATTTTTGGCAAATTTTGGACGACATACTATACTATGACGTTTTTGACCGATTTTTTGACGACATACTATACTACGACTTTTTTGGGTGATTTTGGTCGACATGCTATACTACGATATTTTGGTGTCATTTAGGACAAAATACAGTAGTGAGCATTCACAAGGTTGGTGTAGTGGTTAGGAGTCTTGCCTTTCACCAAGAAAATCCAGGTTCAAGCCCTGGTTGGAACAAGTGTCCTTTGAAATCCTGAGATGTATTAGAGTCATTTTGGACGACATACTATACTATGACATTTTTGGCAAATTTTGGACGACATACTATACTATGACATTTTTGACCGATTTTGGACGACATACTATACTATGACATTTTTGACCGATTTTGGACGACAAACTATACTATGACATTTTTGACTGATTTTGGACGACATACTATACTATGACTTTTTTGACCGATTTTGGACGACACACTATACTATGACATTTTTGACCGATTTTGGACGACATACTATACTATGACTTTTTTGACCGATTTTGGACAACATACTATACTATGACTTTTTTGGGTGATTTTGGACGACATACTATACTATGACATTTTTGACCGATTTTGGACGACATACTATACTAGGACTTTTTTGACCGATTTTTGAAGACATACTATACTATGACTTTTTTGACCGATTTTGGACAACATACTATACTATGACTTTTTTGGGTGATTTTGGACGACATACTATACTATGACATTTTTGACCGATTTTGGGCGACATACTATACTATGACATTTTTGACCGATTTTGGACGACATACTATACTATGACTTTTTTGACCGATTTTGGACAACATACTATACTATGACTTTTTGGGTGATTTTGGACGACATACTATCCTATGACATTTTTGACCGATTTTGGGCGACATACTATACTATGAATTTTTTGACCGATTTTGGACGACATACTATACTATGACATTTTTGACCGATTTTGGACGACATACTATACTATGACGTTTTTGACCGATTTTGGACGACATACTATACTATGACTTTTTTGACCGATTTTGGACAACATACTATACTATGACTTTTTTGGGTGATTTTGGACGACATACTATACTATGACATTTTTGACCGATTTTGGACGACATACTATACTAGGACTTTTTTGACCGATTTTTGAAGACATACTATACTATGACTTTTTTGACCGATTTTGGACAACATACTATACTATGACTTTTTTGGGTGATTTTGGACGACATACTATACTATGACATTTTTGACCGATTTTGGGCGACATACTATACTATGACATTTTTGACCGATTTTGGACGACATACTATACTATGACTTTTTTGACCGATTTTGGACAACATACTATACTATGACTTTTTTGGGTGATTTTGGACGACATACTATCCTATGACATTTTTGACCGATTTTGGGCAACATACTATACTATGAATTTTTTGACCGATTTTGGACGACATACTATACTATGACATTTTTGGCAAATTTTGGACGACATACTATACTATGACGTTTTTGACTGATTTTTGACGACATAATATACTAGGACTTTTTTGACCGATTTTTGAAGACATACTATACTATGACGTTTTTGACCGATTTTGGACAACATACTATACTAAGACGTTTTTGACGGATTTTTGACGACATAATATACTAGGACTTTTTTGACCGATTTTTGAAGACATACTATACTATGACATTTTGGATCGATTTTTGACGACATACTATACGATGACGTTTTTGACTGATTTTTAACGACATAATATACTATGACTTTTTTGACGGATTTTTGAAGACATACTATACTATGACTTTTTTGAGTGATTTTGGACGACATACTATACTATGACTTTTTTGGGTGATTTTGGACGACATACAATACTATGACATTTTTGACCGATTTTGGGCGACATACTATACTATGAATTTTTTGACCGATTTTGGACGACATACTATACTATGACATTTTTGGCAAATTTTGGACGACATACTATACTATGACGTTTTTGACCGATTTTTGACGACATACTATACTATGACGTTTTTGACGGATTTTTGACGACATAATATAGTAGGACTTTTTTGACCGATTTTTGAAGACATACTATACTATGACATTTTGGACCGATTTTTGACGACATACTATACGATGACGTTTTTGACTGATTTTTGACGACATAATATACTATGACTTTTTTGACGGATTTTTGAAGACATACTATACTATGACTTTTTTGAGTGATTTTGGACGACAAACTATACTATGACTTTTTTGACCGATTTTGGACGACATACTATACTATGACTTTTTTGGGTGATTTTGGACGACATACAATACTATGACATTTTTGACCGATTTTGGGCGACATACTATACTATGAATTTTTTGACCAATTTTGGACGACATACTATACTATGACATTTTTGGCAAATTTTGGACGACATACTATACTATGACGTTTTTGACCGATTTTTGAAGACATACTATACTATGACTTTTTTGACCGATTTTGGACAACATACTATACTATGACTTTTTTGGGTGATTTTGGACGACATACTATACTATGACATTTTTGACCGATTTTGGGCAACATACTATACTATGACATTTTTGACCGATTTTGGACGACATACTATACTATGACTTTTTTGACCGATTTTGGACAACATACTATACTATGACTTTTTTGGGTGATTTTGGACGACATACTATCCTATGACATTTTTGACCGATTTTGGGCGACATACTATACTATGAATTTTTTGACCGATTTTGGACGACATACTATACTATGACATTTTTGGCAAATTTTGGACGACATACTATACTATGACGTTTTTGACCGATTTTTGACGACATAATATACTAGGACTTTTTTGACCGATTTTTGAAGACATACTATACTATGACGTTTTTGACTGATTTTGGACAACATACTATACTATGACTTTTTTGGGTGATTTTGGACGACATACAATACTATGACATCTTTGGCAAATTTTGGACAACATACTATACTATGACGTTTTTGACCGATTTTGGACGACATACTATACTATGACATTTTTGACCGATTTTGGACGACATACTATACTATGACTTTTTTGACCGATTTTGGACGACATACTATACTATGACTTTTTTGACCGATTTTGGACGACATACTATACTATGACATTTTTGACCGATTTTGGACGACATACTATACTATGACTTTTTTGACCGATTTTGGACAACATACTATACTATGACTTTTTTGGGTGATTTTGGACGACATACTATACTATGACATTTTTGGCAAATTTTGGACGACATACTATACTATGACGTTTTTGACCGATTTTTGAAGACATACTATACTATGACTTTTTTGACCGATTTTGGACAACATACTATACTATGACTTTTTTGGGTGATTTTGGACGACATACTATACTATGACATTTTTGACCGATTTTGGGCGACATACTATACTATGACATTTTTGACCGATTTTGGACGACATACTATACTATGACTTTTTTGACCGATTTTGGACAACATACTATACTATGACTTTTTTGGGTGATTTTGGACGACATACTATCCTATGACATTTTTGACCGATTTTGGGCGACATACTATACTATGAATTTTTTGACCGATTTTGGACGACATACTATACTATGACATTTTTGGCAAATTTTGGACGACATACTATACTATGACGTTTTTGACCGATTTTTGACGACATAATATACTAGGACTTTTTTGACCGATTTTTGAAGACATACTATACTATGACGTTTTTGACCGATTTTGGACAACATACTATACTATGACTTTTTTGGGTGATTTTGGACGACATACAATACTATGACATTTTTGGCAAATTTTGGACGACATACTATACTATGACGTTTTTGACCGATTTTGGACGACATACTATACTATGACATTTTTGACCAATTTTGGACGACATACTATACTATGACTTTTTTGGGTGATTTTGGACAACATACTATACTATGACTTTTTTGGGTGATTTTGGACGACATACAATACTATGACATTTTTGACCGATTTTGGGCGACATACTATACTATGAATTTTTTGACCGATTTTGGACGACATACTATACTATGACATTTTTGGCAAATTTTGGACGACATACTATACTATGACGTTTTTGACCGATTTTTGACGACATACTATACTATGACGTTTTTGACCGATTTTTGAAGACATACTATACTATGACGTTTTTGACGACATACTATACTATGACTTGTTTGACCGATTTTGGACGACATACTATACTATGACATTTTTGACCGATTTTGGACGACATACTATACTATGACATTTTTGGCAAATTTTGGACGACATACTATACTATGACGTTTTTGATCGATTTTTGACGACATACTATACTATGACGTTTTTGACCGATTTTTGACGACATACTATACTATGACTTTTTTGACCGATTTGGACGACATACTATACTATGACTTTTTTGACCGATTTTGGACGACATACTATACTATGACTTTTTTGGGTGATTTTGGACGACATACTATTCTATGATTTTTTGACCGATTTTGGACGACATACTATACTATGAGGGGCCACACGGTGGTGTAGTGGTTAGCACTCTCGCCTTGCAGCGAGAAGACCCGGGTTCGAGCCCCGGTTGGAACAAGGGCCTTTCTGCATGGAGTTTGCATGTTCTCCCCGTGTGTGCGTGGGTTCTCTCCGGGTTCTCCGGCTTCCTCCCACAGTCCAAAAACATGCAATGTGGGGATAG
Organism: Solea solea; assembly: GCF_958295425.1. Lineage (NCBI taxonomy): Eukaryota > Metazoa > Chordata > Actinopteri > Pleuronectiformes > Soleidae > Solea > Solea solea. The sequence continues at coordinate 22,440,257 of NC_081138.1, forward strand.
GTAAATTGAACACTCCAAATTGACCATAGGAGTGAGTGTGAGAGTGAATGGTTGTTTGTCTCTATCTGTGTGTGGCCCTGCGATGGACTGGCGAACTGTCCAGGGTGTACCCCGCCTATCGCCCGATGTAGCTGAGATTGGCACAGCACCCCCCGCGACCCTCTGGTGGAGGATAAAGCGGTAGATGATGACTGACTGACTGACTATACTATGACATTTTTGACCGATTTTTGACGACATACTATACTATGAGGGGCCACACGGTGGTGTAGTGGTTAGCACTCTCGCCTTGCAGCGAGAAGACCCGGGTTCGAGCCCCGGTTGGAACAAGGGCCTTTCTGCATGGAGTTTGCATGTTCTCCCCGTGTGTGCGTGGGTTCTCTCCGGGTACTCCGGCTTCCTCCCACAGTCCAAAAACATGCAATGTGGGGATAGGTAAATTGGACACTCCAAATTGACCATAGGAGTGAGTGTGAGAGTGAATGGTTGTTTGTCTCTATCTGTGTGTGGCCCTGCGATGGACTGGCGAACTGTCCAGGGTGTACCCCGCCTATCGCCTGATGTAGCTGAGATTGGCACAGCACCCCCCGCGACCCTCTGATGGAGGATAAAGCGGTAGATGATGACTGACTGACTGACTGACTATTCTATGACTTTTTTCGGTGATTTTGGACGACATACAATACTATGACATTTTTGACCGATTTTTGACGACATACTATACTATGACTTTTTTGACCGATTTTGGACGACATACTATACTATGATTTTTTGACCGATTTTGGACGACATACTATACTATGACATTTTTGGCAAATTTTGGACGACATACTATACTATGACGTTTTTGACCGATTTTTGACGACATACTATACTATGACGTTTTTGACCGATTTTTGACGACATAATATACTATGACTTTTGACCGATTTTGGACGACATACTATACTATGACATTTTTAAGCGATTTTGGACAACATACTATACTATGACTTTTTTGACCGATTTTGGACAACATACTATACTATGACATTTTTGGCAAATTTTGGACGACATACTATACTATGACTTTTTTGGGTGATTTTGGACAACATACTATACTATGACTTTTTTGGGTGATTTTGGACAACATACTATACTATGACTTTTTTGGGTGATTTTGGGCGACATACTATACTATGACTTTTTTGACCGATTTTGGACAACATACTATACTATGACTTTTTTGACCGATTTTGGACAACATACTATACTATGACATTTTTGGCAAATTTTGGACGACATACTATACTATGACTTTTTTGGGTGATTTTGGACGACATACAATACTATGACATTTTTGACCGATTTTGGACGACATACTATACTATGACGTTTTTGACCGATTTTTGACGACATAATATACTAGGACTTTTTTGACCGATTTTGGACAACATACTATACTATGACTTTTTTGACCGATTTTGGACAACATACTATACTATGACTTTTTTGGGTGATTTTGCACAACATACTATACTATGACATTTTTGGCAAATTTTGGACGACATACTATACTATGACTTTTTTGGGTGATTTTGGACAACATACTATACTATGACTTTTTTGGGTGATTTTGGGCGACATACTATACCATGACTTTTTTGGGTGATTTTGGACGACATACAATACTATGACATTTTTGACCGATTTTTGAAGACATACTATACTATGACTTTTTTGACCGATTTTGGACGACATACTATACTATGATTTTTTGACCGATTTTGGACGACATACTATACTATGACATTTTTGGCAAATTTTGGACGACATACTATACTATGACGTTTTTGACCGATTTTTGACGACATACTATACTATGACTTTTTTGACCGATTTTTGAAGACATACTATACTATGACTTTTTTGGCAAATTTTGGACGACATATGACTTTTTTGACCGATTTTGGACGACATACTATACTATGACTTTTTTGGGTGATTTTGGTCGACATGCTATACTACGATATTTTGGTGTCATTTAGGACAAAATACAGTAGTGAGCATTCACAAGGTTGGTGTAGTGGTAAGGAGTCTTGCCTTTCACCAAGAAAATCCAGGTTCAAGCCCTGGTTGGAACAAGTGTCCTTTGAAATCCTGAGATGTATTAGAGTCATTTCGGACGACATACTATACTATGACATTTTTGGCAAATTTTGGACGACATACTATACTATGACATTTTTGACCGATTTTGGACGACATACTATACTATGACATTTTTGACCGATTTTGGACGACATACTATACTATGACATTTTTGGCAGATTTTGGACGACATACTATACTATGACGTTTTTGACCGATTTTTGACGACATAATATACTATGACTTTTGACCGATTTTGGACGACATACTATACTATGACATTTTTAACCGATTTTGGACAACATACTATACTATGACTTTTTTGACCGATTTTGGACAACATACTATACTATGACATTTTTGGCAAATTTTGGACGACATACTATACTATGACTTTTTTGGGTGATTTTGGACAACATACTATACTATGACTTTTTTGGGTGATTTTGGGCGACATACTATACTATGACTTTTTTGACCGATTTTGGACAACATACTATACTATGACTTTTTTGGGTGATTTTGGACGACATACAATACTATGACATTTTTGGCAAATTTTGGACGACATACTATACTATGACGTTTTTGACCGATTTTGGACGACATACTATACTATGACATTTTTGACCGATTTTGGACGACATACTATACTATGACTTTTTTGACCGATTTTGGACAACATACTATACTATGACTTTTTTGGGTGATTTTGGACGACATACAATACTATGGACATTTTTGACCGATTTTGGGCGACATACTATACTATGAATTTTTTGACCGATTTTGGACGACATACTATACTATGACATTTTTGGCAAATTTTGGACGACATACTATACTATGACATTTTTGACCGATTTTTGACGACATACTATACTATGACGTTTTTGACGGATTTTTGACGACATAATTTAGTAGGACTTTTTTGACCGATTTTTGAAGACATACTATACTATGACATTTTGGACCGATTTTTGACGACATACTATACGATGACGTTTTTGACTGATTTTTGACGACATAATATACTATGACTTTTTTGACGGATTTTTGAAGACATACTATACTATGACTTTTTTGAGTGATTTTGGACGACAAACTATACTATGACTTTTTTGACCGATTTTGGACGACATACTATACTATGACTTTTTTGGGTGATTTTGGACGACATACAATACTATGACATTTTTGACCGATTTTGGGCGACATACTATACTATGAATTTTTTGACCAATTTTGGACGACATACTATACTATGACATTTTTGGCAAATTTTGGACGACATACTATACTATGACGTTTTTGACCGATTTTTGAAGACATACTATACTATGACTTTTTTGACCGATTTTGGACAACATACTATACTATGACTTTTTTGGGTGATTTTGGACGACATACTATACTATGACATTTTTGGCAAATTTTGGACGACATACTATACTATGACGTTTTTGACCGATTTTTGACGACATAATATACTAGGACTTTTTTGACCGATTTTTGAAGACATACTATACTATGACGTTTTTGACTGATTTTGGACAACATACTATACTATGACTTTTTTGGGTGATTTTGGACGACATACAATACTATGACATTTTTGGCAAACTTTGGACAACATACTATACTATGACGTTTTTGACCGATTTTGGACGACATACTATACTATGACATTTTTGACCGATTTTGGACGACATACTATACTATGACTTTTTTGACCGATTTTGGACAACATACTATACTATGACATTTTTGGCAAATTTTGGACGACATACTATACTATGACGTTTTTGACCGATTTTTGACGACATACTATACTATGACGTTTTTGACGGATTTTTGACGACATAATATAGTAGGACTTTTTTGACCGATTTTTGAAGACATACTATACTATGACATTTTGGACCTATTTTTGACGACATACTATACGATGACGTTTTTGACTGATTTTTGACGACATAATATACTATGACTTTTTTGACGGATTTTTGAAGACATACTATACTATGACTTTTTTGAGTGATTTTGGACGACATACTATACTATGACATTTTTGACCGATTTTGGACGACATACTATACTATGACTTTTTTGACCGATTTTGGACGACATACTATACTATGACATTTTTGACCGATTTTGGACGACATACTATACTATGACTTTTTTGACCGATTTTGGACAACATACTATACTATGACTTTTTTGGGTGATTTTGGACGACATACAATACTATGACATTTTTGACCGATTTTGGGCGACATACTATACTATGAATTTTTTGACCAATTTTGGACGACATACTATACTATGACATTTTTGGCAAATTTTGGACGACATACTATACTATGACGTTTTTGACCGATTTTTGAAGACATACTATACTATGACTTTTTTGACCGATTTTGGACAACATACTATACTATGACTTTTTTGGGTGATTTTGGACGACATACTATACTATGACATTTTGACCGATTTTGGGCGACATACTATACTATGACATTTTTGACCGATTTTGGACGACATACTATACTATGACTTTTTTGACCGATTTTGGACAACATACTATACTATGACTTTTTTGGGTGATTTTGGACGACATACTATCCTATGACATTTTTGACCGATTTTGGGCGACATACTATACTATGAATTTTTTGACCGATTTTGGACGACATACTATATACTATGACATTTTTGGCAAATTTTGGACGACATACTATACTATGACGTTTTTGACCGATTTTTGACGACATAATATACTAGGACTTTTTTGACCGATTTTTGAAGACATACTATACTATGACGTTTTTGACCGATTTTGGACAACATACTATACTTTGACTTTTTTGGGTGATTTTGGACGACATACAATACTATGACATTTTTGGCAAATTTTGGACGACATACTATACTATGACGTTTTTGACCGATTTTGGACGACATACTATACTATGACATTTTTGACCAATTTTGGACGACATACTATACTATGACTTTTTTGGGTGATTTTGGACAACATACTATACTATGACTTTTTTGGGTGATTTTGGACGACATACAATACTATGACATTTTTGACCGATTTTGGGCGACATACTATACTATGAATTTTTTGACCGATTTTGGACGACATACTATACTATGACATTTTTGACCGATTTTTGAAGACATACTATACTATGACGTTTTTGGGTGATTTTGGACGACATACAATACTATGACATTTTTGACCGATTTTGGGCGACATACTATACTATGACATTTTTGACGACATACTATACTATGACTTGTTTGACCGATTTTGGACGACATACTATACTATGACATTTTTGACCGATTTTGGACGACATACTATACTATGACATTTTTGGCAAATTTTGGACGACATACTATACTATGACGTTTTTGATCGATTTTTGACGACATACTATACTATGACGTTTTTGACCGATTTTTGACGACATACTATACTATGACTTTTTTGACCGATTTGGACGACATACTATACTATGACTTTTTTGACCGATTTTGGACGACATACTATACTATGACTTTTTTGGGTGATTTTGGACGACATACTATTCTATGATTTTTTGACCGATTTTGGACGACATACTATACTATGAGGGGCCACACGGTGGTGTAGTGGTTAGCACTCTCGCCTTGCAGCGAGAAGACCCGGGTTCGAGCCCCGGTTGGAACAAGGGCCTATTTGCATGGAGTTTGCATGTTCTCCCCGTGTGTGCGTGGGTTCTCTCCGGGTTCTCCGGCTTCCTCCCACAGTCCAAAAACATGCAATGTGGGGATAGGTAAATTGAACACTCCAAATTGACCATAGGAGTGAGTGTGAGAGTGAATGGTTGTTTGTCTCTATCTGTGTGTGGCCCTGCGATGGACTGGCGAACTGTCCAGGGTGTACCCCGCCTATCGCCCGATGTAGCTGAGATTGGCACAGCACCCCCCGCGACCCTCTGGTGGAGGATAAAGCGGTAGATGATGACTGACTGACTGACTATACTATGACATTTTTGACCGATTTTTGACGACATACTATACTATGAGGGGCCACACGGTGGTGTAGTGGTTAGCACTCTCGCCTTGCAGCGAGAAGACCCGGGTTCGAGCCCCGGTTGGAACAAGGGCCTTTCTGCATGGAGTTTGCATGTTCTCCCCGTGTGTGCGTGGGTTCTCTCCGGGTACTCCGGCTTCCTCCCACAGTCCAAAAACATGCAATGTGGGGATAGGTAAATTGGACACTCCAAATTGACCATAGGAGTGAGTGTGAGAGTGAATGGTTGTTTGTCTCTATCTGTGTGTGGCCCTGCGATGGACTGGCGAACTGTCCAGGGTGTACCCCGCCTATCGCCTGATGTAGCTGAGATTGGCACAGCACCCCCCGCGACCCTCTGATGGAGGATAAAGCGGTAGATGATGACTGACTGACTGACTATTCTATGACTTTTTTCGGTGATTTTGGACGACATACAATACTATGACATTTTTGACCGATTTTTGACGACATACTATACTATGACTTTTTTGACCGATTTTGGACGACATACTATACTATGATTTTTTGACCGATTTTGGACGACATACTATACTATGACATTTTTGGCAAATTTTGGACGACATACTATACTATGACGTTTTTGACCGATTTTTGACGACATACTATACTATGACGTTTTTGACCGATTTTTGACGACATAATATACTATGACTTTTGACCGATTTTGGACGACATACTATACTATGACATTTTTAAGCGATTTTGGACAACATACTATACTATGACTTTTTTGACCGATTTTGGACAACATACTATACTATGACATTTTTGGCAAATTTTGGACGACATACTATACTATGACTTTTTTGGGTGATTTTGGACAACATACTATACTATGACTTTTTTGGGTGATTTTGGGCGACATACTATACTATGACTTTTTTGACCGATTTTGGACAACATACTATACTATGACTTTTTTGACCGATTTTGGACAACATACTATACTATGACATTTTTGGCAAATTTTGGACGACATACTATACTATGACTTTTTTGGGTGATTTTGGACGACATACAATACTATGACATTTTTGACCGATTTTGGACGACATACTATACTATGACGTTTTTGACCGATTTTTGACGACATAATATACTAGGACTTTTTTGACCGATTTTGGACAACATACTATACTATGACTTTTTTGACCGATTTTGGACAACATACTATACTATGACTTTTTTGGGTGATTTTGGACAACATACTATACTATGACATTTTTGGCAAATTTTGGACGACATACTATACTATGACTTTTTTGGGTGATTTTGGACAACATACTATACTAAGACTTTTTTGGGTGAATTTGGGCGACATACTATACCATGACTTTTTTGGGTGATTTTGGACGACATACAATACTATGACATTTTTGACCGATTTTTGAAGACATACTATACTATGACTTTTTTGACCGATTTTGGACGACATACTATACTATGATTTTTTGACCGATTTTGGACGACATACTATACTATGACATTTTTGGCAAATTTTGGACGACATACTATACTATGACGTTTTTGACCGATTTTTGACGACATACTATACTATGACTTTTTTGACCGATTTTTGAAGACATACTATACTATGACTTTTTTGGCAAATTTTGGACGACATATGACTTTTTTGACCGATTTTGGACGACATACTATACTATGACTTTTTTGGGTGATTTTGGTCGACATGCTATACTACGATATTTTGGTGTCATTTAGGACAAAATACAGTAGTGAGCATTCACAAGGTTGGTGTAGTGGTTAGGAGTCTTGCCTTTCACCAAGAAAATCCAGGTTCAAGCCCTGGTTGGAACAAGTGTCCTTTGAAATCCTGAGATGTATTAGAGTCATTTTGGACGACATACTATACTATGACATTTTTGGCAAATTTTGGACAACATACTATACTATGACATTTTTGACCGATTTTGGACGACATACTATACTATGACATTTTTGACCGATTTTGGACGACATACTATACTATGACATTTTTGGCAGATTTTGGACGACATACTATACTATGACGTTTTTGACCGATTTTTGACGACATAATATACTATGACTTTTGACCGATTTTGGACGACATACTATACTATGACATTTTTAACCGATTTTGGACAACATACTATACTATGACTTTTTTGACCGATTTTGGACAACATACTATACTATGACATTTTTGGCAAATTTTGGACGACATACTATACTATGACTTTTTTGGGTGATTTTGGACAACATACTATACTATGACTTTTTTGGGTGATTTTGGGCGACATACTATACTATGACTTTTTTGACCGATTTTGGACAACATACTATACTATGACTTTTTTGACCGATTTTGGACAACATACTATACTATGAAATTTTTGGCAAATTTTGGACGACATACTATACTATGACTTTTTTGGGTGATTTTGGACGACATACAATACTATGACATTTTTGACCGATTTTGGACGACATACTATACTATGACGTTTTTGACCGATTTTTGACGACATAATATACTAGGACTTTTTTGACCGATTTTGGACGACATACTATACTATGACATTTTTGACCGATTTTGGACAACATACTATACTATGACTTTTTTGACCGATTTTGGACAACATACTATACTATGACTTTTTTGGGTGATTTTGGACAACATACTATACTATGACATTTTTGGCAAATTTTGGACGACATACTATACTATGACTTTTTTGGGTGATTTTGGACAACATACTATACTATGACTTTTTTGGGTGATTTTGGGCGACATACTATACTATGACTTTTTTGGGTGATTTTGGACGACATACTATACTATGACTTTTTTGACCGATTTTGGACAACATACTACACTATGACATTTTTGGCAAATTTTGGACGACATACTATACTATGACTTTTTTGGGGTGATTTTGGACAACATACTATACTATGACTTTTTTGGGTGATTTTGGGCGACATACTATACTATGACTTTTTTGACCGATTTTGGACAACATACTATACTATGACTTTTTGACCGATTTTGGACAACATACTATACTATGACATTTTTGGCAAATTTTGGACGACATACTATACTATGACTTTTTTGGGTGATTTTGGACGACATACAATACTATGACATTTTTGACTGATTTTGGAAGACATACTATACTATGAAGTTTTTGACCGATTTTTGACGACATAATATACTAGGACTTTTTTGACCGATTTTGGACGACATACTTTACTATGACATTTTTGACCGATTTTGGACAACATACTATACTATGACGTTTTTGACCGATTTTGGACGACATACTATACTATGACGTTTTTGACCGATTTTGGACGACATACTATACTATGACATTTTTGACCGATTTTGGACAACATACTATACTATGACTTTTTTGACCGATTTTTGACGACATAATATACTAGGACTTTTTTGACCGATTTTTGAAGACATACTATACTATGACGTTTTTGACCGATTTTTGACGACATACTATACTATGACGTTTTTGACCGATTTTTGACGACATAATATACTATGACTTTTTTGACCGATTTTTGAAGACATACTATACTATGACTTTTTTGGGTGATTTTGGACGACATACTATACTATGACTTTTGTGGGTGATTTTGGGCGACATACTATACTATGACTTTTTTGACCGATTTTGGACGACATACTATACAATGACATTTTTGACCGATTTTGGACGACATACTATACTATGACTTTTTTGGGTGATTTTGAACGAGTTACTATACTATGACATTTTTGTGTGACTTTGGACAACATACTATACTATGACTTTTTTGGGTGATTTTGGACGACATACTATACTGTGACTTTTTTGACCGATTTTGGACGACATACTATACTATGACTTTTTTGGGTGATTTTGGACGACATACTATACTGTGACTTTTTTGACAGATTTTAGACGACATACAATACTATGACTTTTCGAGTGATTTCGGACAACATACTATACTATGACTTTTTTGACCGATTTTGAACGACTTACTATCCTATGACATTTTTGTGTGACTTCAGACGACATACTATACTATGACTTTTTTGACCAATTTTGGACGACATACTATACTATGACTTTTTTGACCGATTTTGGACAACATACTATTCTATGACTTTTTTGGGTGATTTTGGACGACATACAATACTATGACGTTTTTGACCGATTTTTGACGACATACTATACTATGACGTTTTTGACCGATTTTTGACGACATAATATACTATGACTTTTTTGACCGATTATTGAAGACATACTATACTATGACTTTTTTGACCGATTTTGGACGACAAACTATACTATGACATTTTTGACTGATTTTGGACGACATACTATACTATGACTTTTTTGACCGATTTTGGACGACACACTATACTATGACATTTTTGACCGATTTTGGACGACATACTATACTATGACTTTTTTGACCGATTTTGGACAACATACTATTCTATGACTTTTTTGACCGATTTTGGACAACATACTATTCTATGACTTTTTTGGGTGATTTTGGACGACATACAATACTATGACATTTTTGACCGATTTTTGACGACATACTATACTATGACTTTTTTGACCGATTTTGGACGACATACTATACTATGATTTTTTGACCGATTTTGGATGACATACTATACTATGACATTTTTGGCAAATTTTGGACGACATACTATATGACGTTTTTGACCGATTTTCGACCGATTTTTGACGACATACTATACTATGACGTTTTTGACCGATTTTTGACGACATAATATACTATGACTTTTTTGACCGATTTTTGAAGACATACTATACTATGACGTTTTTGACGACATACTATACTATGACTTTTTTGACCGATTTTGGACAATATACTACACTATGACTTTTTTGGGTGATTTTGGACGACATACAATACTATGGAATTTTTGACCCATTTTGGACGACATACTATACTATGACTTTTTTGACCGATTTTGGACGAGATACTATACTATGACATTTTTGATCGATTTTGGACGACATACTATACTATGACATTTTTTGGGTGATTTTGGACGACATACTATACTATTACTTGTTTGGGTGATTTTGGACGACATACTATACTATGACTTTTTTGACCAATTTTGGATGACATACTATACTATGACTTTTTTGGGTGATATTGAACGACTTACTATACTATGACATTTTTGACCGATTTTGGACGACATACTATACTATGACGTTTTTGACCGATTTTTGACGACATAATATACTATGACTTTTGACTGATTTTGGACGACATACTATACTATGACATTTTTAAGCGATTTTGGACAACATACTATACTATGACTTTTTTGACCGATTTTGGACAACATACTATACTATGACATTTTTGGCAAATTTTGGACGACATACTATACTATGACTTTTTTGGGTGATTTTGGACAACATACTATACTATGACTTTTTTGGGTGATTTTGGGCGACATACTATACTATGACTTTTTTGACCGATTTTGGACAACATACTATACTATGACTTTTTTGACCGATTTTGGACAACATACTATACTATGACATTTTTGGCAAATTTTGGACGACATACTATACTATGACTTTTTTGGGTGATTTTGGACGACATACAATACTATGACATTTTTGACCGATTTTGGACGACATACTATACTATGACGTTTTTGACCGATTTTTGACGACATAATATACTAGGACTTTTTTGACCGATTTTGGACAACATACTATACTATGACTTTTTTGACCGATTTTGGACAACATACTATACTATGACTTTTTTGGGTGATTTTGGACAACATACTATACTATGACATTTTTGGCAAATTTTGGACGACATACTATACTATGACTTTTTTGGGTGATTTTGGACAACATACTATACTATGACTTTTTTCGGTGATTTTGGGCGACATACTATACTATGACTTTTTTGGGTGATTTTGGACAACATACAATACTATGACATTTTTGACCGATTTTTGAAGACATACTATACTATGACTTTTTTGACCGATTTTGGACGACATACTATACTATGATTTTTTGACCGATTTTGGACGACATACTATACTATGACATTTTTGGCAAATTTTGGACGACATACTATACTATGACGTTTTTGACCGATTTTTGACGACATACTATACTATGACTTTTTTGACCGATTTTTGAAGACATACTATACTATGACTTTTTTGGCAAATTTTGGACGACATATGACTTTTTTGACCGATTTTGGACGACATACTATACTATGACGTTTTTGACCGATTTTTGACGACATAATATACTATGACTTTTGACCGATTTTGGACAACATACTATACTATGACTTTTTTGACCGATTTTGGACAACATACTATACTATGAAATTTTTGGCAAATTTTGGACGACATACTATACTATGACTTTTTTGGATGATTTTGGACGACATACAATACTATGACATTTTTGACCGATTTTGGACGACATACTATACTATGACTTTTTTGGGTGATTTTGGTCGACATGCTATACTACGATATTTTGGTGTCATTTAGGACAAAATACAGTAGTGAGCATTCACAAGGTTGGTGTAGTGGTTAGGAGTCTTGCCTTTCACCAAGAAAATCCAGGTTCAAGCCCTGGTTGGAACAAGTGTCCTTTGAAATCCTGAGATGTATTAGAGTCATTTTGGACGACATACTATACTATGACATTTTTGGCAAATTTTGGATGACATACTATACTATGACATTTTTGACCGATTTTGGACGACATACTATACTATGACATTTTTGACTGATTTTGGACGACATACTATACTATGACATTTTTGGCAGATTTTGGACGACATACTATACTATGACGTTTTTGACCGATTTTTGACGACATACTATACTATGACGTTTTTGACCGATTTTTGACGACATAATATACTATGACTTTTGACCGATTTTGGACGACATACTATACTATGACATTTTTAACCGATTTTGGACAACATACTATACTATGACTTTTTTGACCGATTTTGGACAACATACTATACTATGACATTTTTGGCAAATTTTGGACGACATACTATACTATGACTTTTTTGGGTGATTTTGGACAACATACTATACTATGACTTTTTTGGGTGATTTTGGGCGACATACTATACTATGACTTTTTTGACCGATTTTGGACAACATACTATACTATGACTTTTTTGACCGATTTTGGACAACATACTATACTATGAAATTTTTGGCAAATTTTGGACGACATACTATACTATGACTTTTTTGGATGATTTTGGACGACATACAATACTATGACATTTTTGACCGATTTTGGACGACATACTATACTATGACGTTTTTGACCGATTTTTGAAGACATAATATACTAGGACTTTTTTGACCGATTTTGGACGACATACTATACTATGACATTTTTGACCGATTTTGGACAACATACTATACTATGACTTTTTTGACCGATTTTGGACAACATACTATACTATGACTTTTTTGGGTGATTTTGGACAACATACTATACTATGACATTTTTGGCAAATTTTTGACGACATACTATACTATGACTTTTTTGGGTGATTTTGGACAACATACTATACTATGACTTTTTTGGGTGATTTTGGGCGACATACTATACTATGACTTTTTTGTGTGATTTTGGACGACATACTATACTATGACTTTTTTGACCGATTTTGGACAACATACTATACTATGACATTTTTGGCAAATTTTGGACGACATACTATACTATGACTTTTTTGGGTGATTTTGGACAACATACTATTCTATGACTTTTTTGGGTGATTTTGGGCGACATACTATACTATGACTTTTTTGACCGATTTTGGACAACATACTATACTATGACTTTTTGACCGATTTTGGACAACATACTATACTATGACATTTTTGGCAAATTTTGGACGACATACTATACTATGACTTTTTTGGGTGATTTTGGACGACATACAATACTATGACATTTTTGACTGATTTTGGACGACATACTATACTATGAAGTTTTTGACCGATTTTTGACGACATAATATACTAGGACTTTTTTGACCGATTTTGGACGACATACTTTACTATGACATTTTTGACCGATTTTGGACAACATACTATACTATGACGTTTTTGACCGATTTTGGACGACATACTATACTATGACGTTTTTGACCGATTTTGGACGACATACTATACTATGACATTTTTGACCGATTTTGGACAACATACTATACTATGACTTTTTTGACCGATTTTTGACGACATAATATACTAGGACTTTTTTGACCGATTTTTGAAGACATACTATACTATGACGTTTTTGACCGATTTTTGACGACATACTATACTATGACGTTTTTGACCGATTTTTGACGACATAATATACTATGACTTTTTTGACCGATTTTTGAAGACATACTATACTATGACTTTTTTGGGTGATTTTGGACGACATACTATACTATGACTTTTGTGGGTGATTTTGGGCGACATACTATACTATGACTTTTTTGACCGATTTTGGACGACATACTATACTATGACATTTAGACCGATTTTGGACGACATACTATACTATGACTTTTTTGGGTGATTTTGACGACATACTATACTATGACATTTTTGTGTGACTTTGGACAACATACTATACTATGACTTTTTTGGGTGATTTTGGACGACATACTATACTGTGACTTTTTTGACCGATTTTGGACGACATACTATACTATGACTTTTTTGGGTGATTTTGGACGACATACTATACTGTGACTTTTTTGACAGATTTTAGACGACATACAATACTATGACTTTTCGAGTGATTTCGGACAACATACTATACTATGACTTTTTTGACCGATTTTGAACGACTTACTATACTATGACATTTTTGTGTGACTTCAGACGACCTACTATACTATGACTTTTTTGACCAATTTTGGACGACATACTATACTATGACTTTTTTGACCGATTTTCGACAACATACTATTCTATGACTTTTTTGGGTGATTTTGGACGACATACAATACTATGACGTTTTTGACCGATTTTTGACGACATACTTTACTATGACGTTTTTGACCGATTTTTGACGACATAATATACTATGACTTTTTTGACCGATTATTGAAGACATACTATACTATGACTTTTTTGACCGATTTTGGACGACAAACTATACTATGACATTTTTGACTGATTTTGGACGACATACTATACTATGACTTTTTTGACCGATTTTGGACGACACACTATACTATGACATTTTTGACCGATTTTGGACGACATACTATACTATGACTTTTTTGACCGATTTTGGACAACATACAATACTATGGAATTTTTGACCCATTTTGGACGACATACTATACTATGACTTTTTTGACCGATTTTGGACGAGATACTATACTATGACATTTTTGATCGATTTTGGACGACATACTATACTATGACATTTTTTGGGTGATTCTGGACGACATACTATACTATTACTTGTTTGGGTGATTTTGGACGACATACTATACTATGACTTTTTTGACCAATTTTGGATGACATACTATACTATGACTTTTTTGGGTGATATTGAACGACTTACTATACTATGACATTTTTGACCGATTTTGGACGACATACTATACTATGAGTTTTTTGGGTGATTTTGGACGACATACTATACTATGAGTTTTTTGGGTGATTTAGGATGACATACTATACTATGAGTTTTTTGACTGATTTTGGACGACATACTATACTATGACTTTTTTGACCGATTTTGGAGGACATACTATGACTTTTTTGACCGATTTGTATGTTGTCCAAAATGTGAAAAAAAGGCATAGGTTAGTATCTCGTCCAAAACCTGTCCAAAATGTGACAAAAAAGTCATAGGTTAGTATGTCGTCCAAAATGTGAAAAAAGTCATACAAATGTTGTCGAAAATGTAAACAAAATGTTATACAAAATGTGAAAAAACGCGTCCAAAACTTGAAAAAAATGTCATATGTCGTCCAAAATTTGAAAAAAAAGTCATAGGTTAGTATCTTACCCAAAATCTGTTCAAAATGCGACAAAAAAGTCACAGGTTAGTATGTTGTCCAAAATATGAAAAAGTGTCATAGGTCAGTATCTCGTCCAAAATAAGTTTTAATGTGACAAAAAAGTAATTCTAAAAACTGCTATATTTTTACAATAGCCTGTTATGGACAAATGTAATATCTTTAAAGGGGTTGATGCTAATTGAAGGCTACATGTGTACAGTTGAAAGGGAAGGGTGGTTTTTCAATCATCAGTTATAAATGATGGTACAGCAGCATTGTTTTTACTTTCAGCTCAAACTGTAAGTTAACAAAATACCAACGTTTAAACAGATTAACAATAGTTTAAAAAAAATTATAAAATTCATAGTACACGCTTCAAACTTTGACACTTCCGCCTTGTTGTCAGCAAAAACAAACACTCCCCTCCGTGGTAGATTACAGAAATGTGCTTGTTTTAGATATCGGCGTCCGCCTATTTCCCAAACTGGAGAGCGGTGCTTCGGTTACAAAAGTAAGTCAAAGAAGCCTCAGTAGTATGTTTCTTAATAATATGCGGTTATAATAATATAAGAAAAGCATAGTATCTACAGTAGGTGCTTATGTGTGGTGACGGTTTTAAACATCTGATTTCTTGGATCTTGCACAATCCCATTCGGGCTGAGGGACACGCCGCTTCACAAAACAAACCGACCCCTTAAAGCGCGGCTCTTGTTTTCAGAAGGTGGTGGTGGTCAGCATCTGTTCAAACAACGAGCACAAGTAGCAATTGCATGCAGACTACAGATGGAGGTGGGTGGCAGGGTTTCGTGGGTGAAATACGCGCCCCTTTTGTCCCTGCTCGCGTTCCTTTTGGCCGTGTGGTTCCGCTCACCACAGAATGAGGTTCTGGACGACCGGCTGGACAGGGTCCTGTCCTCACTGCTGCGGGCTGAACGGAAAGTCGGGATAAACGACGTCGTCAGACCGAGAGTGGCTGTCGGTAAGGGGAGAACTAGCTAACGACTAGCTTAGCTGTGCTAACGTGGGTTCATCAGGGACTCATAGTGACTCTTGATGTTGTCAGAGAATATTCCAGAAACGGAACGAATCTTTTACTTAACCGCTGTCAAAGTTAATTAACAGAACAATGTCAAATGGAGATGATTAGCTCTTCATACTGTTACTTTAACCACACT
Organism: Solea solea; assembly: GCF_958295425.1. NCBI lineage: Eukaryota > Metazoa > Chordata > Actinopteri > Pleuronectiformes > Soleidae > Solea > Solea solea. The sequence goes on from NC_081138.1 coordinate 22,457,756, forward strand.
GTGTAGTTGTAGTGGCTGCACATTTACATTTAATTCATTTGGAATTAGCCTCATAATAATTTGTTTATACTTGTATTATTGTGGGCTGCAATTATGAATTATTTTCACAAAGTATTACTCAGTTGCTTCATTCTTACAGTTCTATTATTATTATTATTAGTAGTAGATGTCCACAGCATGTTAGAAAATGCTGGGGGGAAAATGACAGCGTGAGGTAAAAATGTATTATTGTAATCTTTGATAAATAGTTTAGTCATTTATTATTACGGAGGAGCCATACCAAACTGAAAACCATGTAAAAACCCATATAATTACTATTCTAGCAAGTTTTGAATAATAAGCAGCAGCAATATTTGTACATTCATCAGCATGACTCGGCAGAATACATGGCACTGTGTTTTTTTAAGACTGGTTATGGTTACATGGTAAATGCATCACTACAAATGTAATGTAACTGTTTCATAGTTAAATAGACTGTATTGATATTGATATTGGTATCAGTAGATACTCACGGTTGTGATATTGGTATCAGACTAAAAAAGGTGGTATTAAGCCATCTGTACTGATTATTAATCAATTGAAACCTGCATTTTGCTTAATTGTATTTCATTTGCCTCCACTGTTAAAAGAAAACATTCAATATTTATAAAGGGTGGGAATGCTCATCAGCAAACACCTTTGTCAGTGTGATCAGTCTGCATACCGTCTGTCATAATCTTATCATGAAATCCTGTCCTTTGAGACCATGAGACAATCGTACTGCAAAAGTGGTCCTCATAACTGAAGCTCAGCCTTGTAGCCTGTTATAGTGACGGTATTCATTTAAAAAAACTGTCCGTCATCTGATATTAAATTGTAATAAAACTAAATCCAGTGTGAGATCAATTACAACCCTTGAAGATAATGTATTTGTGAAACAGTGTTTTTACTCTCCCCTTCATATCTATATGTCTCTCTTATTGATGTTTGGCTGTGAAAATGCCTGATTTTATGTTTTGTTTTTCTCTCTGCCCCTCTCTTTCATGCTCAGGTTTTGGAGGCTGTGTTGACCTGATAGTGGATGGGGTATCATTGCTCAATAAGATTGGCCTCTCTCCCACAAACCAGCCCCTACATCATGACTATATAGAAAACACAGAACAGTTGGCTCAGAGCTTTGCCTATTTCTTTGCACCCGGAGCTGCTGCAGAGTAAGTGGTGAATACAAGTTGTTCTCATGTCATTTTTCCTCTTTGCAGTAGGCCAGATATAGTACTGTGTGTTCATGTGAATATTTGAATACCCAAGTTTAGGACTGGTTTGGTGAGTTTTCCTTTTCGTTTCATACATGAATGGCAGCCAAATAAAAGCTTTGCATAAATTTGGAATTCATTTAGTTACAGTCATTCTTAGTACCTGTTCTGACGCATGTGAGCCTTTGTTCACTGTGTGACATTAGAACCCTAGACAATTTAGTATTTCTTGTGTGTTTTTTGAAATGTGTTAGAAACACTTTCTAACAGTAGGATGAGAGAACAAATTATCTTATTGGAAATAAATCTGCCTCCTATGAAAAGTCTGTAGCTGATTTTGCTCGGCCTATTTACACAGGTTGGCTTTAATGGTGTTACTTCAAGAGCTCAATATTCTCTCAGGTGGTTCTTGGAATAAAAAGTTTGAAAACCACTATTCTATTTATTTCAAAACATGAGACAAAATTCTGTTGTAGAAGGTCACTAAAAAAGTTCCCCACATCACTAATGTTTTGGAATGGAGGCTCTCTTTTCTGAGCCCCATGTCCTCCCATATTGACATATGCTGTATTGCATTAATTGTCAGACTATCTTTTAGACTCCTTTTTTCTTTTTTGTGAGTTTCTATGCAGCATAGGGAGTCCTTGCCAGAGCTCAAATCCAAACAAAACTGTGTAAATACAGTCTAGAGGAGGTGAAGAAATATAGTTCTCTATAGTTCTCCAACATCACTGCCTATATATGATGCTGAAAAGATATTTCGAAATGATTGATTAATAATACAAAAGAAAAGTAAATGTTGATGCTTTTCTCCTCACTTTGAACTTTGTTTCACCATGTTGTCATTTCTCTCTGTTGCAGGCGTTTTATATCAAATGACACCCTCTTCAGTGAGCTGGTAGAGGCATCCCGTGACCTCCCTGGTAACAGATGGTCAGTAGGTGGCAATGCTCCGGTCATGGCTGGTCGCATGGCAACAGAAGGATGTGATGTGTTGCTCGGGGGAAGCTTTAGCACTGACTTTGCTGAGGTCCTGTCCCAGCACATCACAGGTAAACACACACACTGAATTCCTCTCACTCCCTTTGTTTTCATCACATAAAAATGATTTAACACCTTTCCCGTCTACAGTCTTTCACTCGATTACTTTCCACTTACACCTACTTATAGTGCCAGTAGGTGGGTGATGGTTGAGGCTTGAGTTCCTTGGATGGGGGCATTGAGATTCAGCCTGTTTCTCACTCCTGTTATCTCCACTCTCATTACCTGCCCTTCTCTTTGCAGTGACAGGAAATACTGTAGACGAGCCAGACATCCATCTGATCCTCGAGTATCCTTCAGGAGCCAACTGGGGTCACTATACCTCACGTAGAGCCAACAGGTGCGTTAATAATCTTGGGAATCATGTATCTGTTGTCACGGGAGACTCATTCACTCATTTAACTTTTGGTTTATGTCTTCATAGCTCTGTATACATTTAAGGCTCTAAAGGTGCGGTCTGTTCTTGGTTTTGCATGTGTCCATGCTCTGTAGATACATCGTTCACAGCGATGACCACAACCCCTACCTAGCCTCCATGGAGGAGTTTGCCAAGGAACTTGAAGACTTCACACCAGATCTGTTGGTGGTGGGTGGGCTGCAGATGATGGACAACTTCCCCTTCCAGTCAGGTAAGAAGAAACTGATGAAAGCTTTTGGTTTCTGCATGATGTGGAAAGTGTGATATTTAAAGATTGGTCATTCAGTCATTCATTCATTTATCTTATGTTTGCTGAGAAGATCTTGGAATATGAGTTGACAAGTAACTCAGTGGTAAGTGGTTTACAACTGGGTGGCTGAATTTTATGTTTGTCGTTTTTGATCATTTTAGGTGAAAGAGACGCTCTATTTTCCCGCCTGGCCGACCTGCTGTCCTCCTCATCCCCACAGATCGGCATTCATTTTGAGATGGCTAGTTTTGTAGAAGAGAGTATCATGGAAGACTTGCTTCACTATATCATTCCTCATGTATGTATAACTGAACAGTTAAATGACTTCTCACATTAGTTGACACAAATTTGTCAGAATGCAAAGAGACGATTATCCAACAGAATTTTTACACATTTAAAGTAGAAAAGAGTACACTCTTAAAGGGAGATTGTATTAAAACTAGGAGGAGACGCCACATACTTGGCCATATTCATCTGTATTGTACATACCATATTAAATGCAAGGGTAGTATTAGCTTTGTACCATCTAGTGCAACAGCACTGTGTTTGTGTGTCTGAGAAATCATCATCCTGCTGCTGTTTTCTCAGGCTGACTCTATGGGGATGAACGAACAGGAGTTGCCCAACCTGCTCAGTCTGCTGAAAGGCTCCACCATCACTGTGCTATCTGACCCAAACCCTCGTGTAGCCACGGTCCTGGACCAGATGAGGGAGGTCTATCGCATTCTTAACAAGCGCAACAAGGATGCCAGCGACACAAACAGCACCACAGCCGAGGGTAAGTCACTGACCCGACTCCACGTCCATACACTGGCCTTTCAGGCTATGATCGTGACCCGTGGCTCTAAGTGGAAGAACACCATGTCGGCTACAGCCAAGGCGTCTCTCACAGCTAACCGCCATGTCTGTGGCTCAAATGACATCGACCCCAGCAAGGCAAGGCTCATCATGGACGACTCATTCTCTGTGAGCCGGCGAGAAGGCAGCCAGCGTATCCCCCTGCAGGAGACCAGGCCCGTCAGCTGCTGGTACGAGGAAGACTATGAGATCTGTGTGGCACCTGTGCTTGTTTGCACTGATGTGTATCAAACCGCAGGTGGAGGGGACAACGTCTCAGCCGCAGGGCTTGTGCTGCAGATCTAGACAGGGACATTAAACTTTCTGTCTGTGTGTTGTGTTGATTAGATGCTTGCATCGACTTGACCTAACATGACTGCAACTTGATGTAGCTGAGATGCAAATGAAGGTATTGATTGTTAAATGTACCAGGCTAGTGCTGTCACACTTGCAGCTCATGGCCTAAGTGGACCATAATGAAAACTCGTTATCACTCCTACAGGTAAAATGATGGAAAACAGTAGTTATTGGTGAGGTTAAACTGCCTTATTATAAGTATTTGTTGTTTGGTGAACTGGGTAATGCCTATGTTAACACTTTCTTCAGTTAATACCATCTCTAGTGTCTCTGCTGGTGTGCAGAGTCCTCAGGTTTCAAGTTCATTTGTTTTTACAAACCAAAACTTTGAGCAGACACTGCCCTATTCTTTTACTGTAGCCAATATGTGACTCCAGTGATTTTAATAAGCCTGTCCTCTATTTCTCAAAGGCCTTTTGTGACTTGACCATCAATCATGAACAGGTTTGGATAAAGTCTTGGTAGCTTCTAACGTGGTATTTATTAAGTGATGTGTGAATTGAGACTTTGAATTCATCATAGGTCTGCTCTGTTTACAGACCATTAATTATGTTCTCCGTTAAAATGTCTTTGTCGTGTGAATCTACTATGCAGTAGACTTGATCAGAGTTGAGTGATTATTGAAAATGGCTGAATGTTAAGTTCAGCCATTAAACAAGCCCTTGATCTCACCTGCCTCACAGCAAATATAAGGCAGTTTCAGTAAAACTGAAAACCTCAGTTTTATTCTTTCACTACACATACACATACACAGGTATGTATAAAAAAAATGTGAATTTGATTGGTTGGGATTATGGGAGTGTCGACGGCTGTGCAATAATGGGAAATATAGACAAAGTGACCACTGTTGGTAGCTGGATATGATGTCAGAAATTTCTTCTCTACCTCTGTGCTGTTTCAGTCTCACCTCCTGCTTTTGCCTGATTGTTATCGCTGCATTTTTCTTGTCATATTTTTCTATTACCTGTCAAACTTCTTCCTTGTTTTTTTTCCTCTTGTGTTTGTTTATGACTCTTAAAAGGACCAAATAACAAGTGTGTACTGACCACTGATCATGAATCTTTATTAAAGCCGTAGTACACAGGTTTACCAGAGAAACGATCTTATCTCCCAGTTGTTAGTTAATATTCATGTTTTTGGGCTGGCTTTGACTTGGGGGCAGTGAGAGATGTTGATGGGCTCTTATTATTATAGTTAAACAGTGCTTAACACATTTATTAGACCACCACCCAATGTAAGATGCAGCATAAGTAATGATCAAAATAAATGTTTATGTTTCTATAATAGTCAATACACCAGTATGTAGAAGCTCTGTAACTGGAATCATTTTTGTTATCCATGAATTTTCAAATTTACTGTTTTACATAAAAGAAATAGTGAAGCGCATTATTATTTTTTGATTAAGATGTCAAATTATAGTTATTGCATTCCTGAACAGAATTAGTTTTAGTGGTTGAATGTTATGCTTGATTTGTTTCTGACTTCGCAGTGAAGCTCAGTGATCTAGCTCTAATTTGGGTATATAACATTCAAACTACTTTTTGAAAGATTTCTAGAAAGATGTGTTTTCTCGTTGTTATGACAGGTGGTCTAAAAAATGTGTTAAGCACTGTGTGTATATACAATATAAATAGAAGTAATTGGCTTCTCACAATAGATATTTATATCCCAATGCAGATAATCTGCAATCCCAGTTTCAGATGGCTATAATTAATTTCTGACTGGTTGATAATAATGGTGCAATTCAAGATTAAGTCTACATTTTATGATGAGAAACTTCACACACATTATTTATTTTATGATGAAGCAATTTGGTTTGTTGGATATATATTTTGGGGGAAGAGGGACACCCGTGCTTAGAACCGACTCTGCAAGACCTGAAAGGTTGTGCTCATGTTGACACGTTTTATTCCAGTTATTGTCCTTTTTTAGGGTTTAGGTTTAGGTAGTTATTTAGTGACCTTTCCCCCAGGCTGGTAGAGGGTCAGAGATCACTTGAAAGATAAAAAAAAAGTTGCAAATTGTCCCAACATGACCAACATCATTATTTTTAGGATGTAAATCACTTTAAGTTCCAATTATATTTAGAGAAGAAACTGGACTTATTTGTTTAAATCAAACATTCCACCACAGACAAAACTGCAGTTTCTTTCATGTTAATGGGTTTCACATTAATATGCAATATAATTTATATTTCCCCTTTGAGACTGTTATTTATGTTACAATGGAAATGCAAACTATGAATCTAAGGGTAAAGGAATCACTTTAATTGTACTGTACTGATTTGTTGATGATGAAGGTGAATGGATGGAGCCATATTTGTGTTAACTGGTGTTTTTAGTGAAAAGGGAGCTTTTCATCCAGATATTGTTCCTATTGCTGTTTTATTTTCTCACGTTTTTCGTCTCACACAGTGACTGGACGCTGAGAGTAACGGGTCACATTATTACTGTGAAATTAGCGCAATGCGGGTTAAAGTTTGGGTCTCATCGCAGAAGAAAACATTAAGTGCAGTTTTCAGTCAAACGTAAATGGAGGTATCTGCCACTTTTTTCCTAAAACATTCTTTTCAAAGTACTTTGTCACAGTTTAAGAAAATTGAAAAGGCTGATTCCTCAGTTTATGATGGAACCATTTGCATGTGTTCATGCTTAAAAACACAGAACTGCACGTGTTTGTGACCATATCATCATTTTTAGGCTCCAGATGATTTCCCATGTAACCCATCCAAAGCTGTGCTTGACTGTTTCATGCATGTTGATTATTTAATGCAAGATCATAAAAAATGCTGCGCTGATAAAGCAATCATTGTGTTGTTTGTGTTTTTCATTCGTTTTTATACTTTGGTTGTTCGTTGACACAAATTTTGACACAGGATTTAAGTTGAACATGTTTGTCCATTCATTGTCTGTAAAACATCAACATGAACACAAACCATTAACATGCACACACTAACCCTGGTTACATGTCTGGGTCAAAGGTCAACTGGCTGATTGCATCATTGTAATAGATTCTCTTCTCCTCATTATCAGCAAGAGCTGTCAGCATCTCCGTCATCTCCTCCTGCGTGAAGGTGTCACCTGGTTTAAAGACAACAGACAAATAAGTAATTCCTACTTTACAGAGGAATGGACACACAAAATTATCCTGAGAAAAAGACTGCTTTACCTTCTTTAGTCATGAGCTCAGTAATATCCTCAGAATTCATGTAACCCTTCTCGTCTTTGTCCAGAACCTGGTGAGACAGTTTGAGTGTTTAGTTACAAATGTGTTATTAAAAAGCTGGTAAGATTTACACACATGGCTCATATTAATCTAAAATCACAATAACAACACAAACATGCCCACCTCAAAGGCTTGAAGCAGAGTGTCCTCAGGGATAGGAGGAAACCTAGCACACACATAAACACACAAAATGCATTTTTTTTAACCACATTTTTTACCTCAACATTCTACACACAATACCTCATAATGATCTACTCCCTCAGTGAGACCCAACTGAAAATCACACTTTAACATTTTTAATAACACCTTTACCTGTTTCACATCATGACTTTTTTATATTTTTATTTTATAAATAAAACTGATACATTGCACCTTTACCCATCAGCATTTTCACTCTCTTTCACGTTTGGCTGTCGTCTCTGCTTCAGCATCATAATGAATTATTGGTTGTGTTACAGCACCAGCTACAGTCACCAGATATATTGTTTTTTCAAGTTTGAAGTGAAAGCAATATCAAAACAAAAGATTAAAAGTGTTTCAGAAACAACAAACACAGACCACATGCACAAAACACCACATGTGTCTTACTTGTGCTCTAGCAGTACTTGGGTCATGGCTGGGAGAAACTTGTCCAGATGGACACATCCTGTGTGATTGTCTTCTACCTGGTTGGATGGGACAGAATCTCTGGGTTGAAGATGATTGATTTCATCTAAAATATTATTTAAAAAAACAACATAAATTTGGACTGTACTGACCTCAGCTATAAACTCATGTATGTCTTTCTGAGTGGGAAAGCAACCCAGTGAATAGATGATGGTGCCAATCTCCCTAAAACACAACACATGACAGAAAAGAAAAAGACAATTGTGAGAAACTGAGCCGCCTTTGTGTAGCTTGGTTCTGATAAATTTACTTTATCATCTACATACATGTGAAGTCACCCATTTGTTGCAATCTGCAGTCTCACCATTAGACGTCACTAATTCTTTCACGTGTGTATTTTAATTTTTAAGCAAAAAAATATAAAACTTCACCATCAGCAAAGCATCATGGGATGTTATATGTAATGTTCCTGTAATGTGCAGCAGCTCACCGCACATCCACTGCGCTGCTCGTGTTGTAGTCAAACGCTTCAAAAGCAGCTGTGATCTTCTTGTGGAGGATGAGGACATCAGCCGCCATGACGTCATCTGACTCGGAGACAGAGACGGACAAAAAAAAGCAAACGTGCAACGGTGAGTCCACAGGTGACGTCACTTTCTCTTAGTGTTGTATGAACATGAACATTTCAAAGTAGAGGTGAACGTCCAACTAACCCGTACTCTGCATGCTCTCCGCCATGTTTGCGTCCTATTCCGTTGCCTAGCAACAACAAGACGCTTTACCCCCTAAACGCCAGTTTGTTTTTTTTAAGTGGGAGGGAACGGAGGGGATGGAATTCCAAGTTTTATAAAAGTAATTTCTGTGTGAAAAACAATACATCTTTTATTCAAAAATTAAGAAAGTGTAAGTAAAATATGTCTGCCAGCCAAAAGAGATAGATCTTTGTTACCTGTTGGTGAAATGTGGACATTCTTCAGGTCAAATATAATACATTTATCACTCTGTCACAAACTGAGTGTTTTGTCCAACACAACAGTGTACAGTACCCTGCATGTTTCCCTGCTTCAGCACACCTGGTTCCAATGAATGACTCGTTAACAGGCTTCTGCAGAGCTTATTGATGAATCAGGTGTGTTAGCGCAGGGAAACATCTGAAACATGCAGCGCACTGCAGACGTACAGTGTATAGGAACATAAGTTAGAATTTAAAGATTACGCCAAACATGAACTTTGTATGCATTAACACAACCAGAATGATCAAAAAAAGAAAAAGTTGACAAACTGTAAAGGGACCCCAAGGATGAATCAGGGTAGCTGCGGATCAGTACAGTGGGTCACCTTCTAGTCAGAGGGTTGGGGTTTGATCCCCAGCTCCTCTTGTCTACATGTTGATGCATCCCTGGATCACTGGACGTAAACTAAAAATAACATGTGACTTTAGAATCTAGACTAAGGTGATGAAACTTTGCAGGCGAGGCCAGACTGAACCTGAAAAAGAATGACAGTGAGAGGGGGGAGGGGTAATATTTGCTTTATTTTCTCCAATTGTATAAATCCACAAATGCTTAAAAAGACAAACAGAATTTAGAAAGTAGTGAACCTGTCAGACTGCAAACAAAACATTTTCAGTTTGCAGATACAGGCTGAAAAAAAAAAAAAAGTTTAATAGCTTGTAGCCTTGTTACAGCTTATTTAATTACAGTAAGGCTTATTCATTTGGAATACAGTACTGTTCTGCAGTTTCATAATTTGTTACACACTCAACATTGTAATACTTGTCAAAATAAAATACTACATCCAAATAGTGTGAAGCTTGATACAATATGATGTGCAATTTAAACTTCTTTTCTTTTTTTTTAAAGAAAATTATTACAGACGACCAGTGTTGTCTGTAATAATTTGTAACAGTGTCTACAAAAAACAAACCTTCCAGAGTATATAAACGGCATACTAAACATTCAAATGCAGTACAATAGCTTTCATAATTTTGTTGCTGGTTTACATTTTAACAATAAGGAATATAATGCATCTCAAATTCAGGACATTTGTCCCTTAGACAACTCTGAATATGCTTGTATCAGTAAAGAATTTGATTAGTTGACAGGAAGACTTCTCCTTGTGATTGTTCGTCACATTCTATGTTTAACAAAAATGTTTTGTAAAAATTCAGATCCATTTGAGGAAATGAACATTTTATTCTCCCCGGTTATTGTGATTAATCCATCGTGTGTGTGTGTGAGCGAGCATTCATATCTCTGGTTGCCCATGATGTACAGGAACGTCCAGTTGATGACCCTGATCACCCTGATCAGCTGCTGGAGCTTGTCCATTATTTTCACTTAATTGCTTCATGAGTTCATCTTCTTCAACTTCATGTTGAGGCTGAACGTTGTCTTCCTCTTTCATGTCAGTACCGGGGTTTGACAACTTCTCCTCCGCTACCTCCTCGTGCTCCTGATGACCTACATTGTTGGTGCCGGAGTCCTTTGAGGAGAAAAGTAGAATGTAACGTCACTGCAGTCAGCCACAAACGAGTTGAACCAGTAACAGTTCACTAAACTAAAACAACATGAGCACTTTAATTAAACATCTCATTACGATGTTAAAACTGATTCTAAAGTGCAATGACACCATCCACATCATATTATTTTATTGGACACCAACTTAATGGACCATTTGACGTGAAACAAATCACTTCCCCCACGCTTTTCTTATACCGTGTGTGTTGGATAAAAGTGTGTGTGTGTGTGTGTGTGTGTGTGTACCTGTGTGTAAGGTAATGAGGGAGACAGCAGCTCTGAAGGAGCTAATAGACCATCCTGGTTGAGATCCTGAGTCTGAAGTAAGTAATCTACCATGGACACCACCTGAGCTCAGAAAACACACACATAGGGAGAAGGAGAGAGATACACAAGTCAGATAAACTGGATATTCAGTAACATCAACATTAATACACTGATGCACACACAGCCACTTCTCACCAACTCATTGGGCTGTTTTCCTGGTGCATGATGGGAGTTATAGTCCGAGAGTAGCTTCATTACCTCCAAGCCATCCAACAGCCCGCTGCGATCGTAGTCATAGAGATGACACAAGAAGAACACCTCTGACACAAAACAGGACATGTGTGCCATGCAATAAGAAAAAGTACACACACACACACACACACACAAGCATAAAGCATAATGAAAAATAAGTCTGAAGAATCTCTTTGTCACCTTAAAGGTCCAGTGTGTAACATTTAGGAGTGTCTGTTGTTGGCAGACATTGAATAAATTAGCCATAACAATGTTTGTATAGGTGTGTAATTGCTTTAAAATAAAAAAATTTGGTTTTCGTAGCCTAAGAATAAGCTTTTTATTTGTCTTATGCCACCATGTTTCTACAGCAGCTCGAAAGGACAAACAAGCTAGTGCATGCATTTTGCATTTTAAGCAGAAGCTTACAACACAAAAGAAGATGAACAACATCCTTTCTGGTTTGCAAAGGCCACCATAGTTTCCCGCGGTGAAAGGGAGGCGTGAGTGGAGTCCTCTGTTTGTTGCAATTTGCAGTCTCGCCATTAGATGTCACTAATTCTTACACACTGTACCTTTAAAAAATACACAGACACGTACTTCGTTACATAATGAATTGAAAATGAAAGTGTGTGTATTTGATGATCAGAGCATACATCTGTATATACTGTGCCAGTATATATAGATGTCACACCAGCAGGTGGCGGTACTGTGTCTACCTTGTTCCCTGGAGTTGATTTCAGGTCCTCCTTGGCCATCGACCTTCAGAGTGGACTGAATGTAACTCTGCAGCAACCTGAGGTCAGAAATACACTGGGAGTCAATTTATAAAGGGTTGAGGTAATAAAACATCAGTCAGTCAGTATGTTCACACGCACAGTTTAAAAGAGCTAAGGCCGTAGTAAATATTGATTTATTGGCTGTGTAGGTGGCGCTGTATCTCCCTATAAACTAGTGCTTATTAAATCAGTTTTCTGTTGACCTTTATGTCACAGAAAAACAAACAGCAAACGCTGAGATGGACCATATTGTATTTCTGTATGTTTCGTACCTACTTTACATATTAATTATGACACAAATTAGATAGAGCATGGTTCTTGTGGTTGCTGTGTTGTCCGAAGATAGACGCAGCTGCCGTATATACTGTCCTGCAACAGTTAATGCGCTGTCTCCTTCTACTTCAGGTCCGGGAGGAAATTTTGGTGCATGCACAGAATGCCAGAAGTCCAACTCTAGTCTGACTAAGTGTATACATGCAGGACTAATCGGACTATGAATCACATTATCCAGGTATCAATTTTAGTCAAATAAACGGGTTCACATGGTATTAAGAAAACCAAATTATTGTCTTAGTCCAACTAAAATCGGACTATTAATATACATGTTAATGTGTGGTATGTGCACTCTGTATGCTGAGAAGCAGCCAAGAGCAGTGCAACTAAAGACACACCCAGACAATGTGGTAGTTATAGTCGGACTCAAACTGTCCTGAGTGCGCTGTGCATGCCAGTGAACGTAATGAATATTAGCCAATACCAAAAAACACTGCGACTTACAACATTGGCTCGGAAATTCAATAACAAAAACGTGAAGGGAAACGTTTCTCAGCGTTATTGCTCATGTAATCTTATCAGCAAGTAGTTCAGTCCCCATCGTTCCAACAACACAGCAGCCAAAGTCCACACACTGATAATTGACATTAGCTGCTTCCTCCATAACAACAGACTGCATTACTCACCTGCGTTCCTCCTCCCCAGAGCCAAAGGGATTGTGTAGTGCTGCAGGAGGAGAGTGGAGCTCTGCTGCTTCTTCTCTGTGAGATTCATAACAAAAGATATTACAGCACAAATGAATTGTGGGGGGAAAAAAAGCCTCTTTTATTTTACATTCATGTTTTTTTTTTTTACACAGCAACAATAAAGGTGAGAGAATAATTTGGCGAGATGATTGTAGGGTTCACCTTTCTGTTCCTGGTAGACCTGGTGCAGACAGGCACAGGTGTGTGAGCAGAAGGAAGCGTATGACAAACTGGACAAACTTGTCCAGGTGAGACTCCATGAACACACCTAACAGGAAACACATGTTACGAGCTCAACGCGTGTACACAGTGCACATAGGAAATATAAACACATGTATGATTGTTACAATGTTTTTCTGCCAAAGTACATGTGTGCAAAAGTCTTACGCCACCATTAGATTTGTTGTTTTAGCAATATTAGAATGACCAAACAGTATAATTATTACACAATCACTCAACTGGAAGACATACAGAAAATACAGCAAACATGTATGCAGGTTTAAAATGACAGAGCTGTCAGGAAAAAAACTGCTCCTACAGGTTAATGTGTTAAATATTTAGTGTGACTTATCTTTACACTTGAACAATAGCACTGGTCAAACCCGTGTTTTCATGTTTAAAAAGATCTGCTGTGAAAAGGGCTAATCACGACATGCTTGAGCATTACATACACATGTTGTACGAGTTAAACTAATTTATATAACACATAAAATCAACTTTTAGTCACATCATTCCAATCCAAACGCTAGTGATCATAGAATTTGACATAAAAACAACTGTATATCACATAAACGACTTATAATAACCTTATAATCATTTGTGCTTAACGAACTACAAATAAATATAGGACAATATATGATTTTATCAGGCATCTCCATAAAAAGCATTTGCAGTAAATGTATTTAAATAAATGTATATTTCCATTACTGGGATCTTCATTAAAGGGTTAATCTTTGAAATGCCCCAAGGGGGAGCCTACATCTTTATTTATGATGATCTGGAGGAGTCTTTGTTTTTCACTTTGAGATGTTCAAACATTACAAATGTATAACAACAGTTGATAACATATTTTGCTAAAGTATATGATTTTTCTGTAACATTAGTTCATCTGTTATTTTTATATCTATAACCTCTTAGAGTCATCCATACCAAATGAAGGTCAAGTATAAATAGAAGGCACCACTTGTTTGTGCTTACAAATTAAAATCAGTTTATTTAATATTTGTATATATTTGAAAATGATCATAATAATATTGCAAGCCACAATTATTGGGGTCAGGGTAATCATGACATGAAATCTTCATTTTCACTTTAAGTCTAAAAGCTGTGCTGCAGCCCCATAGGCTGCTGCATTATTGTAGACAGGGACGGGATGATACTAGGGATGGGAATCGATATCGGTATCGGTCCGATACTGGTCAAAATCACTGGATAGACAGATAAAAATGTAGAATACAATACAATCCAAAAATCCTATATATCGCATGCTTCACGACTGTTAAAATTCAAATAAAAATACTGTGTAACAATATTTGTTATTATGTTGTTAATGTGTTGTTTACAGTACCATAGTTCATAAATGGTCTAAAATGACTGTATTGGAATAATAACGGTATCGGTAGGTAGTTCGTGGTATCATCCCATCCCTAGATGATACCACTTTTTTGTGTTCGATACTGATACCAATATCACAAACTCGAGTATCTACCGATACAGTCATGGTTGACCATTTATGAACTATGAAGCTGTTAACAACACACTTGTGCAGAGTCATTTCAAAGACACAATTCTCCAACTGTGTAACAAATATTGTTCTCCCAAAAAGAAGTAAAGAAATAAACAGCCCAAAAATGACTCACCTAAAATGCCTTTGCTGATTCTTGTTTACATTTTTACAGTCTGTGCATAGTGAAGCATGAGATAGACTAGTATCAGGGACCGATACTGAGTCCCATCCCTAATTGTAGACTGAAGTAAAACCTCAGTAGTGGCTTTTATGTGTACAGTATATCCCATCCACACTGTCCCACTGTCTCCAGTCCACTGAGACAACTCTGTTTCATTTGTGCTGTGGGCAGTGCACAGTTACAGTGAGCTGCTTTATGCCAAAGACAGAAGGAGAAGAATAGGGTATTACTGCAGCTTCAGCAGCCTCACATGACCCACAGCTGCAGCTGCATCATACAGCCTGAGCAGCAGCGTCACATAAACACAATCATACACGCAGACAACTGGAACAATGATTAGTGAGGTTGTTTGTCACATGATCATTATTATTATTAGACACTGACGAGGAAACATAATCACATCTCTGTTAGAGGGTGATGATGAGCCTACCTGTGTGCATGGTGAACGCGTGTGAGAAGGATTCAGGAAGGATTCGGGTTCACACAGGTTCACATCTGGATCAGACTCCACACTTCAGTCCCTCCCGGCTCCCGCACTGTCCTGAGTCCTGAGCTGCCTGAGCTGCGCACCTCCCAGTCTGCACTGCGCAACAGCGGCGGCACACACACACACACACACACACACACACACACCGCCCTCGTCTGCCTGCTCTGCTCCCTCCGGCTGCCACGGAGACTGGAGTGTGTTGTGGTCAATGAGAGGGTCCACGTGGAAGAGCGGAGCCGCTGCCGTGTCTGTGGAGGAGGCGCCTGCGTCTCCGCGCTCCTCTCTCCGTGTTTTCCGCATTGCCACGTCCACAGTGTCAGTCAGACTCAGGACAGGAAGAGAAGTTTTTTCTATTATGTATGTCAGTTCTAGTGCTGCACTTTTACTCAGATACCATTAAATGAACATTTCAGTGTTTATTTAAAGCTGCTCTTGGATTATGTTGCAAAAGTATGTTGTTTTAACATAAAAATCATATAAATTATAGTTTATTAGCCCTCGAAAATCATTAAAAATTAATTTTCATTGGCTTGTAAATATATTGTCTATTTTAAAAGGTACAGTGTGTACAGGGCCAGTCCAAGCCTTTATGGGGCCCTAAACTGAAAATGATTTGGGGGCCCCCTCCCAGTATGACTATTATTAATACCGATGTAACACTTTACATTGCATTAACTACAAAATAAAACCAAATAACTTAAACTCAACACTATTTATATATATATAAGATATCTAGATTTCTTTAATATGTTAAAGGGGACATATTATGCAAAATCAACTTTTTAACCATTTTAATACTTATATTTGGGACTCTGGGGGCCCTACCAGTCACCAAAGTGTGGAAAAAGAATACTCCATCATGTTTTCGTGGTTCCCCTAAGTGTAAGTATAGGCGATAAAACACTCGATGTTGAATTCCCTGCGCTTATGACGTCAGCATGCGCATTTCACCGCGAATGTTACCGCCCCACCAGTAAGTTTACTTCGAGAGCTCCACCTTAGCTCCACCTTGTCCCTGCGAGAGTGCAGGCGAGGGAGGAAGAGCGGTATTATGTCAACGCGGAGGGACAAGTGTGCTGTTGGTGGCTGCACAGTGGAGCACAGTGTTTTACACAAACTTCCAGCCTCAGAGGATTTTATATATGAAGCTAATGTTCCGGATAAAGTCAGCAAACGTGTGTTCGCACCACTTCGCATCAGACTGCGGCCAGCGGTCGCCGTATTTAGTCAGCGAACGTATTTCACCGACGTACAAACACACACATTTTTAAGAAAAGGTCACATGGAGCTCATAACTAACCACTCTGACACGTCCTAATTAAAAATATTTGTTCAGTACGTCCTCCATGACCGGAGCACAGACTCAGTCTGATCACATACAGCGGCCGTTTATGCCGCTCGCCACTGGCGATCAGCGGTAGCGATCAGCGGTGCTGCACTCTCTGTGAAAATCAGTTAAAAAGACAGCACCGCTGATCGCCAGCGGCGAACGGTGAGCTGCCTAAACTGGCGCTGTATGTGTGAGTGCCGTCACAGGAACAGACCTCCGATACATAGGGACAGCACAGCTGATCGCCACAGCTGATCGCCAGCGGCGAGCGGCGAGCTGCCTAAACTGATCGCCAGCTCCGGAGCATACAGTCACCGGTCTGATACAGCGCCAGTTTATTCAGATCGCCGCGCGCTGCTGGCGATCAGCGGTGGCGATCAGCTGTGCTGTCCCTAGGTGTATTTAACTGATTTACAGTTCGGCACTGTTCGGCTCGATCCTTATGTAGGACGTCTCTTCCTTTGACAACACTCTCGCTGTTTTCTGCGCATGCTGCCATGTTGATATTGTCAGAGAACTAGTGGAGGGAGGGGGAGACGAGAAGCAGCTGAGCGAGTGAGCGCTGTAAAAAGGACAAATCAGAAACCCCCTGGAAGAAGTGGGTGTGTGTTTGCCTGTGTCTCATTTGCATATAAAGGGACCATGCACGAAAACCGAGCGTTCTGAAAGGGGCGGGTTTAGCAGGGTTATTGAAATGCTATTGTGCTTCATCCTTATGGTATTTTGACCAAGGCATGTCACTGACATGTTCATTAGGACACCAGGGAACTATTTTAATGGGGGAAATAGGGTATAATATGTCCCCTTTAAAATATTTTTTGCCTTGGGCCGGCTCATGTAACAATCAGCAACATTTGTTTCTTGTCAGTGTTAATCATGTGTCAAAAAGCCTGAATTTTCCCTTCAAGTAGAAACAAAGCACCAACTCGAATAGTACAGAATAAAATAAATACATTAAAGTACACTGTCATATTAAGTGATCACATTTGTTTGCAGTTGTGAGGGTTTTGTCCTCTCCACTGTAATGCAGGTATTTGACCATTAGATGTCGCTGTAACTCTTTATTTTTAGTGCCGTCACACTCCTTTGAGCAGAACATATATTCATTCATTCATTCATCCATTCATTCATTGTCAACCACTTTATCCTCCACATGAGGGTCATGGAGGCCGCTGGTGCCAATCCCAGCTCTCATGTGGTAAAAGGTGAGGTAAAACCCGGACATGTCACTAGTCCATCACAGGGCCAACATACAGAGACAAACAACCATTCACTCTGACACATGGTCAATTTAGAATCTCCAATTAACCTCTGCATGTTTTTGGACCGTGTGTGGAAATTGGAAAACCCAGAGGAAACCTGCAGGAGAAGAACATGCAAACTCCACACAGTCACCCATCATGTGGCCCCAGAATAGAATATCAAGTAGAACAGTTGTACATACAGCAAACTCCTCACTTTTTTTTTAATACTTTTACTTTGAATTCTAAAACTTAAGTACATTATATATCTGAAAATTACTTTTTGGTTTACATTAAATGTCTAACACTTTAAGATCTTTATAAAAAAAATTGTGACTTCAACTTCCCTTTAAGGTACTTTAAACAAGACTGCATATATAGCATTTGTTGTCAACATACATACAGGAGATAAATATTTCTTTTATATAATTTCACAAAATTCCCTGCTGCTACACATCTATCTTTGCCGCTTTTTCTACTTCCCAGCACCATATCACGCAAGCGACCGGCTCTGTTTGTCTTTAGCATAGCCCGAGTGCATGTTCACATGCATATTAACACACACACGCACACACGCACACACACACACAAACACGCCCTCCATTCAGTTATGTAACAGGGATTAGGTTTCACTATTTCGTGGCCTCAACAGTCAAAACAATGCAGGCTATTTTTAGCCCTGTACCCCAATATAATATCAACAGGCGCTGACTGTGATTAACGGTCATTGCTGATCACACTGACATGTCCTCCTAACATTGACACTCATTCACTGGCTTTCCACGGCTTCCAACACCAACAGCCAGTGTCACTGCATGGACACAACTAATGGGAGCCACAAAATTGTGCCACTGAATAGTTTTCATGTCCATTTCCACTCAGAAAATTTCCTCTCACTGGATATTTTCACTATTCCGGGTTATTCTTTGTAAACTCACATCTGTGAGATGAATGCAAGTGAAAACCCTTGTACCAGTATATTCAAATTGGCGGCCCATAGCCAACTTCTTAGTAGCCGAGCCTGTGGTTCCACCAGAAACACTGGGAAATAACTAGAGAAACACCTTTTCACTGTCCCTCAAAGATTCCTACATATATTCCTACAGTAGTCTGATAGCAATGCACTCGATGATGTATTTTTTTAAATTTGTCATCACCTGCTGCTTACTGGTGGCATAAAATGTCTGGCCCAGCTAGATTTCTTGGTTTGAAAACACGGCCCAACTGAGTTTGTAATTGAATAGTCCTGCCTTTGTAAATCAGAAGTTTCGGGCACCAACAACCACAATCAAAGTCATTCTGAACAATTGTATTAAAGAAGCTGCCAGCGAGTGTGTAGTAATTGTCAACCTTTGTGACTGAGTATAACTTTAGATTGGGTAAAGATAGAAAGAGTGTGCTTCAGAGAAAACAGCATTTGATAAATGGATATAAATACAGCTGCACACTATTTAAAAATCACCACTGCTCCATATTTGCCCCAACACTCAGGCTACACGATCCCGAAAATTGTAAAACTAACAACACCTAATGAGATGCAGATTCAGAGGAGCGCTGCTTGTTAAGTGAGTTATTAGTGACATGTTTTTTTCCAGGAGAATGTTTGCGTTTGAATTATTTTTACTCTTCAAACAGACCGCGTAACAGTGATAACAAACGATGGGAAAATAAAGCTAAAATGAGAGTTCTGTGTTTGGTCACTGCTGTCTGTGTAAATTGACTGTGACTAAGTATCAGCATCATTGAGACTCGTACACCAGACTCTCTGCTATCATTAAGCAATCAGACGCTAAATTAACTGATACAGACACAGTCACGTAAATCAGCAGAGAAATGATATCAGTGTTTTTGTTTGTTTTCATCCTGTGCGTGAAGCAGGCTTGGAAAATATGGAAATATTTCCTTTTATGAATCCGAATTGGCAAGAAATGATCACGTAGAAATGTTTTTGTTTTACACAGGAGTGGAAAGATATATATATAAAAAAATCACCTGAAGTTAAAAGGACAACCATATCTTGATTCTTATGTGGAAAACACAAGTGTGACCCTTTTGACCTTTTCTGACATAACCATGACAACATTACCTTTCAATTACCACAGTTACTGGAGTGTTTTTTTCCACTGTTGCTAAATCCCCTCATAGTGCATGACTTTGTTTGTGCCGTTGTTTTTGTGGTATGTGTGTGTCTGTTCTTGTATGTGTCGCTTTGTGAGGACTAAAAATTGTGTAACCATACATAGTGAGGACATTTTGGGAAAGTGAGGACACTTTGTCTGTTCCTCACATCTTTAAACTGGTTTTAAGGTTAGGGTCAGGCATTTAGTCGTGATGGTAAAGTTTAGGGTTAGGGCCTAGAGAATACAATATATGTGTATACAATATATGTATATATGTGTACAGTCTATACAGTACATGTGTATGTGGGTGTACTTCAACAGCACTTTTGCTCTCTCAGGTAATTGGTCCTAAAACTCTTGTGCCCCCTTAGATGCCTGTGGAGAAACAACCCTGCAATTAGACACCCGTGAAGCGGAACTGCCCTGTGTGTGTGTGTGTGTGTGTGTGTGAGTGTGTGTGAAACAGTGAATAACAGATTTAGTGCTTCCTCTGGTTTTCCAGTTGTCATGAATGTGAGAGGAATTAGCTTGTGGAATGTGACAGCCACCACTTCAAACAAACTCATATGGAACTGTCCCATGTGTGTGTGCACATGTGTGTGTACTTGTATTTGTTACCTCTGGCATAAATACTGACCTTGTCAGGACCGGTAGTCCTCGTGGAGACCAAAACCTGGTCCTAATGAGGCAGAACCCCATTCCTGAGGGATAAGATTTGAATTGTGGTTGGGTTATGGTTATGTTAGATAAGGCTTTGGTTAAACTTGCTCTGTGCACGTGTGTATCCCAGTCTGACTACTGCAGAGGGACAGTTGATCAGTGTTCACATAAAAACTGTCTTGGAGTAAAAAGTGTCCTTTGATGAATATTTTATCACAGCTTAATTCATTTAATTAATTGAGCAATTATCCTGATCAAAACAATTACAATTCACAAAATCAGCTTAAAATCAGCTCTTTAAAATGTCAGTGAAATTAATTTACCTGACATTTTCTTTCTCTGAAATTCATAGATTTAGCATCACAGATAGGATGCATATTTCTTGTAAACATTTCCCAATGAAAAACTAGAACCTTTAATTAATAAGATCATGGAAAAATGGAGGCTTCCCATTGTGACACAAAGTAAATCACTACAGGACTGGATTGTTTGAACAGCTGCCTGATAATGTACAACCTGCTGTAGTTGCATACCTTTTTGATAACTCAAAAGCAGAACTGTGTTGTGTCCATCCATCTTTGATGGTTGTGGGAGGAGTCAGTCCCAACTGATGTTGCATGAGAGACAGGTTACCAGTCAATTACAGGCAACAGAACCACTGTTCACACTCACATTTACATCTGTGGTCATTTAGACGCTCAACTTAACCTGATCTCATTCTGCAGGTCTTTGGACTGTGGAAACAAACTGGAACAGAGGTCTTCAACGGGGGTCCGGAAACCCTAGAGGGTCCGTGGAAGTACTGAAGGGGGGTCATGAATTTGGTTGATTATATAAATGTTTTATACATTGTTCCCTGTCAGCTGAGATTGGCACAGCTCCCTCCGCAACCCTCCTGTGGAGGATAAAGCGGTAGAAAATAGATGGATGGATGGATATTGGCATTGGTATCAGTTAACAATGATGTGGCCTTTTTTAATCTGTGTAAGGTCCACGGTTCATGGGCTGATGATGACATACTGCCAACCACAACCATAATTCTCCAGGGCCACTCTCAGCCTGGGACGCTCCAAGGCAAGAGTCTGTTTGCCTTGTGGCATCGACTCATCGAGTCATCGGTAGCTGTCTGCTCCATAGACTGTAAACAAAAATGAAACATAGTCACCAGGGGGTGACTCCACTGGTTTATAATCTCAGAAAACATTTTCCCCCGAGGAGTTTGTGATCTGAACTGCTAGTTTCAGGACTTCTTCAAGAGGACGTAATGTTAAATAGACAGTAAGACATGCCACATCCAACTGTGAGCGTGATTGACAGCTGGTACCATCCAGTATAGGTGCCTGGTTGCAGATGGATGTCTGTGAACTTTAGGTTCTGACATTGCAGAGGTCAAATCACACATCTCTCAGCTTCACACTGTCAGGTTCCCAGTTCCATTTTTATACAAAGCCACACGCACAGTAACTATTTCTGTCTGTACAAATAGGCGTGTAATTAATGTTTAGATGATGGAGTCATGAGGTGGAAACATGAACATTTAAACTATTAGTTTCTCATCAGGGGTTGGGAGACAGAGAGAGGGGTGAGGGTGAGGGAGAGAGAGAGAGATGGAAAGTGGGAGGGAAAGAAAAGAAAGAGACCAGAACAAAAACCCTTGGCGCATGAGAGATGGATGAGAGCAGATTGTGTTCATTAGTGAGCATCCACAACACACAAGAAGCTACATTTCTTTTCAATGATTGTTGTAGTTTGAAGGGTTCTCTGAAGTGGGGTTGTACGAGGTTCTGACATTCATTGGCTGCTCACTCCCTGCTCCAAATTCTATAAAGAAAATCAATGATTTTACATTAAAGCACACATGGGTTGCTGATCCACAGGTCTGGAGGAAGCAAGGAAGAAGCCGAGACAACCTTCTAAAGGCCCCCCAGTTCATCACCTTCCTCATATATTGGCTTCCTTATACAGTATATTGGCGACAGCGAGTGACTGGGAGACGTGGATAGAAGCAGCTTAAATTCCCAGAGGAATTAACTGCCACAAGCAACAGATCTGATATGATCCTCTGGTCAAAAGGTACCAACTACTAACTACTCGTGCACAAAATACCAAGGCCTCGTCCTGGAGTGCCAACGGAAGGGGTGGAAGACCTGGCACCTCCCTGTGGAAGTCACTTTGGTGAAGCCTGGGGCAGCTGGGTATCGAGGGTGTGGCTGAGTGAAGGCTGGTAGCCAGCATCACCACGCAGGTGGAAGTAGCATGTTATTTGGCTTAACCACTGGCCACTGGCTCGAGCTGGTGCTGGGAAACAAACATAGAGAAAATGTGAGCCAGGAGTAATCACCAGCTAGTGTTTTTGCATATATTCCATCCAGATATGTCAACATGTGACACTGACTTGCCAGTTCATTTAACTTTGTGTAGAAAGAATACTTCTTCATGCTCCTGCTCCTCTCCTCTTCTCTTGTCTTCTCTTTGTCAGAATTTAAACTATATGGGTTAATATCCTTGAGCAAATAGAGCATACTGTGATTACAGTTTGGTAATAAATGAGCTGTTTACTGTACCTATACAGGTTAAATATTAAGAGAACATTTCCATTGCATAAGTCCCATGCTACAGTCAACATCTGAGTCGTCTTCAGGGTGGAAACACTGTCATTCTGATTTTTAAATCAGACTTTACGTGTATGTTTTGCCCAACTTCAGCTGTAACAAAACTATTGGCTGTTGCTCACTGTCAATCATAGCCACACCCTGATGCATGTCCTGCATCTATCTATTGAAACTATGATTGAGATTCATAAACTCTGACTTTTTAAATCTAGAAAGTTGGCCCATGCACTTTCTCAAAGATTTACATACAAACCAGTGGCGTTGCCCTCCGATCACAAGGCCATTCAAGAGAAAACATGTTTCAGACACTTGATCCGTCAATGTTCACTGTCTCAGTTTACAAACTAACAAAACTAGACCCGTCCGTGTCGTCAAAAGATGAATTCAATTGTCTGCAAAATGACTAATGACAAATGATTTATCCAAACAGAATGAAAGGCTCCTCTTTCTGATGCCTCTGCTGATAATAATGTTGTTGTTTTATTTTAAAAATAATAAATAATTAAGGGGAGGGGCAACAGAAGCGATATGATGTCAAATCTAATAAGGGTGTTGATAAGGTGTCCATATAATTTAATTTTTTTTTTCAATTGGAATGCAACTGTTAATCTAAACAAACCATTGAGCTTTGAGATTGGATTTAGACTTTCATGCTACTGCAACATATTTCCTGACGAGCACAAAGCTTTTTAGAAAAATATTTATATTGCAGCGAGTTACTGAAATAGGGTTTCCATAAAGCAGCCAACTTTACTTTTTAAGTCCTCTTTTGTTGTCTTTAGTATAATTTTGTAGTCCCTTTAGCAGGTGATAAAAGACTAATACAAACAATGATCTCATAACTTTGGCACTTACATGTATCAAAATGCTTTGAGTTGTGAGCAGTGTACAATTGTTTACACCAATAATTCAGCAAACTTTTATGAACTTGATGATGTTTTGTCTCTTTGCATTTGGACAATGAAAGGACACACAGCGGTTTACACTGTTCTCACCTGTGGTAAATGAATAAGCATGCAGTCAAATGAGATGGGGTCGCCTGAGACTCCCTGGTGTGGGAACCACCTCCCCGTCTGTGCCCTGCACCTTCACCCCCTCTCCTCCTCCTCCCGCACCTCCACCCTGTGCGCTCAAAAAGCCAGTGCGCACTCGGCGCGCAGTGGATGCGAGAGAACAGTTGGAGGAGGACGAACCGACAGACCAGAGACATCTTTCTCTCTCCCTCTCTGTCCAAACACGTGGAGACAATAGAGTTTTAACAGCGTGTCATCCGTGTCCGATCATCATCATCATCAGCAGAAGAAGAAGAAGGCAAAGAAGAGAGGAGCGACATAAACACGGAGCGCCTGTTCTCCTCACCGCCTCGGCGACGCAGGGAGGAGACACGGAGGAGAGGAAAGATTCCCCTAAACGCAGTGAGAGCCTCGGATGAGGAGAAGAGGAGAGCGGAGGGCATCGGATAGACGACGGCGACAAGGAGTGAGTACAGAGGCGGTGACGTGGAGAGAGAAAAGTTCCACTGAAACTCATTCAATTCAAACTTTATGTCTGTAAATTCAGATGGAACAAGTGGAACATTAAATACAGAACGATGAGCAGAGAGCGAGGAAAAAGAATATGGAAGAAATTCTTATTGTTTGACAAAAGGAGACAACATATTAAAAACTACAGCTACCATTTCAAAATGATCAATAATACATATTCCAGAAGGAATGATATGAAGTGTAGAAGGTCATGCCCTAAGAACACTCCTCCCTCCTCTCCTTCTCTCTCTCAATTGTCCAGTCTTGTCTAAAAGTGATGTGTCCACAGTTAAATCAGGGTAAAGTGAAACAAATGTAAGTCTACGACCATATAAACGATATGCCTGTGCAACAATAATCAGATTCAGACAATAGTCTGAACAGGACACTTTGATTACCAGAATGAGGTTATACTTATATAAGCAGAAATCAGATTAAGGCTTGAGGAGAATTGTGATCTTGCACTATTTAGACATGCATATATGTTTTAATCAGATTATAACAGCCTGCTTTTCACCATAGTGGAAATTGTAATTGGACTACAGTAGGCAACATGTCAACAGTAACTTGTGTAAATTTGAATAATGATCTGAATAATGTCTAATTCAGAATAAAGTCAGTAGTCAGATTTAAGCTCTAAAGTATTCCTTCTCTAAACATCTGAATTCCTCTCTCTAATTTTTTCATCCTCACTTCTTACATTATTTGAATTTAATTCTGAATTTCGCCATTTTATTATTTATTTCATTGGAAAACTAAATACACCTAAACTGAGTTTCCTATATTTTACCCACCACTTCAGGGTGACTAATATTTTTGTGAAGAAATGCATTGTTTCTTGCTGCTGGGATTGAGAGATTATTTCATTCAGACAACCAGTTCAGTAGAGTGTGTATAATCTGGACTAACCTGGGGGGAAAGTGATCATGATTAACGTTTTTCAAATGAATCTATATTTGTAACATATAGCAACAAATGTCAGATAATTAGAGCTTTACCTTTGTTGATGATTTTAAAGCTTTTTTAGGTCAGAGATGACAAACAGAACTAAAAAATTAAATTGTATTATATCAATTTCTGCCAATGTCCTTTTTGCATTCCATTATAAAATACAGTACAGAGTCTGAAGTGATCTCTCAGTTTGTTAAAAAATAACAGGGAGTGCTGCTTCGTCTGTCTTTAAAAGACCTCACCTTCATTAATTTCCCTGACTGTCTGAGTGATCCTGAGCAGACTCCACCTCCACACCCTCCCATATCCGCTCCTCCATAGTTGCTGCTCTTTTCTCTCTTGAATTAAATTCGAGCCTGTGCTCAGTCATCACGCACAGACTCCCACAGAGAGTCACGTGTTCATAATCAGACTGCACAATACAGAGACAAAACATTATACACTTGTATTTTGTACAACTTTAACAACTTAAATTGTGTCTGACGGTGTTTGAATTCATGTTACTAAACTGATCTCTCGCTGAATGAACTGGGATCTGAACTGGTGACCTTCTTATTTTAATAAATAAATGCATAAGGTGAGATTTCTTTAGATAAACTGAGACTTGTAATTTCTCCATTTTTATTTAAAAAATGTTTTTTAATTATTATTATTATTTTATTTTGATTTGAATAAATGATCCAAAACCAACTGACAACAGTAAATCTACAGGGCTGCAAGAATTACTGGATTAATAATTGAATAATATTATATATTTCAATATTATATGTTTGTTGACTATTATGATACATTACCAACATTTTAATGGCAGGTAATGATGTCATATGCTTTATCTAAACGTCAGAGTGAGGATGGAAATATTTGGAACGAGTGAGCCTGTGTACTGTCTTCTTTTTCTTTTTTTTTTTAATTTGTCATTAATAAATGATGACGACTACGCTGTTTACTGTGCAATCTGGCGCCAAAGCTCTCTCCAAGTACAACACAAACACACAGAGGAACCAAATACGATAAGACAACATTTCCCATGACCCCAAGCTGCTTGCCAACATCAGCATCTAGGTCTTCTGTTAGCAGCAGAAACTACACACTGCATATTTAAGGCTTTTTTGCATCGTATTCATAAATACATATTGAATAAGTACCTATTTAAAACAAAACGGCTTAACGTATCGACAGAGGTCAAGGAAGGCAAGAAGAGTGACATTTAATGACATTTTCAACCTTGTTTCCTTCACCAGTGGCAGCACCGGACTTATTGGACCCTAAATCTGCCACTCACAACACTAAGCCCCGCCTCTCATTCTCCACGAAGCCAATCACGTTGACTCCCCGTGAGGAGAGTGAGGTGGGAAAGAGAAACAAAGTCCAGATTACAGTATATGAGCCTCCTGTTTGGATGTGTCTTGACTGATCTGATGAGTTTAAATGTCGTAGGTTGTTGCCACAGTCATGAAATGGAAGACGGTGTCAGCCATCTTTCTCTTGGTGGTTTTGTACCTGGTGATGGGAGCAGCAGTCTTCAGGATACTGGAACAGCCTCACGAGAGGTAAACACGTGTGAAATATGTCTCCTGACTGATTCACAGCCTGAAAACTGAAAACCCCCACCCCATCCTGAGTCCACCCATCCATACGTTTACGACTACAGTGTTTTACGAGGCATAAACTGCAGAATCTTATCAGCTTTTCATTTAATAAATAATAATAATTAGAGTCACCTTATCTCTCGCTCCATCTTCATCTAATGTCACTATACCAGTGTCTGAAGTATATGTGAGGAAGAGGATGAGAGAGCAAATGATCTTATTATAGATGATTTAAATCTGCATCCTTTCTGCCTCTGTACCACTGTATTTTAACGTTGGCGATAATGGTGTTACTTTAATTTGTGAAGATGGAAATATATAGTTTTTAAAGTTTGATTTGTTGAGATCCTTCACTTCATGTCCAAATAGCCATAAATAAATAAAGTTTTCTGGTGGCAGAAAATGTCTGGACAAGTTTGTGATAGCAGGCAACACTGTAACTGACGAAGCAGATGCATACCACCTCTCCTGTGTGCTCTCTCATCAAAGCTCCGCCTTCAACACACAGAACACACACGACCTGTAAAAAAACAAAAAAGTTATTATGCCAAACTATTTTATTTATTGATGATATCAGGAGGAGAGGATTTCAACAAATAATGTATGGACTGTAACTTTAAATAATCTGAAGTCTATATTTTTTTTACCTTCACTCCTTTGAGAAGTCCTCACATTCTGATCAGCAAATATGAAGTTAATTCGATTTTTCTCTCCCAGTGCCCAGCGCTTGGCCATCCTCTCCCAGAAGCTGGAGTTCCTGTCGAGACACAACTGTGTGAACCAGAGTCAGCTGGAGGAGCTGGTCAAGGTGAGGAGGACTTTACTTTTCTTTGCCAAACATGTGTTGGTTTGTAGGTTCTTACCTTAAAGCCTCAAGTTTAGTATTTTGCACAGTTTTGTTTTTTTTAAAACACAAAATAACTATATTTGAAAGGGATGGAGTTGACTGAGAGCTTGTCCAATACAATACAACTACAGTATACCCACAATCATGCACCTATTGGATAGTACTAGCCTCAATCATGGTCCCTTTTGCTTTAAATGGGAAAATCATTTACAAAATGGACATCCTACTGTATTGAAGAAGACCTGAACATTTTGATAGGAAAACATTTAGTGACTAATTGAATCAGCTGAGAAATAGGCTCATTTTTGAGTGACCAATGATGCCATTCAAGACTGTTTCACTGCTTTGGCTTGACTTTCTTGGTGTGTGGCTATCACACAGCTGCAGTGGTTTCAGAACCATGGACAGATCCCAACTTTCCTGAGACTCAGCTCTCATGTTTTGTCTTTTCTGCAGCCATCTCACATTTTGAATATTCATTCATTCACTCACTTTATCCTCCACATGAGGGTTGCAGGGGTTGCTGGTGCCAATCCCAGCTAATATAGGGTAAAAAGGCAAAAGAAGCACATCTCCAAAGCACCGGCTTTAGTGTATTATGACGACATTATTCACAGAAAGAACGTAACATAACTCATGTCTTTGTTTTTGAAGAAGGATGGCATCATTTCTGTTTCTCTCTCTCTTTGCCTCCAGCAAGTTGTGTCTGCTGTCCGCTCAGGAGTGAACCCTGCAGAGACACTGACCAACCACAGCAGCCTGTGGGACCTGAACTCTGCCTTTTTCTTTGCAGGGACTGTCATCACAACCATAGGTATGACTGACACACACACACGCACACACACACTAAAACACAATAAAAAGTGACTTCAGGAAAAAGACGTCACGAACTTGATTGCAAGAGAGAGAGAGAGAGCGAAAGAGGAGGAGAGAGAGAGAGAGAGAGAGAGAGAGAGAGAGAGAGACCCCTAGTGGCAGTAATGGTGATGACTAGTGGTGCTCAAGTATTGCCTATTGGATCTTTAACAGCTTTATATCAAACATTATGAAACCAGAGTCGACCAAACATCCATTGTCCCCGTCTCCTGTCTCAGCCTCTCTCTGTCCTCTCTGCAGGTTTCGGGAACATCTCTCCTCACACAGAGGGAGGAAGAATATTCTGTATCGTCTACGCATTGCTCGGAATCCCTCTGTTCGGCTTCCTTCTGGCTGGTGTCGGGGATCAGCTCGGCACCATATTTGGCAAAGGAATCGCCCGTGTGGAGAAAATGTTTGTGGTGAGTGTGGAACTGCAGAATTATTCACTCATTCATTCATTCATTATTTCACTCTCTCGTCCTCACAAACAAACACACACGTGGAGAGAGAAGAGTTCACGCAGGTTAATGGACTGCAGGCAGCAACTTGGAATCAGCGATAAAGTTATTTATGATGATATTTGACAGCAGTTCAAAGTAAAAGTGCATGGAACATGGAACAATGTGTACTTCACAATAATAACATATTCATGATGCAAAATAAATCTATTAATATCAAAAACAGAGCGATAAGTTGAAAACTAAGTAAATAATAATGTGGACAAGTGAAATTAGAAAGCCTTCCTGGAATGTAAGATGCTACACACACACACACTGGATGACTCTGGTTTATTAGGCTCTTCTTGGCTTGGTTCCTGCTCATTTATGCACTTTTTCTCAGAGAACAAAAAGCCATTATGTCTTACGTTCGAATGAGATTTCGTACCTGTCTACACCCCGTGTTCGGACCGAAATGGGAAAAAAAGCTTTCAGTTTCTCTGCCTCTTCTGCTTGGAAAACCCTCCTGACTGAACCAAAGCTAACCAACATTTATTTCACTGGGAGTTTTCCACTCTATCTTAAAAGACTGACAACGGGTTGAGTACAGATATTTGAGTACAACATGGTAGGTTGTACTCAATTCCCTTGCAAGTCGCTTTGGATAAAAGCGTCTGCTAAATGACATGTAATGTAATGTAACAACAGGAATCCATTGAACAGTGCTTGTGTTCTTTAATTCCTGCACTTTATTTATCTATTGACTTGCACTTTTATATTTCAATGTTTGTTTTGTAACTATCAACTATGACGTGTGCTGCTGCCTTTCTTGGCCAGATCACCCTTGTAAAAGAGCGCTTGATCTAAATGGGTCTTCTATCTGGTTAAATAAAGGTTAAATAAATAAGCAAGTAAAATAAAAATCTACAGAGTGAGTTTTAAATAGAAATTCACTATTTCCCCATTTTTTCAGCTTCTTAAATGTGAATATTAGAAAAAAATACCAAGATATTTGAGGACATTGTATGTCTTTATCAGTTAC
Source organism: Solea solea (assembly GCF_958295425.1). NCBI lineage: Eukaryota > Metazoa > Chordata > Actinopteri > Pleuronectiformes > Soleidae > Solea > Solea solea. The sequence goes on from NC_081138.1 coordinate 22,488,141, forward strand.
TTAAGAAAATAATCCTCAGATTAATTGAAGGTAGCTGCAGCTATACAGAACGTGTACTGATGAATAATTCACCATGAATAAATCTCAGTGACAGAGTCTACTGATCGGATGTCTATACATCAGGAGTTGATTTATTATTATTGTCTAAACTGACAATAATTGATTAAAAGCTTAACTCAGGTTTTAAGCCACAGGGTTGCTACAGGGTTGCGAGTTAGTTGGGTGTTAGTTGCTTTGTCATCTTGAATGAAATGAAGCAGATCTGTGAATCCACGTCGTAATTCAGAATGATTTGCTCCCTCTGCTGCTCTCAGGCACCCGAGGGAGTCGGTAATGATTAAGGCCGAGGACAGGGGACAAAAGTTCAATTCAGTGTGTGTGTGTGTGTGTAAGACTAATTGCTTTGTGTGACACTGCAGCATTTTCCTCAGTGAATATTGTGACTCCACTGCACCCAAAGGAACAATTTCACTTTAGCATCTGGCTATTTTTTTATTTTTTTTTCCATTTCACTTCAAACAGCTGTTTCATGATGAATTGTTAAAAAAATATGTATCTTGTACCTTGTTCCCACATAGCTCTTCCAGTCAACCAGAGATGTGTCCATCACTATGGCAACCTTTGTGATCGTTGATGAGTTACGAAAGTCCTTCCCTTTGATATTTTCAGTCCTGACTTTGCCTCATGTATGCTGAAAAAAAATTTGAATTGTTTTGGTAGATTTCAGTCAGGCCGTGTGTACTGTGCACCACAGGAAGTTAATAAAAAATACAAAACAAACGACAACAAACATGAATAAATGTCATTTATAATGTGTTTGGTGTAGTTAAATAATTAAAATATTATTTGTTCAATACAACAAATACTGTATAATAAACGTAAACAATGTATTTACAAACAATGTACAAAGCAATAGATATTATCTTATATTACACTGTAATATACAATGATTTCATGGTTCTCAAACTGTGGTACGTGTACCACCAGTGGTACCCAAGCTTCCTCTGGTGGTACTTTGCTCAGGATTTCTGACCGTAGACACTTGGCTACACTGCCCCCGGTGATTTCCAGTGGTATTGCTATGTTTTTTTCCTGTTCCATACATGGTCATAATACATGCATGAGTACAAATGAAATGAATGAGTACAAACCAGTCTTCTTTTGGCCCACAGCACTGGAACATCAGTCAGACGAAGATCCGCGTCATCTCCACCCTGCTCTTCGTCTTGTTTGGCTGTTTGCTGTTCGTAGCTCTCCCAGCAGCCATATTTAAGTACATTGAGGGTTGGTCTGCACTGGAGTCACTTTACTTTGTGGTCATCACCCTGACGACCATCGGGTTTGGAGACTTTGTAGCAGGTACAGATATTTTAATCACAAAAACTTTTTTTTTTTTTTTTTATAAACCATACACATCAGTCCCATCAAATGTAAAAACCTGTTATTTTCTCTATGTCTAGGTGGGTCAGAGATCGAGTACCTGGATTACTATAAACCAGTCGTATGGTTCTGGATCCTGGTGGGACTGGCCTACTTCGCTGCCATCCTCAGCATGATCGGAGACTGGCTGAGAGTCATTTCCAAGAGGACCAAAGAAGAGGTATGAGTCTGCTTTCTTTAAGAACAGTGACACACAGATTACACAACACCCCACCTGTCCTCACCTGAACTCCTGCCCCGCGCTTAACCTCATTTTCATAAGAAGACTGTTTTCTAATCTAATTGACTGTCCACCACCCAGGCTCATAGTAAATGCCTTGCATATATCAGTACGAGGAAGTGGGAGATATTATTAGAACAGTGTGCGATAATGTGGTTATCAGTTAAATTATCTAGAAATATATCAATAAATATGAGAGGATTAAAATGACAGAGACTCCACAAACATTCATTATCTCACATATGAGTAGGAGATTAAACGCGTTTCTGATTAAACATGTTAAGCCTGATTTATACTCCATTATGCAATACTTTTAAATGTGCAGAGTTAAAGTAATGGTCAAATGCGATCCTTTAACTAACATGTTCCTCTCGTCATAATGTTTCATCTTCAACTTTGGGACCGCATTGTCTTCTGACTCTCCTTAATTCACTGGAGAGTTCACGTTAAACAGGGACAGTTAAAATAGACCAACCGTTCATCATTAAAGGAATAATGCGATTTGGTTATTGACTGGTTTTGGGCGTCCTTCAATGCACCAACACAGAGTTTTCAGAGCGGTCACAGTGTGAATGCACAGTTCTGAAGGGGACCTTTTTCAACAAATCAAACTCAAACAAAGGTCACAGAGGCCTTGTGTTTGGAGTCTTTAAAATTGTGTAGACTGAAAGTGCATTGGTCAGCGTGCTGGTAATTCAGATTATCTCCACTGCTGATAATCAGCTCTGATAAATAATGTGAAATGCAACTTTATTAGTGTGGGAACTTTAGAGTGTAACTTTTAAGTGTCTGTTACAGTGAAATCATTGCCACAATAAGTTCCTCATGAGTCTCTATGGATGTTTGTGAAGGTTCTCATTCATCCTGGTCAGTCATCTACGAAATTTAGCTGTAGGCAACTGGACTGGCTACAATGAAGCTTCTCATGCAGGAATTGGAGAGGTGAACCATCCTGCATTGTTATGATGTTTTGTACAGATAACCAGCCTACAGCGGCTAATAAACACTGGCTTTTTTTTCCACCAGTTATTCGAAAATGACAAATTTTACTCAAGCAAATCCAGTTGCAGCTAATTACTGATGATGACTCGCTCTGTATTTCTCAGTATAGCTGTGTGTATAGCTCTCTTTGAACCACTAAGGCTGAACGGACAGACTGTGGAGAAGGCAGTGGCCTTCTAACAGCTGTGTGGACAAATTAGGGATGGTAATCGGTATCAGTATCGGTCCGATGTTGGTCAAAATCACTGGATCAGAAATCGGACAGATAAAAATGTAAAAATCCCATACAATCCAAAAATCATATATGCCGCAGGCTTCACTGGGATGAGACTGTAAAAATGTAAATAAAAATCAGCAAAAGCATTTTAGCTGAGTCATGTTTGGGCTGTTTATTAGAGAATCATGTCTTTGAGATGACTCGGCATAAATGTGTTGTGAAAAGCTTCATAAATGGTCTAGAAACGACTGTATCGAACTGATATCGGTTATAGCAAGTTTGTGATTTCGGTATCGGACACAAAAAAGTGCTATCATCCCATCCCCTAGTACAAATCACTCACAGAGTGACACTCACCTTTAACATCACATCCTGGTTCACCTTCGTCTCTGTTAATGACAAATTAAAGCAGCGTTGTGTTAATGAAATGCAAACAGACAGAAAACCTTAAAGAAAACGGCAACAAAACATGTCAGAAGTGTCAGAACTTTGACTGATAGCAGCTTTAAAACTGATTTTTGTTTTTGTCTGAATATCCGTGTGTTTCCTCAGGTGGGTGAGATCCGTGCTCACGCTGCAGAGTGGACCGCTAACGTCTCGGCAGAGTTCAAGGAGACTCGTCGGCGCGTTAGCGTCGAGGTCTACGATAAGTTCCAGCGGGCGACGTCAATTAAGCGCAAGCTGTCCACGGACCTTGGATTTAGCCCCACCCCCGAATTCACTCTATCAAAGAGGGCGGTGTCAGTCAATTTCAATGATGAACGGGACAGGAAGGAGAAGGAGGCCGGCCTGCTGGGCTTGACCACACCTCTGGCCAGAAATGGGAGTTTGCTCATGAACGGTTTGGACCCAGAGAGAGGTGATTTTACAATCATTGAACACCTCAAGTAGAACATGGTGGACAAACACCTTTCCGGATTCTTATGAGATCATGGATGGTGTCAGTGCTGAGAAGAGAGATACTCAACCAAATGAACAGTTTATATTTAGTAATACGGCACTTTGTGAGGTTTGAAGTGGACAAAGTGCAAATCTGTCTGACTATAGATGTCTTTTTTTAAAGAACAACAAGCACAGATTGGCTCTGTGAGGAGATTTGTTAAACCACTGTCGTGCCTTAAACTTTTTACTTTGCCTACAAAACCAAGCACAACACAATAGATTTAGAAGTGGTTATTAGCAGTGGTGCTCTCATGTATCTACGTGCTTAAAATAAATACTTAAGGACCAGGATTGAGAAACACTACCTTAATCTAACCCTAACCTAAAAAACAATTCTAACCCTAGTCCTAAAACCAGGTCTTAAACCCAGAAAAAGCCCTTTAAAGATGTGAGGACCAGACAAAATGTCCTGACTGTATGGTTTATACACTTCATGGTCCTCACAAATACAAGAACACATACACTATGCCTTCTTTAATCCCCCACCTTAACCGACAACTCTAACAATAAAGGCATGAATGTTCTCACAACCATAGAAAGACACACACACACACACACAATGCCTGCTATTGAAAAAGCACTTTGATTTGACCACGACAACATGCCTCACTAACCACAGATCACCAGTCCATTCATGTGTGGTTGTTACGTGGCATCAGTGGCGAGTACTCACTTGAACAAACTAACTTTTTATGCCTTAGATGTTTGCCTACACACATACACACACGGCGAGTGTGAAACTGAAATGTAACTGAAATGTAACTGAAATTAGAGTTTCTGTCTGTTAAATTTGTTGCTGCCTATTTTATCTTGTATAAGAGATTTTTAATTTCCTGTATCTAAGGAATGTGTTGTATTACTAGATAAAATGACCACGATGTGTCATCGGAGAGATGAAGGAAACATGTTGAATTCACTGCCAGTATATTCAGTTTAAAATGTAGTTTACAACACATTTATGTGTATGTTTTGTCAAAAGGTTTAGGAATAAAGTGTAGCCTTAAACAACCTGAAAACACTAGTCGCATATCGTACATAAACAACCTTTTTAAGATGTGTCAGTAATCATTGACAGATCTTTGACAGGTGACAGAATCTAACTAACAAGTCTTTCAGATGCTTGACTTTTATCATTGGTCAATAATATTACTGAATGCTAAAGTAGTGACATTACACTGTTTTTACACATTGTCATCTGTTTGTGTGCTAGAGAATTTAACCTTTGGTTCTTTTCTGACTCTGAATATGAAGAGTGTATTTTTCTATATTGTACAACGTGTGTTCCTGCACTCGTGTCAGTCTGTGAGAACATTTTGGAATAACGTCTTAAGCGATACTAAACAAAGTTTTTTTTGTACAATATATGACTTGAATAAACCAAATCTCAATTCTTGCACAGTTGGACGGATGTCTTAAAGCTTTTCTCCAGAAATGCTTTTTATTATGACTTTCTTTCACTAAATCTGTCCTCAGAAAATTTGCCAAAGATCAAAATAAGATAAATATTAAACATCTCTTTGTCGGTTAATGTTCCTCTAAAATTCTTAAAGCTGGGGTAGGCAACATATATTTGCCACTATTGACCAACACTTTAACACTAATCTTTCAGCATGAATTAAGTCACGTGATCTGAAAGAGAATTAGACTTTTGCAGCTCATCTGGACTGTTTCCACAAGAGGATTTTCAAATCTGAATTGATTTTAAACACGTGGGAGACCACAGATACAAGGTTCCCAAACTTTGATACCAATTTTAAGTGTTGATGATTTGACATGATCATGATTTGAAAAACTTCAGGTTAAGCAGTTATTTCTACATTTTAACAGCACAAACAGAATGAATCAATTTTAGATAAATGATATTGTACTGATTATGTCAACCTCCATTTTCTGGGTATAAGTAAAAACAAAAATAAAGTCTGTATAATTCAAATAAAAAGACTGTTGCTCTTCTTGTTGCCGTGGCTCAGCATTATTGTCTCTGATGAAGGTCATCCTTCAATGTGAGTCTTTCAAAGTAAAAGTCCCCGAGGGAGTTTTAATGTCTCAAAACATTGTAACCACAGAAGTCGGACGAACTGAAGCCCCCCGTGGCTTATGTTGATTCTAATGACTCTAATGGTTTCTATTTTTAGCTCTGTGCGTGTGGCAGCAATTATCTACTCTGGCAGTAAGGTGCTTTAAAATAAAAATAAGAAAAGTAGCCTGGGGACACTGATTTATAAAAATAGCATGTGCTGTGTGTGAAACCTTTGGACATTATATTAACATCCAAGATGAGGCAGATAGGGACGCAGCAGCTACCTATTCAGTATATGTATATTACATGTAATGTTATTGTAATGTAATGTAATGTAATGTGATGTAATGGGTGCCAGGCAAAGTGAAAAAAGTTAAACACTTTGGGTAAAAATGAACTGTTCGGTGATTTGAAATTAAAACGATATCATGATATTGCAAGTTAAAAATGTCCAGGATGATATTGCACACCATTTCAAAGTAAAAGGTTTGATATATAGCTCACAAAAAAGAACACATTTATGAAAAATTTATCTGTAAATAACAAAAACAGTTGATAATAAACATGTAGACAATTGTAATTAATACTATGAACACTGGACAAGATTATATATAATTAAATGCATGTAATACCCATTACAATGTATATGTATATAATATGATAAATGTAATCTAATGTATTATTATTATGAAAATATTGTTGACAGGCCAGTTTACGTGTAAGGCCACAGGACATGGACTGAGACCTCTGTTCTAATGCAAAGCGATTATACTCTTATACAAACACTGATGGGTTTTCAATTTCCGCCAATGAAGCGTCCTTAATGTTAGACACTGGACAATTAAAGTAGCTAAAAGCGTCCCTTATTCTCCGTCCTGTTCATTGAAACTGTGTGACACTCCTCTGGCCCAGAGAACTGCTGCTTATACAGCTATGGCGGCTAAAGAAAAGGACAATTCATGCATACAGCGGGGAACTGACAGTCGGTCCGACTTTCACTTACTCACACACACACCCACACACGTCTGAGTGCCAGTGATAACATAGATCAGCGGATCCATCTCCCCATTTCCCATACTCTCAGCCAGAGTTGGTTCTGGCACTGCAGCTTCCGCTAACAGAGCTCCAGCCGGAGAGACACCACGACATTCTTGTGTCCACTCTCCTCTGTTCCCACATCCCAGCATGCACTGCTGCATCCTCACCTACTGCCATGCGGGGAAGCAACACAAACCTCTCCCAGGTTCTCTGACATGAAACACACGTCGGACTAGTGTCCTGTCTCATGTGTCCTTTTCTAGGACTCTGTAAGGCAAGAGGTCAGAAGGTCGGTGTACGTCAATACTTTTTACTAATTCTACAGTGTCTACACTACTTGAGGAGAAAAGCAATAAATATTGATCCAAGCCAATACTCCTTTTAAACATACTGGTTTAGGTTTCCTAATGTGTTCTTCCTGTTATAAATAGTGTAAGCTATTTTTAGTGCCAGGTAGCGAAAGGACAAAAACAAAAAAAAAAGGTTTGGTTTTGTAGCCGTAGAATAATAATGACAGGTACTGTAGGCAAGGACCATGCTTTAATCTTGAGCCAACAATCTTTGTCACTTGTTGTGACGTCAACCATGAGAATTTGAAAGCCCCGTTTTGGAGTCTTGAGATTCAATATTTGGCTTTGTTGAGGTTTTGTAAATTTCACAGATGTCACCTGCAACCAGGCTCCTGTTAGACACTACTAGCTTGTACTAGTCTATTTTCTTCGTCTAAAATGAACATGATTTACAAAATTGACGTCACATGGTATTGAATAAGACCTGAAAAGACCATTTACTCACCAGGAAAATGTTTACTGATGTTATAAATAAAGTGAGAAATAGGCTAATTTTCCCATAAAGTTCCATTCAGAAGAGTTCTCTATGCAACCTGCAGAGTCACCTGGTGGCCATTTGATATATTATTACTTCCTGTTAAGCGTCAACCAGCTGAATACGTCTACTTTTTGTCGAATCTGGGGTTTTAACAGCAGCAGAGGACAAACCAGCCAGAGTGTATTGTTCACATTTTCAAGAAAAGGCTAATGATGGAAAACAAAGAACGAGATCCTTTCTAACATAACGTGCAAGCTGCTGGTGTGTCTTCACAACACTTTAACGTGATGTGATGAAATGCCCTGAAACTGATGAAAGTGATTTTGTTCCTTCATCTGATGGATAAAAGATATGTGAAGCTCATCTCTCACTAACAGGTGTGTGTAGACAGTTACCCGCTGACACATTCAAACATCACTGCACATCCACTCATTCCACTCACCTGCAATACAGGTCGGTACAGTTTGTTCTTCACATGGCTCAGGGTCTCCCCCATGTGGTGGCATATTGCAGTCACACAGCTACCCTCAGGATCACATAATTAAACCTATAGCTGCTCAAGTCTATGATATTTAAAGAATTAGACAGCACTTTCTGAAGTCTGTAAACACCTACATCTCCTGCAAAGCCAGCTGAAAAAATCACCTTACACCAAACTTGTGTGCTGTGAAGAAAAATCAACAATTTCTCCAGTGGATTTCGGTGCAGAGAGTGGGCGATTTACGAAACTAACACATTTCTGTTTCCAGTGAGAAAAGAAAGAGATATTGTAGATTTTGTTCGGTGAGCCTGAAACCTCTTTTCCATTGTTGCATAACATGTCATTTAGCAGACACTTTTATCCAACGCGACTTACAATAGAATTGAGTACAATCAGCCAGGGGTGGAGTCGAACTTGCAACCTTTGCGACTATGATGTCTTTCTCTTAACCACTGAGCCACTCCACCTAACCCTGTTTTCAGTGAGGGCTTGTCTGTCTGTTTGTTTAAGTTCTAAAGGCAGACACTGAGCTGTGCACACCTTATATAACCACATTATCATCAAACCTGAACCTTCTCTTTAATTTGGTTGTTTGCCTCCACTGACCTACTCCATTTCAGTGCACAAATTTCATTTTTCTGAACTTGTAAAACATGTACTTGTTGACTATTTAATAGGGGTGGAATTTAATGTTCAAGATACTTTTTTACACTCTAAACTGTAAAGCTTTGGACAGACAACAAAAAACCCACTGAGACATAACTGCAGCAAAGATGAGGCAGAGAGCGTTGAACTTTGAAGGTTTAGTTAAAAACAGGCTCATTCATCAACTATTTACAATGATCAAAAAAATGAGTCTTTATCTAAATAAAAATGGATGGAGCTCGTTTACATATTTGCTACAAAGAGATAAGAAATAAAAAACATCTTTCAAATGTCAGAGCGAAGGGTCTACATTAGCTGCCGTTAGCTGATAAATTTAGTTGGATGAAGCTGTTATTTGTGTTTCATGTACAGAATAAACATCTCTAAGATACTCCAGAAAGAAAGGGACAGTAAAAAAAAAGACAAAAGGTAGAACAAGCGGTAAAAATAAACAGACTCTTAGAGAGTGAAGACGCATGTTTTAGAGAGACAGTAATGAAAAATAATGCTGAGAAGAAAAAGTGTGGATGTTTAAGCTGCTTCAGGTGAAAGTTAGATGTTGCTTCTGCAGTGCAGTGAGTAAATGGGTGTATTTCACATGGGCAAGACTGTGTGTTTGTGTGTGTTAACATTATGTCTACTGAACACGACAGTTGTCTCCTTGTTTCTCCTCGCCGCTCGGGGAAAGACACTTCCTGTCTGCAGAGGGACTCTGAAGGGGAGGAACCAAAGAACAAAATAACAAGAGAGATTAGGAAAAAGAACAACCGAGTCTGAAGTGGGACATTTATACAGCTCAAAGAAACACGTCAATATAAGTGGACACACTATAAGACAACAGGGTTCAGTCCAATAAGGGACAGGTTGTTTTTTTTCTTCTTGACCAGTTTGACTTTAAAATTTTGAGATTACATTTTGAGTTCATCACTGCATTTGTTTCAGCTGACCTGACACAAGAAAGAAGCAAATCTGAAGTGACTACAAGGTGTGAGGGTTCAGCGTGAGTGAATCAAAGCTCTCAATGTGGTGATCACATCAGTGTTAATATTTTGGAGGAGGCTGCAAATGAATGAACATATGAGCCCTAATTAGTGTAATAATGCTGTGAAACTATCACTGATCAGATGGCCTCAGTTGAGGAGCCGGTCTCTAATCTGTCCTAAAGACGTACTGCGTTCATGTAGCTCAGGAATGTGGACAATGCGTCCTCAAACCACCGTGATTTTAATCTGAGGAGACATTGAGACCATTCACAGCAGCCTGGTGCCAGTGAAGGAAGCAGCCATCACTCCCAGGGTCAAGTACAAGTAAAAGAAGGTGAAATCTTCAAACTATGAGGTCAACGACCTGGTGTTGCTCCTCTGGGATTGGACAACTTCATCTCCCTGGTGTGTCACAGGTGGTTACAAAGATAAAGATGGTTTATATTTACACCGGTTCTCGTCTTTTCCATCTTGTACCATTTGTAATGTCCTTTTCAAAAAGGTAGCTGCTTCAATTTCCAGCCTGTACATCTCATCTCATCTCATAAAGTGTTCACTGTATGTTTGTTTCGCTCAATTCACACAAAAAATGACAGACAAGTGCTTCATTCTGTGTGTGTGTAGGTGCTCACCTGGCCGTCAGGTGCAGCTATAAGCCTAGTCTGTTTGGCTGCCAAGCGCGGACTAGAGCGCTTCACTGTGGTTCTCCTCACGATGAAAGGACTCATCTCCCCCATAGGAATATCGGCAAAACCTGAGGTACACAGACAATTACATGATTCTAATATGACAGAGAATCAAAGTCATGATGAAGCTAGTGCCTTCTTTTGCCAACTACTTAGATTCACACTCCTTTTAATAGTACATTTTATGCATTTACATTACTTAATAACTTACTAACTTTCTTCATCTCAGTTATTACCTAAACACTAGCTCTCATTAGTTTGCACCAGCACATGTTTCTCTCTGAATTTTACCACTGGACACGAACCTCTCTGCACCAGTTCTGGAAGTCCCTCTGGCCTGAACTCCTCCTCCTCTTGTTCAGACTTTGCGTTGGGTGTGGCCAGAGTGTTGGCTTTGATCTTCTTTGTCAGGTTGTGCAGGGCCTCCTGGGCGCTGTCTTGGTGACCCCGTTTCCCTGAACTTGAGCCCAGAGGAGACCTCTGAGGGGTTAAAGGAACCATGTTCTCTGTGTTGTCGTGTATCTTTTCTGCCCCGTGTTTGGAGGAAGACTTCCTTCCTGAGCGCCGGCAGCGAGGAGCACCACCAGTGATGCCAGAGGGTGTGTTACATTCATTGGCACGTTGGCTCGCAGTAATCTGTTCCATCCGTGTTGTCAGTGCATTGTTAGACTCCTCGAGTTTGTGGACTTGAATCATCAAGCTGCAGTATTTATCCATGCACTCGTCAGCCTCTGTGCTTTTCTCCTCCAGAAGTTTTGTCACTTCTTCCAGCTCACTCTTCATCTCCTCCAGCTCCTTTTCCCTCTCTTCTAATTTCCTTGTCTTTACTTCAAGGACTGCCCTCACTTCTTCCAGCTCCTTGGCTTTTTCCTGTGACTCGAGCTTCAGCTGGTTTACACCCATCTGAACGTCCTCACTGTTGTTTGCATTTTCTGAAACGAAATGTGACTAAAGTAATAAAACAACACATTTTTCTGAACTGACTCTAGTTCTTACACATTTATAGCACAGTAATGAGCCAGTTTTCTCCACATCACGATGTTCTCTTTGGCTTCATTCAGATAACCAGACACAAATTTGATTAATGTGTGACTCTTTACAGAACACATTCTGCATTCTCCGTTGATAGTTTGATCCATGCTGGTGTAAACATATCTGATACAAACCACAGAGTAATGGAAATAAGGTAATATTTTTGCCAAAAGAACTGTATAAATTTGTTCAAACACAAAATTATTGCAACTGGGTAAATTTCTTCTCACGCTGTTCAGAAGCTAAAACATTTACAAGACAAGAATTTCCTCAAGATGTTCCTGAGATAGTGTTCACAAAAACAGAAAGGATAGAAACAGCCTGTAAATAAAATGCCCTAGGTATAATGGCATAAAGATTCAAACAATTTCCAACCCCAGTTAAATCAGTTGATGGTGTAGTTACCTGAATTGTCTGACACCTGCTTCTTCTCCTGCTCAAGCCGTTTGTAGTTTTTCATCCAGAGATTCATTTTGCTCAGAGCAGAGTCTCTCTCCTTGGTTAGGCGAGCTGTGCGGGACGTTAGCTCTGACACCTACAGAAGAAGGACAGAGATGTTAAGACCGCAGCATATGATCTCCTTCTCATTTTGAAAAGTGACTGTGGAAAATTGAGTGTGTACCTGTTCATTCAACTGTACCATGGACAGTTTGTGCGTTTCCAGCTCTTTTTCCATCAAGGTGACAATAGAGCGAAGGCTCTCTTGTTCCTCTGTGAGTTTCTTTCTCTCGTCTTCTGCTTTTTGTGTCTCTTCCTCAAGTGCAGTCAGAGCTGAGCGCAGGTTCTCTTTCTCCTGTTCAATCACAGTAATAGATGACTGCAATTCCCGCTTTTCAACATCTAACATTTGTTTCTCCTCCACCACTCTGTCCTTCTCTTGTCTAAATGAAGAAAGTGTTTCTTGCAGCTCAAGTTTCTCCTTTTCTGTCAGAGCAACATGGGACTGAAGTTTCTGGTTTTCATTAATGGCCGTCTCCTTCTCTTGCTCTAGCCTTTCTTTCTCTTCTTCTGCAGATGCAAGAGTACAGCGCAGGTCATCTCTCTCTTTTTCCACTGACATTAAGGTGCATCTCAGCTTGTCTTGTTCCTCTACCAGTTGTATATTTTTCCCCTCCATCTGTTCTTTCTCCGTCATAAGAGATGAGATAGATTCTACAAGTGCTTGCCTCTTATCGGTTTCCTCCTCTCCCCTTTCCTTTTCCAAAAGTGCTAAATCTTCCTCTTTAGCTTTTATGGACAATTTAAACTCTTTAATTTCTTCTTCCAAAGACTCAACACAGCTCCTCAGGTTGTTTCTCTCGTTCTCCCACTCATCTCTCTGAGAGCAGAGCCTCTCTCCTTCTGTCTGTAGAAGATGTTTTTCCTTCTCTAGCTCGACCAGCAGAGATTGCACTATGTCTTTCTCCTCTTCCGTTTCTGTGATCTTTTGGTTGAGTGAGATCTCCCTTAGCCGAGAGGTTTCCAGTTGCGTCTGGAGGTCGCCTGCCTTTTTGATTTGTTGCTCTGCTTCTTCTTTTGTCCTTTTCCCAAGCTCTTCAACCATGGTTTTCTGTCTCTTTTCTTCCTGTCGTCTGTCTACTTCTGCCTTCTCCAGTTTTTGCTCGAGCTCCTCCTTAGTGGCCCTCAGTTCCTCTAACTCCTTGTTTTTTGTTTCCAGCTCTCTCTCCATGTGTTCTTTCTCAGATCGTAGGTTTGCCAGCATGGCAGAGAGCTCTGACAGATTCTCACTGAGCTCTCTCTTCTCCTCCTCCACCTAAGAGTTGTGAGGGTTCAGGACAGAAAGAAAGAGTAAAATACATTTCTTTAAAGACCTATGAGAACATAATCATATTACAACATGGCAGATGTGAGACAAGGTGTAAAACAGGCAAAAACATTAATATAAAATACCTTTCTTCTTTCTTCCTCCAACTCAGCTTTGGCCGTCTCCGCCTGTGTAAGACAATATCACAACATAAATATAATAAGGGAAATTTAAACCCGTTATTAGTGTAAATTACTTAATTTATTAATTTCATTATGTACAAAAAAAGTTACAATAAAAAAATGCTGCATATAAAGCTTGTAAATTATTTTTGAAACACTTTTCTTAGTTGTTTAAATCCTCTTCACATCAAATTCAGACTAGTTCACACTACAAGGTCTTCAGCTTGGTTTTAACAGAATACCTGTATAACAGCTTCCTCTAGACTTTGCTCTGTATCTTCCTTCTCTCGCTCCAAGGCTTCAATGCGATCCTGCAGTGTGTCCAACTTTCTCTGGGCAGCTACAAAGACACACATCGCATCGCAATTTGGTCAAAACATATCACTCAACTGAAGAGGATATTTAATGTCCAAAGACACGAGGCGTCACCTTTGAGCAGTTCTCCCATCTTCCTTTTCTTCCTCTCATCTGACTCAATGCGGACCTGAAGTTTTTCAATGCCAGTCCTCATCTGCCGGACCTCGTCTTGAGTGGAGTTCAGACGAGAAGCAATCTCTCCTTTCTCCAGAAGAGAGGACTCCAGAGACTGTGAGAGACGATTCACCTCTCCCTCTAAAGTCTTTGGGGTTTGGGGAATAGGAGCAATACAAAATATAACTTGCATTACACATGAAAGTGACACAAAATGTGTCAAATTAACTCCAATTCTGATAAGGACAAGATACAATCGGAATTTGTGTAACATTCAACTCATATGGTGTTAACAAAACACTAATTTAAATATTAAATTTAAATTAACTTGTCATCAGCACTGCTAGATGGCTTCATTGTGTATAAATATCACATGACAACAATGCAATGTCTGTATGTCTCAAATAATAAATAAATGTAAACAATTAAATTTACTACATCGCTACTACAAACGGTGAGGCTATAAACAAACTATGAAACGCTCCGAAGTGTTTCAGTATTTAAACGACAACAAGGCTAGTCGTGTTTTGCTAAAGGAGGTGAGACACAATCTTATTTATCTAATTGCAGACAAAGAGCTAAGCGAGAGCCTTTTAGAGTCTCACATCACCAAGCCTGGGTTTTAGTTTCAGTGTCAGGTGACATACAAACTGGAGGATGCTCATGCATTGTAGGAACAGCACGATCCTGCAGCCATGCAGCAGCTGCTGCAGTCAGAGTGTTTTGCCACTGGAAAGAAGTAGTGTACCCTCACTTCTGATCTGGAGGTTTCACCCATAATCATTTCTCTACTAGTGCCTGGATAAAATACAACATGTATTTGTTTCAAACTTCCCTCTTACCTGTATCTTGCTTTCCATGCTCTCAGTGTTTTGATATGCAGAAGTGTGTTCTTCTTTGAACTGGTTAAGACAACCAATTAGCTCGGCTCTCTCTCCAATCTGTTCAGAGATCGCCTGCTCCAGCGTATTAATCTTCTCCAACAGCTTTAAGGGGAGAAAAAAAAAGTATGAAAACAAATAACAGTGTTTGACTTTAACAAATAGTCTTAATATACCATAATCAGACATGAAATTGGGCCTAGAAACCAAGCCACAGGCTCCTCACACCAACCTCCTAAGAAACCTCACCTGCTGCATTTCTGTCCTCAGTTTCTCCTCTGTGCCTTGCAGGGCTTCATACTCTTTTCTCCCTGCTCTGATATCATCCTCCAGAATGGAAATCAGGTGCCTGGTGTCACAGTTCGTCTTTTCCAGACTGTTAACCTTATCTTTCCATTGTCCCAAAGTCTGGTGCAGCTCATCACGCTCCTCAGTGCAGGACACAAGCTCAGATCTCAGTTGAATCGTCTGGGAAAAAGAGCAGAGCTTAACAGTGCTGTCTAACCACACTGTTAAAACTGTGAAAGGTTTGGTTGCTAAAATCACCTCTGTCCTGAATGTTTCTATCTGCTGGTTCATGCTTGAACAAGTTCTTTTGAGCGTCTCTATCTCATCTTTCAGTCTGTTCCTCTCCTCCTGCAGCATCTCCAGGTCACACTCCATGCCCAGGATGTGCTGCTCCAGGTTAGCTTTCTCAGAGCGAACCCTCTTCAGTTCACTCTCCTGCTGGAGGAACTTCTCATCCCATCCACCTACACAAGAAAGACAAAAAATCTGATCAATCAGAAAATAGTACAGACTATTAAACTACCATATACTGAAGCTGTGAAATGGTTAAATGACTCAGGAACCAGAAAAACTATTTACCTTTGGCCATCTCTAGTCCTTCCAGCATCTCTATGACATCAGCCAGTTGGCATTTCGATGTTTGTAACTGTAGCGTGAATGTCTCCTTCTCCTCCGACAGCTGTGCCAACTTAATATGAGCACAATGCATTAACTTTTGTACTCAAATAATAAACACATTACCTTATGTAACATTTGTGATTGTGCTTTTCCTTCCTACCTGGTAAGTAAGATCCTTCTTCTCCTCCAGAGCAGCATTTAGTTTAAGTGCAGCACTGTTTGCCGCCTCCTCTGCTGCACTAACTTTTTCCTTTAAGTTTTGAAGTTGAACTTCCAGGTCAGAGGTCAGCTCCTTCCTGAGCGTCAGTTCAGACTTTAGGAGGTCAAAGTCTGAGCGCAAGGTCTGGAGTTCGCTTTGTTGTTTAATGATCATTTCCTTGTAAGGAGTAACATCACTGTATTCCTGTGATGCATCTGTTGCTGTGAGACACAATAAATAAAGGTTATTTTAACATACTCAAACATAGCTGTAATAATTCATGCAATTTAAAAGGTTTAAGAGTTAAAATAAGAATACATTAAATTTGAATCTTAATTTCCAAATTCTAAAGCCCAGTGTTTATATCAGCCAACGTAATGTGTTATAAGTTACGGGGAAAGAAAATCCTGCTGAAATATATGTATGTGCCAACATACGGTGACAATTAAAAAGCAAGTACTGCACAATTTAATTCCTCACCACAGGATTGCAATTCTTTGGTTTGAGACACTTCGCGGACACCAGGTTCATAATTGGGAACATCTCTGGGAATATTGCCGTCTTCGGAAGCCTGAAACACAAATGCATCATAAAAACTGACACTCAAGCAGAAGGAAGTACTTGCATATACTGTAGATGTGTTAAAATGTGTGACCTGTATCTCCAACCTTTCATTAAACCAATACCAATGATTATTTAATTTAATAATTTAATACCTGATCTAAGGGTTGATGTTGGTGTAGTGGCTCCTCATCCTCATTATTTCTCATCTCCTCTTCATCAGACACATGAGCCTGACCTTCCTTCTCTGGCTGTTCCCGTGTCATCTCCTGATCAAAATTGTCTTCCTTGAGGAACAACTGTACCTCGCTACCAGTTAACAGAGGGATTAGATTTACTGTTCACATGATGAAACACATGACACAGATTACATTGTACTCATGCAGTTGTGTATTTGTTTTTATTACCTGAAATCCTCCTCTGACTGGTGGGAGAGTTCATGCAGGTCTAACACCACAGGGCGCAGAGGTTCCTTTACTGAGAGAGACTCAGTATTTGCACTTGTATCAAACGCTGGCTCACCATCGATCTGTTCTGCTAATTCCTCTGAGGTAACTGGGACATCAAAAGATGACGTTATATAAATGTATGTATTCAGATTAAACACGCTGCACTGTTTCATGATATTCACTCACCACCAGTTTCTGTTGGCTCAGACTCAGTGTTGCCGATGTTTTCTCCTGGTCTCTGGATTTCCACTGGTGCTGAGAGTTGCTGAATGAGGCTCTGTTGCTGGTCCGCCTGCTCCAGCAGTGACTCGTACCGCTCCTTCAACGCAGTCAGCTCCGTCTGTAAGCCAGTGAGTTTGTGATGCAGTGCGGTCTGCTCTGCCTCAAACTGCTGGCTCCTGTAACAAAACACATAATTATAGCAGGTAGAAAGACAGCAACTGTGGCAGTTTCCTAACAAACCAATCTCTTTATTTAAACTACACAACTACATTTCAGAGAGGACAAAAATGTACTGTACCTCTCTCTGTTCTCCTCCTCCATCGTCTTCTCCCTCAGGTTGAGTTGCTCCTTAAGCTTTTTGTGCTCCTCCTCTGAAACCTGCAGCAAGTGCTGGTTGCACTCATTCTTCTCTTTGAGTAAAGCCACCTCCTTCTCTTGTCTCTCACTGCTTTCCTGTAACTGCAGCTTCTCTTCAGCTCTTTGATTCAAGCTTTTCTGTAGCTTGATGTTGTCCTCAGTCAGCTGATTATAGTTAATTTCCAGCTGAAGCTTTTCCTCGACTACTTGAGTCATTTTGTAAACCAAATCATTTTTCTCAGAAGTTAATTCAGTAAGTTTTGTCTCAAGTTTGATCTTCTCTTCATTGATCAGGTGGAGGGTGACATCCAGCTGTGCCTTCTCTTCTGTGACCTGACAAACAGTTGATTCAACTTCATGTTTTTCAGCAGCCATTTGATGGAGCTTTTCTTCCATTTGCTGCCCGTCTTCAGTTAAATGCTGAACACTGGTCTGTAATTGTTTATTCTCCTCAGATAGTTTGTCTAAACTGACTTCCAGCTGTTTCTTCTCAGCATTAACTTGAATTATTTCATTCATTACTAGCTCTTTGTCATCTGTTAACTCTTTTAAATGAGACTCTAGGCTGTTTTTCTCTTGGAGAAACAGGTTGAGATTGTTCTCTTTGTCTTCAGCCATCTGCCCTAGGGTGGTCTCTAACCTTATATTTTCCTCTGTGATCTGATTAAGTTTAGACTCCAATGCAACAACGTTTTCCTCTAACTGGGTTTGTTTAACAGCATCCTCTTCTAGCCGAGTTATTTCACAGGTCCTCTCAAATAAGTCCTCTTTAGCTGTGATGTACTTTGACTCTAGCACTGAGTTCTGGGACTGGACCTCCTCTAGACGGGATTCCAAAACAGAAACCTGAAAAAGCAACAGAATTCAATTTTATCTCACCAGGGATATTTTCTTCTCTCAACAGGAGCTGGTATAGATGATGCCAAATATATGATGCTTTAGTTTTATTTTAGAAAACTACCTGGGCTTTGCTGTCCTCCAGCCTGATCTCCATGTCAGACATCAGGCTCTGGTTTTGCTCGAGGTGAGCCTCCAGTGACGCTATAGTCGCCTTCAGTTCCTCCACCTGACTGTCAAAGGAGTTCATGGCTGTCTCGTTGTCCTCCAGGTCCATTTGTAGCATCTCCAACTGGACCTTTATGTGAATAAATAATGACTTACATCAATGACTCTTTATTTCCTTTATATATCAAAATCACTGGTTCAGATTTCAGAAAAAGATAACCGTAAAATCCAAAACAAACTGAGAACCCCAAATCTTAATAGTTCATTAAACACAGCTAACATGTAAAGGGATTAAATCAGAGACCAACCTTGATTTTGTTCATGGCGACCATCTTCTCCTTCAGCTGCTCTGAGGTTTTGGCATGTGCTGCCTCTGCTTTGTTCAGCCTATCCTTTAGACTCTTTATCGTGTTGTCTCTTTCCTCCAAGCCACAGGAAGCCGCAGACAGAGTCGTCTTCATGGTCTTTATCTCTTCTCGACACAAACTGGACTCTGCTTTGGTGACAGTCATTGATTTCTTCGCAGTGTCAAGTTTTTCTTTATAGCTCTTCTCTTTGTGGAGAAAATGTTTGATCTCTAGAGTGTGACTCTCCGACTCTTTCATCATCTTCTCTGTGACATCTTTGACTTCTTGTTCCAAAGCAGACATCAGGCTACTTTTCTCAGTCAAGGTGTTCTCCAGGTTGGTCTTGATTTCAACAATGGATGAGTGACTCTTCTCAAGAGCTTCTAGAGACTTTTTAAGATCAGCATGGGATTGGTTCATCGCATCCAGTTCATGCTTCAGGACTGGAAGCTTATCAGTTGCATCTTTGTTCGCAGCTACCATTTCTTCTAAAGAAGATATTTGTACCAAAAGATGGTCGATCCTCTCACTTTGACCATGCTGAAAGATCTTAACAAAAAGCAGAATATGGAGTTACATGGAGTTTGCCTTTGAAAATGGCTATAATATATAGATTTTATTTATAGAGAAAAGGGTGACAGTAAATAATGGCAGTTGGTCAATTATAATTAACAGCAAAACCAACAGATACATAAATGCCAACACATGAGACAAATAGCCTAACCAACATGAGGTTTCATGAATGACTATTGTATTTCCTCTAATAGGCCCGTATATTTAATGGCAGGACTCTACTGCAAATTTGAATGTGTATGACATTCACTCGCAGCAGGACAATTGATGCAGTAGTGAATATAGTGTATGTACAAATAAAGATGACATATGTGCTGACAAGTGCATTGAAATTACAAAAGCCTAACACTGAAAAAAAAATCCACATCGAAAAAATACTTCCACCTACCTCTGCTTCTTTCTTCAACTCTTGTGCAGCATTTTCCAGCTCATCCCTTTGTTTCTCCACAGATACAATCTGGGCTTCTGCCTCTTTGAGCTGCTTTTCCCGCTCTTCTGTCAGGCCCTTCTGAACCTTTAGCTCATCTTCCAATAGTTTGAGGTCTTCCGATTTCTTATCCAACATCTTTTTGTGTTCCTCTTCATTTTCTGTCAGTGTCTTTATTTCTTTCTTCAGCTCGGCTCCCAGTTGCTCCTGAAGCTTAAGGAACTTCTCTGTGGAGCTGACCTGAATCATGAACAGAAGATACAACTTAGGTTTCTACTGGTTAAGACAACATTTAAGAATAACACCTAGAATAATGAAATGTCAGGAGAAAATATTTGGTTTAAAACCCTATAAAGTTGTATCAGCTCCAAAGGAAACAACAGAATGAGCAAACAAGATATCTAATCACTAATTATGTTACAGTGCAGTATAACGGACCTGGTTTTTGGTGAGCAGCAGCTCTTGTTGAGTCTCCTCCAACTGCAGCTTGATCTGCTCCATCTCTTCAGCCTTTGCTGAAACAGTCTCTTCACACTGCTGCAGCAAAGCTGCCTTCTCCTCTGTCCACCTGGGAGAGACATGACAGTAGCTGTTTTCAGACATTCAGTTCAACCATTTTGTAGAGTTTGCTGCAGCTATTTTTCAGGGTAAGTTGTGCAAAACAAAAGCAGGAACATTTCCAGAAATTTAAAGTGAGGGGTGAGACCTGGTTTTATCTTCAGGAAATGTTTCTGCTGTATTCTCACATGGGCTCATTCTGACGTTTTATGGAAATGTGTCTTAGAAGAAGCCCAAATCAACATATAACATAAAGGTGGACTGATGCAGAAAATTATGAAGTAAAAAAAAACTCACCTGAGACTTTGTGCCTCCAGCTGTGCAGTGGACTGATCGAGGCTTTCTCTCAGCTGAATGATCTCAGCCTGGCCCAGTTCAACCAGCTGTTCTTTGGAGTGAACCAGATCACAGGCTGCCTGGTGCTCTTCCTGGAGCTCTGTGTTTCTCCTCTCAGCTTGTTCTGCTCGAGTCATTTCTTTCTGCAACTGTAACTCCAGATCTTTCACCTGTTGAAATAAATAAAAATATATGTATGATAAATTTTTCTTACACATTTTCAACACATAAAACATCTTTAAACCTAGAAATTGTAATCGGTAAAAATGATATAATCAATTCAAAAAGTCACCTGAGCTTGGAGTTGAACCACTTGGACACCAATATTCTCCAGATCTTTGCTGTGTTTCTGTCCAGCCTCGGACAGTTGAGACTGGAGCTGATTGTGCTCGTGCTCTTTTTGCTCCAGCTCTGTGCACTTGTTGAGGAGTTCTCCCTTCAGGGAGTCAACGTGAGCAGACAGACTTGACTTATCTCCCTCTACACCCACAAGCTGCTTCTATAATGACAACGGGAAATAATACTTTTGTTTGAATTTAGAAGCTCATCATGTTTCTTGATATTCAAAAGTTATAGAGATAACAGAAGGAAAACACATGGATTATTTTCACAATGAATTACCATTCTGCAGGCAGGAGAATGGTAATTGATCTGCATGAACATATAGAAGCCAATACACCTTACCTTAAGTTCATCATTAGACTGATTTAGCGAGTGAAGACTCTCCTCCAAGCTGCTAATTTTGCCTGTGAGCTCCTTTTGCATGGCTTCACTTCCATTGATCAATGACTCCTTCTCTTTCTTCCACTGCAGCAGAGCCTCATGTTCTTGTTTCGCTTCCTTCAAATCATTCTGACTCGCAGTTAGATTCGATTTCAGGTCTTGGCTTTCTTTCTCTAGTACTGTCAACCTGTTGGTCAGCCGCTCCACCTCCTGCTTCTGTTTCTGCAGTTCACTCTGTAATCTACAGTGGGATTAAAATATATTCCCTGTTATTAAATCACAGATGAATAAAAGTCTTATAAAAGTGAGTCTCTTGCTCTAAACTCATGCTATACTTACCGGTTATTTGTGGTTTCTGCATCAGAAAGAGTCTTTCTCAGGTTTTCCAGCTCACAGGATGAAGACTGAGTCTGCTGCTCCAGTTTGGACTGAAGTTTTTTCAGCTCTTCCACTTGTCCCTCTGCTTTAGCTGAAAAACAAAAAGACAAGTTTAATAACTCCATATCACTTTTCCTCGTATAACTGTCAATGTCATCACTACATCTCCCTTACCTCTGAGGTCATCCAGTTGTCCCTGAGTGCGTTTGAGATTTTGGTCGCCAGTCTTCTTCTCATCCTCCAACTGAGACAGACGCCTGCTGCTTTGGTCAAACTGGGCCGTTAAAGTGTTCTTGTCTCTTTGCACCTCCTGGCGGGAGAAAGAGATTGTTCAATCATTATCTAAGAAGATAGCATTATCTGCAAATTTGCTGGGAGGATGTTAATACACCATGAAAGTAAATTTATGTTTTATTAAGAGCAACAAACCTCCATCTTCTTGCGGACGTCCTGCTCTCTGGTCTGAGTGGCCTGAAGGCTCTGCTCTGACCGCAGCAGTTTTTGTTTCTGCTCCTCCAACTCCTTCTCCATCTGACTCTTCTGGAAGGACATCTGAAAAGAAGGAATGAAGGGGAAGATTCAAGCACAGGAACAAGAGGTAAATACAAGAACAAGGGAGGGGGGCATACCTTCTCCATGCTGGCCTGCAGGACATTGTAGTCTTTCTTGGCCTGTTGGATCTCTTGTGTTAACTTGGTTCGGGTCTGGTTCAGCTGCTGATCCAAAGCATGATGAGAACTCTGGAGCTGGCCAAGTTCCTGTACAGAAGATAACATTTATCAAACCCTTTTATTAAAATATAAAGTCATGTTTTTATCTGTAGTGTCTAATCAAAAACTAAAACACTGAAACCCTAATGATGATATAAATTGTTGCACCTTCTGACTGTCTCTCTCTTGGTCCTTGAGTTTCTGCTCCAGGGAACGTCGGCAGATTTCGGCGTTGTGCCTCTGACAGCTCATCTCCTCCGTGACTTGTTTCAGCCTCTGCTCAACTGAGCAACACTGGGAACAAGTCATTCGTTTTTGTCAGTTATTTATATCTCAGTCACTGTGTACCTCTCCTGTGAGCCATGTAACTGAGCAGACATACATGAAAAACAATCTCCCACAAAGTATGTCTCTATGTCAGGTTAATAGACAATGATCTCTCAGATTGACGATGTCGGTGCAAACGTCAAAAACATGTTAGACTTAGTTTAATAATAACGTATTAAATAGAGCAATTGTGTGAGGTTTGTAGTAGGATTGCGAGGAAAGTATTCAAATTAACTGAAACATTCACTTTGTAACTGTGCTGCAGTTTAGACATCGTCTTCTTTTACTTCTGGATCAAAGACCAGGGAGGAAATTTTGGTGCATGCGCAGAACGCAAAGTACCCATCAAGCACATTAAAAACATGCATGTGTGTGCACACTCTAATGGAAAACTACCTTGGACTCCACCTGCTGGTGTTTGTCTGTGACCTGACTCAGATCGTGGCTCATTTTGGACAGGTCTCTGTCCCGTTCATTCAGGTCTTTGCGGGCCTGATTCAGTTGTGTTTGCAGTTCCTGCAGTTTGGAGGCCTGAATACGGACATCCTTCTCATGACTGGACAGATTCCTCTCCAGCTCAGACACACGGCCACGGAGTTCTGTTTGAACAAAAAAAAAAAAAAAGAATATGATAAAAAGTACTGTAAATTCTGCTGTAAATGATCAGGACACTATTTCACAGAGAACTAGTGAACCTCAGAAATATGTTATACATAGTTCACCTTGGTTGAGAGTCTTCAGTTGTTCCATCTGTTGGGAGGATCCACTTGGACTCTGCAATGCTTGGGAAGAGCTCATTCTCTGGCTAGTTTTGATAGGCGTCTCCTCATGAGCGTTCCACATTGATGTCCCTCTCCTCTTCAAAGGCGTTTCCATTGCATCCTGAGACTGGTGGCTCTGAGACTGATTTTGCTGTTGCCATGGGAATATGGAGGATCCAGTTTGGCGGGCAGCAATGTCCTTGTGGCTTACACTGACCGATGACTGATTCAGCAACTATTGAATAACAAGTAAGTAAAGATATCATCTACATAGAATACAATTTTACTACAAAGAAACAAAGAAAGTTAGTTATTTACTCACTTTGACCTGCAACACTTTGAGTTCAGTCTCAAGTCTTTTCCTTTCTTCTACCTCCTGGCTGTATTTCTCCTGAAGCTCCTCCAATCTATTATCTATAAAATGAACATAGTTTAAAAGAGACTCTCCTCACAAAGTCCCATATACTGTAGATGACAATAAAAACACATTAAAATAAACTGAAGTACCCTGCTGTCGGTAGGCTGCCACTGGAGCAGGGGTAGAGAAACTTTTCTGTGGAGTCACGTAAGGCTGAAGCTCAGAGGCGGAGGATGACATGGAAGACGAGCCAGCAGGCTGAGAACGATCCAGTTCACTTTTGTACCTGAGCAGAGAATTAAGCATTTGGTTGTTACATTTTCATCAGAAAGGACAATGAATTTAGGGATGAGTATAGTCCTTTTAGACGGTGTTTATAAGGACTTGACAATACACCATGTCAATAGATACATAAGTGAACCCACTTCTTGAGCTCCTGTTCCAGTCTATCTATGGTCTTCTTGCAGGAGTTCAGCTGACCATCCAGGTAGCTGACCTAGATTCAAGAGCATCACAAAAATGTAAAAATTCAGGTTCATTTCCAGACATGTGTATCTGCATCAACTTTCTTTATGCCATCACAGTTGTGTCTTTGTAATTTTTGTCCAAATCATCCATCCATCCAGATTTAGCAACATCAGAAAACCATTGAGACCAAGTGAAAGTATTGTAAGTCTCATATAAAGCCAGTCAACCAATCACTGCAACTCAAATCAGTGAGTGGGGCACAAATATGAAATACAGTGGATAAAGACAGGCAGACAGAAAAGATGAAAGACTTGAAGAAATAAGCGAATGAGTGCCAGGGACAGAAAGAGAAAATGCAGTTAAAGTTGTTTCATGTGATGAGATGTTTATTACATGAAAATAAACCTCTTTTTATTTTCATTTATTTAATTTTGCATGCATATTTTTCAGTAGAATTATTATTATTATTATTATTGGTAGTAGTAAGAGTAGTAGCAGCAGTAGTTGTATTCCTTCAGTCTTAACTTACCTGTTGCTCTTTGACTCCAAGTTCATGGGCAACCTTCTGACGAGCTTTCTCCAGAGAGTCACATGACTCTACTAAACACTGGTTCTCTCTTTTCAAAGCAGAGGTTTCTGTGCGCTCACTATCCACCTGGAAATAGAGAAGCAGATAATGGGTTAATGCTTGGAAAGACTCCTTCAGCTCATGGAGCTGAATTCCATCTTTCTCTTGAGAACTCTCTGACCTTTTGTTTCTGCTTTTGCAGCGCAGCCTCTAGAGATTCCAGCTGAAACTGTTTCTGGGTCCTTTCCTTCTTTGCTTTATCCAGCTGAGCTTCCATCTCCTGGATCTTCTGCAGGGCTTTTGCCGGAAGTCCATCCTTCCACTCCTCCACCGCCCAACTCATGGTTTAAAATCTGATTGGATAGACATCGGTTTATGAACATGGAAAGCACAAAACAACAATACCGCTACATGAACAAAGAGTACTTCATTAGGTGACTTAATATTGACCGCAAACTTGTCGTGCAATTTTGACCAATCTATTTAAATAATAAAACGTACAGGGACACAAAACTGATGAATCCCTACATCTCATCAATTGGCTCTGGAACATAGTATGTGAAGTGTTATATATGTATATATATTTATATGTATATATGATATTATTTAACTGTAATATATAGCATATTATGACAATGAATAGTGCAAACCTATGTGTGCATGTGTCTCTTTTGCTGTTCTGTCATTATTTTCAGAAAGAAGTTTGCCAATTACTGACCTATGCTGCTGACATTTAACTGTTGCTCAATACTCACAGGTGATGCTATGTTGTAAGTCACATTTTGAGGTGATGGTAAAAGTATGTTGATGTGATGTGTGTGTAGGACCAACACTGATACTCTCACGAAGATTAAGTGCATGGTTAAATACAATTATTTATATATATATATATATATATATATATATATATATATATATATATATATATATATTTAACCCTCCTGCTGCCTTGTGTGGGTCATTCTGACCTGCTCGGGTCTTGACCCACACAAGGCAGCAGGAGTGATATACAGTACAAACATATATATATATATATATATATATATATATATATATATATATATATATATATATATATATGTGTGTATATATATGCATATACTGTACATATACACATATATACAGATAGACATACAGACAGATAGATAAAATTGTATGGTATTGCATATCAAAAAATTTGTAATTACCGATGATACCAACGTCAGCGCTTCTTAACCTGACAGTAATGCAAGATAAGGAGACGCAAGGTAAACAACGACGTTAGCCGATAAACACATGAGTTGTTCATAAAGTTTAACATGCTATGATAGTTCATGTTAACTTTCCGTGTAAACAGTTAATGGTGGCTACCGTGGCTGGTAGCTAACATGCTAGGTTCATTGTCATTTGTAGAACAAATAACGCATTTGAAATATTACAGATGTTGATGAATAAGAGATATAACGTAAATATTACGCTGTCAAATATAAAGAGTAGCTCTATAACTAGATACGTCACCGATATATACAGTAAATTGTTTCTGTCTTACAAAATCTGATTATAAATGTTGACGTAGTTTTGCCAAGTACGAAGACACGTCACGTTATACAACGACATAACTGGTTCAAACATATAATAGTCATACCTCCAATGTTATGGAAATGACATATATTAACGCTTAATTACGACTAAAATGGCTGAAAAAAAGTTCACTTACTTTGGGCGCGACGCTCCTCTATCAAACGCACACACACAATCACAAATGAAGCTCGCCGTTGGAAGAATTCAAATTCCACCGAAAACACCGCAACTGCGACAGCTGAACGCTGATTGGCTGTTCATGAGACGTCAGCGAAAGGACGCACATGATTGGCTTTAGCCTGTCTCCGCTCAGCAGTGCCACCATGTGGTGAAAATGAATATTAATCCCCTAAAAGACGTCCTGACCTGAACGCTTTCACGTGTTTTACTATTCAAAATTTAAACCATGACAGGGAATATTTGGGGATAATAAACAGGTCTGACTGTTTACCGGCCATTTATATTACAGGTACATTTATTTTTGAATAGGTAAACCTGCCAAAAGATGTATGTTTGACAAATAAGTAAACTACATTTCATACATTGTATTTAAAAAGATATACACACACATCTGTATTATTAAGTCTATAAAAAAATTATAAATGTATTAATTTGGTGCAAAAACATATGTGCAACCCAACCCAAGTCTCTGCTCTATGGGATGACACACAGAGACAGAGCTAATTCAGTTCTTCTTGGTCAAATTGAATATTTCAGAAAACAATTGGACTTTACGTCTGAATAAAAACCCTGAATTTTTTGTGACATTTGCTGATTACTTTTACCAGTATAAGGTCAGACAAATCAGATAAAACAATAAAATGACGAAAATGAAATACCACTGATTGGAAACCTTGTGAGACAATTGAGCATTTATAACAAAGCAAATGTTGTACTGTTATTTATTGAGTTCCACTAACATGGTACATTAGGAATCAAAGGCTCAGACTTAAGTTATGCATACCATCAGTTTAACATTCATGCCTGCATAAAGTAACAGAGAACACGGACAACACAATGAGGGTGACCTGTTAAGTCTGCATCTCACTTTTCACATGCAGCAGCACGAGAATGGAACAACGTTGACAATTCATATATGCAGAGTGATAAGAAATTTAAAGCCCAAATGTGGAAAAATTGGGTTTAGAAGATAAAATAATGTACTTAAAAGCTGTAAGGCAGGCAACTCTAGACACATATTTGCAGGCGAGGCACCTGTGCAGGGGTTGCTATCACCCTTCAGTAACACATTCATGCCTCCATATGGAAAAAAAAAAGGGGGAAGCTACAGGTGTTAAGACAAAATAAGATCTGATTTTCATTCCTCTGTCTGCATGGAGGTTAATGTGCTTACAGATTCTGACATTTTGTCTCAAAATTGTATAAAATTTGAGTGCAAGAATTGTGAAATAAGGCTCAGGGGATGATCTTTGTATTGCCTTAAATTCCCCCCCTTTACACACTTATCTAAGAAATTAACAAAAGATAGCTAATCTTAGTTTCATGTATTTCTCTCTCTGATAAACACTTCAGGGATGTGATTATGTTTAGTTATTAAGAGTGCTAAAAAAAAAACCCTCTTAAAGTTAAAGGGACCTGCGTTTCCCTTTTTAATAAATATTCATGCTGATTATTACATTTATAAATCTGTAGTGAGGATGAGAACATCCTCTCTGCCTTATTTTGCTTTAATAAAATGCATCTCCTATCAAGTCATGCTGAAAATGTATATTTTGCTGTTGAGGTGATTTAATTTCCATGATAAAAACAATCTGAACTGATGGTAATCATAAGAAAACCCTGAAAACTATGTAGTGATGTTAAAGCCGACATGACCTACACTGTTTTTTCCTGAGAGCAAAGGGGCTCTGATCCAGGATTACCGGTCAGGTTATAGTACCAACTGGTCTCAGATCTGCAGCCCTTGAGGAAACACCTGTAACACAGAATTGCAGCTGGTTCCTTGACAGTTAAACCCATTGCCCATTTGGTCACTAAGTCCAATATGAAAAAGAGCACAAATGACAGAGCATGCAACGTGTCTCCTGGTTCTTAAGAACCATACTGGTAAACCCATCAATCAAACCACTGATGAAACGTTGAGAAAAAGTTCCTTGTATTCTCTTCTGCACTGCTACAGAGAACCTGACACATGGTCAGTCAGATTTTTTTTCAGTTTGAACAAAAACAATGCTAAAAACTGTGCTGCTGGATATTTCATTGGCTCCCAGGATGTCACAAAGTCCTCTCTTTAAACAGCTACTCAAACTTTCAGATCACAAGCAGATGCTCTGCTGCGGTTCATCAATGAGTCCACAAAACACAAAGATAATTATTCAGACAAAAACAGGGGAAACTTCACTTCTGACAATGGCCACACAGAAGCTTCGTTTCCTCCAAAAAAGCAGATCAGATGCTTTAAATTTCTGCTTTTGCGACCTGTTCTTTTGAAAAACAGCACTGGTGTTAAATGAGTTTAATGAGACATCGATATTTTCAAATAACGTTGGACTTTTTAAATGTAAGCCTAATCAGTTTGTGTCCAGGTGTGACAGATCCAAGACATGGACACTTTGACAGCAGACATGAATGACGATGAAACATGAAACCAGTTTCAGAGGACAAAAAGTTAAAAAAAAAAAATAATCAGAAGAAGTAAGACGCATGCAGATGCCATGCAGATATGATTTGATTGTTGGTGTTGCTTTTCAAGAGGTCCCCTCATGTAGGTGCTTTTTTCTAGCTCCGTCTCTTTTTGCTTCTTAGTTGCATCGCCTTTACTTCTGCTCCACGATTTCATTTTTGACTTCTGCTACATAATGGTGATCTTTCCCATGAGCAACCTCCATGATGGCCAACGCCTGCAAATAAAGACAAGAGACATATGCACTGACTTCTACAACAAAATGAGCAAGTATGAGCTGTTGTTTTTTTTTTTTAAAGACAGGTGAACCCACTGCGTGATTGATTTGTTTTGCATTGACAGAAGAGTAGTTTGTGTTTTTATTTTTACAAAAGTGTTGCAGAACATGAGAAAAAAGTGAGGGGCCTTCTCTTCTCTACAGCCAGTGTTTGGTTTGTCTGTTCTAAAATAACCTAGAATTTTGGCAGTGCAAAAGATGACATGTTTCCCATATAAAAAGGTATAATTTCATTTCTTAATTTTTCTCGAACATCATTGTTAGGAAAAAATCCTAATTCAAAACAACAGATGTGTTGCGAGAAGGAGCAGGAAGAATCACAATGCCATACCATTCATTTGATACAATTTGATTTTATCCTTATTTAAATTCTTATTGTTTCTATAAATAAATATGCTTGCAAATGAATCTGATCAAACATTGTTAAGGTCTAGAATTTAACAATTCTAATACAGTGCAGCTTTTTTGAAGTGTGTAAACAAATACCTTCTTTAGAGCTTTCACTCCTTGCGTCTTCTTTTCCAATCCCAAATACAGACGGCCCAATTTCAGATACATTGACGCCACATTCAGAGAGTAGGCAGGGTAGTATACACTGCAGAGAGAATATACTGTAATGAATACATCATCCGAAGTAGTGAGTATAAACTTGTATACTTTTGAAGTATCAACCAAAATTCCTCTGTAGCACATACCATCAAAAATGCGTTGCCATTCAATATCAGATTGCTGTACTCATCAGCGGTAGTGAGCCAATAAGCATGCAGCAGGCTGTTTGACTAAGATCTATCAATGCTCATGATGGACTGAGGAGGGCAGAAATTTATGGCCCGAGGTGCAGCTCATTCCCTCACAGGAGAAGAGGACGACAGTCCCGAGAACGAGTGTGTAATTGTGTCTGTGTTTTGTTTTTTGACAGGCTGGTGTTTGATTCATTAATAAAAGTATGTTGACATCTTGAAAGTGCACGGAATAAATGAAAGTTTGCTGCGTGTTTGACTGTAAGAAGA
Source organism: Solea solea (assembly GCF_958295425.1). Lineage (NCBI taxonomy): Eukaryota > Metazoa > Chordata > Actinopteri > Pleuronectiformes > Soleidae > Solea > Solea solea. The sequence goes on from NC_081138.1 coordinate 22,518,677, forward strand.
TGACCGGCTCATCTAAAAATGAAGATTTTTACTGTAATGTGTAATGTAGTCTTTTGTTATAATATGTAACAATTCTTCATTAAAATATCTCAAAACTCATCAATCAAGTATTGAACTCAAATTAGCCAAGATGTTTAATCTTTATGAAAATGCCATAAAAATGATCCGTATTCAATTGAATGTCAGGACTCTTCAAACTGAAGTTGCTCATATGTAAGTTGTGGAAATATTTCACTATAAAAGCCTTGTTGAAAAAAATGAATTCAGGGTGCTTTGTGTGTGAAATGGGTACAAGACGTGTTGTTTTTGTAACAAAAAATAAAACTGATGCTGCTGCTTCAGCAGCTGTAGTCAGACATCGAATTATGCTCGTTAGTCACAAAAAACTTGAATACAGAGCAATTGACTGAACACTGATCACACTGATTGAAATTTCAAATAAATAAAAAAATGTAATTGAACGTTCAACTGGCTATCACATAGATCCAGATTTACCTGTATGGCTGAACGATCTTTTCTCCATAGCTCATAGCTCCGTCCCAGTCTTGCATGTAAAGACAGACACCCATGGCCTGATACATCATGTGCAGCATGTAGACATTTGTGTCCCCAAATACAGTCCCCATTTTCTCCAGGCTGAGCTCGCACATTTCAAGCAGCTCACTGGGAGGTGTCGCATTGTCAAGGAATAGTAAAAATAGCAACAGAGAGACAGAGAGTTAAGCAGAAGGAGGAAGAGGATGCAGAGCTGTGAGATGCAGAGACGTGAAAGGTTGCCAAGAGATGGGAAACAGAGTGACAAATATAGTTCGCGTCAGAGAAAGAGGATATTTTTGTAGTGTTTGGCTCTCCTGAACTCCTCGATGACATTCTTGGCGTAGTGGAGCATAGACTGGATTTCCTCTGGCTTTGGTGGAGAGCTTTGCTTCCTGGTTGCCATTTTTGCTTTGTCCTAGAGAGAAATGACACGACATAAATTAAAATCACACTGGAAAATGCCGTTTTAGGCACACAATTTGGTTTGAGGACTCATATAAAGCTCTGGGCATCACGTGACTCAGTTTGTTTACATTGCCATCATGGCATAAAAGGCTTCTGCAAAAATGGAATGCCACCAGTGCCAGTTTCAAGCTGTCGGAGTTCACTGTGCACTTTGAAATCCAGCGAGTTCAGCAGGGCTGTTGCCAGTTGCTTAAACAGAACAGCTGACGGCAAGAACCAGCGTCAAGAAGATCATGTAAAAGGATCCATGCCCTGTACAGTATCACCAGCTGAGTAAATATTACTAAGTATTTCTTAAACACAAATTCATTTATCATCAGTACCTTAGACTTTGTGGTGCACTCTGTACACTGGCACACGAAGAAGTACGACTCTAACAACCTCTCTTTCCTGTCCTCTGTTGGATAGAGCAGGTCAATGTAACTGTTAAATATCTGAGAGAGAGGAAGAGAGAGAGAGATAACATTTAGGCAAGGACAGAAATAATGACTGTACTTCAGCACATTCAAAGTATACGAGTGTGACATTTTCTTACCTCCTCCCCAGGGTTTATTTCTTGAACAGCTCTGACTTCAGCCACTGTGCCTTTATAAGTCACTATGACATTAGGGCTGCAGCTGTGATTCATCAGTGCTACACTGGAAGGAACAAATAAAAACACAACACAATAAAGAAACTGGAGAATGCTGATAAAATCAAAACAATTAGCAGATGTGACCTGTTGAGTTTCAAGTCCCCAAATCCATTCAAAGATGGACTCCAGAGCTACATTTACACCATTAACACGGATGGATGCGTGTTCAGTGTGTGAAGACCTGCTTTGCTGATCTACTGCGTCTGTGTCGGTTGTTCATGAATGGTTAAAGCTGGTGCTGTGTTTAACATTGGGTTTCCCTTTTAAAATGGTCAGAAACATGACTAATGTAATATCTAGGCAACTAAACGGGCTCCTAGATATAAAGCCATGTGTCTTATGTTCCTGCAAATAAAGAGGTTCAGGGTGTGTCAGCAGGCAGATATAGACCGATTGCGCACTGAGAAAATAGGTGAGACTCTAAGTCTCAAGAGAAGCAGCTGGCTGGCAGTTCGGATGCTCCAACCTTAAATTGGAATAAATTAAGGCTGTGAACATTCATTATGCATGCTTCTGTGCTTCTGTGCTTGCAGGTTCACGTATATCAATATCATGTGCAATATTTCAATATGGTATGGAAAATTAATTATAGACAATTACAAAGACTCACAAATCCTGGAAATCATGACTTTGGGGCAATATCTTAACTACACTGCTTTTGTTTAAAAATGTGTTTTCAAACAAAACAATACACGTCCAAGCGAGTATTTCATCCCCGTATCCGTAGTGTGTTAGTATATATCACATGACCATTGAACACATAGTACACTAAGCATGTGTGTGCCTGTGTAAAGAGAATCAAATGTTCTCCTCTGCAGTCGTTTGCTTAGTTTGACAAAATACAACTAATGAGAAACAACAATTGATTTTTGTTATGTGCACGGTTCATTTACCGCTGATGCTCAAAAGGAGAGGGACAAAAACCAATCAGGAAGGTAACTGCATCATTGATTTCAAGGGCCTGTCCAGACTAAAAAGGCAGACCTGAAGTTTCCAAACTAAAATGGAGCCGACAGCATCTTCAAACTTCTCTGTTTTGGGGCCTCTTAAAACACCAGGGTAGTGTGGATGGTAGGTCTAGCCAAAGTAGAGTTTATGCATAAAAAATGAATGGCGTGGGTGTGTGGATGTAGCCTCAGAGCACTGCAACACCGCCTCGACTAGATCATGGTGCATGAATATATGCTACACTGACTATAAAAAAGAAAAAAACCTGCACACATACAAAAAGACTGAAACAGCTGTGATGTAACATGTTTGAAAATAAACTACTAATTATAAAAAAAAAAATCACTGTTTTAAAGAGTGAGAAGTGGTCATGAGGACACTGAAAATAGACGTATAGAAATAAACAGCGTGAAAAAACCGTTATTTCAGGAACACGCTTCAAAACACTGCTTGTGTCGCATCAGTGCAGTGACTAAATTGATAATTGGATGGACTCTTAAATAATGAGCGAGAGACAACATGGACGACTTACTCGGGAAAAACAGCTGATCCCAAATGAGACAGTTCTTCATCCTCAATGGTAAAACCATTGCAGTTAACCTGGACAAACACAGGGAGCGACAGAACAGGAGAGCAGGTGTAAACAGGTGGGGGCAGACAGAACAGCACCAAGAGTTACAAATTGAATCCCCCTCTGCTCTGCTGAGATTTAACACACCCTTCAACTGAGTGGGAGGAAATGGAACGATAAAATATGGATAAAATATGGCCTGAAATAAGAAGCTAATGTTGGCGGACAGACAAAGGAGACAATAGCATAGTCAAATTATATAAAAGAGTTATGAAGAGCACTAAGGTCAACCAACCTAAAGTTTCTGGATGTCCTGAGCTCTGGAATAGTAAATGAAGATCCACCTCTCTGGATAGGCCTTTGTCTCGCCGTCTGTGTTTAAATCTACTTTTCATTGTCCCTGCCTATTTATTGTATGTTTTGACTGTTGAACAAAGGTACTTAATATTCATTCCTCGGGGGAAATCCATCTGTGATTTCTGGTGTGTCGTAAAATGCCCCTCCCCAGGTCTTTTTTGGTCTAAAGGGTCCAGACTCTCAATCCAAGTCTGGACACTTTAGCAGCACAGAAGCACCTCCCACATTCACTACTTTATAAATATACACATATTTTCTCTCTGGAGTGTTACACTGCAAGTAGTATATTAGTGTTACCTGTGCAAAGAGCTCAGTGAGAGCCTGATCGTCCGGGAGGTCGCTGATGTGTCTGGAGTAGAAGTGATGCAGCGCTGCGATGCCCGACTGGTTCATCTCATCCTTCTCGCCGTCCGTCTTATCTAAATCTGGAGGATGACAATGACACAGACACCAAGAGAGGACACGAGGACAGGAGAAAGAGCAAATGCGGGGAATGAACGTCATTAACAACACCACAGACACACTTATATTTAGAATAATGTGTGTGTTTAGTTGGCTTTAACACTCTGCTATTTAAGTTGAAATGGGGAAAGAGTGTGGAGGATGACACACGGCAAAGGACTGAGGTCTGAACGAGCGAGAATAGTTTTCACTGATAAGAGAAGCCAGATGGTTTGAAGGAAGATGCAAAAGAAAGGCATTATATTATCAGCAAGAATTGTGTTGTGGTTAACCACCGAAGATTATTAGCATATAGAGGAGCCACTTAATGTTAGTGAGTGTGTGACCTGCTACTGCTGTAAGCCATGTGCCACTGTCATTCACACAAACTCAGACATAGACAGATGGCAGCTGCACAGCTGCATACTGCTTTGCTTTGTATGAGAATGCTGTATGAGAGAGAGAAGGGGGAACAGCTGTGTGGGTTAATTCAGCAACAATCCTCTGATGACACATCGGAGCCTCCAACAACAACTCAAATTAAATGACAAAAGCAAATGAGCACTTAGCGGTTTCTAAGTGTCAGCCCACAGTGATGCCATCCACTGAGTCTTGAGTTTTGCAGTTTGTCCAGAACCAGAGGAGAGCATATTTGGATGAAAGGCTAAAAGTACCCACATTCACACGTATTTAGTCAATACACCATGTCATGCATTTCGCACACTGAGTGCTATTAGCAGGTATCAGGTGTCTCTCTGTACTGTTGTCTTGCACAATGTCTTAATTGTGCTCAGATTTAACAGTTTTACACACATTTTCTCACTTTAAATGCATGCTTTGACTTATTTTCTTTATCCCTGCTGTGTGCAGCCAGAACAGCTGATCACAGAGGGACAACACATATCCTTATCTGAAATTAAATCAGCGTTGGACCTGGTTCTGTCACATTGGCTGGGCCTTTCTACACTAAATATGCCTGTGATCGGGGAAAATGAGCAATGACCATCATGGAAGAGCACGCTGGGGAAACTCAGTGCAGCTGATATCAACTGCATGGCATTGTTGACGCAGTGACAATGGCTTTACACGTTTGTGCAATAAGAAAAACCAATGCTGTTACAGCCTTGGTGAGAAATTGCCTCATTATCTCATAGCCTTGCATACTAACCAGCAGAATCACCCCCATTGGCCTCACTTACAGCACCTGAGCTCATTTCTTAACATACGGTCTATGGTAAGTTGTGAGACAGGACAGTCTTGTTGGTTTGTGTGTTTTGGCTAATACACACACTCTGTTGTGTCAAAGGACAGTTATGTGCCTGGCACAAGGGTGCAGAGGTTGTTAAAGGGAGGTAAGTGATCATGAAATTACAGCCGTCAGAAGCTTGGGACTTGAGTCCCAGTGCTGCAGCAGCTTTTAGTGTAAGAAAGGGATGAAACCAGGACTGGAGGCAACAGCAGAGGATATAAATATAGATCTACTGCAAAGACACAGGAAAAGCTCATTCTCTCTCACTCACACACACAGCACCATTAACTAAAAGTTCACACGTGTAATTAATCAATTGGATTTTCACTTACGAGCTTCAAACTCTGTGAGCAGGAGCAGCCTCTCTGACTGGGTGCGCTCTGTCGTGACTCTCTGCCAACATGACACACGGATTCTAGTCAAAAACTGAATGTCTTTGTGGACACGACAGCACATTTGAGGATGTCACCATTATTATAAACAACGAATGAATTACTATTTGTTGCCTCACCTGTTTCATGATGATTCTGGCCACCAGTCTGACCGTCTCTGATGGACACCAGTTCTCCCCTAAGGCACACATGGATACACACTCCAGCTTGTGCATTGGCCAATCACCTCTCTGCACGAATACATAAAAGAACAACAAAGATAAAACAATTGCCAACAAAATCACAAAACATTACGTTTTACATGAGCATGTATGAAATTAAATGCAAGACAGCGAAAGAAAGAAATAATTCATCATATCGATAAACTGTCAGAAATACACACACAAACACAGAATTCCTCAAGTTTACTGTAGAGGAGTGTGATTTAAATTTATCACATTTACAACACAAAAAAGTTAGTTTAAGTATGACAAAGGGTGAAAGTCATCTGCAAAACAATCAAATGGCAAAGAAGGATACCAACAGATAATCAAATTGTGAGGCACAAGGGCTAACCACATTACCACAACACAATTCCACAGTAGTAAATCTTATTGATTATTCATATAAACTGTTATTCTTCATGCATAGAAGAGCAGGTGAAGGACTCACCTGACAGTCCACATTGCAGTAGTACGCCTGCTTACATTTACCACACTTAAAAAGGTCTTCTCTTCTGTAAAGACATAAACACAACACACTGGTTACACACACTACTCAGTGTAGGCACACTATGTGAAATAACTAGGGTGGCGAAGGGATGGAAAATTCCCATTACATTTCCAGACACTTTCTATGGGATTGGGAATTTTAGTTCAGCAATTTGGAAGCTTTCCATTGAAATTATGGGAATTAATGAGAATGGGAATCAAATGTCAGAAAATGGTGAAAAGATGTTGATGATTGTACTGATCAGGTGTCTTACTTTTTCCACAAAGATATTCAATTGACTGTCACAGAGGAGCAAAGACACCAGAAAACACTAACTTTTAAGAACCTGAGAACTTCTTTTTACATCAAAACCAATAACCAAAAATATAGTTGGTGACTCATTTAGAGGTTGATTACTAATCAATTAATTGTTGCAGCCCAACAGTTTTGCAGGACCTATGGAATTTAGATCCTGCTGCCAAAGAAAGAAATTATATGTAAAATATATAATAATATATAATAAATAAGCTTTTGCTTTGTTTTAAAAATATGAATGAAGAGCAAGAGAGATTCAATGTTAAAACTGACTATAGAGAAGTCAATCTGTACACACACACACACACACACACACACACATATCTCTTGGCTCTGCCTCTCTTTGGACAAATGGACACCTATATTTAGCACTTTAACCTTTTACTGCTTAACTTGAGACAGACATGTGCATGTGTGAGAGACTGGAGTATAGGGATGTAACGATTACCGGTATGACGATAAACCGCGGTAAAATTCCCGACGGTTATCATACCGTTTCAAATTTTAATTATCGTTAAAACCGTGATTGATTACCGCAACTGATTACCGAAAAACTCACAGTGATACTGCTCATTTCCTGGAGAAGCAGCAGCACCTGAACGGCACTCGCTCAAGCGGGCGCGCATGCGCAGTTTGCACTGTCTGTCCAGCGACAACACGGCTGAAGCCACCTGCGCTCCAGAGATTACCCCCCATAAAATCAGAAATCTGGGCATATTTTGTATTTTTAAAGGATTTTGAGAGTAAAATAATTGAAGACAATCAATCCTTGTGCAGAAAATGCAAATAAAAAAACTCCGCGAACTTCGCGGCGCGAAGCCACTTCCAATATGATGAGCCATCTCCGTGACCACCACACACAACTTTTCAGCGGGTAAGTCAACAAAAACGGGATTTCGGAATAGTGGGAAACGTCATGGTTTGTCTCGCGAAAGCGAGTAGTGTGCAGACGACAGGTACCGTAGCAGACCAAAATGTGTTTGTTTCTGTGTTTTTTTATTTTATTTTTATGCTGTGTACGACCGCTGCTACTTAATTATTATCCGACACAGAGTGAGGACCTGTGTGTGTGTGTGTGTGTGTCAGTCAGTCAGATGATAATTATTATTAATAATAATAATAATAATAATAATAATAATAATAATAATAATCATATAATATAAAATATCTTTTTTTAAATAAAACTTGGTTAAAAGATTTCAGTGTGTGTGTGTTCAGTACTTTTGGAACATTTTGAACACATCTAACAATACCGTGATAATATTGATAACCGTGATAATTTTGGTCACGATAACCGTGATATGAAATTTTCATATCGTTACATCTCTACTGGAGTACATTTAACACTTAAGATATAATGCACTATGACTCCCTTTACAACACACTTAAGAAAAATGCAGGCAAGTCACAGGGATAAAACTTTATCTTTATATTTAATGTTAAAACATTAAAAATAAGAGTAGGGCACTTTAACCATATTGTGTTTGTCAGTTACACATGCACACACATTGTGAATGTTCAAGCGCTTTTTTTAGATGGAGAAAGTTTTATCGTCATTGCACCAAACAGTTAGCGATGGTTTAGTTGAATGGACTGAAAATGAAATAATATAATGTTTTTGCCTATGGCATATAAATACAAATATGAAAGCCAGATTGTGAAATCACAGCGATGGCTTTTGGTGATGGCTTGATATAATGTTTTTGTGTCCAATACCAAGATCACAACATAGTCATTTTAAAACGAGCCATGTATACTGAAAAAGGGAAAGGTATCAGATTTAGGATCAATAGCTACACACAGTATCACATCAGTCCTACTCTTTGGGGAATAGGGATGACAGATCGACAGTAATGCAGTCAGCAGACAGACACATTATAACATTATCTCCAAGTATGAGTATCACATCACTTATACTTTCTACTGGAATATTAACAGGTTAATTGAGACTACAGGTAAGTATTAGTTTTAAAAGGAGCAGTAAAGTTGATCTTTCCTTTCAAGGACTCTTATTTGTCACATGCATAGATATACAGTACATTTAATAAAAAATTAATGAAAACAAGAGATAGACGGGTTAGACATATATGAATCAGTTTGTGTAATCGTAATCATTTAGAAACATTAATAATGAGCAATGGCCAATTACTGCTTCATTAATTTGCCAATTAAAGTTAAAGTAAATTTACACATGTTTTGTTCCCAGCATTTTGATAAGCCAAATTTCTTTTTATCCAAAAATATAAAATGTTGTCAACAATTTCATGTATTAAATGGTTAGTTGACTACAATGTACATTCATTTACATGGTTTATAGTGCACTGCAGAGCAGAATTCTATAAACGTTCCTTTAAGTCAAGCTTGAGTCGAGTAGTATTAAACAGTTTAACTGATCAGACATGCAAAAGGAATCCGGCAATTTAATCCGGTCGACATAAAAGACATGAACACATAGGCGATATTAAACGGTTGTCCGTGCAGTGAGTCAGGTGAGCTGCTTCTGACCCACTTCTGCCTGAACCAGCCGGATCCATGTCCACTAGTTTACCAGCTGACCTAGCTAGAAGCCGAGGTTAGCCTGCGCTCAGCGGGACAGCCTGTCCCAACAACAACCAGGCTAACACTGTTTTATCTGATCTTGTTTGACGGAGGTGAGTGCGCTGTTGTTGGGCTTGGTTTACCTGGTGAAGCAGTGCTCACAGTGCGCTCCTCTCTCGTTTACCGTCAACACGGAGGAGTACGCGGGGCAGGCGAACACCAGCTCCCCCACCGCGAAGTGCCTCAGCGCCCGCAGGCCTCTGCCTTTGCCCGGGCTCTCGAACCTCTCCATCCCCTCAATGCCTTCGTTCTTCATGACTCGGCCGCTTCACTTCACGGGTCTTCGGTCGGATATTAACGGATACCACCTGCGCGTGTGTGAAGGCTCCGATCAGCCCTTCAGCATGTTCTTTCTCTGCGCTGCTGCTCCGTGCGCTGGAGCTCCTACCGCCCCCTGTTGGAGGGGCGTGACTACACTCAAACTTTATTTATTTGAGTTCGCTAAAAATGCAAATGCAAAGATTTGAACATGGATTTAACAATGGAAAATAAGAAATAATCATGTCAACATTGATTAAAATAATTGTTTTTGATATTTGATAGAATTTTGATATTAGGGATGCACGATATTGGACTTTTCACTGATATAGTGGGAGTGCTGATATCCGTTTACCGATATCTGATAATACATTTTAAAGCCGATATCTGCCGATGAAGTGCTGATAATATTGTGAGATAAAAACAACAGTATGTTTCAATTAATTTGGTGAATGCACGAATCAGGCCTTGTAAGTACTGCAGGCCACGGCCTACACTGAAATACAATAAAAAGACATTTCAAACAAATCAAATGCATTTAGGAGAAAAAAATCAATTTTTCTCACATTTTCAATTTACAAGAAACAAGGTCCCTTTCAAGACCTGGTATTTACATCCATCCTCAGTAACCTGATCGCATACGGAGGAGGCACATTTTCCAATTTCTGTGTCACTCCCATAAAGATAAAGCACAACATTTCCAAAAAATAAATCACCTCACTTTTGCACATGTAAAACAGAAGAAGGAACAGTCATGCATATGTTTTGATATAGAGACAGATAGAATTTAACTTTGAACCTGTTTTTATTTATATCATATCCTACAGACTTTCACTGACAAATGTATGTTTCTCCTTTAAAAAAACAACTTATGATGTTCTTTTTGTAGCAATTAACAGAATTCCTGCCATCTGAAGATTTCCTCATCAGAACTAAGGTTGGAGATATATTTTTTGTAAAGTAATGGCAGATATTGTTTTCTTATTTTGAGATTTTGTTCGATTTGAAATGCTTGCTAATTTTGTCACTGTTTTGTTCAGTTTTATATGTCTTTCCCTGAAACTGGACTGATGTCATAAGCCATAGTTACAGTACAGGGTACATCAATGTCCTTTCTGGATTTAGAATTTTGATGCATATGAATGTAATATTTTTTCTGGTGGTAATCAAATGTAAAAGTTTCTTAAATATATATATATATATATATATATATATATATATATATATACACACACACACGTGTATAACATTTGGATCTTTGTGGTTCATAAATAAATAAACAACATCAATGATAATATTGACAATAATAATAAGTAATCTTCCCATCAGTGGGTTGTTAAGATCCAAATAAATAAACAGTACGTGATGGATGAAGAAAGAACGATTCATGTTTTACTAATATTGTGCATCCTCGGATGAGAACAATGGAGAGATGGTTTCTTATGACTCATGAACATTAATGAAAGTTAAGTTAAGCAGCAGGAGGACGTCAGGAAGTTCACAAGGTTAAATTTACTGATGACATTTTACAGTTTATATCTGTGTATGTCTGTGTGGATGCTATATGGAGCTGTCACCGTCAGTCAGTCAAGCAGATTAAAAGACTCCACACCGTGGTCTTTTTTTTGTATATTTATATATATAAATGCATTTATTTAAGTTATTCATTTGCCATCATTCAAAGTTGAATTTCTGCAGTTATCTATAAAACAGGGAACAGTTAGAAGCGCTGTACAGTCCAACAACAAAACTAGGAGCCGCAGCCGAGTACACTTGTGTATATATGTACATACTGTACACACACACACACACGGATGTAGGTATATACAAAAATATACACTTTTACATGTGTAACACTTCCTGCTTGATCAACCACCGCGTAAATTTAAAACCACTGTCATTCAGCAAAGCCACCTTCCTCGTAGAAAACACATTATTAATCCGTCAGTTTGTTTCAGTTTCATGTTTTTGTGTTATGTCACTCCTGGTTAATGAGACTTTTACAGTATACACATGTTGTCCTTCTCTTGTCCTGACTCATATACACCATGATGTATATGAGGTGGATCGAGGGGGGGACGTCTCCTTCCTTAGGACAAAAATGAGACATAACTCGTCTCTTGCGGAAACGAAGAGAGACCTTTTTACGCGTCTTTTATCTGGACTTCAAAAAAATGAACTGTTGATTGTTTCCCTCCACCACAAACACAGTGGGGATGAATAAACTCCAACTGGCTCCGTGAGGACGATGCTCACTTTTACTGACTACATGTACCAGCTGAGTCACCCAGTATTTATTTTCTGCAAACCACAGAAAATGTTCCAATTGTGTCATTGTGACAAATGACAGGGATTAAGGCTCAAGACTAATTGTCAGAAGTGTTCTAAGGACATTCTTGTGTGATTTTATAGAGAATATTGATGCTAAATGCATGATCTTTTTTTGACCTAACCACAGAATACTGACTTGGCCTAAACTGAACCACTTTTATTCACTTATTCATCAGGGAGTGATTTTCATCAGGTATAAATATCACGCTGATCTTCACTGGTCTCATGATTTGATTCCCTGATGCATAAAGATGTATGTCATTTTCAATTTTCAACATTAAAGCACATGGCTGTTTTTTTTATTCAATCAATTTAAGCAGTCGGCTAAATATGAACTTAAATATGAATGTAAACTTTTCTTTACAAAAGAAATTCAAATGTTCCATTCCCAAAACCAGAACGAACGCTTCTGCAGTCGAGCTGCAGCTTTTAGCAACTGGAAAATCAACAAGTGGCTATAATTGATTATGTTATGCCTATTTTAAATATATCATATACGTGTGTAGTCAGGTCATGTGAGCTCACATGCATCTGTGGTTGGCAGAAATGTACAGGTGCCAGGTGTACAGGTGTGATCCTGGTGACTTGAATACCTGCTTTAAACTAAGATATCTGCCACTCTGACGAGATCATTTCTCCCAATAAATGACGCTTTTTAAGTCTAAATTCATCGTTACACAGCTGGTGTTGAATACATCAAATAAGGAGGCCCTGGTCCATTGTAGAAATAGACACCAGATCAGCAGCTAACAGCCGTCAACCCCCTGCAATCTGACCGGAATCTTACAATCAGCAACATACTGGAGGCAAACGTGCACCAACACTTCACAATTTTTCAAAAAGGCTTTTGCCCCTTTTTGTTCTTCCTGGAAGGAACTTTGGCACATTGTGCTAAAGATGTAAACATTTTATTATCCAATCAAAATGAGGCGCTGTGGACTTTTGCAGTCATTTCCTCTGTGTATAACATTAATAATATTATATATAAAATGAAAAGGTGAATTGTTCATCTTCATAAGAATAAGACTCGTTTGAAGGAGGTTTTTAGACAACATGTCTGGATGCGACGCAGACGGCGTTGCCATGATCGCTCTGCTGTAAGCAGTTTGGTTATCGTGCCTGTTCTGAGGTGTCATGAGGCAGATTTAACACTTTATACAGTCAACGAAAATGATTTAAAAAACTAGGAAGAAAAAACTGCCTCCACTCTCTCTCCCACTACATCTCTGACTGTTGACCAAAAAAACATGTATGGCAGTAGAGGGCGCTACAGGCCACTAAAACATTGCCATGTAAGCTCAGAGAACATGAAAATGAAGACCCTACAGTGAGAGGTCAGGATGATGCCTGTGGCCATTTATATACCTAACATATTAACAGCTCTACAAATTACACAAAGAAATTAAAAGTAAAGGAAAAAGAATTTGAACTAACTGTTTACACACGTCAGACTCAATTTCAGAATGAGCTGAGAGTTAAAACATAACAACAAGATGACAACATGTAAAATAAATCCATTTAAAAATGAGCTCTGCCCACTTGGAAGTCCATGGAGCCCCGTATATAACGTCATAGGTGAGTGGATAAACCATCTATGTTTCTATTGCCATCTGCATCACCTGTCGAGTACTTCAAAGCCTCTCATTTGAGTGAAGACACTATGTTTAAATGCACATTTGAGGAAGAATTCATTAAAACTATTAGAAAATTAGACAAAAAGAAAATATTTCATATTATTTTGCAAACAGAAATAAGACAACAACAACAACAAAAAATCCCCCAGAATGTAAAACTCATAAAAAACCACATCTGGGCCCTTGAATCTGGTCACCATGGCAACACAAAACTGTCCTCACAACTTCTCAGGGTGACTCTCACCCACGGGTCCTGATGAAGCAACCTATCAAGTCAAAGGATAGGCTTTTCAACCAGCTCCACTCCACATGGTTTCTTATGGATGGACATGAACATAGACATGAACACAAAATGGCAGAAAACGAGAATGAGAATAAAAGAAAGAAAGAAAGAAAGAAAGAAATGGTATCAGACAACACAGCGAACAAGGCCAGCTGTCTTTGTCAGGTTTAAAACTCAGTGAAAACACACACAAAAAAAGAATTAAGATGTAAATGTGTATGTGAGACAGACAATAACGAGGAGCAGAGAGGACATTTCTTCACATTAACAAACACACGAGGCTGCAGCTTCTCTCTAGAGTTAACAAGGAATGATTTGTGTGTGTAATTCTCACTGTATAGTTTATCTGTTTTGACACAGCTCTGTGTTTGTGTGGCTGCCTTTAAAGCTGCCAAGCGAGGAGTCGCTCCAAACTTAATCAAAACCAATTCCCCCCCAGTGTTCGCCATCATTACTCATCAGTCAGGATCACGGCAGTGAAGATGAAGAGATGATGAAGCACGGGGGAGACGACTTCCACAAACAGACAGTGTGTCTGTTTGCGAAATGCACTGTGCGTCCTATGAACAGTATCGGCAACACAATCTGGTAACAGGAAACTAAGAAGAGGCTCAGTGCTGTCTGGAGACACCCTGGAATGTTGCAGCGCTGAGAGATATAAAGAGGAAATTGTTATTCGTGCCAGCCAGGTGTTGTAGTCGACTAACGTCTTCAGTCCCCAATGTTCAAGTCGAGTCTGACGTCCAAGAGGACTGCACTTACAGCACATACAAATACACAAAGCTCTACATTAGACATAAACGACACAAATGTCACTACTACAAAACATCTGTGTCACACAGTCAGGGGCGCGGCAGACAGTGATTGATTATGTTTGTCCACAGAAATGACAATTTTGCTGGAATTGTTTGCTGAAAGCAGGCAGGACACGATCATGTGAAATCAGCTTATGTGCGTTCGTGTTTGCAGTTACTGATTCCTTATGTTCAGTGTCGATATCTCGACTCACTGACAGCCTCTCCTTTGTGGAGCAGTTTGATTTTCATTACAACTCATGGTCCTGTTTTAGTAGCTTCCCTGCTCCAACACACCTGATTCAAATAAATGGGTCGTTATCAGGCTTCTGCAGCGCTCGCTGATGAACTGACCACTCACATCGGGGTGTGTTGGAGTGGGGAAAATCTAAAACATGCAGGGCAGAGTGTCCCAGAGGACCGGGATTGAGAAAACACTGTTATAAAGAACCAGCTGGCTCGGCACAGCTAATATCAGTGTTTCCCAAACCCTGGTCCTCAGGGACCCCACTGTCCTGCTAATAATAATAATTGCCCATTCGTTGTAGTAAGGCAACATCTAAAACATGCAGGTTAGGAGTCCCTCAGGACCAGGATTGGGAGACATTGGTTTATATGACCTCCACACAACAAATTTGCCTGCTCTTTTGCACAGAATAGAAGTGAACTGCTATGCTGCAGTTGGATGTGTGCGACTCAGCTCTTCGTTGTATGATTACCTTTGTTCAGGAGAATTTACCAGTATACAACAGTGTTTTCTCAATCCTGGTCCTCGGGGGCCCCACTGCCCTGCATGTTTTAGAGGTTTCCCTGCTCCAACACACCTGATTCAAATGAATGCTCGTCAGCAGGGTCTTGCAGCACTTGTTGACGGGTTGATTACTTGGAACAGGTGTGCTGGAGCAGAGAAACATCTAAAACATGCAGGGCAGTGGGGCCCCGAGGACAGGCATTGAGAAGCACTGCCATAAAAGACAAAAAGGATGGTCCTCAATTCATGGTCATTAATAGTTCATCAGACTCATATTTTGCACCAAAAGTCCCTATAAATGCCTCCATGCTAAAGTAACCATTGCAGGTGCCTCTTAATACTGTGAACATGTGTACATGTGTGACATTAGAGCATCAAAATGGAAATATTGCAGCATTAAAGCGGCATTAATACAGCAATATTTCAATATCAGAGGCCACATTTATGTTCTACTACATAACAAAGAGTCTTCATTTCAAACGTTCAGAAGTCAATGCCCAAGTCGGGACTTGAGTCGGACTCAAAAACGATTCAGAATTTTCGGGATGAGAAAAGTCTGCTCAGCTCTAACGGACACAGTGGAAAAACAAAAAGTAAAAACGTTGTTTACTGCAGCTTAAAGCTCCCTATGACTCATCATCGACCAAGAGCGACGGCTACAGCCAAGACAAATATGCTGATGAAAACATGACTAAGTGAAAGTCTGGAGACACGGTGGAGATGCACGCAGCCTTAAGAACACGTGTGCACATGAATGTCACGTTTTTTAATAACTGTAGGTTTTTGGTGTTCTCGGGCCGAAACAAGCAAGGATTTACTTTGTCAACAAAGACAGACCTGAGCGATCTGATCACAACCGCTGAGCCTGTTCACATGAAATAAACACAGATGTCGTGTCTGTTTGCACAGAGTCAATTATCCACTCTGTGAGGATGTGTCAGTGAAAAGTGGAGATGTGCACACAGCTCTACCATGAAATACAAATGAACCCATTTGAAAAAGGAAATCATGTGGTGTTCATTAATATTGTGGGGGTGGCTACAGATAAATGAACGAATTGGCCCCAATGAAGGGTAAAAAATACTTTCAGCACATTGTGAAACCGCAGCAGGTAAGAGGACATCGACTGTGGCCGTGCAACCAGGGAACAGATTTATGTTCACACACGTGAAAGAATGTGGACACATGCGTCTCAGAGCCAGAACACCACCGTTGAAAGACCTGAATATCAGATCTGAAATCACATTCAGGACACATTAAGGTGAGTCGCACTTGGGCTGGGCAATTTTTCTTCTTAAAAAAAAAGAAAAAACACTTAACACAAATGACAAATGATTTAAAACAAGGTTTCAACCGAGTGCAACCAAACGCACATCTAGAATATTCTCAGGAAAAGGCCAGGGAGGACGAGCTGCGGCGCTGCACCACTAAGAACTACAGAGGCCTAAGGGTCGTAGCGGCGGAGGAAGTTGAAGAGAAATCATTTCTCATGAATAACAGAGCGATGGATGTTAATACGAGGTCTGACCAAGAACAAAAAGCAGCATCTGTGATGTCCGTCTACATAAAACACAAAAACAACAAAACTGTGGAGTTTCCTACATGCAGAGTTTGGTCAATTAGGAATTCATTTTGAAAACATTGCAGTGATATTAAAAAACGGTCACCTTTTAATCTGTTTGCCACAAACACCTGTTAGCTCTAGAGGAGAAGCTGTAACATTAAATCCAGTTTGATTACACAGTAACCTTCCAACAGCTGTAATAGAAACACATGCAAAGATGAGGATCTGTGCAGCCACTCCGCAGGAAGCAGTTAGAGAGCAGCAAGAGTATGTAAAGAAAAATTATTTTTTAATTGTTCCTCTGGTTTTCCTGAAACACAAAACATCCATTTGAAATTTGGTTCCATTTTTTCTTTTTTTTTTGACAAAAGTAAACAAATAAAAAAAGACTGGAAAGAGATTTATTTTCTGTGTGTTTTCTTTAGAGACAAAAAAGTGAAGGTGCTGTAGCAGCCAGTGCTGCAGCCTGAAGACAGTAAATCTTTATGGTGAGCTTAAAGACACTTCCTGGTTTCGGTCCGTGCTCTTCGGGGCCAAACTGGTGTCAGGCCCTGTCCAGAGAGCAGATGCTCCTCCCTGAACCCTGCTCCCTCCCCAAGAGAAAAAAAAAATAAAACAAAGAAGTACACACAGCATTTTTCCTCTCCACTCTTTTCTCTGTTGATCCTGTTAACCGATGAAAGTAAACAAGAGGAGAAGCTCAAAGAACTGAGCCCATTTTCTTCCCTTCAGATCACTCCATACCCAAATCAAACCAAAAGCACAAGCTGAGGCCTCGTTCTGCTGCCGCAGGCTCCAGCTCGGTGTGAAAAAAACCAACTAGAGAGCACAGGAAAGGAGCAACACCACCAACATCCGATTCGTCCAAGAACAAAAAAAAAAAAGCTCCTGTGAAACCCCGTAAAGATTTAAGAGCAAGGAATAAAATATTAATAAAATATAACAATTACAATGTAAAAAGAGTTTTGATTTTATCAGTGTCAAATAAAGTAAAAGTAAAAAAAAAAAATCCCAAAAAAAAAAATCACTCAACATTTGCTTCTGGAACCATCAATGAAAAACACTGAGGTATGTAGTTTGGGTGGAAAACCTCTCTGTCACTATGATCCTCATCGTGGTCATCACTGTCAGCACCCACCCGTCCATCCATCCATCCATCCATCCATCACAGACAGATTACTCCACAACATCTGCAAGCCTCTCCCCCAGGAGGACGTGGCCCATAGTTTTTTTGGTGGGGGAGAAGGGTGCATGACTGGCTGCACCTCTGAGGAGGAGCAAAAAATATCCATTTATCCATCAAGTTTCCTTCAGTCCATCTTCTTAACCGCGTCGCAGAGTCAGTTGGTGTCTCTACTGAGCATTCAACTCGGCCTGGTCTCTGCAGCGCCCCCCTTCCCCCCCCTATGATTGTAAGTTGAGGGTGAACTTCCACTGCTGGTTAAGGCTGGGGCTGCACACCTCCACAGTGAGTCCGCCCATCCTGGCACTGCGGCTGTCCAGACAGAGGTTACTGCCCACGTGACGAAGCTTCGAGTTGGACTCGATCTGTTCCCATTTCTGGTGACACGAGAGCGACAGTATGATGTAAAACACACAGAGCGTCTTATTGGCAGAGAGAAAAAGAGAAGCTACAGCAGGGTTTTTTTTTTGTTTTTTTGTTTTACCTGTCTGCTGTCATTTTCTCGACAGCCCTGTAGTTTGATGAGAGAAGCGGCTGCTCTGTCCACCACAGTCAGACACAAGTCCATGTGTTTCACTGATTTGTCCTTGGTCAGGGCCCATTCCTTTACAAAAACAGATGTATTCAAAAATATTAAAAGGCATCCACACCTCTGACTCTGCCAACGCACTGCAACAGATTCTAGCCACTCAACAATAGGCCTGCCTCATAAAATTTGAATATGTTCATGGACTGTTAGACAGCCTTTAACAACAGGAAACTGAGGTTTGTGTCACTTTGTAAACCACTAACTCCTCCACACCAGAGTCCAATGAGACAAAAAAAAGCCATTTTAGAAAAACACAGGAGTTGTTGGTTTACTGCTGCCAGGGTTTTGTTTCTTGGATTAAAAAAGTCTTAAATCTGCTTAAAAAGCCATGTTTTGTTGAGCGTGTGCTTGCCCACCCCACAACTGCTTCTCGGCACAGGACAAACACACAGTGCAGTCAAATAATATGCAACATTCTGACTATGTGTAAGAAAATCATTCAACTTCACGTTAAAAATCCTAAACTACCTCCTTTCAACGGGACATTCTCGTACACACACATACTACATTCAAAGTGCTTCAAGAAGATCAGCTGCTCCGATAGGTGCCTTGTTACAGGCCCGGTCTGTGAATTTCCTGTTGCAACACATCAAAATCACAAATCTTGAGGCTTCAAAACAGGATTTCCGATTCCTCTGGGTGACATGCACTACCAGCTGCCACTTGGTACCTCATACCTAAGGTGGTTAAATATTAACACTTTGAGATGGAGGGTTTCTGTCACCCACCAGCCGAGCACAAATAGTCTCAGGTTATGTGTCTATGTCTGAAAGGCTCCACCTATACTGATCCATGTTTTATTGGATAAATTCTCCAACTCTTTTGAACTCTTTTCCATTTTTTTTAGGTTTCTTTGCAACACTCCCAACATATGAGACCTGTACACAGACTTCTCTCACTGAAGTGCTCTGTGAGTGGTCAAAGTCTCTGAATGCTGAAAGGTTATTATGAAAATATGGATGCTTGATGTTGCCTAAGCCAGCTTTAACTGTAAAGAAGTTCATAAAAGAATATTCACATGTTATTTTTGTGCAGGTCAAGAATGAAATTTAAATTTCACCTAAGTTTCACCTGACTTCGATCACCCCTGTGTGTTCTCACCACATGTGCCACCAGCATCCAAACCCGGTGTCTTTAAAGTGAAGGTTTTGACAAGCTGACCTGCATGTGTTGTCGCGGTAACGCTACCTGGTTTCCACCAGCATTGTGGCATTCATACACGCCCACCACCCCATCGGCGAAGTGACCCAGTGTGTCCAGACAGTTTCCTCCCTGCTGCAAAGCTCCAAACGCGATGTCCTGGTGATCCGGGACCCTGAACAAGCACACAAAACCAAAATATTGTTAGAGTAAATATTAACTGTGTCACGCTTTTATAAACTCCTAACAGTAAACAGACCCATGGAGACATGACTAAAAATAATCACAATTCACAATTTTATTGAGATAATTGTGAAAGTCTGTAAACACAGTACAGCACTGCATCATAAATATTTAAGATGTTGAGGATAAACACACAAAAGTTATAAAATAACTTTCCAGTGTGGTCCTATGGTGACTCTAGCATACGGGAAATAATTTCTTTCTTTTTTTTATGTTTGCATAGTAAGCTTTCACCTCAAAATACTAATTGCAAGCTCTGGCTGGTTTGTCCATTCGGGCCGCCGTAGAAATATGGCTGTGCACAATATGGTGTTTACAAGTCCCTCGCCAAAGTACAAACGTGATTATAGACCCTTTAGAGAGCTACGTCACAGACATGTGCTCGCGTTTGTAGCTCTTTCTATTAGATTATGATGAAAAGCCTGGATTTCACAGAAATGTGTGTGTCGACACACATATGTACAGTATATGAAACCTATGCTGCCTAAAGTTATGTTGTGGTCTTGGACGTAGCTAGCTAGTAGTTAGCTCCGGCCGGCTAGCGCGTTGACAAGCAAACATGGTGTAATAAAAATGTTCCTTGTAAGACTTGTATGCGCATAGCCTTTCTTGCGTGTACAGGCTAGGTTTATCTATAAGGTAAGAGTGAATAGCCACTTGCTAATATCCTCTACCCAATCTTTTATGGAAGCTGGGTCAGGCAGACTATTGCCGTCGGCTAATACTAATTTATTTTTATCCTAAATCTTCCTAAATCGTCAACGAAAGAACATATTCAGAATTATTCGGTGGCGGACCGTGGACACACATGCTATTCGCTTACCTGTTGTGACGTTTTCTGACCCCTAACTGCAGAATGTTTGTGTACAATGAAAGGGTCTATACACTCATTAAACCCTTGCTAATGTTACAGACTGGACCTTTAAATCACATCTTTACAAATCCTGAGGTCCTGACTGGAATTTATAGTAATTCTATGCTATTAACTTGAGTGCATTTTATCCTCATGCACAATTCAATCATATATCATTCCATCTGCTATTGCAAGACAATCACCACAAACCACAATAGCTAAGTGACGACAACCGAAGGCCTCTAAAAAAGTTTAAGGGCAGATTTTGCTGCCGTCAACTTCTTTTCAGCGTGTTCACTTCCTTTCACATTAGCCTCGTTACTGTGATAAGCGCCACGGTGGCACTTATGATTCAAACTGGCAGGAAAATGGCATTTCTTTTATTAATGAAAATATTGATACTTGACACCAGAGAATCTATAATTCTGTCTCAAAGAAAAATGTTGTTTTCTAATAAACTGGAGTGAGTGAGGAAATGAGTCCAATTTAGATGTCATTTATGTCTCATTACATAAAGAATATACCAATCATACCATGCACTGGGCTGTATAACATAAAGAGCTGCAACTTTCTTACCTCAGTTCAGGGTAAACATTCTCCAGGTACCATTTAAATGGTTTACAGCCTAATCTCTTCTTCATCTCCATACGACTCTGGATACTGTAGGGAGAGGAGGAGGAGACAGGGAGTGAATTAAAGGGCTGATCACTTGTGGTTTCTAATATAAGGTATCTCTTAAAGTTTGAGTGAATTAAAGTCCTGCTCAATCATTCTAAGAGGGAAAGGAGTTGGTGTCTGGGCACATCTGAGGCTACATTAAGGAGCTTTTATCTAGAAGACATGGTAAAAAGAACTTTTACAGGGTAAGTGGAAAACTTAGCAAAAATGTCAGGAGATCAAATAAGACGGCACAAATGCCTGTGGAACATTTCATGACAAGATTTTCCAAGTCTCGCGCACTTCAACTTCAAACGACGATGAAAGTGTTACTCTGTGACCTCCAACAACATAAGAAAAACATTTGGTAATATCAAGAATAAAAACATTATAAAAGCAGCAACTGTGTCCATTCCAGCATGCACTCGTTAGGACTGCACTTGAAAGGATTCTCCCGAGATGCTCTTAAGGTCATACAACTTTAAAACGTAACGCTAATGCCTTCAGCACATGAAAGAATACGACTGTGTTTTGATCAACCCAAAGCAAACTTCTTCATTTAAGGCCTCATGGAACTTTCGCAAGAGACGTGACTGCTGCTGCTGCTGCTGCTAATTGGCGAACTAAGAACTCATGTGCCTGTTCTTGCCTTGTCCTTCATGACCCTCATGATTTAGTGACATTATTTTGTCGTTTCCCACTGACAGGTACTTACTTTCCATAGGGGACGTTTCTGGCTGACGGGACGGCAGCGTAGTAGAAGTTTTTATACTCGTCCATCCACACTTCTGCCGCTCTCCTTGTGTTCCTGAGAGACGAGGAGGAAATTTAGAAGGAGGAGAAGAAGAAAAAAAAATCAGTGAAAGGTGAAACACATGGAGACCATGTGGTGAGACGACATGGACGAGAAGACATGAGTCATAAAAGTGGCTAAAAATTAAGAGCAGGAAGAATAACAAAGGATAAAAAATATGGTATCTCGTAAAAAGAGAGAGTGAGCCAGTGTTGAGCTTTACCTAGAAACAAACAGTCCTCTTCAAGCTTTATATATTGTTTACAGTATGTGAGAAAGGAAAATCATGGCTGCTCTGCTTTAAACACAACAAAAGTCCTTTCATCCCAAGAGAAATGAAGAATTTAATTTGGATGATGGATCCCGAATTGCTCAACCTGTCCTAGGATTCATCTTGCACCAGAGGTAAATATTTTTAAAAGACGGAGAGAGGATGAAGAGGCCAGCAAGTACAAAACAATCCACAGCTTAAGCCTGGTTTCATTTACTACTTCAAGATTTGTAAGTGATAGACAACACGTGAGTGTGATTCACTGAAATTTCTCCTGTAGCTGAAAGTAAGCTTTTCCATGAACAGAACCAAAAATCCTCCGACACAAACACAAGAGAGTGATGTGCGACACACTCTGTGTCCTCCATTTTGGGATTTTTCTCATGTGAATGACTGGGAGAACGAGGGAAACCACCGTCATTCAAAACTCCCTGCTATCTGTTTGTTGATCGGCCCACACTGTCTTAATCAAGAGCATGTGGCTTTTTTCCGGGCTCGTTTCCAGCGACGCTTACTTGTAGTCGAACGCCATTTCAAAGCCGAGGCCCATATCTTTCCATGTATCATGTTTCCTCGTTGCCGATGTTCAGTAATTAAGTTGTCACATTTATCAGAGCCCTAAACCGACGCATGTGCAAAAAACACACAGATTTGTAACACGAGCTGCGGCTCTAATCTGGAGCCAACTGTCCATGTGATGACTCGGCTAATTGTTGTCGTTTGGTTTTAATCGTCCGCCATGGGGTTTGACTCCAAGAGCCAAGTAAAACATCAAAGCCATTTCACTTGTAAATATAAACAAATGTCTGTTACGTTCAGACATTTGTCGAATAATTTAAACAATGTTGATTAAGCCCATCAGCACCATCAGTGCAGAGGTGTTTAGATCTCGTTTCACCCGTCGACGTTCCCGCACTGCACACGGGAAGTGATTTGTTTTCATTTATTTCGTTATGTTCGGCAGTTTGACGGGATAAACGCCTCTCGCCTGCCACTGTACGCACACAAACGCTTATTTTTCTTTTCAGAGTCATTTTGAGTTGAACGACACGGCAGACGTTACATAGTCTCTGTTCACAAAGCTCCAAACAGAGGCAGAATAACTGCATCAAAATCACACACATAAGAAACTCGACACTTAAGTGATTATTCGATTGTCATATTATGTGGACAGAGTATCAATGAGGAGAAAAACTCCCCTTTTGGAAGTAGTTCTCAGGCTTTTCATTATGTCATATGAACTTTATCAACATTTGCAGTTTGTCCAGCGGTTGTGAAACTGCAGATGTTCTGAATTAAGCGTTTCTGATTGAAGTGTGTGTATTTTTTGTTAAAGCTTAAAGCTCCGAGTCTGAAAAGTGAAGCAGAAATGAACAGTGCCTCTCACCCAAAAAAGGGTCTTCAAAACCAATTTAAAAACCATGTCCATATGAAGTCCAAGACGTAAGACAACAGCAGCAGTTGGCCACCAGGGGGCAAATCTTCTGGTTGCAAAAAAAAAAACCCTCTAGAAATCTCTGGGGAAATGAGCCTAGTTCTCACTTGATTTACAATGTCAGTAAACACTTTCCAAAGGAAGTTGATGGACTCAATCACTAGATTTGGGCGTTCCTCAATTGGACATGATGTCAGTTTTGTCAAATGTGTTTCTATTTAGAGGAAACTAGATGATAAACCACAGCACATATGAGTGGACACTTGTGTGTGATTGACAGCTGGTTCCGAAAGAAGCCTGGTTGCAGGTCACTGAACTACATGAAGTCTATGTTAAATATTAACAGTCTACTTATTGTTCTATCCTGTGATTACATCAAAAATGCTGATTACTTGGTGTCTAAACATCTTCATTTTTAATAATAAAAACAACAATTAGGGGAGTGTCGTTCGCATGAGAAACGCCGTTTAAAATGTTGTTAAAATAAGATAATGATGAGCGCAGTCTCAGAGGTAAACTAAGTGTTTTACAGTCACCTCGCAAACACAGTCCCGCTGCCGCCAGGGAAGGTGTATGGATGTTGCTTTCTGAAGACGTGGCCGACTCTGCTGCAGGGGATGATTTCCAGACTGCCACCACACTGCCACACACGAAATGAGATCTCTGGAAACACACACACATAAATCAAGAACACTTTCCCACACTGAATCAAACAAAAACACCACAGTTAATTACTGTATTCTGCCGAGACAATAGCACCTCCCTTCAGTGTGCTGTTAAGTCTGGTTCCTTCTAGAACCAGGATGTGAACTGTTGATCTACACATGAACCACTATCAGCCGTTTATTCTGAACAATATCCCGGCTGAGGCGAGAGGGGAGGAGGTGGAAACACAGCAGTTATTTTATCATTACACTGTTTGCAAATAAGCTCTATTGTGCATACAATGGAAATTTCCCTCGATGCCAACTGCAGTTAGTCTCACATAAACAGCTCTGCAATTTAGTAAGATGAACTGCTCTCTATCTGGAGGAGTCCTTTAATCTTTAAATCACTGAAAAATGTTTTGTTGGCATAGGAGCCCAGATGATCTTGTGAGATGATCACAGCATAAAAGCAAAGCTGGCGTTCGTTTAGTACCAAATCGAATAAGTGAGAAGGGATGTGCGATGTTCAATTCAACAAACTGCACCGACGACAAAGTCCTAAAGAAACTGTTTTGACAGGTCACTAAATTTCATTCGTTTAATCTCTCGAGTCTCAGGCAAGTCTAGCCAAATTGATTTCTACAGCACTTTTTAAAACTACAGTCATCACCCAGCAGTCGACTGACCAACAGTTTCTGTCCAACACAATCCATCAGTTCCCTGATTTTTCAGCTTCTTAAATGGGAATATTTTCAGTTCAGAAATCATTCAAACTGAACCAACTAAACTAAACAATCAATTCATTGAGAAAATAACAGATTAATCAGTTGTGAAAATAATCACAAGTTGCAACCAGACGCACATAACATGCAGTTGTAGATTTAAAAGTAATTGAATGTTCAGAAAGCTAAAGAAATACGCTTTGAGAGGCCACTGTGACCTTTGACACGGAAAAACGGATCAGTTCATCTGTAAATCCACATGAACATTTGTACCAAAATCAGAAAGCAGTCTCTGCATGTGCTCCTCAGACGTGACGACGTCACCTTCTCCCCTGTTTGCTTTGCACTGTCAATCGCCACTCATTTCTATTCCTCTGAAATCCACTGCTGCCTCAAACGTTTTCACCCGCTCTCCCGAGAATCCACCAACAGTGACTCACCCAGGTTCTCTCCGCCCCAAACATCCATCATCATGTCGTACTTTCCCAGCAGCTCAAAGTAATCCTTATCCATGACAAATAGACCTCCAGCTATCATTGGAGTCCTGCAGAGAGTGAGAGAGCGAGAGACAGACAGGCAAACTGCTGTGACAGCGACAAGGGCTTCTTATGCACGACAACCACGTTCGATGTCATGCAATAGCATTTTCATTTTATAGTTGTTTTACTCTTCGATAGTCCTACATGGTCATATCCGTATCTGTAAAGTGTATATTTTCTTTTTAAACCAAAGCATGTTTTATTCTATCTATCTATCTATCTATCTATCTATCTATCTATCTATCCATCCATCCAAGTACTGTCTTACTTTATTGGAGCAATGGGGTTGCCTTGTCTCGCCCGTCTCTGGTCCAGAGTCATGTAGTCCCACTTAAACACCAAGTTCCAGTCGAAACCTAATCACAAAAAACATATAAAACATATGACATATGTATAATTTGCATACCTGTAAAAACTATAAAGGTGCATATACAGTATATATATGTTCTATATAGCGTGAGTGAATGCAGGTTAGTTTAAAGTTTCAAAGTTTTAAGAACCACACGGACACGACCAACAGACTTGACAAAAACGGAATCTATACGTTTTATACGTAAATAAATAATCGGTGTTAAAATATTTCTTTTGAAGCCCACGGGGGATATAGAGTGCAGGTACTTTGCATACTTAACATCATAATAAAACTACGCCTACTGCAGCTTGCGGCAGCAATTGTACCGCGCACATTGACAATGCTCCGCAGGGGATTCCTTTATGTTATCATACTATGACTTTTATGATGTTATTACTGATTGCACGGCGCCGAAGTAACAGGAAAATGACACCGACTGTGTTTGTATCGATTCCCTATAAGCTTCGCTTTGACTTTTATTCTCTCTGCCACTGGAGCGATGGTTTAATTGGATTTACGGCACAAAGGAACTGCATTATTCCGTGTCCAATGAAGAGAACAGCGTTCACCTGTTATCTATTGTGTTTTTCACAGCAGGGGTGGCTCAGCGAGACACAGCACAAAAGTGTCTTTATCACAGGGAGCAAAAAAAGGAAAATAAGATGTAATTCATTATGTAAATGAGCGTTTGTTTGGCGTGTGTTACCTTACCTCCTTTCAGATCAGCTGAGGCGCCTACATACTGGAAGTTGTCCATGTTGATGACATCGATAATGGGAGAAACTACTCTGCTTTTGTCCTGTGAAGAAATGAAGAGAGAAACAAAAAGCTGATTTGGACAAACTCTGGATGTGATTAAGAAGAGAGATCCACTTCAAGTCAAAGAAAGGGACCAAAATAAGCAAAGCTGCAGACGGCTCTAAAAAGTTTACCCTGAGCAGAAGTAAACATTTCCCTCACCGCCAGTGATTCATATGCTTCTTGCGAGTGCTATATTTAGATTATTGCTGCAAACTCAAAGTTAAGCAGCAGAATCTCTTCACATCAAACCAAACCCTGGAGCTGAAACCTGGAGCAAAACGACATTGACAGGAAACATGACAGATTTCACCTTGAAACTAAAGCAACAAAAAAAAAAAAAGATAAAAAAAAAAACATAAGGTAAAGTCAATTAGTCTGAGAGCAAAATGTTTTAGATTTGGCTTCAGGCAGTAATTGATTTTAAAATGGAAAAACACCACATGTAGCAATCGGGAATCATTTTCAGTCATATCACATAAATATTTGAAGAACAGCCTCCATTTTGCACTCGGCGTTGCACTTCAGCTTACATTAAATGAAGAAGCTCCATCTCGACTAGACACTAAAAGACTTCACTGTAAATAACACCCAGCTTTCGGGTTGTGACAAAGTTTAGTTTTAGTCTTGTTTGAGTTTAGTCAGTTCGCTGCGGTTGTCTTCGATAGCTTACATGATTTTATTTATAAACGACCAGGGATGCTGTTTTGTAACTGACCCAAAATGATGTGACAGAAGGAAGGGAAACCTAATCTTCAAAAGGTAAAAGAAAATGCCTTCACATGTACAGGCGGAGGCTACAGCAACACCGTGCTTGTAAAGTGAGACGTCTGCAAACAGGATTTGGACTGTGGCAGAAAAAAAACTAAGAAGCTCCCACTATAAGTTTTTGCTTTAGCTAAAAACTCCCAGTCGATGAGCAGTTTGACGGTACTGTACATGCCAGTGTACAGTATACTTGCTAACGCTCCCTCAGTCAGGTCTGATAGTATTGCATGACCGAGCCTGTCATAATAACGTCGCCACCAACAGCAACAAAAGAAAATCACAAGAAGTTCCACGCTGCATTTTCAGTTTAAAATAGAACCGAACCCTTGTAATGGGGATCACTCAGGATGGATGCTAACACCAGGTCTGACTGGGACCCTAGGGAACAACCCACCATGGATCTATCTATTTGCATTGTTCAAGGGAATTTTCTGGGGCATTTAGTAGCTGCTGTTGTTGCCATAGTGATGGAACAAATCCAGGCCAAACAACACGACACGGCATCCATTAAATCGGTTATAGGAATAACAGTGCCACTCTTGATACCGAGTGAATAAACCAAACTAAAACTGTATTGATTAAAACAAAGTGGCTTCACTTAGTGAACAGCTGCTAGTGTTTACAAGTTACTGTTAATGTCAATCGGTGACTATGATATACATTATACTAACTTTTTTGTTTATTTGTGCATGTGTGTGTGTGTGTGTGTGTGTGTACCTCAGCCACCCTCTCCAGCAGCGGCTCTAGCCAGTGGTCATTACATTCACAGTGAGAGTCCAAAAAGGTGAGTACTGGCGCCGTAGCGGCGTCTGCACCACGCACCCTCGAACGCATCAGTCCTGAAGGAGAGATCAGTGACAGATACTTTACTCAACAATCCTAAGGTTTCCCCCCACGTGCTTTGAAATGCTCTGCTTTTCTCGCGGTTACCTTCTCTGCGGTCGTTCCGCAACACACGCACTTTCTCAATCTTCCCCAGCAACGCTCCGTCCTCGGCTGAAATACACGCACAACATTACATTTGCAACTACACACACAGATATTCCTGAGTGTGTGAGTGTGTGTGTGTGTGTGATGCGCTTGGCTGCATTACTCACAATTATCGCTGTAGTCATCAACCAGGATGATCTCTTTGACTAAGTGAACAGGACTTTTCTTTAAAACACTAAAAAGAAAAACAGAGGGAAAAAAATCAGGAGATTCAGCGGGCAAATGAAAAGAAAAGTAGAACCACTGTCCTGTGGTTGTTTGCCTCTACGGACCAATAGAGGCAAACAACCACAGGACAATTTGCAGACTTGTCTAACAAGTGCTTTCTTTTATTATTTAAAAGGAATTTATTATAAAAGAGGCCAAAAATAAGTTTGTGAGGTCACAGTGACCCGAAGCTAATCCATTCATCTGTGATTCGATTTGAACATTTGTGCCAAATTTGAAAGAATGTTTTCAAGATCAAACTTTGCTTTGCCACGCCACAATAACCTTGATCTTGCCCTTACTATTCAAGGCGTGTGTGTGTGTGTGTGTGTGTGTGTGGGGGCATGGATTTCACACACACACACATGCCATTGACCTACCTGACCACAGTCCGCAGCAGAGCAGAGCGAGCTTCATTGTGGAAGGTGATGACCACACTGGAGGCTGGTAGATCCGACTTCCATTGCTTATGTCTGCAACTGTAATAACAAGAAGCCGCATAAATCAGGATCTTTTACTGCGCTAATGGCTCAAGCTCTCCGAGTTGGGTCAATAAATGAATGAGGCCAGACCACTGCCTTAAGTTTACACACAGACTTGGACATGGTGCAGTGTCTTTGTGTCTCCAGCTGATTTACAGGTAAACGCACTAGTCACTGTTATGTACACCTATAGCAAGCCAGCTCTAGAGAATGAGCAGCGACGAAAACAACAAGGCTGCATGAGCTTACCGTGGCCTTGTTTTGAATGATTTCGATCAGTGAAGTTGCACAGAACATGCAGGGGTCTTAATTCATTGTGTAAAAAAAATAAAAAAAATAGGAACCCATGACAAAACGTTTGCCTTGCTCATGTTTTTTGGTCCCGCCCCTCAACTCAGATTTTCTGGAAGGAAGTGGCAAGAATAATAATTTGAAAGGTTCTTTGTTTCAGTATCAGTGTATGTCAGTATTTCACAACCCTTTACCTTGGAAACATGCCGGATGGAGTGGGTAAAACCGATATGTGTCTTTTAAGGGTCTTGCTGGCAGCAAGTAAAAACTGTCTCCAGAGAAGCAGCCCCACTGTACTAAATACCTTTGTTAATATTGTAAAAGACAGTTAATGCCTACTGTATGTATTGTGCAGTTGGTATTTTGTCATCACTCCTGGACCTCGAATATGTTTGCTCACTGTTTGGTATTTGCTTTTTATTTTGTTTGGTTGTGTCACTTCTCGTGCAGCGACTCAGTCAGCCGACAGCCAACCACAACTTCCATCTAGTCTCAAACATTTGCATGGTCAAACATCTGCAAGACAAAGCTCACAGTTCGAGGCGACTGTTGGCTTGGTGTGTTCTCAGCGCTTCACAGTGAATTGAATACATAATAATTGTCCTTTTGTGTGCTCCCCTCACCGAGGAAATAAAAAAAAAACAAACCCCAACAACATCTGTTTTCTCTGTTCAGTGAGTTCTGGAGCATCACGGTTTAATGCTCAACGTGATCTCTCACATGAAACCAGTCGCTGTACCGCAGAAATCAAACACACTCAGACCAGCGTTTACGCTGCGACTCACAAATCAAACTCAGCCACTTTCCATGACGTTCGTAGTTTGGTTTGATGAAATTTCACAGCACAAAATCGTGTTGTGCGAGCGACAGAGTCAAAAAGACAAAAGCACCCGGGTCTTACATACATCAGAAATCCTGTAGAAACCACGCAGGTTGAAATGGTCAACATGTAAGAATCATGAAAAAAATCCTATATCGTTGATTCTCAACTACATTTTGAGGGAAACATGTGAAGCGGTTTAGGAAAGGGCACCAGTTTCTGTCCTTGTCACACATCAAAAAGAAAAACATGAAGATTGAATTTTATTGTGCTTTCTTTCTACTTAATCTTTCTCTTCATTCTCACGGTTTGGAAATTTGTCTTGAAGGAAGGACATGAACAGACTGAGTCAGATAATGGTCCTGTCCACCGATCAGAGCCAAGAGTCTTGAAAAGTATTGAAAATAAGCAAGGTGCCACTATGTCTCCCCGCTATCTTCATGTCAGCGCTCTTAAACATGTGCACTCTCCCACTTTTGTGCCTACCTTTGTGTTTAGAGCTACTTTTTATAACAATGTCCAGGAAGACGTGAAGAAACTGTGCAATTTTCAGCTGCTCTGACAGTGGTAGTGTTAAGTGTTTCTAATAATTCTCAATATCAAGTCACCTGAAACTGAATGTTTACAATCTCAATATCCACAATGCCTGGTGTTTAGTCGTTGACCTCATTGTCAAAATCTTTGCTTGCTTGTTGTTTTTTTTGCTTAATTCAAGAACAAAAAAAAATCAAGCTAACAAAAACACAACGTCATGATTTATTTTTAAACCCTCATCCATTCGACAGGCAGCACAATCAGCAGTAGCTTTGTGAACCCTGAGCTGTGTTTGCTCTGCCGCTACTTCCTGATTTCGTCCTGATAAATCACATTACGGGGAGTTTCCTCGAGATCCTATCTGGTCTGGTGCCCATTAGTGAGAATGGACGGATAGCAAAGGACAACATGTACACACAAAACCCATGTAAACACAAAACCCACACTTTTACACGTGTGACAAGCGTTGCGGTTAGGGATGTAACGATTACCGGTATGACGATAAACCGCGGTAAAATTCCCGACGGTTATCATACCGTTTCAAATTTTAATTATCGTTAAAACCGTGATTGATTACCGCAACTGATTACCGAAAAACTCACAGTGATACTGCTCATTTCCTGGAGAAGCAGCAGCACCTGAACGGCACTCGCTCAAGCGGGCGCGCATGCGCAGTTTGCACTGTCTGTCCAGCGACAACACGGCTGAAGCCACCTGCGCTCCAGAGATTACCCCCCATAAAATCAGAAATCTGGGCATATTTTGTATTTTTAAAGGATTTTGAGAGTAAAATAATTGAAGACAATCAATCCTTGTGCAGAAAATGCAAATAAAAAAACTCCGCGAACTTCGCGGCGCGAAGCCACTTCCAATATGATGAGCCATCTCCGTGACCACCACACACAACTTTTCAGCGGGTAAGTCAACAAAAACGGGATTTCGGAATAGTGGGAAACGTCATGGTTTGTCTCGCGAAAGCGAGTAGTGTGCAGACGACAGGTACCGTAGCAGACCAAAATGTGTTTGTTTCTGTGTTTTTTTATTTTATTTTTATGCTGTGTACGACCGCTGCTACTTAATTATTATCCGACACAGAGTGAGGACCTGTGTGTGTGTGTGTGTGTGTCAGTCAGTCAGATGATAATTATTATTAATAATAATAATAATAATAATAATAATAATAATAATAATCATATAATATAAAATATCTTTTTTTAAATAAAACTTGGTTAAAAGATTTCAGTGTGTGTGTGTTCAGTACTTTTGGAACATTTTGAACACATCTAACAATACCGTGATAATATTGATAACCGTGATAATTTTGGTCACGATAACCGTGATATGAAATTTTCATATCGTTACATCTCTAGTTGCGGTTAACAAGCATGTAAAAAGAGTCACGCACTGGTCATGTCTTGTGTCCGGCACGGCTCTGTCCATTCGGAGTTTGTCGCTCTCCACCTGGTTGAACTTGTTCCTGGCGTATGGGTCCTGACCGGGCCGGACCACCGTGGCTCCAACGTATAGATCCTCGTCAAAATCCTGCCAGCGCACCTTACCTGAACACACAGACACAAACACATGAGGTCCACATACAGTACGTGCACAGAGGCAGAAGAACGATACACTCTTCTAGTTTTATTTTGCTTGTGGACAGAAATGGTGGAGACTGGAAAGACTTTTAAAACAGAATTAAAAGTCTGGGGTGTATATGCACAATGGAAAAGCAGACGGGGGGGCATGAGATAAACAAATCCACACATTCTGTACCATGCGGATGACACTGAACGTTGACAAAAATATTTGTGTCATTATTAATCAATAATTCCATATTTACATTTCATCATAATGTAAACCAAGAGATCTGAGAGAGAACTAGACTTCTGCGCCTCCTCTTGTATCTGCATTCATTGTGAAAATCTGCAGCAGAAAATTCAGGAGACAAGACAACGTAAGCGAAAACCAGAAAACATGACAGAGCATTTATTGTGTGCTCGCTAATTTATTGCAGCCCCCAAATATGAAATGTTTGGAAAGACAGAGAGGCCGAACATGTCGCGTCTGTCTGACCAGATTACCAAGATCACTGCTCACTTAAGACACTGTTGTCATGTTTGATTTCACAGTTTGTCATTGGCCACCGAGACTAGGGCACAAAAGAATAAAAGTAATACAACTAATTAGCTGGGGTGCAGCTGCTATGATAATGGCTAAGCATATGGTGGTGTGAGATTACACTATCAATACAGATGAGTGAGACAGAGCCTGACCGGTGTGTGTGTGTGTGTGTGTGTGTGTGTGTGTGTGTGTGTGTGTGTGTGTGTGTGTGTGTGTGTGTGTGTGGCATGCTAATGAGCTGAGGCATGTGATGATCCGGCTGCAGTGACGCGACAGTGCCTCGGAGATGTTGCTGCATGAGTCACCAGTGTTTGATGTCCTTGTTGATATCTGTGTTTAATCACAGTGACTAATTAACGGAGCAGAATTAATGTTTTCAGCGTCTCGCTCGACGTGTCATTCCTTCACTGTCGCTCCCATTGTCTTTGTGCAAAGACTGGTTCACACAACACAATGTTCAGCCAACCTGTAAAGCTGGGGACACACGACACAACTGGTGCACGCTAACCGACTGGGGGGGGGGGGGGGTGGGGGGCTGTAAGACGACTGAAAGACTGGGGGTCACAGAATACACAATTGCTCAAACCAAATCAAGCCAACTGACAGCATCAAACTCTCACGAGAGCGACCATGTCTACGTCGCCGATATTGTTATGATATTCTGACGCCATTTCCTGTGTCCCATCTGCTCTTTTTCATTGGCTCTTGGCAACATGTGTTTACAGTTGTGTCGGTAATCAGTACACACTACCCCAGAGTCGGCTCAAAAAATTCAAAACATGTTTGATTGACTGCGACTGAAGTCGGCTTGAGTCTCGACCCCACACACACTTAACAGATTTCTGTGCCAACGAGCCGTGCCGACTGTCCCCAACTAGTGCTGACTGGTGCCGACTCTGCCCAACTGTGAATTGTATCTTGTAGTGTGTTTCCAGGTTCAGCAGCAGTTTCTGTCACGGCCAACTTCATATTTAAATGTGGCGGTAAAGTTGCCTAAGCTCTGGTGAAGTGGTAATTGAGCAAGCCAGAGAATGTGTGTTAGATTACATTTTATTTATTTAAGATTTATTTCATTGTTGGTTGGTTGTCAGAGGCCTGACCTTATCAAAAGTGGACAGATAGCCGCAGCAGTGGAATCACATACTGGCAATTTTAGATATATACAGTACATTTGTACATATTCTTTATGTGACAATGAAATAAAGCCTCTTTGAATCGTTTTTGTAAGGGACTCTGACAAATGGAAAAAAAAGAGCACAGAAACATGGACACTTGGTCCATAAAATATCAGAAAATGTCGATCAGTGTTTTTCAAACCTGGAAATTATGATGTTCCCAAATGTCTTGTTTTGTCGACAAACCAAAAATGATTCTGTTTCAATGATGCCTTTGTTATTTGGAGCAAAACTGCTCCAATCGAGTAATTGTTTCAGCCCAAAATGAATGTATTCAATTTAAGTTGACACACACACACTGACTGGACCTTTAAAGTCTAACTTCGACACCCAGACTTGACGTCCTGATTCCACTACATCAGATAACAGAGTGTGTGTGTTCAGTTTTCTCGGGTTTGTGAGGAAGGAGCAGCGGCTGCCATGAGTCGAGCTGAGGACGAGAGATGAATGAAAAGTCTCAGCTCAGCAGCTGCTCACTTCGCTGCATCTCCTCCGCTCTGCTCTGCTGGACCCTGAAAAATGTGTTTCTCAAAATCAGGGCCGAGACACATAGTTGGGATTGTGGGAAGATGAAAATGGTTCCCTGAATTATTCTGGTTACATTAGTGGCCACAAAATTTGAAATCGCACTGAATTATCTTCTCGGAGCTTTGTCTGTGCTTATCATTTGTGGTAAAGTTGAAGTAGGCGGAGGATGTTCGTGCTCTCGCGCTAATTAACTCAAACTGTGTTACCACATTTCATAAAGAAAAAAGGTTTTAGGTTGTGGGAACACGATGTAAAAAACATTCTGAATATACGGCTTTACAGCAGTGGTGTGTTTGTGCTGCCTTTCCATTTGAGACAAACTCTTTGAGGAGTTTGCATGTTCTTCCTGTGTGTGCGTGGGATTTCTCCAGGTTCTCCGGTTTCCTCCCACATGTCCAAAAACATGCAGAGGTTAATTGGACAATCTAAATTGACCGTTGGTGCGAATGTGAGAGTGAATGGTTGTTTGTCTCTGCGTATTGACCCTGTGATGGACTGGTGGACTGTGCGGGGTGTTCCCCGCCTTTCGCCCTACGTTTGCTGGGATCGGTGCCAGCACTCCCACTGCCCTCGTGTGGAGGATAAAGCCGTCTCTGGACTATGGAGGAAAAATATTTAAATAAAAGGTCAACTTGAATTTCAAAGTTGACCTCCTAAAGTCTATACAAACATTTGCTGAAAGAAAATCTTTCCAGGCAGTTTTAAGATATCACGTGTTCACAAGAAGAAGAAGAACTCCATCGTCTACACAGGGCCGCGGGAAGTGGGGTGCTGACAGGGGGTGGAACATAAAGCATGTAAATAGTTTGGTTGTTTTTATTTATCAGAAATCGAATAATTGGGTTTTTTAAAATGTGAATGATAATTTGCTTGTCCGATAATAATAATTAAAAACGTGCTTTAATTATGTTGAATTATTATATCCACAATCTAACGCAATGACATCAGCCCGCCGAGGCCAAAGTGTAAGGGTCAACGCCGGTCAAAAAGTATGCAGTGAAAATAATGGCACAGAGAAGAATTCTGGATTTCTTTATTTCTAAAACCCCAAAAGCAAGCCCAACAGGAAACATTAGCTGCTGACACTATATTATAACGTTGATAAATGGAGTATTGTTGATCACTTCTGTGTTTCTTATGGCAATTGATAATGGTGTCACAGCTCTTGACGTCCATTAAAGGAAGGAAAATGTGTTGGCGCATGCAAATACTTTTAGAGTTTTTTATGCCGTGCACTATACAGCACCCCTTGGCAAAATTAGGTTCCCGCATGCATGCCTCCACATGGGGGTCGTGGAGAGCTGGAGCCAATCGTGGCTGACACAGGGAGAAAGGCTTCCTGCCTTTATTTCCCTGGACAGGTCTCCAGTCCATTCAGAGACAAACAACCATTCACTCTCACACTCACACCCACGGACAGTTTAGAGCGTCCAAGTAACCTCTGCATGTTTTTGGACTGGCTTAGGTACAGTGGTGTTGTGGGGCATGACGGGTAGTGATGTTTCCTACCTGGCGGCAGAGTCTCCAGACCCTGAGCTTTATCATCAGAGCGAGCTCTGATCCTACTCGACACGTCACTGGAGGCCCAGTCATCCTGACAGAGACAAGACAAACAGGGAGAGACACACGTTAGTATCAGCAACACAAACATTAAAGATGACAAGATACATTCACAATTATTGCTACATTTCAGAACAATGACTGACATCTCTAAAATTTGACATGAGTGCAATTCATTGGGCTCAAAAGAACATCCATTGATCTCTTATATTGTCTCCTGTCCATTCACCTTCAACATCCATTCATTCGTTCTACGGGTTCCTCCAGAAGCACAGTCAAACCACCACTATTTACAGCCATTCCCCCCCTGTGATCTTCTCTCTTTTACTATTAAAACCCACCGGATCGATACTGTGGGAGGCCTGGCAATTAGTCCCCCTGCCTCCCTGTCTGGACCTCTGCCCTTGACTTCAGAAACCTATTGTTCCACTCTTTCATTGACTCTGCGGCTCCTTCTCACCTTTAGCTTCTCCAAAATAGTCTATTGATCTGTTTTCTTGTTACACAAACTGTATTCAGCGGCTCATCTCTGTACCAGAGGGATGCGCAGAAGAATCTCAGGGCAAGTCTCACTGTTTTCTTCCACACCAACACCGTCATGAGCAGTTAGGGCTGGAACGGATCAGCTGTGCTTTAAAAGCAAAATAGCTTTAGAGCGATGTTGGCTTCCACTTGTTATCACTGTGGAAATCCATTGGCCTTGCTTTTGGATATTTTTTTCAATTACCGCAAAGGACAGCGAAGAGTGAAAGTTGGAAGAGAGAGTGGGAGGACAACCAAGCCCAAGTCACTGCAAATGTGCCCTTTGCCCTACAGGGAGTCAGCTCTACCAACAGTCTTTTCTTTTCTTTTTTTTATTCAAACCAACACGCTGTTGAGAAAGAAACAAAATGGTGAGGTGGAAAACAAAAGTGAAAAAGAAAGTATTAACCGTCATCTTATGACAAATCCCCCAAGCTACAACCAATCATAAAACATCACAGTTAACTGATGTTGTCATATTTCACTCACTGAGAAAAATACATGGCAACATTATTTAGCATCACTTTGGATAACAAATAATCATTTAAATAATGACATAAAGCTTCCTGTGCAACACACGTTTTAGAATGGACCACTTCACATAAGATTCATACAACAAATTGAGTTCCGATCCTAAAAAGAATTCATTGCAGACAAAGAGAGAGAGAGAGAGAGAGAAGGATTGTTGTGAACAATTTCCAAACCCTGCAGAGAGCAACAAAGGCCTCACACCTTCTTCTCAAATAACAGAATGGACTTTAAGACCCAACAGATAAGACAACAGCATAAACACAGACCATGTCACGACCAGTCGCCCCATGGAAACCAAAGCCAGGTCCTAATGAGGCACAGACACAGACACACAGACAGACAGTCTCATTATCAGTGAGGTGTTTTTCAGTCTGCGTAGCCGACCAAAGTGGTGGTGGTCCCCAGAGCACAGTTACGGTTTGAAAATTGCACAAACGTGTGACATCATCATTTGCATGAGTCAGTGACTTGGACTCCCTGTTGAGACACCGTCCTCTGCCACTCCTCCCACAAGTTGTTGCCGTTTATTGCATAATTAGGGAGAGGTCAGGCTCATTGTCCTTCAGAAGGAAGAACAAAAACTGAAAATAATTGAAAAAAAACAAAACGCCATAACTTGAAGGTAATTCATGCACAGATAAGGAGGGGGGTTGTTGGCATTAGTGGTCACTGTGTTGACTCAATGTGTCCAAAATGGTCAGTAAAGCAAAAATAACTAAAGAATAACTTTTGTGATAAAATATTTATTTTTCTGTGTGTGTGTAGGAGTGAGAGGAAACCAGTTACTTGCGGTTGTAAACCTCTGTGTGACAAAAAAAAAACGACAAAAATGTGTGGAACAGCAAAACTGAAACTGGCCACTTTTGTGCTACCATGGCAGCAAATGTGTTAGAATCTCTAAACTGCACACAGAGCTTTTTAATGCCTCCCTAGTCACCTACAGGTCTTATGTCATATGGTGATGTATGATCCACCAATGGCTTCAGTTCATCTTTGAGTCCAAATGATCGTTTATGCCAAGAACTTCCCTCAAGGTGTTCCTGGGACACACACGTTTTTGAAGATAACTGTGACCTCGACTTTGGAAATCCAAGGAAATCCAGCCAGTTCATTCTCGAGTCCAAGCAAATGTTTGCACCAAATTTAAATGAAATTCCCCTCAAAGTGTTAGTGCACGATGCCACATTGCCTCTAGCTGTCACCGAGCTCAGAGGCTTTGACTGAAAAATTCATGGCAGCAGTATGAAAACAGAGTCTGACCACAGGAAAACATTCAACAACTACTGAGTGCAATAAATAAATCAACGCAGACAGTTTCTCAGTACCGTCACAGACTGAGGCTGTTTTTCTGCCAATATTGGACTCTGAATAAGACATGACATCGCACACATACACACAATTCCTCCTGTTGATGCATGTGTAAAGATGCTTCAGACACACGGAGGAGCAGCAGCTCAGGACGCTGCGGTGTCATTTTAGAAAAGGAGAGAGAGAGAGACAACAAAAACTGTTCATAAATTTCTCAAGACTTCAACCAAGAAGTTCCTTCAACCTGACTGAGTTCACGCAGCACTGAGCAAACTGTGACAAGTCTCACCAGGGCAAGAGGGAGAGAGACAGAGAGTGAGCGGCACACTCAAAAGGGTGTAAGACGCCTCAGTGGGGAAATTGTGTGCGTCTGCCTCCATCTGCAAACCACACACGCATAAACTAATTATCGTCTCTGGATGCATTCGTATTTTAATGCCAGCTAAAGCCGGTGACGTCTAAATCTGCCTAAATTAGGTTTTACTCTTAATCGGTCGTCCACATGTAATCTCGTAATAGAACGTCTCTGTACAGTACGCAGCATCTGCTGTACCTGCTGTTCTGGAAAGAAGATTCCGTGTATGACGTACTGACACACCGTCAGGAAAAAACACCAGCAACGGGGAGGAGAACACTGTTGTCCAAAAGTGTCCATTTGGACGCTGTACTGATTGTGATTACATGCATAATAAGGGCCCCACTATATTTTCCACACTCTGTGTCTGCCAGAGTCGCTGCACACTTCTGCTTGCGAGGACACAGCCAAGGTTCCAGCCACACCAAAATGAGAGTCCGCACTTCTTTAGTATTCCACACACGCACACTCCATCGACCATCTTTACGAGTTAGCTGCCAGCAACTGGGTTAGCAGTTGCCTACTGCAGCGTCCCGATGAGGATGACTGGGAAACCTTCACAGACATAATACTTTCCGTTCCTAGAACAGTCATTTCTCGCCAAGAGTTTTCTCCCATTGTATTCTGTCATGGCTGCCGTTTGGAAACACATTTCTCAACGTCTCCACACAGCACAAGCAAAGCAACACGTCCGCACTGAAGTTTGACGATGTGTGACTCAACGTCCCATTCAAAGTGAATAAGCAGCATCTGAGTTTACGCCTCCACCACGTATGGGTGAGTGCAGTGAAAGGCCATGATCAGCCCGGGATACTCATCTGTGTCCATGCCTGTCAGTGATGGTTCAACAGAGAGAATAAACAGAGCTCAGGTTCATGGTGTCTGTTACATGGATGAAGACTGACGCACGCGCGCACACACACACACACACACAGACAGGACATTGTGAGTTTCTGTCCAGGATTGCAGAAGAAAATAAAAGACATGAATTAAATAGACAATAATACAAAAAGACAGCAGCTGATTGTTGACAGGAGGAGAGATCTGTTATCATGCAGTACTTTCATACAACTACCAGTGTTAAAAATCAGCTTTTAGTCAGACTAAGATAATAATTCGATTTTCTGTCATGTCATGTGAACACATTAGTCCGACTAAAATCGAGCTAGGCTTAGTCAGACTAACATACCTGGATAATGTGATTCCTAATCCGATTACTCCTGCATGCATACGCTTAGTCAGATTGGAGACAACTTGGCGTTCTGTGCATGCACTAAAATTTCCTTCCCGGTCTTTAGCCCGGAAGTAGACGGAGACGACTCTCGGCAGCTGCGTCTTTCTGCTCCATCTAATTTGGATCGTGATTAACAGCAGGTATGAAACGTACAGACCCATAGTGCAATCCAATTTGTTCTTCTGTGACGTAAAGGTCAACAGAAAACTGAGTCAATATACTCACTAGTTTATAGAGAGATACAGCGCCACCTACGGAGGTGGAGTCAGACTATAAATCGATTTTCTCCTCAGCATGTATACTCAGACTCCGCAAGATGTCCCATCTGTCCGGTCCTAGTCACACTATAGCCTTAGCTCGATTAAACTGTGCATGCAAACATGCTGAATGTTACCTGAATCTTTTATGAGCTGAAGGAGTAGCACTGAATTTATCAGACTGAAACACAAATGTTAAAATGCACTTTTTGACAGAAGCAGTGGATATTACTAAGCATTATGAAGGCTGCTTGTTCCCCACTGTTAGATAATGGGAGACTCAATTATCCGAAAAAAGGGGGAAAGGCACTGCTGGAGATGTCAGAGAGAGGGAATGCACAACAAGACAGGGAAAGAGAGAGAAGGAGAAGGGAGAAAGCAGGGAGGGGAACGGCGTTAGTGCTGAATCATTTGAGTGTGTCAGCAGCAGAAGCAGAAAGTAGGTCAGGGTGGTGGTGGGCTGCAAAGGTTGGGCGACTGAAAAACCCCACTTCACTTGTATTACTCTTTCATCAACCCCTTGCTTTCTTTCCCTGCTCTCCCCCTTTCCTCCCCGTCTTCTCTGATGTCGTCGTCGTCCCCCTCCTCCCTCCTCCTCCTCCTCTCCACTAACAGTAAAACACCGTCCCTGCTCGACCACAGCGGTGGTCTGTGATTATCAAGCACAACCAAAAAAAAACACACCCGTAGGTTTCGTGATGTGTGGATTCCAGAAAGTCATGCCAACAAGATGTATCTGCTGAAACCCGCGACAAGAGCGAGACCTAAAATCACAAAATTCAACCGAAAAGTGTTCCTTAGCAAATTACAGTCAGTTAGTGCTCGGGATTTGGTATTACTTTGTAGCCATAAGCGACTAATGAAGGACAAGTAATAGTCAAATCAAAAAGGCAGAGACTGAGATACCTATAGTAATGTATAAGCAATAAATAAATCAAACCAAAAAAACTGATCCTACAGCTCCCCATGATGCCACACTTTCTATATTATGAAAGTTGTCTTCAGATGTCTAAAAAAACCAACAACAAACATCTACATTATAAAGCCCAACAGTGTAATTCCACAAATGACAATCTCATCAATTTCCTCAACAATTACCAGCCGTGATATTGTGACTATCCAAAGTTGACTCACCCCAAGATAGAGATTAAACGATAAGCCTCGTGCAAAAACGTTCTCGTTCTAAAGCAGGGGTGTCAAACATATGGCCCGGGGGCCAGAACCGGCCCGCCAGAGGGTCCAATGCGGCCCACAGGATGAATTTGTTAAAATTTCACACTACGATTACAATCTAAACGTAATGTCAAATACAATATTTTTCTCTTCCAGATACCTGTGACTAAATGTTTGTGCCTTTTAGATCCAGTGTGATGTGTAAATAGTACATTTAGGCACGATATTGTTGAAATTGCACTTATATTTCTCAAGAAATTTCATGTTTTGTAAAAATATCTTCATTAAATGTAAAACAAAGGAGAAAAAAGCAAGGAGTTCTTGTTGTTCATAGGTTATTATGCTATTATTTTACTATTTTTACTGGTCCGGCCCACTTGAGATCAAATTGTGCTGTATGTGGCCCCTGAACAAAAATTAGTTTGACACTCCTGTTCTAAAGTATCTTATATTTTTGTTATGGTGGATTCATATGGATACATATGATGCATCCCTATGACACAACCGGAGTCATTTTCACAAAACTCTGAGCGGTACCTGCTTTCTGTTTTCACTGGTTCACTGACACTGTCCGCATTGACTAACCTCAATCTATGTTAAGTGTACTCTTTGAGGGATGACTATTTTCCACGGAAAGGAGCAGCAGAGCACAGCTGGCATGCAGCCCTTCCGTTGTAAACATGGTCGGATTGTGACACCAGCTTTAAACATGTTCATCAGGCTGGAGTTGCAGCAGGGGAGCAGATGTGAGAGCTTTAATGGCGGCTAATTACACACACACACACACACACAGACTTATTCTCCAACTTTTCTGGCACAAAATAATGTTGCTGTTGTAGTAATCGGCCATTTACACACAAACTGCCTTCAGAGCATGTAGCTCTGCCAAATACCTACATCTAATTGTGAGAGCTACAGCTTGAGTCACCTGACAGTGATGCATTTCTGGCCATTATGATTGTGTTCATCATAGAGAAATTTGAACTGAACTCTACGAAACAATAAATCATGTCACAGTGACAGTGTGTCACGTCTAATAAAGGCAGAGAAATAAAAAACAGTCACCATCGGCTACAAATTGAGTTTTTCTTCAAACAGCCTATGGTTTGCCGCATGTGTTTACTTTGAGTGTCGAGTTCCACAGCAGTGAAGTAAGTGGGTTTGATTTCATTTGTAGCATGCCGCTCTGTGTGAGAACTGTACGTAATAAAGTGTGAGAGCGCGGCTATCTGCCAACAAGAGAGACAGAAACAACCGGTCAGAGAACACATTCTCTGGTGCCACTTCTTATCTCAATCCTGCCATTACAACATGGCAGGAGTCATTTCAGTCCGCTACATTCATGCACTTTAATCAGCGGGCTGACATGAGCCATGCATGCACACAGGCATCTCTGCTGGCTGTTTTTGGCTAAAGGTCCTGCTGCAGAAGTTACACACCGGTGGTGGTAATTTGTTCACAGGCAGGGTGTTTTCAGTTTGACACAGTACTGTATGTATTCTTTTTGCGTTTCCCATTAAGAAAAGTACCTAAATAACCAGTGCCTACCATTCCATTTTTGGGCGCCCTGCTCTTGGGGTACCAGAGTAAAATGGTATGATATGGTCGGGGGTGGAGTCAGAGCCGCTGGATGTTCTCCGTTGTCTTCTGTTGTGTTGGGTTTGATGTCGTCGCACCAGTACGACGGGCACAGCCCACACCCCGCCTACCAAGTGAAGCCCCATAATCTACGTAAAAGACGGAGACGGGCAGAGCCTTTCATCTGTGACTTGTGTGCCAAGCAGGGCAAAACCACTGGAAATCGTGGGGGCGGTATAGAGTCAATCAGTCAGGAAAACAACAGTAAAACATGCTGCCAGAGCTCACTGGTTTATCCCTGCAGCCAGAAAACAGAGAGCGACTTCCAGGCATTCGGCTTCACTCACTGGCGCGCTGTGGTTTTAATTAGATAGCTAGCGGCTATCTGGCGAAGCAAGTTGTCAAAAGTCGAGGCGGACCTACGGAAATATTGAACATGCCGCTCGTCATCAATCACTCTCATCGGCAACACCAACGAGTAATATTCCCCTTTAATATGACGACTTCACATTCAGTGTTCTATCGTTCCTCTGTCACGAAAGAGAGGAAAACAAAACACACACTGTGGGTTTTTTTTTACCAACTTCCGCCACAGTGAGCTGTACCTGGATCTGTACTGAGTCTCCATCATGACTTCAGGTGCCAGATCATGGTGACACGCAGCACAGACTGAGGAAAATAAAGTAACCATTTCAAACTAACCCATGCTTAGGTGTTGTGAGGTTTTAGCTATTCTTAGCCCATCTGATGGGGTCTGACACAATCACATCTGCTCCACCCCCACCGAGTTGAAAGCACAGATAAATCAAACCTACCTTTTAAGGCAGAAATGCAGAGAGCCACAGAAAAAGGCATGCAGCCCTGCTGGCACAGGAGCTCATGATATTGGGTTACACACTTTCTGCCTTTGGTTTCTAAAACTGTGGGTAAAGCCCCGAAAGTGGGTCACATGCCTCTTTCTGGGGGATCTGTA
This sequence comes from Solea solea, assembly GCF_958295425.1. Classification (NCBI taxonomy): domain Eukaryota; kingdom Metazoa; phylum Chordata; class Actinopteri; order Pleuronectiformes; family Soleidae; genus Solea; species Solea solea. The sequence goes on from NC_081138.1 coordinate 22,563,115, forward strand.
CATGACAGAAATATGTAATTGGCTCCCTGAGTAACCAGCCACATTTTTGGCCTACATACTACTAAAGAAAAAGCCAAATTTAAAAAAACAAATAGGGTGAGGAAAATATGTAAAGAAGAGACAAGAGTGCTCAAGACAGCAGAGGAGAGAGGACATGGAAGGATAAGGGGGTGGAAGGGAAAGTACATTACCATATGGCCTGTTGGAGAGTTTAACATAAATATGGTCTGAGTCAGCAACAAGCAGGGTTTAAGCACACGCACGCACGCACTCTGTACTCTCTACTTAAGTGAATTAGTTGTCACTATGCATTTGTCGCCTCAGTCACTGGTGTGTGTTTATCAACAAAACCATATTGTGCATAATTCCTGCTTAGTTATCGTCTCTTTTAAATGGAAACACGGAGGTCGTCATCTGTTGTTCCTGAAGGTTGAAACTGAGCTGGGAAAGAAAGCTTTTAGGTTTTTTTAGCAACTGATACTTTGGATAATTTACAGTGTGATCTTAGACTTTGAAACCTTGACATTAAACCCTGAATGATTTTCAGCTCTGGTGAAGGCTTTAGAGTCCAGATTGTCTGTGTGCCAAGTGTTTTATAGGAGCAAAGTTGAATGGTGTCAATGTATGTGTTCCGACGTATGGTGCTGTTCCATTATACAGTTCTAGCACTGCTCGTCTCCACTCTACTCTACACAGTTTTCTTTTTGCTTTTCCATTAGGGATAGTATGGGGTACCTGGTACACTCTTTGGTAGCTGCTCTGGCACGGTTCCAGGCGAGCTGAGAAATGTGACATCGACAGACAGAGTGTCGTCACTGGGAGAGTCATGAGCGTTGCGTCAGACACAGGAATCCAACCAAACAATGCCGAACTGTAGATCAGTTAAAAAGACTTAAAAATCGTAAAAACGTGCATTAAGTACACAGTACACTAAAATAACTGTTTGTGCTATGATGACCCACAGTAGAGTCGAGCTAGTAGTACAATGGAAAAGTGTAATTGTATTGTTACATGGCTCCTGCTATTCTTAGCCTTTATTTGAGCAAGTTAAATAAATGATAAAAACACAGACACATGCACATAAAACAGTGTTGAAAAGCATTAGCTCTAAACACTGCATTTTCCTGACAGCTTTAAAAAATAAGATTTAAATGTTTAAAAGTCAATAATTCTCATGATAGATGCCAACACTTGCTAAACAGAAGAACATTTTACAAATCGGAGGTCAAATATTCGCCCACTGTGACAGAGAAGTGTCAATTATATAAACCAAACTGAAAACGCAATGCAGTTTTCAACTTTTGTTGCCTCTGTCTTGTGTCAAATGAACAAAAACTACCGAAGCAGCCTCGGAGAAAATGGAGACCAGCGATGAAAAGGAGGGCAGCGTGATGCAAACAGTGTCCTTGTGACTCATTTATGTTTAGTGCTCCGACACTGACTGCATAAAAGGTTAGTGTTACACAACGTATAATGAACCAGTTAACGGGACATGATGACGTCGCAGCTCATGTTAGAGCAGAGACAGACCAGCACACATTTCTTACATTTTATTACATTTTACCGTACAACCAGAGAGAGAACATGAACGCCTCAGTGGGACGAAAATAGGTTTCAGTGTTTGCCTCTAAACTCGGTTGGCAGGGCTGGTATTCCTGGGTTCCTAAATGATGGCTACAGCTGCTTATTTAGAGAAACAAAGTATTTCCTACCATAAATCATTGTACACGAATTCATACAATTATAACTGGCACAGGCTGCACAAAGTCCTGAGGCAGCACAATTGCTCTGGCATTGATTAAGCACGGTTACACGGCGCTCTGCTCATTAACATTATGGACCAAATTAAAATGGTTTGTATAAAAAAAGAGCTATTTTAATTTTGTGTTATATTTTTATGAGAGACCAAATTGTGCGTCTAGTTTCACCAAGGTTTCTGTGTTTGCCATTCAGCAGCAGACTGTCTTTTGTACGTGATGTGTCACAATTTCAACCACTTGAACGGACTCCAACTCAGTCAAGGGCTTTTTGCTTCGCTTTTATAGCTTTTTAACCATCCAGGTGTGACAGTTTAACTTTGAACGGATGAGTAGGAGAGAAATATTAGGGTTTGCCATATGCGTTAATAAGTTGGAACAAAAATACATCATTCCTAAATCTGCTGACTTGTCCCCGAGAGGAAAGGTGTGACAATTTGTTTCCAGTGACATGTCTGAATTTAGACACCCCCAGTGTGCCATTCAAACCGCTCGACAAACATTGACTTCACCATATATTAGAAAAAGGCAAAAGAGTCAAGTCAGCAGTTTTGTTTCCTGAAATCTGTTTCAACATAGAGTAAAAAAAAAAAAACACACACAATTTTACAAGCTTCTTGACGATTATTGGTCTATAACACTTAACTTAACGATGGATTTTGGACCTTTTTAACACAAGTCACAAGGAGCATGAGTGGTGGGTCACACTGTAGTCATGTATGTAGAGATGTAAGGTCTTAAAGTCTCTTTGCAACAGTTTTACTGCTACTATTCTTTTAAAGTTAAAATATCAGGTTTAAAATCATTTGATTTCACAGGTTTGTAAGAAAAAAAGAGAGAGCGAGAATGTTGCCCATTTCATTCCCACTTCACACCTGAATCTGTCTGTGTGTGCACAGACACACAAACCTCACAGCTACAAGAGGCAGTGTGTGAAGAAGCGAAAATTGACGTCACATATTAGCTCAGCTCGCTCGGAACCAGGTACCAGGTACTATCCCTAATGGAAAAGCAAGAAAGGCCGAGACGAGTCGCGCTAGAACGGCATCGTGAAAGAATGCCATTAAAAGCACATACTGTATTAAACCAAAATAATCCGCTGAAGAAACACAGTGCATGTCAAACAGTGGATTACTTGCTGAAACAAACAGCAGTTCATTATTGATCGGTCACGTTGTGATGCAGGGTGAAAAGTTAACCCCTCTCACTGGACCAGTGTTAGAAAGAAAATCTACCCACCACTTTGGCACATGGCCAGATGTTATTCGGACGGGTATTTACACATATATTTTTATTCTTTTTTATTTTTTTCCATTTTAAAAATCACTTAAGCAGCCAAGTGTCATCAACGGAGGCCATTTGGTACATGCTGCTGCTGCTGCTGAAACTATTTGGCAGGAAATAATCTGGCTCTGATCTATGACCTATAAATGTTATAAATACACAGAATCAGAGACATTATAGAGAAGACGTGCACAACCTATATCAGCTTGAAAAGAAAAGTCTGCAATGGAAAAAACAAATTCCACCAGTCGTGTTGTTGCAGTTGAGGAGGAAGAGGGACTGCTAACAAAGAGGAGACATGATCACATAAACCTATTTGTTCGGTGCAGTGGTAGGAGGAGCCAAAGCTGATAAACAAAATTGGGACCAGACTTGAAGGCATCAGCGTCTGGATTGAGCCAAATTAGAGGCTGGTGTTGTAAAACCATGCCTGTGCATGTGTAATATGGCCCTTTTCCACGACACAGTCCCGGCTCGGCACATATTTCTTTTGGTTTTCCGTTAGCGATGGTACCTGGTACTTTTTTTTTTAGTACCTGCACTTGCGAGGTTCCGAGCGAGCTGAGCGGATGCTATACGTGACGTCAGTGTCGTCACTGTAAGAGTCATGAGCGCGACAAGTGACAAACAAATCTTTTTAATTGACCGAGTCTAATGATTCAGTGCAGCGAAAACAACTGCTTTGCAAGTCACTAGTTTGTGTGCGTCGCAAGTACAACGAAGTCACAGCAGTTTCATGCAGCCGTGCTATGATGACTCCGCCTACATTGTGGAGGTACTATAGTAATGGAAAGTAATAGAGTCGAGCCGTGCCACGCTGTGCCGGGACTGTGCAGTGGAAAAGCACCAATAGAAGGACAGTTTGAGGGAAAAAGGTGCTGAAAATCAGGCCACCGTTACTAAATAGATCAAAATAAAATTCTAGTAGTACAGTAGCCCTTGCATCGCTGCTGCCTTTGTTATGTATTGTTACCTTCTAAATTAGTCGTATTCATTTTGGCAATGACAACACTGATAAAAGCCATTTGTCCTCTGAAGATAAAAGGAACCCAGACAAGTTCATCAATAATATCACGCCTCTTTGAATGTGGTAGCCTGACAACGGGAACACGGATTACTGCTGACCTGACTGTGACAATCTGAGCGTGTCAACTTCAATGCCAGCGCACAGCTACAACTGTTTGTCTCGGTGTCAGATTGAATAAAACAGTCTGCTTTGTCTCTTGATGTCTGAATGAGAAATAAACAAGATCTTTTGAAAACGCTCTCGTCTCAGCTCTGAACTAAAGAAAGCTTTATTCGTCTCATTTTTTCCCCCCGAACGCCAAACAAGAAGAAAAATCATCACAAAGAGAAAACAATCCAGTTCACAGCCGTAACACAAACACAACGTGTTGCTGTGTTTAGCCACAAGGAAACTCTGATGACCAACAGGGGAAGATATGAAAGCGTGGTTGTATGAGGTACTGACACAGTGTCAGCGTTGACTTAGCGTCACTGAGGACCAGTCTGAGAAACAAGTGTCTCATCTGATGAAATCTACACCAGCTGAAGTCGACAGTATCTTATGATATCTTACCACAGTTACTTGTGTGGTAGTAACAGTGTTTTGCTGAACTATTTATTAGTGAGCCTGCAGTTAAACTACCTGCCTTTTTTTTTGTAAAGCCAACCTAAATGGTGTGTTTTCTTTCTTGGCAAACATCTCTTGGCAGACTATTTCCCAGTATCGCCACAGCTGTCTCTCTGTGTACCATGGCCGCTCAGTCATTGGGATTCAGGGCTGGTGCTGAAGATCAGGACTAACTCTGTCTGACTGAGAGAAGTCAAAGCTGCCAGGCCCGGCACAGACCACCAATCTCCTGTCCTCCCTCCAACAACTCTGTTTTATCACCATTTTTCTGATTTGTTTTTTGACCAAACAACTAATCAATTAATCAAGAAGATAATCCAGTTGAATCCATAATGAGATTTACAAGACGGTGTGTGTGTGTGTGTGTGTAGTAATAGGTTTGGCAAGGCTCAAACAAGAAACACTAACTATCAGTGATCAGTCACTATGTGACAAAGGGAAAGGTTGACAGTTGGAATATTTACCGTTTCTAAACTACGATTGGGCAACCACTGTTTGGGAAATGGTTTAGATAGACAGGTAAGCCACTTTTGTCACTCATTATTTAGTTAAGTTTGTTTGATTAATAACAGGATTCTGGAAAATCAACTTGAAGGATCTTCACCAACATGGGTAGAGGGATGTGATATGGGTCAAGGATGAATGAGTAGTCCTGAAAAGAGAGCAAATCCAGGAGTTGGCTTAGTAGTAAAGCTCTACTCTACTCTGGTTTGTTTCAATGACACAAAACTGACCTAAAGTTATAATGACCTCAAGGTAGAAAATATTCTTAGTAGTCATAATGTAATTAAGACAAGCCAAAATGATAAAAATCTAAATATCTTTACCGTAGACAATCAAATGTAGCTAATGAATGAATGAAATACTCACAGAGCATTATCTCTGGGATCTAAAAGAGACAGTGAGGTTATTCACCTGATTACACCATAGTAAATACAAACCAACTGTGACACCATTTCTTTAGTATTTACTCTCTGAATTATTAAAGTACCTGGCCATTGCTTAAGAAAAAAAACAATATAAAAACTGTACATCTGTTATGGATTGAGTACCAGGAGATCTGCAGTTTAATTTGAGCCCTTTATTGATTCAGTGTTTGCTCTGTGAAACTGCTTTGAGTTTGTTGGCCAATATTATAATGTATTCGAGCAGCATAAATACAGTATATTGACCTGCTGAGGCCACTGGCGGTTTCTACGCCACAGGTCTTTTTTATGTAGATTACAAAAACTGCAGTTTCACAACAGCTGGAATCAAACAGTGTTATGAGCACACATGCTATTTTATGTGCGCATAAGCACGCACATACCGTCAGACTGTGCTTAAATTATGCAGATTCCTTCGCAGGTGTTGGCATCGACCTTGTACTGCATACGACGAGAAAAAAAAAAAATACCCACGATGAATCGATAAAGTCAAAGTTTGAGACGTGCACAGACAGGCTGGGGCTGAGCACCGACGGCAACAGATAACAGAAACTGTAACGCTCGCTTGGGAGTTCTGGACCCGGCAGTGTAACAAACTGTCTAAATCCCCTACAGACGATTCACATCTGCTGCTCTCTTCAGCTTGCTGTGAGAAAAAGTCACTTTTTTCTGAGTCATCTACCACCGACCGGGAAGTCCTCCAAAAACCTATGGCTAATAACAACACACTGACAAATACTTGCAGTCCAAGAGCGTGATCTACCATTGGGAGAAAGCCGAGCTTCACATCACAGTGTGTCCTGTGTGCATGAGTGGACCTGAAATTATTGTGTTTTCCATGTGCCATGTCAATTTCAAAAATACAGATATTATTCAATTACTGTATACACCGAGCTACAATTTCATATGAAACAGACAGTACGGATATATTGTGATACATTGGTGAATTATATGCTAGGCGATTTATTGCGACCTTTTTCCCCAAAATAGTCCATTAAAAGTAGAGAGTAAAAGTAATGGTATATGCATTAGAGGTAGACTGCTTCATCAGCTGGGCAGATTAATGTGTCCATTTACAGCTTTGCTCGCACAGCTGATAACCTTCTTAATCTCCTGTGCTGGTTGGTTCATTGCCACCATCCTCTCTCTGCTATTTAGCTCCTCTCATGCCACTGATTAAAAGGAAAAGTAGACTCAACAGCAGGACGCCGGCCTCTGAAGAACAGGGAGGTGGAAAAAAAGCCTCTGAGGTTTGTCCAACAGGGAAGACTTTAATGAGGCAGCAGGCTCATGTTTGCAACTGTATCCTCCCGTGTAAAACAATGCACTTACAGATCCGTGGGTTTGTACCGCGTCCAGCTTCTGGGTGTCTCCCAAAGTTTCCTGTCATTCTAGAAAGTCGCTGTGCGAGGGAGACGAGACGAGAGGCAACTTCACTTTCACTCCATTAGCCGTCCATCCATTAAGTGAACTGCTCATTCTTTAATGGTCACTGAGCTGCTGTAGCTCATCCCAGCTGACACAGACCAGCCACACTCACTTTGACAATTACATGCAATTAACGGCCGCCCATCAACCTAAACTGCCAGTCGGTGCCAAGTGTCATCCCACGTATGAGCTGCCATTTTGAAGCCCCGAGTTTTGCAGTTTGTCAAAAGCCACTGTGGGGTTTTTTGAAAACAGATGAGGTCACATTTGGATCGGAGGGAGGAGCTGGGGAAGAAGTGAGGGGACGGGTCATACAAAGACTGTGAGGACCAGCAGCAGGTCACAGTGCCTGACATCTGCTGTCAATCACACCATAGCCTACGAGCACACCCTTCTTTATGGTCTGTTTGACATCAGACCATATCAGCATTACTGCACCAGACTGAAATTAGAGACTGACATGACTGAAATGTTATAAACCAAGTGAGAAGTAGGCTCATCTTCCCCTCGCCTTACAGAAGCCATATTTAGACATGAATTCCTAAAACTGTCAGGGAAGTCCCGACATTTTCCAGATTTTATCGCTCACATAATATATTATATTGAACCCAGTGGCAGATTGTCTGAGTCAGACACATTCACAGCAGCATGTCCAGAACATTTAGACGGGAGCTTTTCTTTCTTTGTTGCCACATACAGTAGGTCTCACACTTTTCTTCACACAAAAAGTGTGAGTGCTTTGATCCTAAGAGCCACTGTGTGTATGTGTGTGTGTGACAGAGAGAGAGAACTCATTTGTGTGACAGAAACATGGTCTTTTAAGAATTAAGATTACTCTGAAGTGGGAATTAAGATTAGCTGCCATGAAGCCGCACGATTCCTGATTCATCCTCAATAATCGTCAACAGAAAAGCTACAAAGAGTGTCTTTGGGAAGTGGAGCGCCGCAATTAACCACTATCCGGCAGCATTTTAATTCAGGGGCCGTCTCTTTCTTGGGTTCGCATTTGAAGGCTGATTGCACGAAGGCGCCTCGAACGCAGCCAACAAACGTGTCCTTCTATCAAAGAGCAATGAAGGATCTTTGCCAGCCCAACATATCCCAGGATTGATTGCATGCCCGGAGAAGAAAGTGTTGAGAGAGGGATAACGGCGTCCAACACACTTTTAATTTAAAGTGCTTGGCTTCAGCTCAGTCAAATCGCTTATAGGACGCATGTTTAAAGAATGCAAACTGCAGTGAAACTTGTTTTTTTTTCTTGAGAAATTATTTACATTTTACATTACACGCCGTAGGTGACTGTTACACATCCAGCTGCGGCTCTGTTGCTAGGCGACAGCAGTAAGGTGGCCTCAAAGAAGTCTACACAGCTTACTATAGCAGGTGGCCTTCATCGTCTACATATACCTCCTGAATTGAGACGCAGCTTCTGTGAGGAGGCACGGGATGACTGTTGAACATTTTGCACCTATTTTTAAGATTCTTACAACTAATCAAAAAAATCAATAACTGTCTCATCGACAATGAAAACAGTTGTAAGGTCGTAGCTTAAATGTGTTGTAATGGCACCTGCTAAGTTATGGACATGCCACTTTCTTTGCCACGCTTACAACCAGGCAAGTCGCCATTATCTCAAGTCAAAAACAATGAATGAAACCTTTAAAATCACACTTTGAAAATGACTCACAGTCTGTCTGGAAAACTACCAGCATTGTTACAAAATTAGACTCACATAGGTCCTTTCAAAATGTCGCACAAACAGTAACAATCGCATTAATTAAGGGTTCCACTCCAGCGTTAAAAGAAGCAAGGCTGTGCTTTTGTGAAAGTGTAGGTCACACTAAATACTTGACACTTTAAATAAAACACGCGTTATTTTAAAACTGCATACATTTTTGCATACGTGCCATATTCTCTGGATGCGTTCCGAAAAACAAAGTGATAGAGAAATAATTATAGCATCGCTAAAACGACAAATCTAATGCACTTTAATGGCCTTCTGCTGTTATTGTTATTGCTGCATTGTGTTGTTTTGAGTTACGTGGCTGGCACTGGCCTGCCAAGGGAGTGAAGATGGAAATTAGCTTTGGCTATAATCTTACATGCTGTATATTTATCAAAATCTAATATACAGCTAATATATAATGCTGGTTTTTCACGAATCATAACTTAATCAAACAACCGCAACCGTCTTTTTAATTTGTACAAATCAAATCATAACGACTGACGATAGAGTTGCCACGTGCAAGTAATTAACCAAGACAGCTTTTTTTTTTTTCAAAAAAATCCCCTGATTCCAGTTTCTCAAATACAAAGGGAACATTGTGTTCTCGAGGCTCAACGAGAGAGAAGGTGCACAAGTTGAGTTCTCTTCCAGATCACTTGATTTACATTACGCTGAAAGGTTACAATTCAACAATAACGACAAAAAACCCAGTGTGTTTCATGGCTGTGAGAAACTAAGAAAGTACGTTCTATCGAAGTGGACGAAGGTGCGATAGAAAACCAAAACACGTTTACGCGAGCAGCACCACCTTCGTTTAAACACATTACATTTTCACTCTGTGCAAAGACACAACAAGCCCAGTTCCGCCGCTCACTCCCATCCATTTTAATCCTGTCCACAAACCCCACTCGAGAGAAAGTTACTTATCACGGTGTGTCACTGTGACCCTCTTAGCACGCACACACACACACAGGCTATCAGACTAATGGGAAAGTAAAAGGGTTGCTCTGGTTGACTGGAGCAAAGCAAATAAAGCAAAGATAGGACAAGACAGGAGACAGGTGGAATACACACAGACATTCACACACACACACACAAAGAGAGAGAGAGAGAGAGAGAGAGAGAGAGAGAGAGAGAGAGACATAAGGGAAGTGTCATGTGTACACAGCTGCACATTAATAAACCTCATAAAATCAAACAGCAGGATACACTGGATTACAACAGGACATAAGAGAGGAAACACAATGAATACACACACACACACACACACACACACCTCTCACTCGTGTGCATGTACATCTAGAGGATGCTAAACATCAGACATACTTAAACATGCGCAGGCCTGGTGTATTATGAATGGAATTCACACCTTTACATACTCAAGGGATCATCATTTGGACTATTAAAAACCGAGTGAACCAGTGTGTTGTAGTGAAACAATGAGGTTTGTGCAAAAGTTTCTTCAACTTTTAATAGATTTAGTAAACTGTCTCTACTGATCCTGCACAAATGAAACATTACAACCAGTGTCAACAGTAACGTCGTGTTAATACCCGATTTATTGTTGAGCTGCCGAATTCAACTACAACAGTGTTAGCTCAGGAAACAGATCTTCATGTGTTCATTCAAACAGGGAGAGCAGCAGCAGCAGCAGCAGCAGCAGCAGACACCAGGGCAGTGGATTAAACCCAGACTCTTGTCTGTGATGTTCGCAGCCTTTATTCGTCCTGACAGCAGCAGTGGATTGCTGATTTAACCCGACATTTCTCTCCAGTTGTAACCACAATTCACTGGTTTTCTTCAGCTTTCAGTCACAAGCAAAAGTAAATATTTCATTCTCTGACATTTATAGCAAATATAATGTTTGTTTTGTTTTGTTTTTTTGCGTTCAGCTTCTCCGTGCCTAGGGGGTCACCACAGCGGATGATCCGCCCTTCCTAACGCAGCCCACCCATTTCTCCGGACTTGAGAACAGCACTGGATGTAGCCCCCATGGCTGGGGTCAATTCAGAGTGTCCAATTAACAAAGAGCAATGGGGATGGAGCACCTTGCTCTTCAAATTGAATGAAGATATTGGATTTGGAGCACAGAGTCAATGTTTTATAACTTGTCCTATAACAGGAGGCAGATAAAGTTTTAAAACGTAAGCTCTGCTTCTTTATTGAAATGGACATTAATGAATATAAAAATGACATGTAATAAACCTTGGCTGGAAATATAATGAGATCACATGATAAAAAAAAATGAATTCTCCACTATTTTTCTTTTAGAATTTGAGGAGCCGAAACAACATATCCCTCAAGCACAAACACGACATAGAATAGGGCTGGGGGATATGACCATAGAGGTTCCCACAATGAACGCTTTCAAAACAGTAGTTTTAAGTGGTTAAAGATGGATTTTTGCTCATGGGTGATGGTGAAAGAAATCTGTAAATTGTGGTTTGAAATGTAATGGGCAGAAAACAAACACATTAGTTCAGCTTTGATTATGGCACACATTCTCTGTGGCATCGCTTTGATAAGCTTACACAAACTTAAATCTGCAGTTGCATTAAGATTTTTGAATTTATGATGCTCGGAGAGTTGAAGACTGTCAGTGACTGAAGGTCTAGACTCAGTGGTGGCTCATGTTTATTAAGGTAGTCAGCTGACCTAATTATTCGGGCACATAACCTGCTGAACCGAGACCTGACCAACTGAAACGACCACAGATTAGAACACTGACCCCACGCGCTTGTACTGTACGCACCGTGTGGAATATTACAATATGTGACTTTTTTGTCTCCAGGCAGTGTATTTTACATTAAAAACCAACGGAAAACCTAAATATTAAATACATGCCACGTCCCTGCTGCCTCTGAGGGGTTTCTACATCAAAACAATAACAAAAGACCTAGTTTGATGGCGTCAGGGAGCAGTGGGAGATCATTGTTGTCTATTAGAATCCTCTGTGCTATTGTTCTTCATGGGGAGATTTTCAGCAGCAGAACCAGGTCCATTAGTGACAAATACACGCACTGAGATGAAAAACAAAACACAACATAACTGACTAACCAGCAGTGCCAAACATTTCCTTCCTCATGCTAGCGTTTCACTGGGGGTTCGCACATGAAGTTATAAACAGAGACAAGTTAAGTCGATGCCATCATTACAAGGCAAGCAAAGGGATTTTTCCAAGGATTTTAAAGAGTGATGGAAAAGTTTTAACTAAAGTAGTGATACACAGTATAAAGAAATATACTCATTTAAGAATGCACGAAATTGGACTTTTGCAGATATCCGTTATACTGATATATCGGAGCGCTTTGGAACAATAACCAATAGTCTCCATTGTAGTGAAATGTACATAATAGTTTGTCCTCTCATGTCCATGGTAGCAGCTTGTTTAGCTTAATGTTGTAGTCATTAGTCATATCAGCAAATACTGGCACTAAGATCTGCTGAGAGCATCCCCAGTCTCATTGTTTTTAAATCATTAAAAAGCACAAATGTTACATATAGAATATGTCTTTAACTTAGTCAAATAAACTTTTAGAAGAAATAATAAGGTTATAGTGACATAGCATAGCATGCATCACATTCCAGGGCACACATTTTTATTCAATTACATAAGTGCTGATTATTTAAAAAATGACAAAAACGGTTCCACCTGGTTTATCAGTCTCTATATGACGTCCTTTCCATAAGATCCAATAAAAAAAATCAAAGACCTGGAGTGTGTTCACTGATTTTAACATATGTAATCAGGCAGTTTTCTGGCTGCATACCAAACCAACGTCCCTCCTGCGTCTCACCCCGAAAAAAATGGTGTTTTTGAGGGATAACAGCGATGTGTGCTGTTCTGTGCAACAGCCGCAGCAGCTTGTGCTGACGTGCTCTATGCTCTATAGGCGAACCCCTCCACCCTCCACCTCCACGTCCGGCCCTGTGAGCCAGGCCGGCAGCCTCACATTCAGAACTATCACTCCGCTGTGCTTTCACCCTGTACTCCACTCTCACCGTAACCGGCGCCGCCACATTACGGCGGCGCACAGACACGCAGCCTAGCCTCGGTCGGTGTGGACATGTACCGCTCCCGCTGCCACGGGAAAGCAATCACCGGCACAGCGGCAGGTCCGTGCATGTCGCCCCGGCCAGCCCCACCAGTCTACTGCCGCTGTCCACGCTCATCTCCACCAAATCAATGCCTGCTCACTGATACTAGGAAGGCCCCGCATCTCACACACTACACACACACACAAACCCCGGACAACAGCGCCAGATCACGCCGCTCCATCTTCGCTTTTGTCCGGGAAGAAAACACCCACTCGCACCGGGACACGGGGCGTGTGGCCCGAAAAACGGCAGCAACACGGCGGACTCACCTTTCGGTTCAGCGCAGTCCCCGAGTAGAAGTAATAGGCTATTCCTAGAACCCACAGCACCGCAAAGCACAACAATATCCTTGATTTCCTCCGCATGGCTCCCGTGCTTTTCCTCCGTCTGCCTCTGTGTGTACTGTGGCTTGGCTCGACTCGGCTCGGCGCTGGTCAGGCAGTAGCAGCTTGTCTCGGTCGGCTGTGTCAGTGCAGGGCGCCTCGCCGTGCGGCTGAGTGGGTCAGGAGGAGCGGAGGTAGCAGGAAGCAGCCAACCAACATCAGCGAGGTTAGAGGGCAAAGGCTAGCCGACTCTAATCCAATCAAACACCGGCTCACGCAGCCCTGGAGGAGGGCCCGAGCTGGCTGTGGCAGCGAGTGGAGTCGAGCCGTGCCGTGCTAAAGATGTGTATAGGGGTGGGGACGGTCCGTGCCGGAAATGTATATGTTGTAAGATGTCAGCTGTGTGTGTGTGTGTGTGTGTGTGTGCCGGAGCTTTAATCATCAATAATGATTTCACTGTGTGCTGTGGAGCCGCATGTGCTGCGATCAGCCACCGGGGGCGCCAAAGAGACTCTAACCCAGGTTTAACATGTTTAAATACCAAGGTTTCAGTTTACAGACTAAATTTAAAGTCTTCTATGGATTCTGTGTTGTAACTTGGATTATTTATATGTACTTGTGTGAATGCTTCTTTATTTTCTCTCTTGTTATGTATGTAGTATTTTGTTTTTGTATATACTGTGTCTCTATTAAGTGGTATAAGTTTAAAAATAAATAAATAAATCAAACTTCATAGTGTGTGCTGCTTCCTGAATAAACATTAAAGTGATACCAGAGAGTGTTTCTTACTAACTTTGGTTTTCATAGCCTTAATGCCTTTGTACACAAGGGTTTTGTTATTTACATATTAACAATATTGCTCAAACATAAAAAAAAAAAACTTTCAATACTCTGAGGTTTTTTTAGAGTTAGTCACTGTGTCATTCCTCTATGATCTGCAGCGCTTGGATCAGTCAACTGGAACTATTCTTCAAATAAAATATGTTGTCTGTCTTCAGTGTGCTTCATTCTGCTGCTGACGTTTTTCATTTTACCATTGCGACAAAAGTTGAATTTGACTGGAAAGCAAACTGCCCTATAAGCTGTGAAGAAATGCTATCAATACACACTTTGTGCAGTAATATCACACACACACACACACACACACATGCACTTATTCATTACTGCTTACTCTACGGTGGTCTGAGTAGACACTCAGTGTGTTTATGTTACCATAGTAGTGTTCGAGCATGGATGGATGGGAGTCAAGCTCAAAGAGTAAGAAGGAGAAACAGATGTGCTGCAAATTTAGCAGCTCGTAGTTAAGAGAGGGTTTGTTCAGTTGCCCTTTGCCCTGAACATCTTGAACAACTGTTTACGAGAGCCTCAAATTACCACGAGGAGGATCAGCTCTGATGTCAACAATCCAACTCATCCCCAAAAAAAAAAAAAAGTGAGCAAAACAACAACAAAAATCAAGTCTGTACACTAATCTATCACTGCAAAGAACATTTGTCTTTCTGTTCATGTTAACATATCTGTCGAAGGCACAGACTGAATGGTTACTGCATTCATAATAATAGAAAAGGGTCATTCAGACTACGGCCAAACTCCAAGAAGTGAACATGTCAAAATACAGGGATAAATCCTGTTTATTGTTTTTAAAAACAATAAACAGTCTGATCAGTGAATATTCTGTTTTTTTTTCTTTACAGTTGTTTCTCTCTACATTTCCAATGTCATATTGATTTGAGTTCATCTTCTACATAGACCACCAGATAAGTGATCATTTCATCACAAAGAAATTCAATGTGCTTCATATGCAGAAGCGAGGAAGATGAAAACACAAGAACACATGGAGAGCGTCGTGTGTCAACATCCAGAAAGAATTAATCCACACTTGTCCACACATGCCCAGTCACAGACATCCATAATTGCATACACACATTGTGCATGTGTGCAGGCCGGTTCTTAGTTAACTCTTGAATGTAGAAAGTGTAGCGATGATGCCTCTCAGGTCAACAGGCAGCCTGACAACAATAAAAAACGACAATAATAACTAAAGGATCCCTTGCCTGTCCTTGGTTTTATTCAGGGTACAGCAAGGAAAAGGCTGCATGATACATGATATACAAATACTGTATATTGCAGGACTAAACCATTGTGGACTGTTAATAGAATGTTAAAGGCGAGATAAAGAGATAAACCAAAGACAAAATATTGTACAAGACAGTAACACTGTTACTGTCCTGAACTCCACCTAACTAAACTCAATGACTTTATGTTAAATGTTGTTTCCATGCACACCTCAGTTACTTTGTTGATGCTACAGCCTGTACAACATTCAAGTGGACAATCCCTTTTTATTTAACGGCCACAGCTTTTCTGATAGTGTCTGAGGTCAAAACAACTTTTTAGTCACAGTTCAGTCAGTGTGTAGCAGCTGGTGCTGTATTGTTTTGTATTCCATATGAGCAGGACAAAGGTAGAACTCAATGGAGCAAATGTACCGTGTGTACATTTGCTCAGTCAACTGTCAACTGGAGTTTGCTCATTGTGTGAATTGTTGGGTTTCTCTGCTCTCAATGAAGTCTATGTAGTGTCTTGCGATAATGTATGTTGGGACTTTGCAGTGAAATGCAGTGTCTCATTAAGAGTTTGTACCAGGGGCCTCCCACAATGACAGATTTACGGTATTTTTGCACCTTCATTGAGTTTTCCATTCATTCGATTGAGAGTCTGTGTCAGCATCTAAGTTTGACCTTGAGGCTTCAGCACAAGCAGTAAATCCACAGAGCTACTGATGTTGGCAGGATGGTAGCACCACACATTTTCTATCCTGCTGGAGCAACTACAATGGCCCACTTACACACACAAATACACAGTATAGCTTCTCATCAAATAAGCGTCGAAATTGAGGGTCAAGATAATAGAAACCAGTGTTTCAGAGAGGAAAAACCTCCTCAAATATCTAAAATACCATTAAAAAGTGTGTTTTTAATGGTGGAGGTGAAAAACCATGTGAAAGTTCCTGTTTATTAAAAAATGTATATTTATATATTTATATTAATATTAATATGAACACATTTTCAACTCTAATCTCCATTTCCTGACTGATCACTTTCTGGACTTAAATTAAGGCAGATATACACATCTGAAAACAATCCCAAGTGGACAAAAAGACAATAGAGGACACAAGACAACTTAATAGGGCTGAGACAGGATTTAATTAAAAATGATCCCATTTTTGGCAAAATACAAAATAAAAACAACACACAAGTACAATTTAGACATTGTTTTTTTCCCAGCTTTTCTGTTAAATGGAAATCACATCTCAATTAAACCAGTTGTTATACATAATATTATACAGATCATTTGCTGCGGTTGCAGCAAGAGGAAAACCTCAGTTTCCAGATCTGACTCTATCCCTCTGCGTGAATGCATAGCAGCTGTGTGCTGCATATTTATGATGCAGGCAGGGTGTGACTAAAGTCAACCACTTGGAGAAGGATTTGAACACACACCATTGCAGACAATATTGTGGCAGATCAAACGGTGTACTTGTCCTCTCCTTGCCTCCGTGCTTTGTGGTAGTGTGTGTAGCTACCATACAGCTCATTGAAAACCTCTCTCACTCCCGTCTGAAGTCCCCCCATCAGAAACTTGATATCATGCTCCGCACACAAGTCCAGAATCTGATAGATCCCCTCCGTCAGATGCAGCTTAATGTCCGGTCGCAGAGTCACCTGCAGAGGTGAATTAAAAAAAAAAAGCTTAAAAGACAGTCGCCCAGAAGACAGGAATTCAAAACAGGGTGAAAAGACAGTCAGATGAATGCGAGGACGAACCATGTATGTATCTGTTACATAAAACACAACTTTGTTCAAGCAGAAAATGTTAACTTTTTGGTTTAAACCTAAAGCTACACTGTGGTTTAGAAACACTTTGCTGCAGCATGGAAAGTTCAGCTCAGGCTCAGTGCCATGAGAAACAGTTCTGACACAGAGACGTATAAATTACTCTGACTTACTAAGAGGCCTATCTAGTCTAAGTCTAAATTTAAATCTAAAACAGTACACAAATCCAATTTTAGGAACATGTAATGACTCGCACAAAAGATAAAAAGTATCCCGAACACCTTTGTCTGCATTAAGTCTGTCTGCCTGCCTGTCTGTCTGTCTGTCCGGCTGGCTGACTGTGCTGGAGACTGCTGAGTCAGGTTGGCATCACGTTAAATGCAGTGTGGTCGCAGCGACCAGACGTGACTCACTGCTCTGAGGGAACATCCAACCTCAAACCTCCAGCACAGTGACTTACAGTAACTCTGGACCTGCTCACTGAGGAGTGTGAACACTTGCCATCACGGCTTCTGTGCGTCAGCGTCTCTGTCACTACGCTCCACTCTATCACTCTAGCTCAGTGTGAACAACCACAGCAAGTGGCAGGATCAAAGGCTCAGCTGAGATATGTATGATGTGTGTGTGTGTGTGTGTGTGTGTGTGTGTGTGTGTGTGTGTGTGTGTGTGAGCACTTGGATCTCTGTGAGAACTCTTAGACCCAAGTACTGACATGTAAGCTGCTCCACATTTTCTAATTCATCTTAGTTGATTAAGGGTTTAGACTTAGTGTGTGTACTTGTATTTGTTTCCTCTTTGGGACCCTTTCTGGCATAAACACTATCAGGACCAATAGTTTTCATGGACACCAAAACCTGGTCCCACTGAGACACAACCTGATTTTGAAAGAACTGATTCATTTTAGGTGGGGCTGTCACTTAAGGGCTGTCACTAAAAAAAATAAAATTGAATTTTTTTTTGAAGGTGGGATTAAAAGTTTGTACACATAACAGTTCGATAAGGTTCTGTCTCAGTGGGAGCAGGTTTAAAAGTTTGCGTTCAAATTGTTATTATGTGTTTGAATGCGATATATGCATGTATGCTTCCTGCTCTATCAACTGACAGTGTCAGCTGCAGCGCACAGCAACGAGCACAACATGCAAGCCTACTGTACGAGTGAGACTCCACTCTCTCTGCAGGTATACAGTATAGTGCCCACAGAGAAAGCTTTCAGTTTCTCTGCCCCCTCTGCGTGGAATACCCTCCAAACTGAACTTAAATTGCATGCTCTTATTTCACTGGGAGCTTTCCACTCCATCTTAAAAGACAGACAACACAAATCCATTGAACAGTGCCTGTGTTCTTAAATTGCTACTGTGACCACAACTCTTGCACTTTATGTTTGTCTAGTTGTACTCTTGTATATCCATGTTTGTATTGTAGTTGCTGCCTTCCTGTTTTTATTTAACTATGATGTGTGCTGCTGCCTTTCTTGGCCAGGTCACCCTTGTGAAAGAGATCTTGATCTCAATGGGTCTTTTATCTGGTTAAATAAAGGAGAAATACAAAAAAAAAGAGACAAGTGAACTGCATCTCGCGGCATCGGTCTCATAAATACCTGTGTACAAACACACATACGGATGAGCGCTTATCTGTAAAGAAAACCATGATGTTTGTGGAGTACTGGGGGAACGGTGGTGTCCAAATTACATTAGAAAGTAGTTTGAACTTCATTTCTGGAAAAGGTGACAGGAATTGGACTTGTGGTTAGGTTAAGGGTTAGGCATTAACTGGTTGTTTAGGCTGTTCAAATAAATGGAAGTCAATGCAGTATCTTAACACCTGCTACTGTATCTTTGTGAGCATCTTTGTTAGACCTTTGTAAGACTTTGGGCTACATCTCATTTTGTGACAAAACTTCAAAAGGGCTGGTCTGTGTGTGTATATATGTGTGTGTGTGTGTGTACCTTCTGCAGTTCTGTGACATACTGAGCCACCATGAAGGCTGACAGCGTAGTGAAGGTCTCTGCTGATACAGCGATGTGAGAGTACATCCTCTCAATCAGTCTGGAGCACTGGAGATACACGTCACCATCTGAACCTAAAGAGAACAAAGATTTTGTATGAAAGTGATAGAGCCATCGCATCAGGTCATTTGTTGCGTATGAAGCGCATATTTGTCTGTTTGTGCTCATCTGGTGGGAGGGGCTCAGGACTGAGAGCCTCCAACCTTAAAACTAGTATTTAACAAAAATGAGCAGCAGCAATTCTGACAACTGCAGCTTTAAGGTAAAGTCAGATAATAATTCACAAAATCTGAGTTTTATAAACTTCATGGAAAACATATTTCTTCAGTTATTAAATAACATCTCCACTGTCTGATCCTGCAGATGTTACCTGTGTCACTGTCTCCTTTCTGCCGGCCTTCCTGCATGATGGACACCACCAGACGGTAGAAGACATTTAAGAAGGAGGGAGCTGCGTTCAACAACACCTACACATACGCACACAAAACAAAACTTTTTAGATCAGTTACTAGTTTAGGAGGCATTTTAATTTATAAGACATGTTAGACTGTTACAGTTTTTGGCAACTTTCGCAGTTTCAACTGGTAAAACCTGCTCAAAAACATACAAACCATAATGTCTATGTTTGAAAAAAAAAAAAAAGGTTCAGTTAAGTGTAGAGGTGGTAAGGGATTAGGGTTATACAACTACAGTCACTTAAACAGTAGACATGAATCAATCTAAAAATATGTTTAAATGAATGTGGTGAATTACTATAGCCTAGTATGAGGCACTGGTCGTTAAAAATATGTCTTCAGCTTAAATAGTTTGAGTGTCATATATATTTATATATGTATATGTAGATAACTAATGTAAAGTTTGATCCCCTCATGAGCTGGGTTTGCATTTCTGTCTGTACCTCTGTCCCTATTGTGGACAGAGGGATGAGGAGAGGATTAAAGAGAGCTGGGAGACGTCGCCACCTCTGCCTGAAGCTCACTAATGGTTTCCATTGACTTAAACTTGCTCCATGCCAACCTAACATTGTGTGCCAGCTGCACTACCTCCTCTGCCCCTCCTTGTTCCATCACTCCTCTGGCTCTTCACTCTCTCTCTCTCTCTCTCTCTAATCTAAATTATCCTGAACATTTTCACACAGACAACATTCCTACCACATCTTGTCCCTGCTTCTCCCCTCATCTCCTAATCCCTTATTTTCACGTCACTTGTCTATAAATCACCCTTCATTTGCTTCCTCCTCTGAATTTTATCTTCCTCCTCTGTCATTTTACTTTCATCTATTCTTTTGTACAAACACACACACCTGAAAACAATTAGCTGCTTCTTGCTCTGTTTTATTCAACACAGCTGCCCTGTTTTAGGTGCACTCTGTCTGACAACAGATCCGACAGAGAAAAACAGAGAAATTATCACATAAACACCAGAACAACAAAAGGCCACAAGTAGACTAGAATGTGAATTAACTTTTAGAAGTCAAACTACTTGTGAATTAACTTTTATAGGTCTTGTACTACTTGTAAACTTTAAGGGAAAAAAATGTTTTTTTTGCAACGCAAAAGTGTTGAGTTAAGGCTGAAGGTTTTTCATGCAGCTGTGGCATGACACTGATGAGCTGCAATATTTCCTGGTGAAAAGCTTCATTCCTCTGGAGCATACTATGGGCTGGACAGCACAGATTATAGGGATTGTCCCAATCCCAATATCTCCCCTAAACTCTGTATCTCCAAACCCTCATGAATTTGATATCATGCTACAAATAATACAAATTATACAACATTTGATGCATGTTACCTTGATGTCACCAAATAATGTGGCTTAATTTGGCAGGTTTTATTGTGTTTTCTACTGTCAATTTAAAGAGTTGTGGGATTATTTAAAAATGTCATACTGGAAAAATTTACTACAGGATTGAAATACTTTTTCCTTGTAACATCAACACCACAGTGGGCTGCTCCTTTTTATACTTGCGTCATGGGAAGCTGATTGATTTGTTACCCAAAATGCAATAAACTGTGAGCATTTCCCTCAAGCACAGTTTTGTCTTGTCCCTGGTCATGGCCATGTGTCACTGAGCTCACACATCCATCAGAATCGACGTACCTGAGGATGACACTGAATGATAGCAAACAGTGACTCGTGAACAGCGTTGAATGTCGACTTGTAGGCGTGGGGCGACAAGTGGTCCAGGGTCACCGACTGCAGTGCACCGAGCACCAAGATCACATGATGGGGATTGGAGATGAGCCCCTCCCCCTGACGCAGGAGTGATGTCATAGACGTCACGGCGGGAACTGTAAAGGGAAGTGTCAGGGAGGCGTCCTGACTGCACATCCTAACTAGGAACTGTTAACACAGAGAAAACACACACACACATACACACAGTTAAGAGACACATATTAGGTCTAGTTTTCTTAGAAGTAATGTGTATAAATAGAACCTAAAAGAATCAGAATTTTTCACAGCTGTTACATTTAACGATGGCTTAAAAGTGAGTCAGTGCTAATGTGCTATTAAGTAATAGTTAAAAAAAACAACATTGTAATAGGCCGTATGTCTGATATTTTATGGATCAAATAATTAAATGAGAAGAATTTACTGACAGATTAACAGATTATGAAAATATGCTACATACGCCTTTGTGTGCATTTATTTGAATGTGTGTGGTTTTGCCACTCACCACCAAAGTGGATATAATCTCTGGTGCAATGAGCCACAGAGCTTTAGAGCAGGTCTCAGGTAACTGACAACAGAAGAGCAGCTTAATGATGGTGACTGCACACAGCACCTCCTAAAGCACAGAAGAGGCAGAGTGAAAAGATTAGGCCATAAATAAAAACAGATTCTCTTTAAACAAGAAACAACAAAGTGATGAAGACAGCGCATGGCCTCACCCTGTAATTTCCGGCTCTCAGCTTTCCAGCATTCAGTCCTTCTCTGATGATCACCAACAGCAATGTCAACTGATCGGTTGTACTCTTTTCCAACAGGTTGCACAGCAGCTCCTGCACGGCTGACTCCAGCTCACAGATGTCTTCTGAAGACAGACGAGGAGCTAAAGGGCCCATTTCAGTTCATTGCAGAAAAGAGAAATAAAGGATAATACAAAGAACCAACTGTTTAAAAATGACAGATATAGAAATTGAATGTCTTATATGATTACAGCACAGAACAAATACATAAAAATAAAAATTGCTACACTGCAATCTTCAGAATATATGTGAAAATGCGTTCACCAACTAATAGGGAACGTGAGCTGGCCTTAGACTGAGACAGGTTAGTTTTACCCTACTGGTGATGTGTTGTTGCAATAGTAATTCCTAGCAATAAGTGGTGTTTAAACCTAATCTTTATTCATCTGACACTTTATCATGTAACATTTTTAGCCCTACTGCCCAGCTTTTTGTAGAGTATATGCCTTTTGATGAGATAAAGGTGATGCCTGGTCTGTACATTTATGGACATTTGAAATAAAGTTTTGAATTTTTTGGCAGAATACGCCCCCTCGTGGAGAAATTTTTACATCACACACACACCACTCTCACTGTCAAGATTCAAGATTCAATATATATCGCCTGTTAGGCAGTTTCTTTTTTAATTCAGTAAGTGATTAATGAGGTAATGAAGTGATTAAGACATGATGGGCAGATGCTTGGTTAGTAACTATGACTTACAACATAACATTCAAACACCACTACAAAATAGTTAACTATGTACCTGTCAACAGGCTGCGTACTCCCTGCAGGATTTGAATGTACAGTTCCTCCAGCATCTTTCCTCCATCTTCCCCATCTCCCCTCGTCCTCTCCACTGCTTTGTAGAAAGTGGACAGGAAGTGAAGAGAAGAAAACAGTGCATCCACGGACCCGAGGGAAGAGCTAAGATCTTTGAGGATATGCTGACACAAGCCCTGATACAGGGTTATGTGATCCAGAGTGCTCCTGGTGTTCACGGGCAGTGAGGACACCTCACAGTGGAGCATGACAGTTACAACATCTACCACAAAGGCCTGACCAAGGACACTTGCTGGCTTAGTGGCTTCTTTGCTCAAAGTCTGGAGTCTGAGGACGGACTCAACAGCTGGTCCCAGTGTTGCAATCACTCTAGAGATCATTTGGGTGAAGGTTTGATCCATTGATTTACTTCTTCCCAGGTTAGAGTTCAATGTCTGGGCCAAACAAGTTAGTGATGCAAGCTCAAGATGAACAGATGAAATATATTCTCCTGAATCTGGCTTTTCCTTACTGGTAAAAAATGAGACAAACTGTTCCAGGTTGAGCACAAGACTGCTTCCTCTGGTTACAATCAACTCAGTCAAGGACGTGATGAAGTCTTGCACTGCTTTGATTAAATCCAACCAATCAGGGTTGGATGTGGCTCGAAATCTTCCATTGCTACTATGCCAGAGGAGAGACGACACAGCAGCCTGCAGCAGCGTCCCTCCATGAATTACCTTCAAAACACTTTTTAAGTTTCGGCTCTCCACAAGAATGGTCAGCATCTTGAGCAGGCTCACCAGGAACATGACATCATCTCCAGAGTCACAACGATCATCAACCGTTGGATCTGACAGACAGGAGCAGGAGGTGAGCATGAAGAAGAGGAGGAGGAAAACAGAGGACAGATCCTCAGAGTTCATACCATCTGGGTTTACACTCATTAAGATTTGAACTAGGTTAATCAGCTCCTTTGTCTGTGTGTCAGTGAGTGAAACAAACACCTCTCCAGTCTTAGAGGCAGATAAGATATCCTCAACTATGCTCTCATCCTTTACTGGTGTGGAAAGAGGTTGACTGGACCCATCAAACTCTGGGAATGAAGCACAAACCTTGTGCTTATGAGCCACCATGAGAACATCTCTAATTCTCTGTATTAGGGAACAAACTGTCGCAGAAAAAACTGAAGGTAATTCTGCAAGAATTGGACTTTGGAGAAGCTGAGAAGTAATAAGGGACACAGTGAGAGAGCTGGACGGCCGGTCCACGTCTGTCTGTCTGCCGAGTACTGAACGGACTAAAAAATCCGCAACACAGTCCATGTCTTCTCTGCTCAGGTAAGGAGCAACCAAAGGCAGATTGGATGTGACAAGATGCCAGTGTGCAACAGCATAGGAGTTGGAGTTCACGCTGCTTATCTGCCCATCCCACACCTGCTCTCCATCTAGACTCACCTCGAGCTTCAGTTTAGATAAAATAAACTGGACTGCTGTGTTCAGCAATGCAGCAGTGCTCGGTTCACTGAGCGACGTACTGTATAATAAAATCTTCTTCACCTGTTGTAGCGTGAGCATTTTGTACAACAAGCAGCTCATGGGGCTGCTGGAGGGAGAGGGAAGGAGTCGTGCTGGTAAGATGTCTCCAGATAAGAGACTCTCAAGGTGAGTCATGATTGGATCATTGGAAATGGCTTCATCCTCAGTCTTACTTTTCTGGTCAGATGTGTATTTACTGCAGTGGAGATTAAAAAGCGTGTCCACTTCCACCCAGGTGTACCTGAGGAGAAGAGTAGCCTCCTGGGTCTTCTGTTCCCACACTGAGACCATCTCTGGCTCTTTGTGTTCCAGACATTTTTTGCCTTTCTTTGGCGTCTTCTGACTTGAGTTTATCTTTGTTTTACCAGGTGGATTTTCCACCGACAACAGTTGTAGTAAGTCATTCACCACCTCCTGCATTTGCTTCATCAGGGCTTGACCCTGTCTGGCTAAAGGAAGGGGAGATGCATTGTCTAGAGTCTTTAGGTTAAACAAAGCAGCATGAAGGAGCTGGCTAAGAGACAGGAGCTTCAGAGATGCATCTTGCCTCTTTTGGTTCATGTTAACTTTCCTTCTTTCTCCTTCTTGATCTCGTCCTCCAACAATTTCACTCTTCTCTGCCTTTAAAAGGTCAGGTAGTATACATCTCCTCATGCTCTCCAGCACTAATGAGCAGATCTCTAGGCCCTGGGACGGAGGTGTCTCTTGAAGACAAGTCCTCAGGGAGTCGGATACCATGTCAGACAGCAGAGGAGGTCGCAATTCTTCCTGAGCTGGTTGACATAGCACAGACAGGAGCTCAGAGAAGAGGCGAGGAAGCTGACGCAGCTTGGTGTAGGTCTGGAGGAGACTGCACACCATGACCTGTTGGGATAAAATGTCCCGTCTCAAATAAAGCATTTTAATTCAATATTCATCTTGTATATGGAATACATATATAAACATAAAATTCATACAAAAACTATTGTATTAACAGTGTGGAGATGCATTGATTCTCTCTTAAATTATTATAACTAAATACAGGAATTTATTAATTTATTTATGAAAATGGGCTAGAAGAGGAACTCATAAACAGCTGATCACGGCTCCTGTCCAGTGTGACTCTTTAATCACAGTCATGTTTGTTTCAGTCAATTACTTTGGTGTTCTAATTTTGTTGTGCAAATAATACAACTCAGGGGGTTCCATGTGCATGCACCCACTATTGCTATAGAGTAAATGACTTCTGTTCAGTTAGTTACCTCAAAAATATGTTGTTCCAGCTGAACCCTTCAAATTAAATTGTGAGGTACCCATGCTCCCACCCCTAGTCACTACACAGTGAAATTTAGGATTTACTGTCTGACCTGTCTGGCCCGCTGCACTCGTGCATCCATACATTCAGAATGAACCCAGGCTGAAGACAACAGTTGGTCCAATTCTGGTTCAAGAATCAGATGGTTGAGACTCAACAGCACCTTCACACAACGGTACCAGGCTGGGATGCTGAAAAACAAAACAAAAAACATGACCCTGTTAACATGAAGAATTCTTCAGGAAAAGAAGTCTTCAGGAATTTGAAGGACAGACAAACACATTAGGTGGAGGAATTTATTACCTTGGCTGAGCCTGGTTGAAGAGTATTTGTCCTAGGGCTCTGTAAAAGCCGAGTTGGACTTCTTTGTGTCTTATCCTGTCTGCTGCTACATTATAAATATTAGCTGACAGAGACTGGCTCAGCAGAGACTCCACAGCCAGCAGGGCCAGGCTCCAACTGTGAGGAGACTGAAGGGAGGCTGGGGGAGACTTTTTCTCCTGGGATGCAGACACTGGCTTGTCTGCTTCTGCAGGTGAGACTGTGTCACCATCAATACATAGATCCAAGGCTGGGACTAATCTGACAAGAAAATAGTAGCACAGCATCCTCTGTTCTTCTTCACTTTCTCCTCTTCCTTTTCCATAGCTATCCAGAAAAAACCTGAACAGCAGGGACAATGTGTTGGATTTCACAGAGTAAAGCAACAGCGGCTCACAGTAACCCTGAGCACTCAGTTTGGAAAGTATGGCAGTGACTGGTTTTAAGAGACCTTTTGCTCCTCCTGCACCACGCTTCCCAGAATTGTCTTTGGATGGAAGGAGCTCCTCCTTGTAGGACGTTAGGTGCTCGGATGGAAAGAGCGCGAAATGAAGGATGGAGTCGATCTTGGCACGGATGTCTCTGCAAAGCTGCTGACGGAGATGCAATTTTGTGTGTAAAAGGTCAGCAGAGGTAAGCAGGTGTCTGAGGAGGACTAACGGCTGGAGCAGCTGGTTGGTTACCATGGTAAAGACTCTGTTAGGATTTGCTTGTTGTCGCTGCACTGTTAAATAACAGGATAACACCTGAAGCAGCAGTTCAAATACATTAGATGAAGGCATTTTTTCATTATGTTTGGAAGGGAATTCGCTTGTGTCCACAGAGTCTGTATTGGCAGTAGGTTGAGCTTGAAGATGCTCACTCATCACCTGGTCTTGACATGTAGTAGACTCAGTCATTGTGGTTTCTGTGAGCAGTGGCTGCTGTAGCTTGTTGCATGACAGAGAGCAGAGTTTGACCAGTAGGTCAACCATTAGCTCATACTTGGTGATGAAGACGGAAGACAGCACAGGAGAGGACACAATGCCCTGACACACGCTCAGCATAGTGGACACACACAGCAAGGACTTGGAGCCAGTTTGTGCACACTCCTGAAGTCGGTCAAGCAACAGCTAGAAAAATAAAGGAAGAAAGAGGAGGTATAAAAACAGGCTTTGATACCAACTTCCTCTAAATATTTATATAAAAACACAACCTTTTTCAATCTAACTTTTTTATATAGCACTTTTCCAAAAGTCTTATGCAAAGTCCTTGTGATGGTGATTGGCAAAATAATTTTTTTAATTAAGTAAACATAGGTTGGACATTCAGATCTTTAGACTATTTTGAGAAAAGACAATAAAAGAATGTTAAAGCAGCAGTCAGTGATGTTTTCATTTATCTTAACTTGGGTTAACTTCCTGCCCAGTGATGCTATAAGCATTCCCCTCCCACCTCTCGACATCTCCTCATGAATGCATTTACAGTAAACAGCCCAACCTCTCGAGCACAGAGGATCACCCTTTTGTGGAGCTCTGGCTCCTGACTGAAATTTACTATCAGAGCAGTACACTAAAATCTTAATTTAACAAGATAAGAGTCTAAATTGTAAAATTACAAAAAATATAACACTATATAAAAGCCAGTGTGAATCGGTGGGTTTTCAAATGTATGTGTAAATGTATAATTTTCAGTTGCTCTCATATCCAGTGTTTGTGTTGCCTAAAAAACACTCACTCCACTCACCAAAGTCCTGAGAGATAATCAGCGATTTTACATCACAAAACACAGGTTGTTGACCCACTACTTCTTGAGTGAACAATATATATATAATCTAATCACTTTCTGGTAATAAATGCTGTTAAATGGCTAAAATCTGTTTTTGACAGCCATGTTGTCAGTGAAGGCAAATATTCCTGTTTTATGATCGTTCTTTGAATTACAGACAGCACTGTTTTGGCCAAGGCTAATCCCAGCATTTGTTTAGCACATTCACGCAGCACCTGTGCCATGTTGAGCCTCAGGCTGACGGTCTTGCCCTGCTTCAGATGTGAGTGGAGCTTCCGGCTGTGAAGCAGGTCATCGAGGTAACACCACAGGCCCTCCAGTACATTGTGAGAATACTCCACTTTCTTATTGTACCATCCTGTCAAAGCATGGGTGCACCAGTCCAACAACACCTGTAGCAGCAAAGACAGACATGTAAGATTTGAGCTAGAACCAATCCCAACTAACATTGAGACTCCACATTCAAACCACACACCAATAATCTTGTAACATGTAACAATGTGCTCCCAACATACAAATGAAATAAAGGAGATATGCTTTTTATTTCAACATTTTAAGTACATGTTTTTGTGTCGGATGTCATGTTCATGACTATTCCTGTAACAACAAATAAAAAAGCACCAGGTACTATCACTAATGGAAAAGCAAATTAACCGAGTAGATTCGAGCTGAGTTGTGCTAGAACTGTATAATTGAAAAGCGGCCTTAGTCTCTCACTGACAGGACTTAGTTGTGACTGATACATGGCATTCTTAGTCGTCATCATTATCCTGTGAGAACACAAGCTATTACCTGTTCCTTGTTGGGCAGCAGACACTGAGGTGAGATCCAGGCAAACCGAGCCAGCTTCAGCTTGTCCTCCCATGGAGTGTGAGGACTCTTCAGCTTTAGGTGGATACCTGAGTAAATGGCCGCCATCGCTGCAGCTGCTCCAGCTGCAGGTATGGTTGGATTTCAGTTGCAAAAGGTAGGTTTGGACTGCAAGATAAAGAAAAAGTTCCTAATCTCACCATAAGGAAGGATAGGATTGTAGATGATTTGTAATGATGCATATTACTTTTAACAATGTCTTTTAATAATACTTTTACATAATAAATATTATAAACGTGATGCCTTTTAATGACTCAGTGAAGTGAAGTAAGTGGAATAAATGCAAGGTCAAATTCATTATCAATAATTGATGTGTGTGTGCAAAAAATAACTAATTCATTACAAATCTTCGAACAAGTGGAAAGTGTATTATTAACTAAGATTAATTACAGATGCACTGGTTAAAAGTTGAGAAACATATTTTCGCTGATTCGTTGTCTTAACTGCATATTTCTTGTGCGTTGGTCAGATTATTTTAATTGAAAACATTCAGTATACTACGTATGTATCGATTTACTTTCTGTGTGAATGCTATTGTTTGTTTATAGTGAATGAAAGTACCCCAATGCTGGGATTTTCTGTCTTTTTATGTCTGTAGGATTCTAAGGATTCAACATACTCGACATTTACACACGTTTTAACAACTAGCATGCGGCTAACGACAGCTAGCTAGAGAGCATGGTGTATTTTACGTCAAAAATAATGTGACTCTCGGGCTGTCACGCATCTACATTAAGCAAAATCCCCACGAGCTTCACCTCCGGCTGTTTACAAACGTTTTGTGTATGTTTAGAAGTTAACTTACAACTTGTCAGATAGCACGTGCCTCCTGTTTTCAGACTTCAGTGATCTTTCAACTTTCACCCTGCCAGTCAGGCCGAAGCAATCAAGAATCAATCGATATTATCCAAACCGCTTTTTTGCTGTCGGACTCTAACATCAGCCACATTTTAAATCTGTGTGACAATCACAAGGTTAAACACACGTTTAACTTTGTGAAAAATGTGTGTTTGTGTAAAATAGAGCAAAGTACAGTACTTCCAAAAAAAGTTAAGGCTTTAAAAAAAGGACTTTAAAAAGTGCAAGTACACAATCAATAAAACAATCAATTACAGTAACGCGAGTAAATGTAATTCATTACTTTCCACCTCTGCTAATGGGTCATATCCCCCACCCATACTTATGGCTCTGGCTTCGCTTGGTTATGCCTGAGGAAGTTGTGACTGTGTGCAGCGCCGTCATTCCTCCGCCAGTGAGAAAACTGGAGCTACAGTCCGGTGTGCGTTTATACCTGAGACACACATCAGGGTCACCTTTGCTCTGACTCTGTTCGAGGGATATTTTATTGATACGTCGGAGTGATTTGTGTACGTGTACGTGTGTTTGTTTCAGTCGCGTATTTTTATCTGAACTACACATGACAGTGACAGGCAGGGGTGGAGGTGGTGTTGCTGGTGGCGGTAGCTGCTCGGTGATAAGAGATAAATGGGCGAAGACGCATGTTGGCCTCAGATAATGTGAAAATAACGGTCTAAATTCGACAATGACGCGACAATAATGTGGACAAGTGGACGTCTCAGGAGACCGAGGAACTAAAATGGATTTGCCCAGGAACAGCAGCTATCGCCGGATCGAACTGATTCCAAACTCTCTTTAATTGTGTTGTTGCTCTATTTAACTCGCCACTGGCTGAAAACGAACTATGTGGCTCTTAATTCGCACGTCAGGCTGCTCACACGGCGTGTGTTTAACCAGACTTAGGCTCACACAACACCGGAGGCTTTCACTGGACCGCCGCCTGGCCATCTCCTCTGCCCACCGAAGGACGACGCAGTGGAGCGGCGTCAGTTCGTCACTCCTCCCGGCGTCCAGGCCGTTCACGTCGCTCCAGCCCTGCGGCTCACTGTACTTACACTCCCCCACGTCCACTCACACACCTGTTGCCTTTGCCAGCTCTTCCTCCGCACAGCCAGCAGAAACACCAGAGAAGAGCCAGGCGCCAAACTCTGTTCCTGTGCAGGACGTCAGAAGGATTTTGGGACTTGCTCGGCCAGAAAGATGGAGACTGTCAGGTAAACCTCGCCTAGTGAGTTTGGCAAACTGAAGGGTTAATGTTTTTGTATTTTTGGCTTACATTAGAGTGCCTTGTTCAGAGTGTATTTTATGTTTTTGTTTGTGAGTTTTCTTGTTTGTTTTGTAGATGCTGTGTAAACCTGACTTAGTTCAAAATCTACTAATACAATAGCACCGATTTAAGTTTGAAAGATTTTTAGAAGTAAGTAGAATAACCTTTTTTTATTTGAATTAATTACTGACTTCTCTGTCCATGTTTCTTGGTGTTTTCCTTAATCCACTCCAGCTGCTATAGGCTTCCTGACTGTCTCCAGTGCAGTCACAATGTCGGCACCATTTTTCCTGGGTAAAGTGATTGACACCATATTCACCACTGGAACAGACACAGAAGCGATGACAGCGTCCCTGACATCACTGTGCATCATGCTGACTGGAGTTTTTCTGTGTGGAGGAGCAGCCAATGCTGCCAGAGTCTACCTTATGCAGATCTCAGGTGAGTTTAGGAGGGAGAGTGATACTGTTATTGACAGAATAAAAACATACACACCATTCTAAATACTCTCCTCATTATATAAATGTATGTATTGTTTCAGTGCAGCAGTCTCTTTTCTCTTTGTTCCTCACTAATGTGTTTTCTCTTCAGGTCAGCGGATTGTTCGTAATCTCCGTGCCTCTGTCTTCTCCTCCATCCTCAGACAGGAAGTGGCATTTTTTGATCGCAACAGGACCGGTGAGCTTATCAACCGCCTCTCTGCAGACACAGCCATCGTAGGCCGCTCAATTACAGACAACCTCTCAGATGGCCTGAGAGCTGTGGCCCAGGCAGCTGCTGGTGTCAGTATGATGGTGAGTGCACAGAAAATTGTGGTCAGGACAGGTTTGAAAGGAGAGTCAAAAAAACGATTTAAGGTGTACATAACAACCTACTTTTACAATGGCTCTGATTCAGGAAGTGCATTTCTGGTGATTCATTTTCTCCACTGACATTTTAAGAAAATCTTGTTAAAAAGGTTAGACCAGTTATTAGAGAAATCACAACCAATCGGAGCAAAACAGTGTGTATCGTACAAGACTATGTATGTAATTAATATAAAACCTAAGGACCTACACATCCAATAAACATTTGTGAGTTTCATGGATGTATGTAGTCTTAATTAAATTATAACTGCACTGTAGTGAAATTAATGTGAACGTAATGAATCATCCCATCAGAACCTACCTAGTTTTCTTTGTTTACATTTATAGTGAACTCAAGTAATCAGAGATATTGCTGTTTTGCCTGAGGATTATGGGTAGGGTAGTACTTCTCAATGACAATGCAATTAAAAAGCATTTTCCTAGAAACACTGTTCATATCATACGGAATTGTGGGATTTCAAAATGTGTTTATTGGATTTTCTGAGGGTTTTTGTTCCTAACATGAAACCACAAGTTACAGATACAGTTAACCCAAAAAAACAGCCAACCAGACAAAAACATACTTTAAATTAAAAAAAAAACACAAGCAATATTAACGAAAGATCATATTAATAAAATAATAACAACAAAAAGAAAGAAAAAAAAACACTAAAAACTAAATGGCACAGTTAGTGGTGAAGAGGGGTTTGTACAGGGGTAATGATTGTAAGGTCACTATAGAGCCCTAAGAAATTGAGGGCCCTGAAGGAAGTCCAGGAAGGACGTCCACATTTCTTCAAACAGTGCATATTTTCCTTTCAGTGAGTATGTTATTTTTTCCATGGCTATAACTTGTATAATGCCATCTAGCCAGCATTTGTAGTCGTTCTATGTAAAGATTTCCAACATTTTGCAATATTCTGTCTGGCTTGAGGTAGGCTTAGGGTAACCATCTTTCTGATATCTCTGCTGAGATTAATTTGGTATGAGTCCCAAAACACACATTCTTGGGCACAGAGGCAGCGTCACCCCTGACGTATTTGAGAAAAGTGTCCCTTTGTGTGTTTCACATTTAGAACATACATCAGGAATGTTACCATTGAAACGATTCAGAACCTCTGGAGTGATATACAGCCTCATGGACCATTTGTATTGTAGCAGTCTGAAACCTGAATTAGATGGTTGTGTTTGTGACTGGGCACAAATAGTTTGCCATTCAGGCTCAGTTATCTCCTCTCCTAAGTCTGCACACCAAGCAAGTCTCTTGTCCTCAGACGGTTACAAAGTTTGTCATGACAGACGCGCTTGGGGAGTGGTATAGCATTTTCATACACTTACATATGTAATCACCAAACTAATCGTTGAAGCACTTCAAAAAGATAATTATGTTCCACCCTGTCGAACGCCTTTTCAGCGTCCAGGGAGACTAGTGCTGTGTTTGGGTTTTTTCTCCTCAGCTCAATAATATTTAGTAGTCTTCGAATATTGTGGAAACCTTGACAGCCTATTATGAAACCGTTTTGGTCAGGGGCTTTCAGAGAAGGAAGATGTTTTTCAAGGCGTCTAGCAAACACCTTTGCTATAATCTTAGTATCTGAGTTTATGAGCGAAATAGGATGATATGATCCACATTTTATGTGGGGCTTTTCTGGTTTTAAGACCAGGGTTATTAACGCATTCGATAAGGAAGGTGGTAAATATCAATAGGTAATCCATCCGGAACTGATGTTATGATGGAAGCGTCTAGCTCCTCTTTTACCTTTTTGTCTAAAGCTGGAATGGAGAGCTGATCTAAAAAGGAGTGTAAGTCATTAGTATTCGGAGTTCATGTAATATTTTTGAAATGCTCTGTTTATTTCTGTTGGATTTGTTGTTGTCGTCCCGCTTTCAGTTTCAATCTCAGTGATCGCCCTTTCATTTTGCAGAGTTTTAATCCGCCATGCTAGTAATTTACCCGCTGATTCTCCCTGGTCATAATACGTCTGCTTTAACCGACTGATACTGTCAAAGGCCTTACTTGCAGTAACATCATTATATTTAGCCCTTAATTCTGAGAGTCTCTGAACATTCCCCAGTGTATTATTCACTGAGAGCTCCCTTTCTAGATCTTTAATATCTCGCTCAAGTTCAGTCATAAGGAGATGTGTCTTATTTTTTGAGTTGCTACTAGTATAAGAAATCATTTGACCTCTAATATAGACTTTAAAGTCTTCCCATTTTGATAACTAAATAGAAATAATCTAACAATGTGTTTTTACCAAGCACAACCACAAGGAGTGTAACGTTAATCTGAAATTTGCATCATTCCTGTAAAATAAGCCTCAGTTGAAGGAAAAACCATAAAAACACTCTTGCTCATATGTGCAAGTGAGTCAATCATTTAACAAAAGCGGGCAGTGTGCAGTGTAGGACAATAAACGTTACACAACTTAACCTCTTTTGTTTCTTTTCTGAGCTGAATTTACTTTGAGATCAATAGGATTGTTGAAAAACAGGTTTGTAGAAAGGATTCTCACATGCTGTGTCACTAGCAACAGGCTCTTGTGGTAATATTAAGTCACTCAGCTTTTAATGAAAACGACTCCAATGTTTCCTTTATTCTGTTGTCAGATTTTAAAATTCATGTTTGACAGCTGTATTTTCCTTAAACAGGAAAGAGACAGGGAACGTAATGCATACACACAAGACGAATTAATTCCTGGTGTAAATAACATTTACTGAAATAAATGGAAAAGAAAGGGATTTAGATCTTTTATATTTCTTTTATTTCTTCTGGCCATGTTTTTCACCAATTCTTTCTCTCTATCTCTCTCTCTTTGCTCCTCTAGTTCTATGTCTCCCCCAGTCTTGCGAGCTTTGTGTTGGTGATTGTTCCTCCCATGTCCATTCTCGCTGTTATCTATGGACGATATCTACGTTCCATCGCCAAACGCACCCAGGATGCGCTCGCACAAGCCACACAGGTACAGTGCACAAGTACACAAACACTGTCTGGGAATACTGTGATATGAAGGACGTGCGAACTGTTTGTTATTAGTGAAAGTTATCAAAGGTATGAGATAGTTTAGGTTTCTTAAGTGACGTTGTATGAGGTATTTGTATATCGCCTCTGGAATCGGGCAGGTGCAAACTCAGTGAAACTTGATAATCTCCTCCATTTTAAGAGCATAGTCTCTGCTTCATCTTGCTGTTAGTCAGACTTTTTTTCAACAGGAAAATTCCAGGGACAAAGACAGTGATTATATCTTAGTTGTTGGTCTACTGCTGACTCCACCTGTATGTTCAGTCGTGCTATTTTGCGAGATAAGTGTTTAAAGTCCTTTTTCCAGATGTATACAAGTAACAAATGTACTGACGGAGGCTTCTGTTATTGTGAGATAAAATCACTGTTATTGTAAGTGGACTCTTGTGTTTGGGAGTGAGAGGTTTAAAAAGCAACACAAAATGTAGTATCCAGTTGGCAAAGGATTTTAACAACACGGCAAACTATCTCTTTCCTGTAAGAGGCAGTTCTCATAGATAGCTTGTGAAAACATCTGGCCCTTCAGGTTTGTGTTCATCTGGTAAACGCTTCACTGCCTGGGCCTTAATTACATTTGCAGGAGGAGTAAACTATTACTGTGATCATAATCAAATTTCCTATAGATAATGTAATAAAATTGTGTGTGTGTGTGTGTGTGCGCGTGTGCACTTATGTGTGTACAGTTGGCCGAGGAGCGTATCAGCAACATGCGGACAGTCAGGGCTTTTGGGAAAGAGCTATCCGAGGTCAACACGTACACACAGAAGACAGATCACGTCCTCAGCCTGGCCAGGAAGGAAGCTTTTTTACGAGCCGGTTTCTTTGGAGTGGTAAGTTCATGTATATCTGTCTGTCTCTCTGTGGGCGTGTCTGTGCGTGTTTGTGTCACCGTTGCGGATGAGCTGTTGCACATGGGCTTCTGTATTTTGCCGTCTTGTTTTCTGTCACAGTTACCGCAGAACTTGACGTGTAATCAGGATGTTTCGCCATGAAATGTTTTGCCATACATGGTCACAAATGGATAAACCAACTGACTAATGGCATGATTCAGCACATTTAGTATGATTTTATTTGAAGATTTTTTTAATGGACTGAAATTTATTATGTATAGTTATGGATCTAGAACAACTGGTTTTACCATATAAGTAATGATAAGTAAAAGTAAAATTACCTTGTTGCATTAACTGTGAATAGCATGAAGACAACATAGATCAAAATGATTAAAATTACCCATGAAACCCTTATCATTGCCATGTAGAAGACTTGGCAAACACACTTGTCGTGTAACCTTTATTGAGATCATGAAATGGCCAAATGAGGTCACAATACCTCACTCTGGTGCTTGGAAAGCACCAAGCATTTGTAAACTATTTCCTGAAACCTAAAATGGAAAAAAAGGGCTGGGACAATATGCTTTTGTCCCAACCTGACTGTATCTCAATATATAGAGTTTGTATTATGATACTGATTTACTGCGATTCAATAATATCATTAAGCAATCGTTGTGATTTTTGTTTCTTCCTTAAACCAACATTGAATGAAACATTTCTGGAGACAGTAACAGTAACGAGTCATATTTTCAAAATCAATGCACATCACATCTAAATTGTGACATTTGAAACATTCCTCTCTGTGTTCACTGAGCGAGTACTTGGAGAAAACGTAATAAAATGCTGGGCTAAAATGAATAGATTCTCTGAAAAGATGCCACCTCACATGTGTGAGTCTTCAGAGTATCATGCTTCTAATGAACTAGAAAAATGTCTTCAAAACACTGCATTGCAGAATACACCAATAAACTAAACTTTTTGAAGTGAACTGTTACTTTATGCTGCTTCTTGTAACCAATCTAGAAATATCACAATTCCGTGGGATAAAACATGTTTTTAAAATAGTCTATCAAAATTATTCACAATATATAGTTATTAGTTTGTTTTTACCCACCTCTAAATATCACCTCCCACCACAACGCAGCATAAGCATGTTTTTTTACAAAGTTGTGTTCAGAATGTGCTCCTGTATATATGATGAACCATGTCAAAGTTATGAGTTCACAAGGTCACAGGTTGACTCATGAGTTCCAAAGAAAGCCTTTCTTCACCTGGTATTACTCCCTGCAGTAAAAATACGACACGTAGTTCTTCTGTCACTGATGGACAGAAAAAAGTGCATCTCAGTCCATGTCACACTATCAAAAACATTATACAAACGCAATGGGCACATATTCACGTCATGAGATAATCAAAAGAAAAACGATATGTGCAATAGCAAATGTTCAAAATACACATACCTGAGAGGGAATAAGTCGACAGGAACCAAAAATATCCTCAAAATGAACGAGTAAGATGCTTAGAAAACTGGAAAGTTACGCTTCTTCTTCAGCCTTCATGCTCCTTGCAGCTGGTGCATCAACTTAAAGTGTCCCCCGAACAACAAAATTAAAAACACACACACCCACATTCACAATCACAGAAACAAACAAAATGAATGAAAATAAATAAAGTGAAAATGAACAGGTGTGAAATAGCACAACATCATTTATGGCAGCTAAACCTGGATTCCCAAGTAACTTGATGCATTCATGCACTTGATGTTACATCTTTAAAATAAGCTTTGTGCATCACCATTGAAAACCTGTCTCTCTCTCTGTGTGTGTTTGTGTGTGCTTCAGACTGGTCTGAGTGGTAACTTCATGATCCTGTCAGTGCTCTACAAAGGAGGTCTCCTAATGGCCAACCATCACATGACAGTGGGAGAGCTGTCATCGTTCGTCATGTACACCTTGTGGGTGGGCATCAGTATCGCAGGTAACACACAAGTGAATATGAAAATGTTCTATCTGTACCATACCTCTGTACAGTATGTGTGTGGTTTACAATAATACAGTGTATTGTCTGTTTGATGTCCAGGTTTCAGTTCATTCTACTCTGAGCTGATGAAGGGTTTCGGAGCAGGAGCTCGACTGTGGGAGCTGTTGGACAGAAAGCCTGAGTTCCCCCTTGACGGTCAGAACACATATATGCATGCACCTACACAAGTAGGAGAGTATTAGCTTAAAAACATCAGGGAACAACCGCTTCTCAATGGTAAACATATTCTTAATATGGATTTTATATGGTTTTAACAACCGTCCTGGGTCATTCTATCAGTAGTGGACAGCTTTTAGTACAGGTCTGAACCTAACCCAATGTGTCCTGAATGCATCCTCAGGTCTGATAACTCGGATTCCAATCCATCCTCAGGACACTTAGCGACCAACTGCTCAGCTGACGTCTTGTGACTTAAAATCATAATTAGGTCTTTGCAAAAGGAAATATTATGAGTATACAGCGTGGTTGCAGGTTGCAGTTGTGAACAGACTAAACTTCACTTCGCTTCATCCATTGTTTAGTTTAGTTTTATTTATTTAATATTTTTCTCTTTCCTCCAAGCTTCAGAGGAATGTTCAAAACAAAATAAGAGAACAAAGAAACAGTCACAGATCAACAGGAAAGAAAATCTGCCATTTAGTTCATTTTTTTTATCTGTCTAAAATGTTGTTTTTATGAATCTGTTTCAAACATATTTAACATAGTACATACTTTTATTTCTTCTGCACAATTGTTACATTTATTTATCTCTTTTGTTGAGATAAAATTAAGGTTATTATTCTTATTCTCATACTTATTCTATAGTAACCTTTCAGCATGATGTAAATCAATTGATAGAAGAGAGAACTAGACTTCTGCCCCTTCTGTCGACTGTTTGGAGAATCTGACCTGACTTTGGTAACAACTGCCAACGCTGCAAAGCAAATCTAAAAAGGAAAGAATCTGAAAGAGCGTCGGATGGTCAACGCCTTAAAACAGCCTAGGGTTATATGCATGTGTCTGAGTGATAGATATCCTCTGCCCCTCCACAGAAGGTCTAGTGCTCCCTCCAGACCAGCTGAAGGGCCAGCTCGAGTTCTGCGATGTCTCCTTTGCTTATCCAACCCGTAAGGAGGCTCCTATTTTCCAGAACCTCAATCTACTGGTCCCGGCTGGTACCGTCATGGCTGTGGTGGGATCCAGTGGGTCCGGAAAATCCACTCTGGTCTCGCTGCTGCTCAGACTGTATGATACAGATTCTGGTGAGAACAAAAACTTCACACTCTGATGTTGTAAATTGACGAGCTGTTCGTTAAATGGTCATTCCTTTTACCTCCTCTCCAGGTGTCATCATTATAGACGGTCATGACATCAGAGATCTAAATCCATATTGGCTCAGGAGTCACATTGGAACTGTCAGCCAGGTAATCATTTAAATGCGTGATCTGTTTTTTCTGGTGTTTTCCTTTAACTGTAAGCGCTTTTTTCTTTCTTTTTTTTTGAAGCAAACACAATTTCTTTCTCCCACTTTCTCCCAGGAGCCAGTGCTGTTTTCTTTTTCTATCAGGGATAATATTACTTATGGTGCAGCGGACCCCGACGCTGTGACCACAGAAGACATCTACAGAGCAGCCAGAGTGGCAAACGCCTATGACTTCATCCAAGATTTTCCAATGGGCTTTGACACTGTGGTGGGGGAGAAAGGAGTGCTGCTGTCAGGTGGGGAACAGGGACTGAGATGCACTCACATCACTGTTAATTCCAAGCACTGGATCTAGAACAACTGGTTTTACTATCTTAGAGGCACCCCGAGGCTGAAGCCATTGTTTTACCTATGTCATCTATGATTATCTTAAGAAGAATAACTTTGGTGCTGTACAATATCTTGTGGCATCGTATTAATTCTTAAAGGTATTTTAGGGATACTCCTTATAACTGACTGTATTAGAATGCCATGTTCTGAAGTATAAGGTCTTGTTTTTGCCCTATTAATTAAGAACGCCTCAAGAGAATCCTTTTAAAATTTGGTTTCATATAGACACTAAAATAATTCTGGGAAAAAATATATAAATTGAATTCTTCACAGAAGGCACAGAAACACTAGGTGGGGATTCTAGCTTATGAAGAAGGTGAAACACTGTTACAGCCTCTCTGTTTGTGTTTGTGTTTGTGTAAATTTAACATCGTTTGTCCCTCAGGTGGTCAGAAGCAGAGGATAGCCATTGCCAGAGCTCTACTCAAGGTACGTATAATAGC
Source organism: Solea solea (assembly GCF_958295425.1). Lineage (NCBI taxonomy): Eukaryota > Metazoa > Chordata > Actinopteri > Pleuronectiformes > Soleidae > Solea > Solea solea. Next base: position 22,602,729 of record NC_081138.1, read on the forward strand.
TTGGTCCACCTTTTTTTTTTTCACCATTGACAGAAAACTCCGTCACATCTGTAATCCGTATGTAATGGTGTTGTGCGTTAACCTGGTTCTGGTTTTTTAAACTTCTTTAAAGTCTTCTTTTTTTGTCATGTGGATGTCAAATTCAATTTGATGTTGTTTTCTCTCCACAGAATCCAAAGATCCTGCTTTTAGATGAGGCAACCAGGTAAGAGAGTCAGATTGAAAATAATTATATTACAGTCATTTAGCATCATAGCTAACTCTTTGTTGAAGCCTCTCAAGTTCCAGAGAGTGAAAACCTGTCGGAGGTTTTGTCTTTTTTTTCTACTGCTCTTCCTCTTAAGTTCCTTTTCTTATTTTTCACTGAAAACAGATACCATCAGACCACTATTCTCTCCCTTGTTTTGGTTGAACAATGCGTAATGCATGTGCTGTAAATGGTTTTATTCTCCCTCCCAGTGGCTTAGAGATGGTGGAAGCTTATAAGGGAGACATATAAACATGAATTGGGTCATTTTTCTGTCGCCATTACACTGTGCAATCCATTTTAACGTCCTTATCACAAATTTAGGACATGAAGTTGTTGATTTGTTGATTTCTTGTGGACTGCTTGAACAAAAACAATCCTAAACAGACGTCTTTCCTCAGTGCTCTGGATTCTGAGAACGAGTTCCTGGTCCAGGAGGCGTTGGAGCGGCTGATGGAAGGTAGATTTATAACAAAGGGAACCAACATTTCTTTCATTTTATAGTATTTGCTTTCTTAATGTGACTCTGTGTTACTTTTTTCTGACGCTTTTTTTTTCAACCGATCAACAGGGAGGACAGTCTTGATCATTGCTCACCGCCTGTCCACCATCAAGAACGCCAACTCTGTGGCTGTGCTGGACCAGCGCCGCGTAGCCGAGTGTGGCCAGCACATGGAGCTGCTCGGCAACCGGGGAGGGTTGTTCCGAAAGCTGATGGAGAAGCAGGCGTTTCTACAGGAAGAGCAGAAACACGCGCTGCGCTGAGAGGACAGCAAGGACAGACGAGAGGAATACGAGGAGGAAGACATCTGGAGGCGAGGTCAGTGGCTTCGCTCCAGAATGAGTTGAAATTCTCCCTCGAGACAAATGAGGAGAGAGAGGGAGGAGGAACATGAGAATTATATATTCTTCTTGCAATGTGGAGAGACGGACGAACACTGAAGGAAGAAGCATAGGACTAAACATGAGAGATGAGTTTTTTCATCAATACCTCAAGTGTCCCTTCTCTACTGGAGAGACTGTTTGGAGAGGAAGCACAGGGTGTAAGAACTGGAATATGGACCAGTGATATAATAGAGAGTGTATGTCATTTTTTACACTGAAAGCAGACCAGAGTGAAAATGAAGCATCAAGAACAGACTTCATTAAAGCTAGGGTCTCTAATTTGTTGAGTCACTTCTTTTTGAAATTGTTGAAATCCTCTTCACGTCCTGATAAATAAATAGTGTTCTCTCAAAGGACCCGAAAGCTGAGCACCTGCACATTTTTGGACCACGTGGACCACATATACTGGCACACTCATAGTTTTGGCCAAAGAAGAACACAATAAACCTGTGTGCTGAGATACCATACATACATACCCCAATAGGGGAAACATTATAATATTGTGTGACATATTGGGATACTTGAATATAGCAATTATTTTCCCCCAAATGGTCTATTTTAATACAACAACAAATAACACATTTATATGCAGCCTTTCTGTATGGAGTATGCATGCATTCCTGTGTGTGTGTGTGTGTGTGTGGTGGGTTCTCCGGGTTCTCCGGGTTCTCCGGGTTCCTGCCACAGTCCAAAATCATGCAGATTTGGGGATTAGGGCAAATTGGATACTCTAAATTGACCATAGGTGTGAGAGCAATAGTGAATGATTGTTTCTCCACCTATGTGGCCCTGTGATGGACTGTTCAGGGTATACCCCGCCTTTCACTCTGTCAGCTGGTTGTGACCCTCATGTGGAGGATAAAGCGGTAAAAGATGAATGAATGAATGAATATGCATTAACAAAATACAGTTTTCTTTGTCTAGTGAGAGGAGGAGAGTCAAATGCTTGCTGCTAACTAGCGGACAGAGCCTTAAATACAACAAAAAAAACACACTGGCATGGTGTCACACCGTGAAATATTGCGATATTTTAGTGTATGGATATTTTCACACACCCTTGTGGTCCCCAAAAATGTACAATCACTACAAATGAGGGCAAACTACTGGTGAGAAAACGTTCATTACTGGAATGGAATGTGACATTGACTAGACTGACACACTGGCCCACATTTTAGTATGAATGGAACTGTGGTCATGTACATGTGCATGTGGAAACCTGGTATGACCCAGGCCTAACAGTGCTGTTTCATATCTAAATTGGAAACCGGTAAATCCAAGTTCATTGGATTGGATTGTATTTCTTTCTTTCACACAGAGCCCTTCTCTCTTCCCTGTCACTGTAGAGCCAGTCACACTCAAGGCTACTTGTGCTGTATACTCTCTTTAAATCAGTATAACATCATCATGTTTTTTAATGAAATCACTTGATATTTGAGTCTCGTCTGCAGGTGGTTTTGAATCCTGAATGATGGCACAAACCAAAACACACGCCCTTCATTCATGATCTGTCTCTGAAGCACTTCACCCATACTAACACGTCTTTTGTTACGTTCATTGTTCGACTCTCTTTCGGACTCTTTTTTTTTTTGAGTTTGCTTTGCAGCATATTCACTTGTTACCAAGGCAACCTTTTCTCCCACGGGACATGTACTGTATGTGCAGCTGATTAGAGCAGCCAATCGGAGGCAGCCTCTTTCTCCATGTTTTAGATTTGGTTTTATTTGCCTTTTATCTGTGAAGCAATTTGTGAATTGCAATTCAATGAAAGGTGCGATACAAAATATTTTGCTTACCCCAGCTTTAAGGAATGCTCGTCTATCGTGGGGGAATGTGAGCGACACTCCAGAAAGACAATATTGAGGTGGTACACTTTTAAAAAAAGATGGCTCTGATAAATCTAGTCGTCATTTCCTAATTGATTATTGTTGCAGCCAGCCTTGTTTCTCTCTCTCTCTCTCTCTCCCTCTCTCTCTCTCTCTCTCTCTCTCTCTCTCTCTCTCTCCCTCTCTCTCTCTCTCCCTCCCCCTCCCCCTCCCTCCCTCCCTCTCCTCCTCTGTCTCTCTGTGTGTGTTTGACATTAGGTTTCCTTAGGTGTTCATGTGCTCACACAGTCTGAGTTAAATTCCCTGTAGACACCCCTTAGGCCACACACCCACGTTTGTTTTTGCACTAAATTAAATATCGCAGCGTTTGAAGAGACTAACTGAGTCATAATTATCCTCATCAGTAAATATTGTGTCCTGTGAATTTCCACTTCACCCCTCGCAGATAATCAGCGAGAGCACAGAGAGTGTTCCATAGTGTTTAATTTTCTGCAAATGAATTAACTTTAACTGTCCAAAACCTTAAAGGGATCCTTCAGGTTTTAGTGTATAAGGCACATACAGTGGCACATACAGTGTGTATAATCAGAGATTGGAGAACCTGAACTGTTCCTATAAAGTAAGTACACATTTTTGTTTTTGTTGCTATGGTGCTATGGTTGCTAAGTCATTCATGTCAGACGAAATTCCACTGTGAAAGATTTGAAACTTGAAATGTTAAAGTTCACAAAGTGGAAGGGAGTAATCACTGGTAATCTCCTATTTGGATAAAGTCTGTTTATTTTTTTACTAAATCCTCACCTTTTGTTGGTTTTAAATATTAATATATTATCATGTATTGACTGTATATCAGTAAACATGTTTTAAATTGTTGAAATTTACATTTTTATCTTTATTAAAAGCTTGAGTTTTATGTCCTCCCAACACAGTGAAATGTGAAATGAACGTCACATGTCCAGGTTTTGTCTCCAGTCGTCTCGTGTCTCTCTCTCCGCCTCAGCCTTTTTCCATTCAAGTTTCGTTTCTGTTTTGTCAAAGATGAACTTCCCCTCTCACTCTGTTCTCCCGACAACTACTGAAACTGAAAAACGGATGACTTTTACGAGTTGTTTCTTGAGTTATAAATAATATGAATGACATTATCTATATATATATATATGTATAAGAGATTTTTAACTAATGATGCTATTTCTATGTAAAGATGAAGTGAAATAATGAATTAAAAAAAGAGCACTGGTAATCTCCTATTTGGCTAAAGTCTGTTTATTTTTTACTTAATCCTCACCTTTGTTGGTTTTATATATTAATATATTATCCTGTATTGACTGTATATCAGTAAACATGTTTTTAATTGTTGAAATTTACATTTTTCTCTTTTATCCGCCCTCTGCCTTTTTCCATTCAAATTCCGTTTCTGTTTTGTCAAAGACTATATATATGTATATAATATATATACATATTGGTATATGTATATGATATATATATATATATATATATATATACATATATGTACATGCATATAAATACATATACATACTATATATGTATATGTGTGTACATTTATGTGTATATGTATGTATGTATGTATGTATGTATATATGTATGCTGCTGCTGAACTGTCACACTTTAATATATATTATTATATATATATAAAAGTGTGACATTTTAGCAGCACTTTGCATGAAATCAGAATATCAAATTATTTTCAAACTATATTTAAATTTGTTATATATATATATATATATAAATGAAGTTGTATTTTTTGTGATTTTTCAGACTGTTAATACATTTTGACTATTTTTATATGCTCTTCTTTCATTCATTCATTTATTAATTCATTCATTCAGTATTACCTGTACAAAAAGTGAAGGACTTAAGAGAAGAAGTGGAGCCTTACTAACTGTAATGTGCCAGGCTGTCAGTAGGTGGTGCTCTGTACCTTTTGTGTGTGGACTCCCATGTTCATTCATCCATTCATTCATTCACTCCCACCAAAATAAGACTTCATGACAATGATGTATTCTTAGCAGGTTGTGTCGACTGTGTGTTGTCCCTGTGACTGTCAATCAGCTGCGAGTGTGTGTGGCCGAAAGTTAACAGCTCACCAGACAAGTAAGTATTAACGTGATGCTGAAATACAAATTTGGAAACATTTTTCCCTTTTGTTGATGCCCAGGAATGTTCATTGTTGAAGCAACTTCTTATTTGATTTATAATGTAAGTTAACATTTTCCTGAGCAGTTAATGGATCACTAATAATAATCACTAGTTTATTCCACACAGCTTTTTTTTTTTTTTTTTTTCTTAAATGACTGCCCCCCCTGGAGTCAAATAGGCCATGAAGCAGGGCATGTATTGGAGGTGGACACTGTGTGATTGACATCTAGTTCTGCTAGCTCAGTCATGCCCACCCCCACGTTTCCATGTATGGCCTCCATGTAAAAAAACACAAGTGGGCGCTGGCCAAAACACTGAAGTTCACCTAAAACCAAATGGAGGATGTCATAGTGGGCTGGTACTTGATTATTTATTAAAACGGGGGTCTCAAACTCATATAGGGACCTGGGTGTTCAGTTTGGTCAGTAGGGGTCCGTCAAGTGAAAAGAAGTCAAACCTTTTATGGAATCGAAATAAAATGTATGGTGATATTTCACATAATTTCAAAATAAAAGTGTTGGGACAATAAATAGTTGACAAAATAATTGATTTATGATGCAAAAATGAATTGAAATGAACTTAATATTATATTATATTATATTATATTAAGTGGCAGACCACATGAAATTGAAAGCTCTGAAATTCTGACTGTCATTAAGTTACTCACTTGTCACTGTGTTTCTTCCTGTTCACCAAACTCACACATAGCAAGGGCCGAGGTTCAGGCGCAGTGTGGGAACGAAAGAAGCCGAATTCTCTACGTTACAAATCCATGACGCATCAGGATGTTTTGAGGCTGTTGCTTTAGTGCTTGGCAGTGGGTTGACCCCGTCCAGCAGAGGCAGCAGTTGTGCTCCCTCCTGTCCTGCAGAGGACCAGGTGCGGGTCAGCTCAGCACTGCATGAGTGTCTAATTCTAGTTCCATGTGCTCCGGCTCGCCTTCACTTTTCTCTGTACCCGCTGGGTCTATTTGAGGAACTACAGGAAAAGGGGGTTCTTACTCTTTTTGGTCTGCCAATGGTCTGTTTACCACACAAGGACATGACATAGAGAAACAGAAGGTGAAACACTGCCATGTAGACAAACTGCACACGTTTATGAACTCACTTTAACGGTGTACTTGTTGTTTTAGCTCCATAATGAAAACTAAATCTTACCAATGTCCCCCCCACCATTCTCCTCATGTGGAGCAACAGAGAGCACATCAGTGACAAAATGAAGGAAATTAATTACTTTTTTTTTTAATACATATCATAAGTTTTACCTGTTCATTTAGCTACCAGGGATGAGCCGATAAGATATATTCAGTATCAGTATCAGTCCAATACTGGGTTAAAATCACTGGATCACGTGTCGGGAAAAGGAAAAAAAGCTACAATCTGATATGTTCCAATAGGCCAAATGTCACATAAATGCTTCACTAAGCACAGGCTGTGAAGAGAGACATGGGGACATGCTGCAATGACCATCTACCAGCTGGATTTAGATAAAAAGAAAAAAACAGATGAGTAATGTTGTTAAAAAAACGACTGTGTCAGACAAATATGTGTTGATACTGAAGACTGTGATATCAGTATTGTATCAGACACAAAAAAACGTCGGGGCATCCTTACTCGCGTCAACATCCACAGTTTCCTGAGTCATTCTTCACTGTAACGGCATAAATAACAACCTGAACTCTACTGTACACGTTGAGCGTGCTGCCTCACTGGTGAGTGCGCTGACCTACAGATAGAGTATTGGTCCCAGCTGGTGAATGCCAGAGCTTGTGCTATTCTTACACTTTTCCCTGACACACTCGCCCTTTGCATGTGCTGCTCTCATAAGAAGTGTCTGACAGTGTTGGCGAAAAAAAATAACACCTGCACATGCTCTGACCAACTCCCCACCAAAAATCTCACCAATCATTAGACTCTACCTGTGCACTGTGCATTGCTTAAGTGATCGTCTCTGTCATCTTCACCTCAGTCTATGCTACGAAACGATGCAAGAGAAAGAAGGAAAAACTGTCTTCCCCTGAGTCTGCCTCTCTGCATCTTCTTCAACTACTTTCTACCACCTGCTACTCACGCCCTTTCACCTCCCTTCCTCCCTCTCTCTCTCTCTCTCTCCTCCCTCTTTCTCCCTCTACCAAACCCCATCCCATCTCTCCTCCCCCCACGGCCCCTGTGACCTCCCCTCACCGCCGTGCATCTCTCGCCCTCCCTCTCCGAGTGGCAACAACTGCCAGCCCCTTTACATTTTAGGCGTTTCACAGGCCCTCGGATCCAATACGGTTCACAACAAGTGCATAAAAGTAGCACAACCTTGTCTGCCACCCACAACCCTTGCCTACCCCCCCCACACACACACACACAACCCAATGGGGGGCCTAAACTCATTTGCTGTCATCTTCCAAGACTTCGAAGATTTCCCTCCCTCCCTCTTCCTGTCCTGTCCTTACATACTGGATATATATTTACAACATATACTAGTGAAACGTGTTTTTATTACAAAATATGCAATGCAATTAAGTATTCCTCTTTGACAAACAAATATAAAAGAAATATAGTGAAGAGAAGCCAAGTGAAGACAGTTGATTTGTACGTTAACATTTCCCTCATCCAGTGTGAATCCAGTTTTAGGGTCACAGTATAATATAAGACTGCTACTGGGAACATTTGTCATTTCTTTGGTGCCCACTATAATCAGCTCTGTAATTAATTGTTTTGACCATCTAACACGTGTTCCTTACCCAAACAGTCCGCTCTTTTCCTCTAGTTTAATCAAGTTTATTAAAGTTATTTATATCATTGTACAAATACATTAATCTCACAAAAAGAAAAACCATACATTTTCCCCCCTCTCTCACTTCCCTCCCTGAGTTTATTTCCAGCCAAACAAACATGTGCACACATGTGCATTTGCTTTATTTCTTCCTCCGTTTGTCAGTCGTACACATGCACACCCGCTCCCCCTCCACCATTGGAGTTATTATTAATCCAAGTGCTCCAGTGACAGAGCAGAGTATAGACCAGATAAGGTGTCAGCTGTTGGCCGTTTCCCTGCTTATTTATTCAGTACAGTTCAGACACAGTGAGGTCTGCACACTGGCAAAATTGTTAAACAATCTAAAAAAATTGGGTTTTTTTTAACAAAATGCAAATTTGGCTTGAGCCAAAGTACACACAGCTACAAAGCTGCATAATTTAAAAGACAACTCAGATATATCTGTGATATTATTGTGTGTCAGTGAGCACAATATAGCTTATTGTAAGTCGCTTTGGATAAAAGCGTCTGCTAAATGACATGTAATGTAATGTAATAAAGCAGGGATTCCACTCTGTTGATTCTTAACATCTATGAAAATGTTGTTATAGTTTGTATTTTTTGTAATAATTATTTTGTAAAAATATTTATGTTCTATTAGGTTCTATTCATATTAGGTTTTAGACGAATGCATTGAATGCCTACATTTAAAATAAATAAATAATGCCATTCCCCCCTCGTAACTACAAGCTACAGCATCATGCAGGAAAGGTCTATGTCCATGTTAGGTCCATGTATGAGTAATGTTGTGTTGTGCTGATTAGTGTAATTAGAATTGATCAGTTAATTGTCTGCAGGAGCTGCAGCTCTGCTCCTCGTGGAGCTGTCAGTCACAGTTCTGGTCCTGGCTCACACTGGGGCCTAAATCAGTTCAGATGAGGGCAGCATTTTCCCATTTTAAGGCTGGATGAAGCGTATACTTACAGCAAATCTATAACCCTGCTTGGTAGCAACTGGTGTCTCCCCTAGAAACCCCCCCAGTGGCCGCGGCGCTCCTTTTACGGCCCTCAAGGTGGGACCGCGGGGCTCCATGGGAGGTCAAAGCGACAGTTCCATATATGGCGCGCGCTCTCTCCTCGTCGGGGGCGCGCAGCGTCACTCCTGATGTCCACCGAATGGATGCATGGGACCGAACCTCCCCGTACCCGCTGCAAAGCCCACGCCCACCCTTCACCCTCGGCCTGTCAGCATCCAAATATGGCAGAGGGCCGGGATGGAGGCCAGTGCTGAGGTTTGTGAATGGTGGAGGTTTTGTATATAAGGTGGACAGGCAGCAGTGAGGACGGTAGCTGGTTCAGCAGTAGCACTGGTTGGGTCATTCTCTCTCCAAGCCGCAGACACACTCCTAAGGTAAGACCCTGCAACGAGCTACCACTCATCCAGACCGGGACACCTCACTGTAGGCCAGGAGCAGAACTCTACTGGAGCAGAAGTTAGGAGAGCGCGGGTCAGGACTACAACAGTGGAGGCAACAATGGGAAACTCAGCTGGAGAATAGAGTGTAGTAGGAGAGACAATATTGGATTGGGTGACAGGTGTCACAGGAGAAGATCTTATCTATTTAACTATCAGGTGTAGAATATGTGGATGGATAACTGAGTGATAGATAAAGATTAACTTATAGATTGATTGATCTGGTGTCTGAGTAGATTCTCATTCATCCACACTTCTCCAAAGATCATTGAATTGGTCAGGTGCAATAGTGAATCCTGAATGCCTCTTTAGATTAGACTAATGGGGAAAAAAGTAGTTTGAGACGTGAATCACTGATAGACTATTATTGATTATACTAATTATTCGCTTTGGTTATGTGGAAGAAATTATTTTGTAGGTTTAGTTGTGCGTAACGGTCTGTGCGTCAGGATCCATTTAGCGCAGACCTGATCATCTTCATGCTCCAATGAATATTAGTTATTTTAAATTGAATATATTTTTTTAGTCACTTGGTAAAAACAGCAATAAAGGAATAGTGAGGGTTTACGAGAAACATTTTATGTTATACACATTCTGTATCACCGTGTGGATTTGATTCGGTCAGTTGAAATGTTTTCCTCCTCCTTTTACAGAAGCCATCATGTGTGACGACGATGAGACTACCGCCCTTGTGTGCGACAACGGCTCAGGCCTGGTGAAGGCTGGCTTCGCCGGAGACGATGCCCCCAGGGCCGTCTTCCCCTCCATCGTCGGCCGCCCTCGTCATCAGGTAAACAGCGAAGGAAAACCTCTGATAGATTAATCGATTGGAGTATCACTAAAAAAAATTACTATCAATACTATCAAGCCATATGTAGAAAAATACAACTCGATTTGGTCTCATTTAAAAAATATTAATATTGTTAGATTAAAATCTATGCAATTGATATGTTATTATTTTAGAATAGAATTTGTACAAATAGCCTTAGTGTCATCAGCTGTTCTCCAGAAATGTGACCTTTGTCTTTTTGAGGCTGAGTTAGTCACAGATTAATTGACCGTCACACATTGATCGATGTCTGTCTGGTGTGACTGTGCTGTTATTTGGCACATTTACGCAATGGTCACTATGTCGGTGTTAATACTTTAATCAGAGTAATTTTCTGTATGGATTATGTGATGCCCCCTGCTAACCTTTCCTTCATCTCACCTTCTCTCCCCCCCTTCAGGGTGTCATGGTCGGTATGGGTCAGAAGGACTCCTACGTCGGCGACGAGGCCCAGAGCAAGAGGGGTATCCTGACTCTGAAGTACCCCATTGAGCACGGTATCATCACCAACTGGGACGACATGGAGAAGATCTGGCACCACACCTTCTACAACGAGCTGAGAGTGGCCCCCGAGGAGCACCCCACCCTGCTCACTGAGGCCCCCCTGAACCCCAAGGCCAACAGAGAGAAGATGACCCAGATCATGTTTGAGACCTTCAACGTCCCCGCCATGTATGTGGCCATCCAGGCTGTGCTGTCCCTCTACGCTTCCGGCCGTACCACCGGTAAGATTAACAGGCAACTGAGCTTCATAAACACACATAACACATAGAATCACACTGTTTTGCTACTGCAGCAATTGACAAATAAACGACTTAACAACTGCAACACATAACTTCATTAATAATGAGACATTTCCCCACTGACGACGTTTTACGCACAACTTTTACGCACGGCGATCACTCTTTCTGGGACTCTTTATGTCCCTTTAAGAAACAAACATCTGAGTGTATATGTACATCATCAGTCACACAGCTACTTTGTACGCAGATTTACGCACAGGTGTACTCGCTGACGCACTTAACTCACATCTCTCCTCTCATCTCTCCAGGTATTGTGCTGGATGCTGGTGATGGTGTGACCCACAACGTCCCAGTCTATGAGGGTTACGCCCTGCCCCACGCCATCATGCGTCTGGACCTGGCTGGTCGCGATCTGACCGACTACCTGATGAAGATCCTGACTGAGCGTGGCTACTCTTTCGTGACCACCGGTGAGGAACTCGGCCAACTCCACAAACAAAAGCGCAGAAAAGAATATACCACCTCCCTATACCACCTTTACCCACACATACGAATCTAAATCATTCTCAAAACTGGTTTGCCCAGTAGTATTGTTACTCAGCACAACTCACCTAAATCTATAAAGGCAGCCGTGCACATATACAAGATCAAATTATTTGTAAACAGTGACTGTGCCCGACAATGTTAATCATTGTGAAACGGGGTGTCGTTTACGTTTTCATCCTCAGATATTTTTGCACCTTTTGGTAACTTAAGTATTTCTGCGTATCTTTACGCACACTGCAGGTGTGCCCTGTGCTCTTTGTTACTCTGTTTAATGACGCATCAACTTGTCTCCTCACAGCTGAGCGTGAGATCGTGCGCGACATCAAGGAGAAGTTGTGCTATGTGGCTCTGGACTTCGAGAACGAGATGGCCACCGCTGCCTCCTCTTCCTCCCTGGAGAAGAGCTACGAGCTTCCCGACGGTCAGGTCATCACCATCGGAAACGAGAGGTTCCGTTGTCCCGAGACCCTGTTCCAGCCTTCCTTCATCGGTACTTAACGGCACTTATACTTACATAATTTGCTCAAACTTACCAACATTAGATATGCACAACACTGTGCCAACACCTGTCGCTCTCTTATAACACTTCTGCCTCTCACCTGACCAGGTATGGAGTCTGCTGGTATTCATGAGACTGCCTACAACAGCATCATGAAGTGCGACATTGATATCCGTAAGGATCTGTACGCCAACAATGTGCTCTCCGGTGGTACCACCATGTACCCTGGTATTGCTGACCGTATGCAGAAGGAGATCACTGCTCTGGCCCCCAGCACCATGAAGATCAAGGTACTTACAATAAATATGAGAAGTTTTCTGCAAATATAGGCACATAAGTCAATGTGTGACTTTACTAATCAACTCTTTCATCCTCCCTCCTCCCCCTTTAGATCATTGCCCCTCCCGAGAGGAAGTACTCCGTCTGGATCGGTGGCTCCATCCTGGCTTCTCTGTCCACCTTCCAGCAGATGTGGATCTCCAAGCAGGAGTACGACGAGGCAGGCCCCAGCATTGTCCACAGGAAGTGCTTCTAAATCCTTCGTCTTCTTCTCCACCTTCTCCACCATCTCCATCACTTTCACCACCAGCTGTCTGGAGATCAGGCGAGGAGGAGTATCAACCTCTGTGGCACAGCAACACTCTGCTGTCAATGGACTGTCTCTCTGCGCTGTTGACATTCATGTGCATCTTTCATCCCTTTAAAATGTGCATATTTTTTTGGAGATGTCTGTTGTCTGTGTTGCACGGAGAAAGGCTGTTAAAACCACCACTGAACCATGCATCCACCCAAAAAAAACTTTAATAAAAAAATAAGAACATGTTGCCCAACACATGTGAATGTAAGTGTATATACATATTGATAATTTATTAAAGTCCATTATTTGGTATTTTTGACCTTGGCCTTGTTTTTCTGGGAGAAGCATAGTTGGAAAAACAAAAGCTTTGGTAAAAAATATGTGGCTACATAGCTGGTATTTAAAATGTGACAAAGCTTTATTACTAATAAAATAGTTTAATTTAATATAAAGATAAAGCACAAACAAGAGCAGGGGAAAAATATCCTCAAATATGGCTTTAATAATTATGAGCACATATGAGATACACATATGAACCATTTAGCTGAGATGGTCGGGGAGAAGGGGTGAGGTCAATAGGGCGGGGTTGGCATGGCCGAAGAGGAATGGTGTTTTCTCATATGCCATCGCCATCATCAGCTCATTCTGGTGATTTCGGGCTGTCAGGTCGGAGAACTGATGGAAAGCGACGTCTTGGAGCTCCAGTCCGAATTTGACTTGCCAGGAATGTGCGCAGGCGGCAGCAGCAGCAGCGGCTCCGCGTTAAACCCACTGGATCAGCCGCTTGGACACCTGATACCTGACACCCGGGGCTTCTGTTGAATCCTGGTATGCTTCCTGCCCTGCACGCGCAGCCATACGCGCCCTCGGACCATCTTTAGACAAAACCAGACCTCGTGTAGCCCACAGTGGGACCCTACCTTATATGCATATCAGCTCACCTATCCGGCTGTGGCCTCACTACAGAGGTTGTACGCACGTGTGCGCCCTGCTCTGTGCCACTGCTGCACACATGCTTTTCATCACCTCATTGATCTCTAGCCACAGCGGTATATACAGTATATGAGATAAAATAATAAACAACCACACAAATATTCACTTATGGAAAAATGTAACATAAAGAATAATATTATATCAAACACAGTATATTTGAATTTCAGGGCCACAACATTGTGATTAATAGATTATTAATAGGTTGTCAAAACATAATTAAAGCAAGGGACAAAAAAAAGTATACATAATATGACACTTGCAATGTAAACAAGGCCAGGCTGAAAACCTGCTAAAATGTATCAGACATTTGAGGCATTTGAGGTGGACATTTTAAAGACCAAATTCATCAATTAGTTAAATAATCGAAAATAATCGACAGATTGCTATCCTTATTGCTAATCACCTGCCTTTTTCTCTCTTTTTTTTATTTAAACTAAGACTCATGAAATTAAGTCTCTTTCAAGTGAGACATGGTAAAGACAGGCAGCAGCATAAAAAATGTCACACAAACTTTAATCCACACAAAACCTTTTTCATGATTTTCACTTTCTTTTGGAAACAAACATATATTGAACATTTTCTGGCATAAACACTTATCTTCTGGTGGTGGTCCTTATGGAGACCAAAACCTGGTTCAAATTTAATTTCTGAATTTATTATTAAATAGGTGTGTTTTAGTTCCTCTTCCACCTGATGGTATGAACATCATTATGATTCCTGGCCTGACCGCATTTTTCACATCGTGGCCTGGGCCACCTGTTGCACCAGGGTGTGTTTGGCTTTTTAAAAACGTCTTGAGGTGGGCGGAGCTTCGCTCAGCGCGCGCGCATGTGTGTGGCGTTTGTGTGTGTGTGTGTGTGTGTGTGATTACAGCAGCAGTACCGTGGACGCCATCTGTCCCCTCTTGCCTCCGTGAAACCGGACTCCGGTGTAAGTATATTTATGCCGCACAGATTTAGACCGTGACAGCGGCTCTGAATGTCCTGCTGAGCGTTGAACTGCTCACTGTTGTGATGTATTGTCACTGGGTTATAATCTCTGCCACTGTTAACTGAAGAGGCGATGACATGCATACGATTATCTGTGTCCATGTTAGGGTAATATGAATATCAAACGTCTGTAAATAACACGGACACGTCATTGTGTCATCGGGGTGTTTTATGGAGCAGAACATGAACCCACATAGTAGCTTTTGTTGCGTTCACTGTGGCCTGTGACATGTCACGTATGTATGATTTTAATATGCGCTTTTTAAATGGCTCGTGTCCAAAGTTGTTAAATAATTAGCTATTATATACGCGTCATAAAGGTCACATTGGGTTAGGGTTAGAGTTGCATAGTGCCACCGTGGTTGACCTGTTCTATGTAGTATTTATCAATCGCTTTTTGACATAGCTGGAGCCAATCAGAGGAGGAGTTCTATATGACGTAATCGCGTTCAAGTAGTTTCTGACAGGTCCCTGAAGCGTACTTTAATGTCACAGCCAGTTCAGTCAGACCTCCAGAAAGAAATAAAAGTAAACGGGGAGTCGCGTTTTGAAAGCACGATATCGTTTGAACTTGTCAAACGACTTCATTAACTTGTCCATTTAGTATCGAGTTTGTGACCTACGTATCTGCATGTCTCCAGTTACTCCCTCGTTTACTTCTGTTTGGTTACGTTCTGGCTTTCCCGGACCAATATGGCGGTATCGTGACGCGTCGTTGCAGTTGTAAACAGATGTCGTTGGTGACTACAACTAGCGTTTTTGTGTGTATTAAATTTTAGTTTCGTCATTTAACTGCAAACACTTGTATAAATTGCAGTATTACTGATATATTTTCTCTATACTACTCCTTTGTTTTGATCTAACTTACCCCGGAAGTAAGTGAGCGTGCTCTTTCCACCCGCTGCTCTGCAATTGGTTGAAATCACTTCATGTTGTGATTTAAATTTAAATGTCTGGAGGTGACGCTGCAGCGCAGCAGGTGCTCGTTGTTGACGCTTTCTAATTTCACTAACACACTGTCGTGTGTGCGTCAACGTTTTTTTTTTTAACGCTTTGTTTGACTGCTGTTGTTCAGAGAGGATATAAGATGGTGACCAGGAGGATACGCTCGGAGTATATGAAGAAGTTCAAAGATCCAAAATGGGAGACGTTCAGCAAGTGTTACGACGAGATGTTGAGGTACAGACTGAACCGCAGGCTGCTGGAGCAAACACACAATCCTTGGTTCTGGAGCGGCTCTGACAGCGACTCAGACTCAGGAGGAAGAAGTCCTCCTCCTCCTCCCAAGAACAACCAGGTACTGGCAGAGCAGGAGTGTGAGGGGCAAAGGTCACACAGGACAACAGGACCTGTGCCTAGGCTTCCCCTTCAGGAGGAGGAAGAGGAGAAGGAGGATGACAAGGAGGAGGTGTCTGCAGGTAAATTATAGTTTTGTTTTAAACCTCTAAATTGGAACAAAATCTCACATTGAGGAGGATATTCACATTTAAGAAGCTGAACAATCAAACAAATCAAAGAGCTTGTTTTATTTATTTATAAAAACATCAGAATACTTGATGATTAATTTAGTAATCAATTAATTTTAGCAACCCTACTAATAATAGATCACCCACTCTCCTCAGGCTCACAGCTCAACTGTGTCAGAGAGACAAGACAACTAGAGGAGCAGAGAGCCAACAGTAGAGACAGTAAACAGTCATCTGCTCCCCACAGAGAGCAACTCCAAGGTACAGTACATCCAAGGAGAAAAGTATAATTTATATAATATCCTCCATCATCCAGATGTGGATTTCAGCACGCACATACATGCCCACTGTTTCATTCAAATTTAAACAAGGGTCAGCGTCAGTCTAGCTTTCCATGCATGTGTATTCAATCTCATGTTCCATTCCAATAGCTGCAATCTCTCTCCAAGACTTGTATATGTTCTTGTATATATGTGTACATCACTCTGTGTACAACACAACCATTTTCATCTTTTTTGTAGAGACAGATTTGGAACAGCACCAGCCACAGCAGACGAAAGCCTCCAAATCCTCAAAAGACATGTGGCGCTCCCATCGGGTCAGACCTGTAACATCACGGCAGCCCAGAGAGGACAGCAAGAGTAGACACTCATTTGCTCTGTATGGTTCAGGGGAGAAGAACACAGACATTGCAACAAGAAAGACGCATAACGTCGGGCCTACGGCTTCAACTAATGACGTAAGAACGCTCTGTAAAAATTGTCTCGCATGCTTTGATGTGGCTGAGCAGGACCTGATGTTTGTGTTGATTTTTCTGGTAGATTCACAAGTCGGCGCTCCGTGCCAAGACCAGGCGAGAGGTGGAGCGTCAGATCCAGATGCAGAAAAGCGAGCGGCGGAAAGTCAAGTCTGCTGATGTGGACAAGACCAGGAAGCTGGTTCAACCCGAGTTCAACCCCTGGCTCACTGAGTACATGCGCTGCTTCTCTGCTCGCTCCAGATAAGACTAATATCCAAACACATGCACCGCAGAAAATAGTCCAACCAACGAGATGATTCCAGACAGAAAAAAGAAACTTCAACTCTTAATGTGAAATTCTGGGGCCAATCACTACTTTTAGCCACAAACAAACAAAACATTTTTTAGAGCCTTTGTAGTTTCTTGTTTTACTACTTTACTAGTTGTTTTACTACTAGTAAAGTTTTACTACTTTACTAGTAGTAAAACTACTTATTCAATTATAGGATTTTTTTCCAGTGTATATAGCCCAGATGAACATTCCGTTCCATTTTGAATTGTTGCCTTTCACACCTGAGGGTTAAGTACCACGTCACATAGAGCTGATTGAGTCTTTAAAGGAATACTTCACCTTTGCATTTAGCTGTGTATTACTAGAATAGGGGTAGTATTTTTGAAAAATTGGGCTTCCCAACCTCAGTTTTCCCTGAGTCGAGAAATATCTTCATTATTTTCTTTGATACGTGCCCACCAGTGACACTTGGTCCTGTTAGCGTAACTGATAGCAAAGGACACTGTTTACATTCTGGTAATAAGGTCCCGCCCCCTATGAGTGGGTCTAAAAAGGGGAAACTGAGGTTAGGAAGCACAATTTTTCAAAACGACCCCTATTCTAGTAATACAAAGCTAAATGCAAATCGGTTACTATCCTTTAAGGCTCTTTAAGAAAAACCTGTAACATTGAATCTCAAAAATACTGTATGTTTCTATATTTTTAATACATTGATCAATTGCCAATACTCACACAGAGGCAGCATATTTGAATATAGTGTTTTTTACAATGTCATGTACAATATTGTCTGTTGCAAAGGTTTTACAGTTTACACGACACTTTTTCTGATTGCAAACTGAGTCATTTTCTTTTTCTTGGGGATTGAAAGTTTCTGATTCTTGAACTTAAACTGACAGACTTTGCTTTCTGAGATGTAGGGGTTTTTAATCACTCATTTGTGCTTGTTAAAAATGTACAGTTTGTACAATTTAGCAACATTTATTGATGAAGTTGCATGTTGCAGCTGAATATCCCTCACCTCACCCTTCCTTTCCAAGTGTGTTGGAGAACATAGCCTTCAGTAACACCAAAAGTCAGTATGTTAAACTCGTCCATTGTGGCATATTTTAAAAAAATGGTCTAAAATGGCGGTCTCTGTAGAGTTGACCTGACATCTTGACATAAATATAAGAGGCTCATTCTGGCATAAAGAAAAACAACAACTCATACTATCAGGTGATTATACACTTATATACAAGTTAATTGATTTAACTTATATTTCCAACACTTAACTCTTAATAATATTGTGTTTATTGACTTAAATGTTCATGTGTGTACAACCTGGTGCTAAGAACACCCTGAAGATATGTGACTTTAAAAAGTGACTTAGATGGTTAGAACAGTGTATGTGCAGTACTGTGGATACACTACAAACATTTGTTTGTCCTGTTTCTGTTTTTAATAATGAAAATGTTACTGTAAAACAGATTATTTAGATTCTCATCACACCAAAAAAAAGCAGTTGGAAGCTCAAAGCTGCTGTCTGTAAAATACTTTTGTTCAAGTATGTGTGTAAATATCTCCAATCAGGAGCTGGGACTCCACAAGGAGGCGCACTTATCTGGCATTACTTACAGCAGCTTTAATATGTCAATTAGAAATGTCTTTGATAAAATCTGCTTTAAAGCCAAAACTTGGACCAAAACAATGGATACAAAACCAAAGTCAAGGTTATATCTTTTTAATAATACTGCGGTAATAATTAACACATACTCTTTAGATAATGATCAAATCGCACTTTGCTGAATTTGTAACCTTGCTTGAAAAACATTTGTACAGAAAGCCAAAAATAGATTTTCGTAATAAATGTGGTCAAAATGTTTACAGCTACAATCCTTGGTGTCTGTGAGGAGGAGAAAACGCCGCGGGCTCCATGTTCATCCATTTCAGTTATTGTTGTTGCAGCTTTGAGTTCAGTATTACTTTACTTAGTTTCTCCGTGTTTTTGGTTATTCTGTATAATATACGGACAGCATGTGAATTTTTGTGCAATATTATTAATATATATAACTTTATTTTGAACTTTAATATTAGGGAGTGAGCTTTGTAAAACCATGTACACCACATTCACCTTTTTTGGTTCTGAATTTTTAGAGTCTAGTTTGGGTGAAAACAGAAATGACAGAAACACTGAATGTGTGACAGCCACGAAGTTGTAAATCTGCATAATACTCTGTATATTTGCATTTTTTGGCTTTCTGACATATGGTGTTTATATAGTGAATGTTTTTTTAGACGCTGAGATTAAATGCTGTGGTGCAAAGATGTGAAGAAATCACTTTTCTGTCCTTTCACACTTAGCCACCATTGATCAATGTCTTTAGCTGTTGAGTTTATAGTATAGAGGATATAGTGAGTATCCCCCACTATAATTATTTAAAATATACCTGTAACATGAGGTAATTTAACAGCTATAATTTGATACAACAGTATAATTGAAGAAAACACACCAACTCATTTTGTGTGCAAATCTGGGCAGAACAAACCCCAAATTGAAAAAAAACCCTGCCATTTAAATAATATACTTTATTCGTCATCATTTTTATTTTAAAAACATATGCATTTATCATACACAATAAATTAAAAATCCATAATATCCATTCTGATAACTGAAAAAATAACATACATAAATATGAATAAATGACTGGATGATGATGGATCCTGTTGTGGAACAGCCAAAACCAACAACACATGAAGATTTTCATGTTAAATTTTTAACATATATATATATATATATATATATATATATATATATACATACACACATATATATATATATATATATATATATATATACATACACACATATATATAATGTATGAAATGCTTGAATGGGCCCTTGAAAACACACCGGGAAAATCACAGAGTCCTTTGTGTTGCTGAAATGTTTTAAAGTTTAAAAACCAGAGGCAAAATTCATCTTTGGAAACAAATAGCAATCAAACACATGAGAAAACTCGACACCACAGCTTAAAGCACTGGCAGCAGTCAGTCAGGTTTCCATGTAGACAGGCAAAAGTGTGTTGCACTCTTTCATTCTAGTGATGCTGAATGTATAAATGTAATTCAAGCTATCATGTATAAATGTCTCTTTCTAAACCTACTGAATTCTTTTGACATTTAAGGTAAAGTTAAGGATCTTTGGAATCGTGTCGGATGAGGTACTTGTGTAGTTGGTGAATGAAGTTTCTCAAACACTGAAGTCAGATCTGTTTTCTGAAAGCACAGAGTTCAGATATCCTGTGTGCAATGTGTAGGTGAATACGAATTCACGAGTTCCACTACTACCAAGTGTTTGGTAGTGTCATAAATTACACGTGTGCTTTTTATTTGTGACCAGCGAGAATAGGCACGATACCTTAGGCTTCATTCAGATTACCGGCCACATTGTTCAGATCTGATTCACTACAGATGACAGATCACATTACTAACTATTAGGGCTGAACAATGAATCAAAACGTTATCCAATTTTCAAGTCACAGGAGGCGCAAAATGTGTGTCAAAATATAATTTTAGATGAATTATTGTCTCGATCTATACACATCTTATTCTACAGACTGAAGAGAACATCTTTGTTATCACAGATCTGGACAAATATCACACAGAAATCATTTTATGTAAAAATATCTGGTATCGCATAAAACCCAGAAATGGAAGCTATCGCAGGTGAATTTGCGAGTGAGGTTGAGCTCACTCGTTTAGTTTGTTTTTGCCAGTTAAGGACAACAACACTCCGTGCATGCGAGGAAGAAAAAAAGGATTCTGAATCTCTGATATGACCATTGTCGTGATTTAAATGCAGTCACCAAAATGCAAAAAAACTGGACATGAGTCACTTCAACCTGGTAATCTGAGCGTAGCCTTACTGCAATTAGCAGTCATGATCACTTTTTTGTGTTTGTCTGACATATGTCTTTTGTTTATAGCCTAACATCAGTGTTTCTATTGTCTCCTGTTGCCCACCAGGCCTCCAGCTACCTCTCAGCAGGAGGAGCAGTCACCTGTATGTAACACACTGACTCTGTGCAAGTACCTCACACAACCCAACTTCAAAAATCCCGACCACATTAAATGGTCCAAATTTCCAAATGAACATAAATGCTGCACACAGTACGGCACACGTTTACTGCCCAGTATATGATAATGATAATACAGCGCTGCGTGAACCTGACACTGGATATGTTTAACTACTTTTAATATACACACAATATCTCTTCATAATGAAATACTCTTGATATTCTGTTTGAGAAAACATGCGTCAATCTCTATTTACAGAAACACTGTACAGTGTGTGACAGAGGGAGATTCGGGAAGGTAGCGTGCTGAGGACAGATGGAGTGAAGGGACGGAGTGCCGAGGACAGAGACGGATGAAGGAAAAAAAAAGATGGAATGTAAAAACGTGAAGGCAAAGGAAGACATGGAGGACACAAGATAGGTAAGGATGATAAGACTGACCCCAGATGAAGTACTATATACAGTGTTACCTACATACAAGCGGGCGAAAAAGAAGGTAGTGATGTTACATTACACCATGACTGAAAAAGAAACGTCTGTCCTGAGACGTCCAATCGCAAGTGTTCAACTCTATGTCTGGGTGTGTAACAGGGTCAGAAATGACATTGTTGCGTTTAATAAAATGTTAGTTAATACCTTGCTACCTACTCCCAGTGTTCTCCACATCAAATGTAAGACTTTATACGACCTTTTTATTCACAGGTCTTTAGTTGCATACGCCACACAACAATCACTCGCTCTCTCTCTCTCTCTCTGTGTGAACAACGGGTGCAAGACGCTATAGGGTTGGCCTTTAACTGATCACGATTAACATGTTAATACTGATGTTGAACACTTTTGATCGGATCTCTCAGGAGCGGATATTGAGGCTGATGAAGTGCAGTATAGCCTCTGAGGTGCCAGGGGGCGCAGACGGGAGGAGGGAGGAGAGAGAGAGAGAGAGAGGATGAGAGAGAGAGAGAGAGTGAGTGGGGAGGGGGTTGTGGTAAAGCAGAGCCAGGTGGTGATTAGCTTAGCTTAGCTTAGCATAAAGACTGTCAGTAGAGGAAAAGGTTAACACCTGCCATGACCTTTAAAGCTAATTAACATGTTGCATGTTAGTTTTTTAGTTGTAATGCAAAACACAACTCAACCAAAAAGCAAACAATGTCCCGCTGGTTCAAAAGTATTCCTAGTCTGACGATTCCTTTAGTTAGTGTACTGTAATGTTAATAAAAGTAATATAATCTAATGTAATGACGTGAAATGGGGGGTAATCAGGAGGAAAGGCAGGTGAGGAAGAGAAGTTTCATGTCAGAAATTCATCCTGATTGGAGATCTGTTTTTTTTTTTTTTTTTTCAAGGGTGGGTTTGTCTCTGGTTACCTTGGAGATGCCCAGCAGTCTGGAAATAGGGGACTGGGAGGGGGGGCGGGGTGGCTCTCTGCAGACACAGGCCATAACAACAAATGTTCTGAAGGTTCTTAGCGGTCCGTGAGAGGGTCGAAGATCGAAGGTCAGGGGGAGGCACCAGCACCGCAACCCAAGCTGAACCCAGGTCTTCCAGGGTCCCACGTGGCTGTTCTTTTCCTGGTCTTCACAAACCTGTCTGAACCACACTGATTAAAAAACACACACACACACACACAGCTGTCAGTTTATTAGGTATACCCCCCAGGGAAAACTCATGAAAAAATGAATGAACACAACCCTCAGATCAAACAACTGATATGATCGTTGTGAAGCAGCCAGTGACACAGGAAACATTACACAGATACAATGAAGTATACATTTGAGGACAGCGCCCCCTTGCGACCCTCATGTGGAGGATACAAGATGGGTGGATGCATAACTTCAATATTAAATATTCGATTCTTAACGAGGAACGTCTTTCTACGTATCCAAATCACCACATGAATGACGAGCACGTAGACAAATCCTCCGACACTTATCATCTGATATTGCACACAAACAAATACACAAATGTACACACCTCGACTGTGTACGTCACAGGACACGACCACTAGCAGCCACACTCCTGGTTGCCCTGTGGCTGAGCACGGCGAGGAGAACGAAGCTGTCGTAACGCAGCGTCACCATACTGGATACCTGACCCCATCCTCTCTGGATCCAGCTCTCCTGAAAATGGGAAACAAAAATCTGGAATTAATCCAAAAACACTGCAAAAATGATCCTGTTGGGATGAGCAGAGGAGCAGAGATCTTACCCGACTCAATCTTGTTGAGAATTTTCCGAGCACATTGGACAAAGGCCTCTTCAACATTCTCCCCAGTTAGAGCACTGGTCTCAAGGAACATCAGCTCTGACACACAAACACGCTCAGTGTTACCATGAGAACGCACATCATGCAACACAAATGAACACATATCACATGCAGAAATAGCACACGTGAGCTTTCACACTGAAGTCTAGACATTTTCTTCAAATTTGTACGAGAGGCTGTATGTAAAAATCTAAATAAGCCATTCAAGTGGCAGGAAGTGATGAAATGTGGGTGGTAATTATAAGAGGAAGACTCCTGTAGACTACAGAACAAAGAGTTGATAGACACAAGTCGGCATGGATACTGTACAGCAGTGTGGACCATGGCCCCCTAGTGAGCTGTGAAGGTGCTGCAGCTAGGTCATGATCGGTCATTAGAAATAAATAAATCAAGAGTTTTAATTTGCAGTTTAAAAACATTTTACATTTTATTTTTGGGCAAAGCTGTATTTTGAGAGATCAAATGAACGACATCTGTTCTGTTCAGGAAGAGAAGTGCAGGAAGTGAAATGAAAACTGGTCTTACCGTTCTCCTGTGCAAAGCGTGATGCCTCCAGGAACGTGACCTCTCTGTCGCTGTCCAGGTCTTTCTTGTTTCCACACAAGATGATTACGATGTTCTGACTCGCCAGCATCCTGGCGTCACTCAACCATGTGGTCAGAGCGTTGTACGTCTCTCGACTTCAGTGCACAAACAGACCAGAGGACATTTTAAGAAAGACAGTGTGAGCAGGCAATAAAGAAATGTCAAGGGATTTGACTTGAATATCTGTGATTGACTATTTTACCTGGTGATATCATAGACCAGCAACGCTCCTGCTGCTCCTCTGTAGTAACTGCGAGTCACAGACCTGAAACACATGCAGAGATAATGTAGAGATAGTGACTAACTCTCCTATGAAATGCTAAAGTTTAGGTTGACTCGAGTGACTAAACTTTTCCCTTTGGAAGCAAAAAATGGATGCAACAAGACACTCTCTTTACACTCCCGGACCAAAGTCCATAGAGAAAATTGTTGTTTTAAACTCATGGGAACATCAGAGCTGCTGGTCTACTGCACCTTCATTTGGCAGATCAATGTAACTTTGAAAATACAAAAGG
Source organism: Solea solea (assembly GCF_958295425.1). Classification (NCBI taxonomy): domain Eukaryota; kingdom Metazoa; phylum Chordata; class Actinopteri; order Pleuronectiformes; family Soleidae; genus Solea; species Solea solea. The sequence goes on from NC_081138.1 coordinate 22,627,152, forward strand.
ATTTCAAGCACTGTAGTCACAAAATAACACATTTACACTTACTGATGGAGGCAACAGACGCTCACCACCTCCTGTGTGACATAATTTAAAATCTATCATTTTCTCTATGGATTTTAGTGCTGTAAAAACAGCTTATAAAGCGACACAAAATTCAGTTTACAGTCGGAGAAGGCAGTTCAACGTCAAACCCCCCCAGTAGACATTCATGAGTGAGCCTTCTGTTCAGTGATTATAATCTACTTTTTTTTTTTTTTCTGTCTCCACTGGCAGCTAATTTAGAAAGTGAAAGTGTCCACTTCTCTTGTTGGTTCTCAGTAACAGCGATATGGTGATGGCACACTTGTCAAAGGCAGGCTGTGTTCCAGTACCTCATACAACCACATTTTCTGGCTTGAAACGGAACCAGAATATATATTTTCTCTACCTGAATCTCTCTTGTCCAGCAGTGTCCCAAATCTGCAGTTTGACCGTTTTATTGACCACACTGATGATCTTTGAGCCAAACTCCACTCCAATTGTGTGATTGGATTCATCTTTAACTGGAAAACAAAAATAATAGTGGGTTCATTAACAGTGAAAAGCTGGGATGGCGCGTTAAGCTGCTTTCTGTATTAAATAGCTCTATATTCAAACAAATATAACTGATGTAGAGTGTTTGCTCAGTGACATTCATTTAGGGTGCTTTCACTGCTGCTGCATCCAGACACCCAGTGTTCTGGAGGCATGTAATGATCTATTCACTGGACAGTTTGTATTCCAAAGACACATCAGGTAAGCAGCTTGGTTATATAGCCCATTTATAAGACTGGTTTTAATGTGTAGCTCAAACTCTGTTTACCAAAGTTGTTTCTGGCTGTGGTACTGATGCAACAGCGAGATTGGTCGTACCGGTTCGTGGGTAAATACAGCAGGATACTATTGTGTACACACTGAAAATGAACCTGGCTGAGACCGCCTGGTTGATTTGTGCCGAAACAGCATGCCATTGCTGTGTTCACACAAGCTCATTCGGAAAACAACACGCTACGTATGAAAGCATCCTTAATTATAATCTTTATGACTTTATTTGGTGAGTTCAATGCATTTAATGTATTATTTCAGGGTTTTTGTAAGAAAAATACATATGCCATCAATTGTAGGACATTTATACAACACTATGATAACATTATGATAAAGAAGCTTTAAATACTTACATCTCTTCTCTATGAACTGGTGTAGCAAACAGGATTTGCCTGTTCCAGCATTCCCAATCACCAGGAATTTAAACAGGAAATCTGAGGAGGGAACACAGAAACAATTAGATACACTCACTGGCTACTTTGATAAACACACCTGTTCATTGCTTGTTAATGCAAATACCTAATCAGGCACTGAGAAAGAGTTGACAGTTTAATTTTGTCTGCTGTCATACTGCTGTAATAATGTGTTGTGTGTGTGTTCCTGTGTAGATATGGAGAGCAGAGACGTGTCCCACAAAGAGATCAAGATGTAGATGTTTATTTGAATGTCAGTGTGGCATCAAATACTTTTACTCTGAGTATCTCCACTAATATACAGGAAATTCACTGAAGCTGGTTGTAGGCCAGAACCATGAGGTCTATAATACCGTGTATTGTCGCATTTTTTGGACAACAGCCCCTCACAATGATGATCATATTCACATTACCCCATGTAGTCAATGTTAGTGTGCAGGTAATACCAGGATGCACAGCACCGTCACATCTCCACAGCTTCACCCTTCCCCGGTTCCAGTTTCCTGTACATCCCGTTAACCTCCTACGTGACGATTTTTGTGTACGTAGAGTCGATAAATCGTATCAACAGAGTGACTTTAATCACTCCTGTATAACCCGAGTCGACTGTCTTACGCTGACATGACACGGTCAGGCCAGGAGCCTCGATTAGATTGATGTGTTTACGGTGAGAAAAAATCCTCTCGACACACCTGCTTCCTCTCATCTGCGGTTACAGGAGGGGGATAATGTTGGACACAAACCAGTCTTCTTACCGTAAGACTCCGACATCACCACCTTTGGCAGAACACGGGACGGACGGAGACTATAAGTTTGACAGATGGTTACGAAAATGAAAAATAGTCTTGTTGATGATTTCCGCGGATTCGAGCAGATCTTTCCCTCCGACTTCCCGTACGTGGTTTATTGTTTCAAAATAAAAGCCGCTCCAACCAACGCAGTAAAGCTCATACGCCACAAGACTGCAGCCTGGCCGGCAATGGCACTCGACTTTAGCTTAGTTCCCGAAAGTAATAATGATGATAATAATAATAATGTATGTTCTTCATTAAAATGCTCATAACGCTATATTTTTTATTATATTAATGTCATGTTTTTGTTAGAACGGTTCATTCGCAATGGTTTGTGGGTCGTGTAGTTCCTCATTTTTTATTGGATCTCAATCAAAGATTTTTATCACTTCGAGTTGCTGGACCCTGGTTTGTATAAGACTTTAAAGAGCTGTTAAAGTTGGCAAACGTTGTCTTCAGTAGCTAAACTTGAATTGTCAAATCGTACAAATTGTACCGAAAATGAATACGACATATCCAAATAGACAAATTCCAACATACACTCCACTCCAGAAGATGGCGGTCATGTCGCTAAACAGTCACAAAACGACTGTCGTCTGGTGAAGAAGAACAAAAAAAGGCTCGACGCGGTAATTCAACTACTACTGAAAGCGAAGAAGAAAAGGAAGCTAAGCTAGCCCAACATCGGGCTGCATTTAGCGAATTATGGCGGCTGTGCTCCCCATCAGACCCCCGTGCGATAGCAACCCCGCTACACCTGGAGCACAATCCCTAAAGGTGACGTTCATACTCCGTGAAAACACGCAGCACAGTTAGCTGTGTTTCCAGAGCTCTATTTAGCTAAAAGCTAACTGGGTAACATCGGTTAGCATTGTTAGCGCCACCCCTTTGTTTTTAGGCTGCTGTTAATTGGGGGGGTTAATGTTTAACATAAACAGATTTTCTGTTTGACTCGTTAAAGTCAGACACATGGACGCGTTTCTATGAGGCTCTTACGTCCAGTCTCTACTTTTAACCTCCTCATAATCTCGTATATTTTGGTTGTTGTACACATATATTACCTGTTTTCGTGAAAAATCATACATTATATCCGTTAAATAAGAAGGTCACTTGTTATCTCATCATCTCATGAACACATTATTGAAGGTCGATTTAGAATTAGTGTGAAAAAACATCCTCCCACACTTTTAATTATTAAATAATGTAGCCTGATATCAAACAAGGTCCCAAATTAAACATTTCTTCATCGATGTGAACAGACAAATCAAGACTTGTCCACTGATAAATAGCTTTTGCTTTTTTTTCTTGTAAAGAAAAAAGACTTTGAGTGTGTAGTAGTTAAATTTGGACATTGTTGTCAGTGTGGCATGAAGACCTATGCTCTGAGGATGTACAACAACAAATTAAATCTTCTGCACCTGCTGATGCTGGTTGTAGGTTGGGACCCTCTCTCTCACTCATCTTCTACCACTTTATCCTCCACGTGAGGATAAAGATGTTTTTAAACTACTCTGAAACATATACGTTTTTAATGAAATGCTGAGGAAAGTTCTGTAAACCTTTCCCATATATGTAAGTGAAATCTAAAAAGAAATGCAAAGATGTTTTTCAAGCTCTTTTTCTTCTTTCGGCTTTGCCCATCAGGGATCACCACAGCTGGTCATCTGCCTCCATGTTGCCCTCTCCCTTGTGTCCTCTTCTGTTACACCAATTGTCTTCATGTCCTCCTCTATAACATCCACGAACCATCTCCGTGTTCATCATTTCCTCCTGCCAGGCAGCTCCATATTTAACATCCTTTGTCCAGTATAATCACTATCCTTGCTCTGCACATGAACCTTGCGTCTCTTATTTTATCTGCAAACCATTCAATCTGAGCTGTCTCTCCAATGTGCTAATTTCTTACCCTGTCCATCCTGGTCACTTTCAATGGAAATATCAACATCTTCAGCTGCCACCTCCCACAACAATGTTTTGTTTTTGGTTTTTTAAATCACTTTTTTCACGAGTGTGTTTTCTTGTCATTTAAAAGGATGTCAATGAGGAAGAGTCCAACGATGGAAGTCAGCTTCCCAAACGACGGAGAATGGGGTCGGGGGACAGCTCTCGAAGCTGCGACACCTCTAGCCAAGACCTTGGGTAAGTTTGTTTTGAGCTTGGGATAAAATACTAACGTTTTGCTCAAGTTATAATGAAAGGGTTAACAAGATTTTAGGATTTTAGTGTCCCCTTTTGATCCTTTCAGTAAGTGAGAGGACGAGTGCTCGAGAAGTGTATTAAAAAACTTACAGTCAGCAGCTCATGAATATCATAGGAGAATGTTCAAATGTGCTCATCTTGTCAACATGGTAGATAACCTTATTTGAATATGCAGTAGATTTATAATATATACTTTTGTTTAACCAGTTAAACTCTAAATTAAGTCTAATTAAAATCTCTTTGACAAGAGAGACCTAGCCAAGGAGGCAAAATAGCAATATTAAATTTATTCAAATATTATACAGGGTCTAGCATCTTCAACGGGACCTCAAATGCAAGTACAAACCAACCTATTAGGCCTTTTAATTTCAGTTTTATGGGGTAATGTTATTAAAATGAACTTGTTTTTTTGTTCACTAACTAAGATGGTTTATCTCCCCCCTCCACTCCCAGCCCAACATATTTCCCAGCAGAGAACCTGACTGAGTATAAGTGGCCGGCAGATGACACAGGAGAGTATTATATGCTGCAGGAACAGGTCAGCGAGTATCTGGGAGTCACATCATTCAAGAGGAAGTATCCTGGTAAGATAGTAATTACTCTGATAATTATATGCTAATCCCAAACTATTAGCTATCAGGTTATTTTATTATAGATTATGATGTTGGTGTGATATCACAGAAGTAGTTATTTATCTGTGAAATATCATATATTGATGTGCAAATTCTTCTTTGCATTGTGTACATTTTCAGAATAAAGTATAGGGACTGAGAAAGCGTTGACAGTTTCACTTTGTCTCCTGTCATACTGCTGTTATAATGTGTTGTTGGTGTGTTCCTGTGTAGATATGGAGAGAAGAGACTTGTCCCACAAAGAGAAGCTTTACCTGCGTGAACAGAATGTCATCACTGAGACACAGTGCACTCTGGGTGGGAGCCAAACACACAGTAGCTTTACTACAGTGGACAAAATTCCATTATGTTGTGAGAAGCCTTGTTTATGCAATCGAGTGTGAGTAGAATGTGCTCATGTAGGTGTTGGTTTGTTTGTTTACAGGTCTGACAGCTCTGCGGAGTGACGAGGTGATAGATCTGATGATTAAGGAGTATCCCCCCAAACACTCTGAGTATTCAGTCATTCTGCAGGAGAGAGAGCGACAGAGGATAGCAAAAGAGTACTCTGTAAGTACACAAACAACAGAAATACCATACACAACATAGAATAGAATAGAATAGAATAGTAAGAGCCCTTTACTATCATTATACAGTGTACTGTATAAATGAGGAATTGTGTTTTACAACAATACACCTGACATGTAATAAAAATTCACCACACTGTATTTCTGTCTTTCCTCTTGTAGCAAATGCAGAATCAGCAGAATCCTCAAAAGGTGGAGGCCAGTAAGGTTCCTGAGTACATTAAGAAGGCAGCAAAAAAAGCTGCCGAGTTCAACAGTAACTTCAACAGGGAGCGAATGGAAGAGAGGAGAGCTTACTTTGACCTTCAGACACATGTAAGTCCCACCTGGGACCCAGATGATGTTTGATTCTTCCGGTGTTCATAAAAAGTGCATGTTTAAGCTGTGTTGTGTTTTGTTGTATATACATTTGCTTTTTGAGAATTGTTTTGTATCTGTCCTCTCAGATCATCCAAGTACCTCAGGGTCGGTTCAAAGTGCTAGCTCCAGAACTAACCAGGACGGGGCCCTACCCAGTGGCCCTTATACCCGGACAGTTCCAGGACTACTACAAAAGGTGCATTATAGGGGTTGGAACCACCAGAATCGCTGTGATACAATGTTATGATATTGCGATATACTGAGTATTTGTGAAAACACATAACAGCTGTAGTGGGAGTGAGCTCTTGGCACCATCTAGTGGACTGAAACAACTGTTTGTTGATTTGTTGAAATCTCTGTATTTTTCACCACCCCATGTACAAACTCACTGAATTCAACGATCTTGCTACTTAAGTACACCATTTTGTAACCTCCTCAAAACTTGTATTGAGGAGGTTATTTTTTCGTAAGTTAGTGTTTTCTTTGTAACTTTATTTATGAAGGTCTTTATTACAAGTCAATAAATAGAAAACACAGGGAGCAAAAGCAAAGACAAAAATGGGGCAGTCCTATTTTTCCAGTCCTTTTTCAAATACTTTGGGCTGCTTTGGTCTGATGCATCATTGTGGTGTGCATTACAGATACTCTCCCAATGAGCTGCGATACCTGCCCCTGAACACGGCTCTGTTTGAACCTCCACTTGACCCAGAGCTGCCTGCACTGGACTCAGAGCCTGACTCAGACGACGCAGAGGATGTCAAAGACAACAAAAAGAAGAACTCATCTGTAAGGCTGTTTAGGCTGTTACTCTAATCAAGACTGGACCTCATCTATCACCTTAGCTTCATGTTTTTTAAATGCAGAGATACAGCATTTTGAAGTTACTCAGCTGACGGTTTTTCAGTTTCAATATTATCAGAATAATTCACCAAGATCGACTCATTGTGAATGCTTTTATTGCAAAACCAGGTAAAATCTTCTCCCATCCCTAGTGTGCATTTCTCTTAAACCCCTTGTCCTTTACCTTTTTTCTCCATGTCCTGTTTAGGACAGTTCTTCAGGCAACACATCAGATGTAGAGAGCCAGGAGGGAGCAGGTGGACAGGGCCACAAGTCTAAGGCTAAAGACAGGACGCCGGGCAAAGACGGCAGCCTGCGCCATTCAGCGTCCCACAAAGCCACCCCAGGTTACAAGGTAGAGGACAAAACCAACTGAACTCTTCTCCAACAACAGCAGCAGCACTTTTCTACCCCCCTCCTCCTCTTTCTACTACTACCACCACTCCCTCACTCCATCCATCCCACCACCCATCCCTAGCTCTCTTCCCTTTGTTCTCTGACTTCCACAGTTTGCCAGCAGTTCAACTGATACAACCTGGTTCCGTACAGATGTACATACACACACGCACAGACACACACCGGGGGTCCTCTCTACAGTTTTTGTTTTTACGACTGCCACTTGGCTTTTTTCCTTTTCGTACCAGACTGTGAGCAATAAGAACACTTTAAAGGAACAGTTCCCTTTCATCGCACTTTTGACTTTTTTTTGTTTTTCCAGCAAAGACAGATTTGAACTTTAAAAGATTTTCCTTTATAAGTGTCTTCAATATACCTCTTGTCTGTCCTCGCTTGTCAAAAAAAAGATACTTCTGAGACAAGTAAGTGGATGTTTCGGCTGCTAGTTTTTCCTTGTACATTTTTGAAAATTTAAAGTTGTTGTTCTGATATAGAAAATATAAAACCACATATATTTTGTGGTTGCTTTTAAAGTAGTTGGTGTTAACAACTTTGGCACTATATCTGAAGTGTAGAGTGCACCTAACCTTAATGTTTAAGTGTGTGTTGGTATAATATTATACTTTGTTTATACACCATGTGATGTTCTATAAGTGTCAGCCAATTGTTTGACTCAGACATGAGTGCATGCTGACCTTGTTCACACTCTTGCTGAGCTCAGCTTGTTGTAGTCTGTGTGCTGTCAGTCTGGATCTGGACTGGACTAGCCCCACATCACCATACCTTTCTTCAACACCAATTCATGACACCATGTCTTTGTTTGTTGTTGATTTAAATCAATATCTTGAATTTGAAATATTTAATCGACAAATAGTATCAAGGGCTGGGCGGTGTGGCCTAAAATTCACTTTATTCAATTTATGGACAAACAACCTCATGAACAGAGAGCCTCTTTGTAGAGTTATGGCTCCTGATTGGATGAAGTGTTGAGTCCTCAGGTATATAGATATAGAGCTCTGGACATCACGTGACACTTTTTTTTTTTTTACACTGCCAAAGTTGCAGGTAAAGCTTGCAAAAAGTAACGGGGTTCAGTGCTGGTTACAAGCTGTCAGAGTTCACTGCACACTTTAAATCCACAGAGCTGGAGCAATATATTGCAGAACCTGACAGACTGAATATATCTTGCCCTTATAATGCCACCGGGTGCTTTTCCTGAGTATGGAAAAAGCCTCGGACAGTAAAAGTGGACAGTAATCCATACCTTCAGTAACCTGACAACCGACAACTGTCTGCTAGAATTTCCTTCATCCTACTCCTAGAACACTTACACATTGCTATAACAAAATCAGTTTTTATTGGGCAGTGGTTCCCAAACAGTGAAAAGGCGGGCGGTGAGGACAGATGCAGATGGATGTTTCACTGCTAGCATGGACAAGGGAAGGTACAGGAGGTCAGATGTAGGCTTGGGTGTTAGATCAGCTTTTTATTTGTGGCAGTTTTTTGGTAGGGAGATTTTCACCACTCTTATTTTGCCTGCTTCCTTGAGAATTCAGTTGTATAAATTAGGGCTGCAACTCTTAACTGATTAATAATCATCAACTATATTCATCATTCATTATTCATTATTTAGTGTTCCATTCATTAGTTTGAATATTTGTTTTTTAAGTTCAGAGATTTCTGTTTCTTAAAATTCTGGGATCTTTTCCCTCTCGATTATATCTTTGGTTTGTGGACAAAAACAATGATTAAGAAGGAAAATATGTGCACACCTTAGAGCTTCCATTTAGAAGATTGTATTGTCAGTGACATTTAGGGCATCTATGTGGACAAAACAAGAGGGGTTGAGGATTTTGTCATTTAGAGTTTTATAGAGTTTGATATTTTTTACCTTAATATCAACTGGACAAGATAAGTTGGTGATAGAAACGAATGGTTAGTTGCAGCCCTGCTATAAATATCCTGTTAAAGGCGAGTTAAATTTGCCTAAAGGAAATGATTCAGAACCACTGCCTGAGGGCAAATTCATACAATTTACCGCCCGCCCCTACATTGTTCGTTTATTCCTCCAATCTTTAAATTTGCAAAATGACCAGCATTTAAAATATTCTGATATATTACCATTAATACCTTTTTATATAATAATATAAAGTAAGCTATGATCACAGTGAGTTTGGCTCAGCTGTGTGGTGTGAGCATGGTCCTTTCTAGTTTCTGTTTGCCATTTCTATTGTGTTAAGTTTTATTTAACTTAACTTTGACTCGACCGTTATTCACCAGATTACAGGCACGTGCAGTGTAAAAACAGTTTAGCCAACGACGTGACTAAACCCTACCCAAAAATGATAATTTCAGAATATTTCAAAATTCTAATCAATCACAAAGCTGTTTATAAGCACATAGTGCTGAGGGCTAAACAAATTCAACTACGGTTAAGTGGAACATTGCAACATATTACTCCCCTGAATTGGAACGAAATACAGATATGAAAGCACCCTAAATTTACATAACTGAGCAAACACTCTAGATCAGTGATATTTGTTTGAATATCAAGCTATTTAATACATATAGCAGCTTAAAGTGCGTAGATCACCGAGTTCCATCACAGCTTTTCAATTACAGTTAAAGATTAATCCAACCACACAATCGGAGTGGAATTTGGCTCATAGGGCATGTCGAGTTTAGACTATGAAACATTATAACATATCACTCCTTGAATCGGAACAAAATAAAGATATGAGAGAACCCTGTGAAAACAAATAAAACGTATAGCACAGCGAAACACAAAGACCTCTTGGCTTCACCAGCTAATCTGATTCTGGTGTAACTGAACTGCTTCTCATCACAGGGGGATAGTCTAGAGTTAAGATCTCACTTAGATCACTTTATTTACTTAATGCTCAAATGGTATTGTGGAATTACTGATCAGTAACGGCATAAATATGTTACATACCCCAGCTTCAATACTGCCTTTACTCACAACAACTGTTTTTAGAGCCTTTTCAGCTTCTTATACGGTTTTCTTCAGTACACATGAAGAATGGCCAGATGTGTGTCTGTATCAATGAATGTCATCATCTTTGCGTGAAAGTGGATGACAGTCAACAAGGTGAATATCGGCCGATAAATTGGTGCATCATATAACTTTTATGTCTTCACAAAGACACTTTGTGTGAGAGCAGAACTGTGAGTGAGTGATGCAGACTGCAGGTGATTAATGCTACGTCACCCTGGTCTTCCTGCCGTTGAGTAGACGGTGTGTAGTGTGGTGTTTCACAAACGGCTCATGAATAAACATCTAAATATGAATTTAAAAATTGGGATTAGATTCAGTGATTGCCTCTTTGGGTAATGTTATTTTCCTGCATGTGACATATAGTACATGATGTAAAACATGTTCACATTAATGAATGGAAATTCACTGTTGGCCTTTCTGAAGATTATTTACAGATCATAGAGATTAAAAAGTAATTTCACTGTGGTATAGTTCTATATGGTAATATAACCTTAGCAGATTATACTGGCTGTCAGCTTTCTTGCCATTGAATCCATAATTCATACAGCTTAGTGCAGCCAGGAGTGTGTGGTGCTAGTTTTATCATTGGATCAGAATGTTTGATTTTGTTTGTCAGGATCAGGAGCAACTTTATTAATACTCGACTGGTTAAGCACAGTTAACGTTCATCAGATTGTCCAGGCAGGCTTGTAGAAGGAGGGAGGCACAGCTAACATATGTAGCAGTGCCAACACACTCTCATGACTTACTTAAAAGATTTATAATAAACTTAAATAAAAAAAGGGCTTCAACCAATGATTATTTTCATTATTTATTAATCTGTCATTTATTTGCTCAATTCATAGATTTGTTGTTTTGCAGACCTCAAAATGCAATATCCTCAGATGTCCTGTTTTGTTATATAGTTGGCGGCGATGAATTAATTTATTTAATTATTTATACCATATGCTGCACTCACCTGTAGTCAGTTTAATTCCACCCTCGTATATGCTTACATCTATCTGGGATGTTTAAATATTATTTTTTTGCTATAATTGACAATTAGTTTTTGAGATAAATGGTAAATGGTAATGTCTCAACAATGACATTCATAAATGTCCTGTTTTGTTTGCAGTAAAGGAAAGAGAGGAAAAAAAACAGATATTTACCAGATAGTGTATTGAAAATCACTGTTTTATTTAACTAAATTTAAGAAAAAAAGCACTTATCGATTACCCAAATTATTAACAGTTATTATAGTAGTTGCAGCTCTACATAAAATACAATATTTATTATCTAGATTTATTTAATGCAGAATAAAAATTATTCTAACTAGCTGGACTTCCACTGTAGGCTGAGACTCTGAAGACAGGCTATTGTGTGTTAACTGGACAGTCATGCAAGCTTCCAAGTGCTTAGCTATAGACGAGAGTAGTCTGTTCACAACAGCAATGTGAATAAACATTTTATTGATGATTTCAATCGGACTAAATCTTTGAGCAAATTCATTTTGAAGAATGTGTATACATATGCATATATATGCATATATATATATATATATGTATATGTATGTATATGTGTGTATATATATATATATATATATGTATACATATATATATATATATATATATACACACACACACATATAACAGCAGTGAAAATGTCTGAAAATGTGCACATGCAGTTCAGTGATCCGAGTTCAGCTTGTCCTTTTTTTCTTACATCCCTTTCCTGCTGCTGTTTTTAATCTTTGTTTGGTTTTTAGCTTTGTTTGTTGGATTTCAATGTTAACTAAAACATGCCCTTTAGTGACCCATCGTCTTTTTTTCTCTTGGCTGTTTTGGGACATTTTAAGGAAGGATTAGTTTAGATCCCACATGATCGCAAAATGGTCTATTTGGAACTCCTTGTACTCATTAATTTTAGTCAAAATACAACTTTGATGCAGTTTGTGTTTAAACCAATCAATAAAATGTGTTTAGTGTGTCTCCAGAGTATAAAAAAAGTCTTCATTATTCAAGATAAAGTGGCCAGATGTGAAACATTTGTTGTCCATGACTACAGGATACACATGTATGATTGTTTTTTATAGAATTATTCTGCCCTTGCAGCCTAAGGTCATTCCCAATGCTATATGTGGCATTTGCCAGAAGGGTAAAGAGGCAAACAAGAAAGGCAAACCTGAGGCTCTCATTCACTGCTCCCAATGTGATAACAGCGGTAAGTTTACACACTTCATTTTAAAGGACACTTTCCTTGTTTGTTTTTTTCAAACTTGTTGTTGTTTAAGAGATAGATCATGGTTTTGAAATGTAATTGTATGAGGTGCAGACACTAAGTCAGCACTGACTTTGTAATTGTGTTCTACCATCAGGAAAGAAAACTGACTTTATCAACTTAACAAAGGGCTCACCTCATAAATTCTACACTTGCTTAAATCTTTTGATTAGACAGCCTTTTCTGACTGGAAACTGAAGAAAATTATGATTTAATTATGAAAAAACAGTTTAGCTGCAAGGTAAATCACCAAACACAAATATTGTAGACCCACATGGATGTAGTTACATGGTTAAAATATGTTATTTGTGTTTCCCACCAATGGCAGCCATGTTTTCGGCAAGAATAAGACTGGTTATGGCAGAGAGCATGACAAAGTCAGTGTTGACTGTGTCTCAGTTCATACATCCACACTTCAAAAAAACACTTAAAATCCATGGAACTTGCTACACAACATATTTTTTAGGCAAATATTTTATATCAGCTGATTTCATTTGTCATGAGCTCTTTGTGTGTTTTTGTTTTGTTTGCTTGCTTCTCTGTGTCTGTGCATGCTCTCTGTACTTATTTCTCTCCGTGGCTGTGTCCGTCTCCGGCTTCTGTGCACGTGTCCGTAAAACCTCAGGTCACCCGTCGTGCCTGGACATGAGTGAGGAGCTGGTGCGCGTGATCCACACGTACCGTTGGCAGTGTATGGAGTGCAAAACCTGCACCGTGTGCCAGCAGCCACACCACGAGGACGAGATGATGTTCTGCGACAAGTGCGATCGTGGATACCACACGTTCTGTGTGGGCATGGACTCCATACCTACTGGTGAGTGGGAGGACATAGCATATTGTATGTGAAGGATTGGCTTGATGGGCAGAATGATACACAACCACTCATTAATGCTGCATTAATGGACTTAAAGAGATGCATCCATCCATGCAATCGTCTCCCTTAAAATGATTCACGTGTCATTTTCATTGGCATGATTATAAAGCAACAAAAAAGACAGAACAGTAATTATTGATGTTGCTCTTTGCTTTTTAATCAAATATCTTTGTCTCTTTGATTGTTGTAATAATTGAGTCTCTCTGTCTTCTCAGGACTTTGGGTTTGTGAAGTGTGCGACAAAGATTTCACCACACCCAAGAAGAAGGGAGGAGTCAAAACACCCAAGAAGACTAAGTCTGCTCAAAAATGATCCACGACATCTTAAAACACAACACATGGACAAGATCCTACACAACTGCTCTGTCATGATTTCTGTCGAGTATAAAAGACCAGATTCTATTTTTCAAAAGCTTTAGTTTATATGGTCAGCAGTATTCTAATATTGACCGCATTAATAATCAGAATAAGACATTAACTACCTTAACCTGAATAAAGTCAGACTCAATATAGTCAGTAGTCAGATTAAATTGTACTACACATCTTGATCTGATTCTAACATCTAAGTTGAGTTTCCACAGCAATGGTTGTCAACAGTGCCCATGTAAACAGGAATATGATGGAATATTCTTTAAGCAAGTCATGTTAACATTATAATTTGAACTTCTAATTCAGATGAATGTCAGTATTCAGATTATTGTAGTCCATGTAAACGGAATTGTGATCCAGAAATAAGCAAAAGTCATTGTTTTCCATCTTCAAGCTCAATTTAAATGTTGAATGTTTGATCAACCGCTAATGTTTTGTGGTCAAAGCCACAGATTAGCATAGCAACTGTGTTCTGTAGACACCACACAAACATTATGTTAACAGCCAAACTGCTCACTTTTATGCAGTGTTGTGTTACTGGAGACCTGGACTCAGATTTCAGGACCTGTGACTCGACTTAGACTTGAGCACTGATGACTCGGACATTAACTGCACTCAAGTTTGAAGATGGTGACTCCTCGTTTTGTTTTGTTTTTATAATTAATTTGGCATACAGTAAGGAAGTACAGTATCGCTTTAATTAATGCTGTTATAATTCTACAACGCAGCTAAATATTAACATGTGGGCATGTGGATTTGCAAGAGCAGGTACATGCATCCACTGCCTACAGTTTTTAAAGGACCATTGTGTAGGATTCATTGGCATGTACTGTAGGGGTTGCATATTGTAACCATGTGAATTGTTTGCAAACAGACATGGCAGTATAACATGGTAAACTCCATGGAAGAGGAAGAGCCCCTGATGTAATACACAGGACACATTCCACTGAACTAAAACACAGCTGTTCTTAATCTTCATATACTTATTCAAAAACAAAATTATAAATATAGAATTCCTGTTGATAAAGCACTCAATTATATACACTGAACCTAAAGAGACACTGTGTACACAGATTTTACATTGAATTCCAGTTACACAGTAAGTAAACCCTTTTAAATACTGACTGAAGTGTTTAATTTGTGTTTGTTTTTTTCAAAAACAAAACAAATGTGTGTGTCAGCTTTTAAGTGGAGCACTGGAAGCCATCTTGGAACTTGACTCAGACTCAACCTTGGTGACTTGGACTCAGGTAATGAAACTCAATCTCGGAACTTAAGGGATTTATAGCTGGACTTGGACTTGAGGTGCTGTTACTCGACTATAACACTGCCACTATCAGTATCGGTGTGGTCCTACTTGGTTTAACGTGTTGGATGTTAGATGGGAAATCCAAATGGTGCTTTTCTTTTGATCCATTGCGACTGAAACAATCAGGTTTGCTGATGCCATTTTGTTTCAGTTGCCATTCAAAACATTTTGTATATTTTTGTGTCGCTACAGTTGTATTAACATTAATTTAATAAGGCAGGTCAGTAAAGATCAGCCATAAAGTGTCTTATTGGATTATATGACTTGTGCTTGTGAGCCTTTGTAATGAAATTTAAATGAACAGACACTGGCTGTGCTTGACATCACAGCTGCAACAGTTTTCAGGTATTTATGTCTTGAGTATCTCAACTCCTCACATCACGTAACCACTGATTTGTCGTAAAGCAGAATTGCAATGGAATTTGTATCTGTCATTTACCATTATTCAACTGATGTTTTTGCAAGCATCTTAAATGTTATGTTTATTTTTATTTTTTTTATTTTGTATTGTCCTGCAGTGAGCAGAATTTTTTTTGATAAAGTTGTCATAGTCACTGAATTTCAAGGTGTGCTTCTCAATAAAAGTCTACTTTTAAAAGTGAATTAATCTGTAAGTTATATATAATTGAATCTCAGCCAGTTTAATAACCTGCTGTGTGAATTTTATTCTCAATAAAATGAAAGGCACATGGGCTTTGTAGTTTCTTTGAAATTAAATGGTGACGGGATTATGATGGACACTAGCAAAGTCTGTTTATGTACTGTGGTGATGTTGCACTCTATAGATGTTTAAGTCCATTAAAGTTGTAATTGTGCTTTATTCTTACCTTGTTTTTCAGGTAGCCTGTTGTAAAATCAGGCCATTGACTACAGATGAAAATACTTGCTTTACTCAGATAGACCATAAATAAATACACATACCAACACAGCCAAACCCTTGTCAGCTCCAGTGTCAGTACCTACACTACACAAAACAACCTGGATTGGCGCTGTGGCGCAGAGTCCGACTGAGCCTGCTGGTAAGAAGACGGTAAAAGAAGAGGCTGCCATATTGCAGTGATACAGCGACTTTAACTGAAAGATAACTCGTGAGCAATTCTGTGGGACAAAGATGCTTTCAGCGCAGAATTTTGGAGACAACGGGAGGATGAAAGAATATCATTACACTGGTCCAGTGGAGCACCGCTTCTCACCGTACACCTTCAACGGCGGGTGAGTTCACAGTCGGCTATTTAGTGTGCTAGCTAACATGTACATTCAGAGAATGCTACTGAGCTAGCCAGCTTAGCAAACCGAAACAATCAAAAGTGAAGGTAAAGATAACTTTGTTAACAGAGCAGGCTTTCGTCGTACACGCATCTTAACGTATTGTACGACTTAACATAATTTTGTACTATACGTATAATGAGATCCGCCACCTAATATTACACTTTCTGTTTAGAACCAGTAGCTTAGCGTTAGTTAGCAAGTGTCCGTATATTTTCTTGTTTGGGTGATATTGTGTACAAACTAAATGTATGGATGTCTTTTGTGTTTGGTTTTAATTTTCAGCACTGTATTAGCTGTTGCCGGGGAAGACTTCGCCATCGTAGCCTCAGACACTCGGCTGAGTGAAGGCTACTCCATCCACAGCCGGGACTCGCCTAAATGCTACAAGCTGTAAGTGTGCACAATCACCGCAAGACGCCTTATTAACAATAATAAGACATTTTAACAACCTCAAAGACGCCATAAACACCCACCAGTCATGTATAACTGCTTGTTATCTAATCATCCAATCGTACATAAATTCAGTGCATTAAGTCATGGAAACATGATCATGCAGCCTGCCCAAGTTCAAAATATCCAGTTTTCTCTGGGTGGTCTGTTATAATCCTTAGTTATAACAAACGTTTGAAGAAGATTATTTCTGGTAATTTCCTTCTTTAGATTATTTAAGAAGGTGTATATAAGAAGGTGGGCTACAGCATCAGAGGACCATATCAGGTGCCATTTCTGTCAGCTAAGAACAGGAAACTGAGGCTACTATTTACATGGAGTTTGACATCAGAAGATTGGGGCTATGTGGCCTGGTCAGATGGATCAAGATTTTTGCTGCAACATCTGGATGGTAGGGACAGGGTTGAGCTTAAACAACCTGAAAGCATTGATCCTGTCTTGTATCAAAGGTTGAAGCTAATGGTGGTGGTGTCATGATGGAGTGGCAGAAACAGGACTATTTTCTTGGCATACTTTGGACCCCATAGTACCAATTGAGCATAGTTTAAACAGCCTACCTTAGTATTGTTGCTTAATAACCACTTCCAGCAGGTTAGTGTGCCAAGTTCCAAAGCTCAAATAATTTCAAATTGTTTTCTTCAACACAACAGTGAGTTCACTGTTCTCAAAAATGGCTTCCACAGTCTTTAATCTAATAGCCCAACTTTGGGATAAAGTGAAATGGAAGCTTCACAGATTCATACAGCCAACAAATTCACTGGTTGCTGGATGTCATGTCAATGTGGATTAAAGTCACAGAGGAATATTTCCAGAACCCTGTTGAATCTATGCCACATCAGATATTCTGGTCAACCCAGTACTTTTAACCTAATAAGTACCTAATAAGGTAGCCAGTCAGTGTAATCTTTTATAAAGGTGTTATGGATCTTTGTGTCTGTTTTGTTGAAGTCACTACTGAGTTAATACTTGTGTAAGATATGATGTCCTCTGTTCGGGGACAGACTGTATATGATCAGAATCATAAACTCAACTGCCATTACCACACAAAGAACTAAAAAAATCTGGTTTTGATCATTGCATTGATTTCTGACTTCACAGGACAGACACAACCGTCATAGGATGCAGTGGTTTCCATGGGGACTGCCTGACTCTAACTAAAATCATTGATGCCAGACTAAAGGTGAGCTGATGCAGCAAGGTTTTTGGTTTCACTCTCTCTCTAATCTCCTTCAAAAATATATTACATTCTACTGTCTCAGCTAATTGTCCTGTCTACACTTGTCCACTGGTAACTGCAGTGCAGTATTTATTATTTCTTTTGGAAAAAAATCGTGTGTACATAAACTATACACTTTGAGCATTTATTCCACAGACGAGCACAAATTTCCTTCCACACAGCCAGGGGCTATTTTCTGCCCCCTATCAATACTCGGAGGACATTTGTGACCTCATTGTTTCTAACATGTCCCCTCTCCTCTTAGATGTATAAACATTCAAACAATAAGACCATGACCAGTGGAGCCATCGCTGCCATGTTGTCTACCATCTTGTACGGCAGGAGGTTCTTTCCTTACTATGTCTACAACATCATTGGAGGACTGGATGAGGAGGGTAGGTACTTCAACACAAATGTTAAAGTGAAAAGACTGTAGTAAAAGTTTAATTTGTAATAAATTACATTTTCAACGCAGGAAAGGGAGCAGTGTACAGTTTTGACCCAGTGGGCTCTTATCAGAGAGATACTTACAAGGCTGGAGGATCAGCAAGTGCCATGCTTCAGCCGCTGCTTGACAACCAGGTAGAAGAAACATGCACATGCTTACCAATTTGCTGTTGCCACAAATGTGCATTACTGTTGCCCAGTTTCCTCACAGGGGGAATTTATGCCACACTCTCTCTGCCTCTAGATCGGGTTTAAGAACATGGAGGGTGTGCAACATGTCCCTCTGTCTCAGGAGAAGGCAGTGCAGCTGGTCAAAGATGTCTTCATCTCAGCAGCAGAGAGAGACGTCTACACCGGAGATGCCCTTCGGATCTGCGTCGTCACTAAGGAGGGCATTAATGAGCAGACTATGCCGCTGAGGAAAGACTGAAGAGTAAAAGCAATGTATCCATCTGCCTCTGCTTTCTTCTTTGCTCTGTTCTTTCCACATTCACGCTGTTGGTTTGACTCTTACACATCCAAGTTTCTTAAAACAGTAGTTCTGTTTCAGAAATGGTCTTTGGTGTGAGGCTTTTACTGGAGAGCTTATTTTCTTTATCGGTTCACTATCTGTCAATGTCCAATGTATGCCAAATATCTCTCCAAATATTGAGTTGATGTTTCTACTATTGGGATATTTAACTTTTATTGGAAGAAAACCATTTATGAGATCAGGACTCCTGTTCTGAGAAACTTTGTCTCCTCTCACCCCACCCTCTTCTCTGATTCTGTCCGGATTTTTCACTATGTTCTGGAAAGATACATACTGCTATACTTTTTACATTCTTAATAAACGTTAAGAACTGAAAAGTCTGCTGTTTTTCTCTGCATATGTTCAGACTCATATCTTACCTTCTCAGTTTGACCAACACTGTTTCTCTGACAAAATGATCTTGGCAAATGGAGGCTGAATGGGTTGTGGATGTATAGAAAGTGGAACATGGCGCGTGGCACGAGAAAGCCGTGAATCTGTAAAATTGTTAACAGTAAACCATAAATCATAGGTCAGATGCACTACATGATATGTGTTACAGCCTTTGCCATTTGCCAATTTTATTGTTTCACATAGCAATTTGATTTAAAATTCAAATTTGACCCTACTACATTTCTCATGAGCTCAAATTAACTGTCAGTTTTCTGTGGTTGGTTAGTTTTTACTTAACTGGAATTAGCTGGTTATTTAAGTGAAGTGTGAAGCGACCACACATATCTTAGAAATGTGATAAATTCTTCTACATGCACTTAAACATTTCAAATCCAAAAGTTAAGTTATTTGATTTCCTGTTTCATATATTTATTATAGTTTACAAATTATTTTAAACCCTGGTTGTGAATATTGCAGTCATGTGAAGACTACAAACACCATGTCAGACAACTTTGATGGCTTTAAGGGTGTAAAGAGGATTTAAACGAATATGAAAAGTGGACTTTACCTTAATTATGCAAATTTGTATATTCACTTATTTTTACTTATTGTTACATCAGCCATTGGCTGCCCTGATTTCTCAAGACCAGTAGAACTTAATATCACTAATGTGGATCATGAATCTGGATCAGGTGATACAGCATAATTCTATCAAACACAAGTGGTTTACCCGAAGGAAACATATCAACACACAATGGTGACATTTTATTTCTTTTTATTAACTCAAATTTATCAGCAACAACAAGTGTATACTCGACAAATGCTTAACGACCAAAGACACTCTTGCACTCAAACACAGACACTGGCAGTGTCCTCAGGCGTAGTACTGCAGGTTGGCCTTCTTCTTGGCCTGGACCTCCAGGATTCCCTCCATGTAGTCTTCATGGTTCAGCTCTGTGGCTCCACGACGCAGAGCAATCATTCCAGCCTCCACACACACGGCTTTGCACTGGGCTCCGTTGAAGTCGTCGGTGCAGCGGGCCAACTCCTCATAGTTGACATCGGGGCTGACGTTCATCTTGCGGGAATGGATCTGCATTATGCGAGCTCTGGCTTCTTCATTTGGCATGGGGAACTCGATCTTCCTGTCCAGACGACCTGAACGGAGCAGTGCAGGGTCCAAGATGTCCACTCTGTTGGTGGCAGCAATCACCTGAAAAAAACATTATCGCACAATATTAATGCAGTGATAAATGATTGACCTCTACAGTGATAAGTAACACAGATACTGGTGGCCAGTGCTTTTTAATCAAAGATAAACTTCAGTCTATGGTTCATTTGTTTACCAATCACAGTTTGACATTTTTCAACTGTAGAAAAAAAATGCAAATATTAACATTCTTTTACTTTTCACTGTGTTGTATGTATAAATCATAATAATTTCCATTACATAATATCCATTTGACATGAGAAATCTGAAAAAGAAAGGTCAGGTTTCTGTTTTGTTCCTGAACATTTCAGTAGAGCTCTCATTTCTACCTTTTTTAAATGTCACATGTTAGGGATGAACATATGTTCATCAGTATCAGCTAATGTTCACCTCAAATACAATTAACGTTAACTGATACAGGCACTGATGTTAAACTGGGCTATGTATACTGACATTTTTTAAATTACAAATGTAGTTAAATTAGAGGCTAAAAAGGCTCTAAAATTGTATTTTTTGACTGCAGGTAGCATTCAAGGGCATTTCATGAATTTGAATTGATTGAATTTGTGATCATTCAAAGTCGGCACAAGACAGCCTGGGCTTAGTGAAGTATTTACATGATGTTAAGGGTTGTTTATGGATCATATTGGATTTAGGCGTTTTCTTTCTAATATTGCGCAGCCAGTTCAGCACTAGTTTGACTATCTCTGGAGTCCAGAGTGACAAACATCAACCACACAACTTTGTGTACAGTGTGTTTTTGATGGCAGCATCCTCACCTTGACCTGCATGTTGGGCTGAAAACCATCCAGTTGGTTGAGTAGCTCCAGCATGGTCCTCTGCACCTCTCTGTCTCCCGCCTTCTCGCTGTCGAACCTCTTAGTTCCGATGGCATCAAGCTCGTCAATGAAGATGATGGAGGGGGCTTTCTCTTTGGCCAGGGCGAAGGCATCTCTCACCAGCTTGGCTCCATCCCCGATGAACATCTGAACCAGTTGTGGACCGGCCAGCTTCAAGAAGGTGGCTTTGGTCTGAGCAGCGCAAGCCCTAGCCAGGAGGGTCTTCCCTGTGCCAGGAGGACCATACATCAGGACGCCTTTGGGTGGCTGAATGCCCAAGTTTTCAAACTTCTCTTTGTGGTTCATAGGCAGGACTATGGCCTCCACCAGCTCCTGGATCTGCTTGTCCAGCCCTCCTATGTCGCTGTACTGCTCTGTGGGGCGCTCGTCCACCTCCATGGCCTTCACTCTGGAGTCATACTCGGTGGGTAAGGTCTCCAGGATCAGGTAAGAGTCTTTGTTGACACCCACCAGGTCTCCAGGCTTCAACTTCTCGGCGTCCACCAGTCCGATTACCGGCAGGAAGTAGGTCTGTCGAGTGGAGGTCTTAATGACGGCGCACTTTCCTTTTCTCTGCGAGTCCAGATCCACGTTCGCCCCGTCCTCTTCCTGGTCGTTGGGGTCCACATCCAGCAGCTCGATCACATTAGACACAAGGTAAGGTAGCGTTTTGTTCACCTTTATCTTCTCCGTGTTTTCCTTAATTTTATCCTTCATGGCCTGTAGCTCGTGGGTCACCCGTAGCACCTCGCTCTTCATGATCTTTATCTCGCTGTCCAGGAGCCGAGTTCGTTGAACTATTTCATCCGTGGACATTTTTAACACTTCCTCGCCGATGCCATCTTCGACTTCGTCCCAAACTGACTTGTCACTCAGCGACGCCATTTTTGCTCTGTCTCGTATGAACTGTGACACAGAGGAAAATAAAGGTTCCGCTTCCGGAAGCAGCCGGAGAGGAGAGAGGATGCTGCTACCGCTGTCGAGCGCCGTAGAAGAAGAAAACTGAGTATGACACGAGCTTTCAGCTGATTTAAAGTATTTTTTGGGCTGATTTAGAACATACACTGTTTGGTTTCAATTGCGATTGGGCGACTGAAAGTGAACGAAAGACCGGTGAGATATTTCAAGCTGCATTTATTGTATCGGTAGCTTCTTTCACTGCGACCGCGGCGACTTGCTTGCTTGCTGGTGCATTAACCGTTAGCTTTGTGGCTAACTTCTGCTAGCCTCTGCGCTCTGACACTGCTGGTGTAATTTGGGTGTAGAATCTGTCATTCGTATTGCGTACACTGACCTTTGGCTTTGTACTCAGTGAGCCGGGTTAACGGAGCATATACGCTTTATAGTATTAAAGCTAATTGATGTAATTTAGCTAGCGGTGATGTGTTGGCGCCACAGCTGCAGCTTCATGTTATTTACAGGTTCTTCATTCAGAATTGATGAGGTACAATGATAAATAATTGTTTTCCCCCTCTTACCATTAGCGTCCAGTCCTAATTATATTTCTAATCGTAATATTGCACCAAAACAACCCACATTACAACAGCATCGATAATTTAAATATACATCAAATAGTATTCATTTTTACAGCGCAGGGGGAGGCAGAAAGTATATTGGACTACACAGACTACCAGTCATAAACAATAGTATGTGTTAATATACTAAGAAAATGCATGAGCATGCGGGATCTAAAAAAAACAGTAATGAGAAGAGTTTCCATTCATTTTCTACCACTTTATCCTACACATGGCAACTTAAGTCATAAAAAGACTCTAGCCTTTAATGACCTTTGACAGTTGTCTTTAGTGACCAGGACAGCCAGACAGACAGATGATCCTTGAATTGAGAAATGTAAAAACACATTTCCAACTTAATTTCCTGTACCTTTTTTACAGGACAAGAAAATAAAACGTAAAGTTGTTCCTGACCAGTCCACTCTGGTTGTTTGTTTCTCCACAGCAGCACCTGCTGTGTAAAGCCTTCCTACCTGTGTTACTGCCTTCTCTGGTGGCAGTAAAACTACTATAGGAGCTCAAAGATGGACCAGAACAACAGTATACCAGCCTTCCAGGGTCTGGCCTCTCCTCAGGTAAACACTGCTATGTTTACTACAAAAAAGCTCAGAAACCCTGTAACATTTTTGCATATTCAATATTTTTGTGGTATTTATGTTCTTTGATATATTACACCTTTCCTGCCATATTCCCCATTGAAAATGAATGAAGACAGAAGAGACCAGTCATTTTGCATTTAATCAAGTAATCTGTATGTTATGTCTAATTAAGCTCTGAACTGTAAACTCTTCTTTGGCCTCTCTCTTATGACCAGAGGGATATTGTGTGTTAAGTTATGTCACGTTTCATCAAGATTAATGCAGCTACAGATGTATCTATAAAGGGTTGAGTACAGCTTCTTGATGGCTTTTTTGGCACATGGTTTCTTTTTTGGCACATGTCTACACAGCCTTTGCTTGAGAATAAACAAGCATTGAAGCTTTGAAGATATAAATCTGATTTCTTCAGTTCATCATTGATCACCTATATGAACATGTTTAGTAAATTGATTGTTTATGTCTGTCTTTATGGCTCAACACTGTCAAGACATTGTTAATGTTGTCAAGGACAACTAATGATCTCCTGCTCTCAAAATATCTGACTTAATTTAACTGGAGATCAGGAACAATGGGACTAAATGTTTGAGTTGTGCCACTATTTGGAACTGTTAAAGGTCTTGTATGGTGCTTTTCTAGTCTTGATGACCACTCTACACACTACACACCACAGTTTTGCCGTTTGCCATTAACGTTTGAAGTGTCTTCTCCCTTCAGGACCTAAACATGGTACCACCATTCTTTTCTCTGGTGAAAAGAAGCAAAGCATGATTGTACTGTTCTACCTGATGGATCAATAGTGTTTTGTTTTTTACTTTTTTAATGCAAAGAAGACATTTGTGGATTATTTGCATGTGTTCCTTATTTGGTTCCTCTGCTAAATCCCACCTCCAGCTTCATGAGTTTTGATTTTGTCCACATGTGCAGGGGGCCATGACGCCAGGCATGCCAATGTTCAGCCCCATGATGCCATATGGCTCAGGCCTGACACCTCAGCCAATCCAGAACACCAACAGTCTGTCTATACTGGAGGAACACCAGAGGCAACAACAGCAGCAGCAGCAACAACAAGCTCAGCAGGCTAGCACAGGTAGAACACGCACAGCTGTTATATTCCTGTCCATCCTCTCCCAGCCATTATCGCGATATGTGTAAGATCCTTATGAGGAAGACAAACACAGCAATTCACACAATCATTTTCACGCAAGCACTTTTGTGTCGGTTTGAGAAAACGCTCCCTTTTTTTAAAGGAAGAAATCTGCTGGAGATTAGAGATGTCCTGATCCCTAGTTAACATTTGTAATAGCAATAATAAATCATCAAATCTGGATCCTACACAACTGGAGCCAGAGATAGTATATGCAGAATTAGGACGGAGAGGAAAAACAGAGTATTATGTTGTATCGTAACCTAATTTCACAAAAACTGATGTCTACTACATTTATTCTAAGAAATGAATGTTTAACCTATCATGATGGAGAAAAAAAACCTCTCTGTTTCCAGGTCTTCCAGGTACATCAGGGCAGACTCCTCAACTTTTCCATTCCCAGTCAGTAACAGGCACGACTACCACAGCACTACCGGGCAACACGCCGCTCTACAACACCCCGCTGACGCCCATGACTCCCATCACACCCTCTACACCTGCTTCAGAGAGCTCTGGAATAGTACCACAGCTACAGTATGTTTATATACAGTTAAATAAATTGCCAGGATTATACTTTTTATGCCACTTTCCCCCTCATGTTGCAATCTAGTAATAATCAATATGTCCTTTATGTCCTGTAGTCAGTATGCTGTGTTTTGTTTTACTCTGCCTCCAGAAACATTGTGTCCACTGTAAATCTGGGCTGTAAACTCGACTTGAAGACCATTGCACTGAGAGCCAGGAACGCAGAGTACAACCCAAAGGTGAGACCTCCTGAACAATTTCTGCCATAAAAATATAATGGAAATGCTAAATAGCTGGTAAATCTATGATGTGAAGCACTGCTGCAATAATGGGTGCCTCCCTTGTCCTTTTTTTGTGACAGCGTTTTGCTGCTGTCATTATGAGAATACGAGAACCCAGGACCACTGCCCTCATCTTCAGCTCCGGAAAGATGGTTTGCACTGGTGCCAAGAGGTCAGAATAAAGTCTTAATTGTCAAATTTTCACGGTAGTGTTGTCTGTTGTCCGATCAGGGGGCGGGGGCCAAGTGAAATGTACATGCACCTTACTGCATGAAAGACTGTGCATAGATGTTGAACATATATTGATACGCTTGACCCCTGCGTATAAAATGTAGCTCCCAAATCCTATATCACCAACAGAATTAGATGGATGATGCATGTTATCCTTATTTTCTCATCATTCAACATCAATACAACTCTTCTTCTCTCCAGTGAGGAGCAGTCAAGGTTAGCGGCCAGAAAGTATGCCCGTGTTGTGCAGAAGCTGGGATTTCCTGCCAAGTTCCTGGACTTTAAAATTCAGAACATGGTGGGCAGCTGTGATGTGAAGTTCCCCATCCGTCTGGAAGGATTAGTCCTCACACATCAACAGTTCAGCAGGTCACTCTCTGTTTCTCATTTTTTGAAGCCAAACAGACATAATGTGCTGTGTTGTAACAATTGTAAGAATCTGTATGCTGTATGCCTGTCAGTTGTGTTTGCCTTGCTGTGTGTTTCTTGATCATGAGGCTTGTTCTTATAACATCTACAACACGGTGACTTGTCTGTTGCAGTTATGAGCCGGAGCTGTTTCCAGGACTCATTTACAGGATGATCAAGCCCAGAATCGTCCTGCTTATCTTTGTATCTGGCAAAGTTGTACTCACGGGTAAGACCTTTTTTAAATATACAGCTGAACATTAAGTTACTGGATGATTTATTTAATGTTACCCTTGTTTTTTGTTTTTTTATCTGTAAGGTGCCAAGGTGAGAGCAGAGATCTACGAAGCGTTTGAAAACATTTATCCCATCCTTAAAGGCTTCCGAAAGACAACGTAGAACCTGCAGTTCCATCTTTTTTTCTTTCTTTTTTTTCCTCATTCACACGGAAGAGTCGTCAAAATGTTGACTTCTACAAGTGGACTGTTGTAAGTAAGGGCTGTTGTACAGGGATGTAATTTTAGTCACTTTTTACTTTTTGTTCCTGAAAGTTCTTTTTGTGGGGGTGGCATATTAAGGCCTTTTTTCTGTCCAGTTAATGCAGACTTTTTCGCAATTTTTCGGTGCTCCAAATCATCATCATGCTTGATTGTTCATAAAACTGTAAAGACATGTTAAAAAGACTGGACAAGAGGCGTTCTGACTGGGAGTGTTGCCATTTTGTTTATTATTTTATTTTATGCAGTTTTAAATAGTTATGCATATTGCATTTTAAGAACTGGTCTGCCAATTATATGAAAATGTGTTCTGGTTAGACTACCATTCCTGTTACTACAACTTTAGTTTCTCCCAAACCAGTCATAAATAATGGAAACAGATGTCTTTAAAAACATGGGATGTAATATATTCCAATCTGTAGTGAAAATGTGGATGCCCTTAATCTTGATACAAGGGAAATTATACCAGCACATTCTGAGCTATTAAGACACTGTTTCTGTGAAATAAATCAAATACAGAAAGAAAAGATAATCTATTTTTATATTTTGCATCCTAATTCTACTAGCACTATAGGTCTGATGGCAGGTAAACTATGCACCATGCTGCCATATATTTTTTTTTTTTTTTTTTTTTTAAGTTTTTCATTGTACTTTTTTGACCATCTAAAATTGTTTTAAACCTTTAACATTCTAATTTTAACAAAGATTTTAACCAAGGTAAATAAAAATCTGTCTTGGTTTTCTCAGAAATCCACGTTCAATTGTCACTTTTTGGGCACTTGTTGGTGTTTTGTGTCACAGATGTGTTCAACTGGACACCGCTTTGAGAAAAGTGTAAAAGTATACCGAATAACTCTTTTGAAGCTCTTTTAATTGTTAATGTGCTGCACTGTGCATTAATAAATGTGTACATACTGACTCATGTTAAAGCTGCTTCTTTCACTACAGTAATGCAAAACAACCACAACTGAGAGCGTTGTAGTTGTTTTGTGTCTTTGAAAAAGACACAAAATGTGGATGTTCTGGATTCTTTGCTCCTGAAAAGGTGAATAGCTTTGGTTTATGGACAAAACAAAACTTAAATCATAAATAATGAATCTTTAGGGAAAAAAAAAATTCATGTGCAAAAAGGTGTCTTTATTCTCTTTGATCCCTGTCGGGCTGTCATGACATTGTAATGTGTGAAAATGTAAATTTTCCTTCATAATGACACTGGAGGAGATGATGTAAGGATGATCATCTTTTGACATCCATGCAAGTCTTTCAAGTAGACACCCCACTCTGGACTGGGTTGGACAGGCTACTACTGTCTTGAGGTTTTGTCTGTGTTGGGTCTTCTCAGATAAGTGACATCAGATGGACATTAGATCATCTGTGTCGCATCAGAAGGTGCTCTGCATCAGACAGTGGCAGCCGCAGCCGGCCGGACACTCGTCCTGTCGACGAAACCATTCCATCATGTGACTGGTGTGTCCTCCGTGACCGCAGCTCAGACAGAAGTTGGAGGAGCCTCGTACGGCCACGTGACAGATGGCGCACTGGAAGGTCAGACGTTTGCAGACGGCACACTGCGTCCCGCGAGCCTGACTGCGACAGTGACAGCAGTACACACCAAACTCTGCAGAGAAAACAGACGGAGACATTCAAACTTGTTAGTAATGTGTCGGCAGAGGTTCAGGGTGCAAGTGTTGGTAGAAGAACATACCGATGCCTTTGTGAGGTTCTGGAGGACAGGAGGCAAACTTGAGGACGTCGGCTCGTTTCTCCCGCAGACCCCAGCGGTACAAGATTTCACCATAACACTTCTTGAAGTCATCAAACTGCAGTGTGTTGGCGGGGTCCAGCAGTCTGTAAAAGGAAAGGAAATGACATCACAGTTCACAGCAGTTCTTTTATAACCGCTCATCTTTGACCTCAATGGAAAACCTCAGGAAAATCTGAAGAGTTTGTAAGGACTACGGAAAAGACAACAGCAGGCTGTAAAGAAACCACTACATTTCAAAGAATTCCAGATCACTTCAGTGACTTCAGAAAGGCGGCACTACCTCACCTCTTGTTCATGTCGTGCTGCTCTCGCTCTCTTTCCCGGGGATCTGTGTAACCCGAGTTTCCATAGCGATAGTCATCGGGAGAGGATTCACCCCAGGGGTTGGTTTCGGGGTCTGAAAATGAAATGTTAAAATTATACACGTTGATAGTGAGGAAAGTTGTACCGCAGCAGAGCAGTGTGTGTGGCGCTGTTGAGTCTCACTTGTGTTCCAGGTGGTTGCAGTGATGGATTCAGAGGTGCTGGAGCACGAGCCAGAGGTGACGGAGCTGGAGCAGTAGCTGGACTGGGACGACAACAAACGCATTACATCACTTACTGTCCGGAACAGCAACTTGATGCAGAGACAAGTGCTGCTGCTGCTGCTGCTGCTGCTGCCTCTAATGATAAATAATGTAGACTTAACTGCACCAGGTTGTGAGTAGCTCAGTCTGGTGTGTTTACAGGGTTTGTCCCTGAAGGACATCACATCTCAAGATTGTTTGATACAATCTTTTCCTTTCTGATAGTCTGGGTCATAAGAATTGCTGACATTCACAGACCTCAGATGATACCTGCACCTTCCAAGTGTGTTGTTGAACCTATGTAGCCTTCAGTTAGTGTCAAACCCCCAATATTTAATGTGTCAAGCAGGTGTAGGTGCACTGGAGGCTCAGAAAAGAAATCTGACTGAGAAGAAGACGACACAGACTTACATATCGAGAGTGGTGCGGGGGCAACATGGACGAGCGTGATGGCTGCTGTCCATACAGAGAATAACTGTCTGGAGGCGGCGCCTGTGTTCTGAACACACTGCACAGCATGGCCAGAGTCTGAACGTCACTCATGTGACTGTAGTGGTCCAGGCTGAAACACAAATGGACAGCGTTTAATGTCAGGCCACATTTAAAGGACGTTTTTTAACATGTGGTTGTACTGAAGGTACCGCACCTCAGTGTAACAGTTTTACAAATCATTATCCTGTTTAACACTTAATTTTTATCAAAAAATAAAAACTACTGACTGCTAAAAGAGAAGCAGAAGTGCACTGCCCACATCATTGTACTGTACACCAGTAGATATGTCCAGGACCAAACAAACAGACTCACAGAGTCTCCAGCAGGTGGCGTCCAAATGGGTGTCTGGCCCACGGAGTCTCTGTGTCAGGGTCTGGATCTGGACTCAGGTCCTGACTGGTCGCTGCAGATGCCAACGCCCACACCTTTGCCACGTCTCTGCGTCCAACAGTGAGCGCTGCTGCTGCGTTCTTCTGACATGTTTCCTGAATGTCGTTCACATTAAGACTGAACGGAACAAAAAAACACAATCTATCGGATGGAAATGACGGAGACGTAGAGCATGACTTCACAGACAGACACAGAGGAGACAACAGGACGGCAGCTTTTGATCAAAGTTGTCTCAGCTTTAAAACAAAAAATGAAAAAATGCTTATTTCAGTGTCTTAGAGCACAGAGTGACGTCATCTGACATCTGAAATCTGGCCCTTTCATTCTTTACACTTAAATAATAGAATCACTTATTATATTTTTTTAACGAACCAATAAGATTCTTCTTCAGATACATAAAACAGCACAAATCAGTCATCACTCCATACAGAATGTAGTAAAAAAAACTACACCTCTAATGATTTTGATAACAAAATATCTTGATTGATTTCATAATCTGACTTTTTTCTTGATGAATCAAATTCATCAGCTCATCAGCTATAGATGTATATATTTTTAATCAGGTAAGCACTGATTCTGTCATCATTTGTGTTCGTATGTCTGCTCTCTCACATGTAACTCTCTCCCAGAGCTTTGTGGACAGGCAGGAGACAGGAGATCTCCTGGATGATGACTTTGCCGGCCAGTTTGATTGAACGGTTGCCGTAGTCCGTGCCCTCTCGCTTTGTCTTAAACCTGCGGGATTTCTGATGGACAGAAAGGAGGACAGAGGACAGAAGAGGGAGACAGCAGGTCCAGAGGAGAGAAAAACACCACCTGATTAAAAGTGATGTCGATGACCAATTACTGACAGAGACTGTTCACACTGCGAGACACTGACTGATGGAAAATCTCTGAATCTCTTCAAAGGCAAGAAAGCAAAGTCTCTGGGTCACTAACATTTGAGCTAATTCCTAACAGTATCATCTCAGTTAACTATCTCAGGACTTGGTTGTTTTAACCATTTAAGTTTCCAGTTTCCTGGTCAGGAGGAAAAAGGGTCAGCTGTTGAAAGCTGACCTGTCAGTGGACGTGCAACTGTGGCTGACAGTGACTCGCATTGTGAACACACGGTTAGTTTTCAGTTTCAATTAATAACAAATTAATGTGAATTCAGATGCGGTGATCTCAGAAACCTGCAGACATTAAAGGTTAGTGGAACGTGACGAGACCGACCGCATCAGAGAAGAAAACATGCAGCTGTTCAACTACAGGTTATGTGTCCTGAAGCTTCTCCTCACTGCTTCAACTTTTACTGACATTATTCAGATTATGACGTTTACATGAGATACTAATAGAGGTGGGCGATATGGGTATAATTAGTCGATAACCTTTAAAAAATGACCTTTGGATTTTATTTGATAATTGTCTAAATCATTCATTGTTGCTTACAGTTTATATCAATGGACACAATGCTTCAGGAAAAAACTCTTATTGTCTTTAAAATTAAGCATTCAAGTAAAATCTACATCATATAATCAAGTAAAATAATACAGTATATTCTATCATATTCCTGTTGACATGTTACAGAGCATAATCTGACGATGACTCACATGTACAATATGTCCACTGCTGTGAAAACTCCGAAAGCATGTTTATAACGTGGCAAATCATGAATATTCCATGTGTCTTAATCTGATTATTGCTTATTCTGACATTTTTGGATTATGTCTTTGAAGGTTCTCAGTCTACCAGGTCGTCTTTCCCAAGAGGCTTCTTCAGTTCTGAAGAATTCAGATTAAGGTAATCAGAAAAAGTGGGTCTGAATCTAGTTAACTTCATTTAGAATCTTGCTGACTATGTTACAACTGAGAATCTACTGACAGAACGCTTCAATGACAGCTGCTTTTATATTAAATGAACAATAATATAAATAAGACATGACTAAACATTAAGCTCTAGTATGTAATATTTTAACATATTAGATTAGATTCTAAATTTAGTTTTCAGAGATATGGATTGTGGATGTCTTTCATTAAAAACCTGTTTACCTGACTTTGATGAACAAACCAAATACCACTACAGTGTCTTATTCCAGTGTTTCCCAAACTTACTATGGGGACCCACTTTTTAAAGATGGCAAACTATTGTCATGACCCAAGTCCCAATATAAATCATGACATGAATAAATTTGTACATAATGTAGTGACTTATTTTTAGCCAACTTTATTTACACAGAAATCTTGACTGAAATGTGTTCTCCCGTGACCCATCTGTGGGTCCCGACCCAGTATTTGGGAATCACTGTCAAGTGTGCAAGTGTTTCAGTTTGACTGCCTTTTATTTAGTTATTTTTTCAACTATTCCGTGTGTCAGCATCAGTCTGACACAACTTTTCTCAAACTAGGCACGATGACAACATCAATGACACTTTGATTCAGGCTAACACATAATTCAAGTTAACGCTGTCTCAGCCTATGTTAGTCAGAGGAACATTAGCCGTCAGTTTCATGCAGACAACACAGTTAGAATCCCAATGTTGTTGCTGTTGTTGTTGTTAAAGAGAGAAAACCAAGAAAGGTGAGGGACGGGTGGGTTAATGGAGGGATAGAGGCTCAGTACCGGCCAGTCGTGAAGGGTTTGGACAGACCAGCGACGGGAGGCAGAGATTGGGAGCTTCTGATTGGGGGAAGAGTGAAAAGGAGGCGTGGCCCACAGCCGCATGGCGACAGGTGATTGGCCGGAGGAAAAATAAAAAATAAAAAAAAAGTAAAAATAAATAAAACCCAATCAGGGAGACAGAGACTGAATGTTCACACAGAAACACCAAGATTTTATCACAGGGAGACATTGCTTCACATTCCCACACTGAGAGAACAGCTCATGAAAACACTGGGAAAGTGGCCTATGATGGACACAGGGCTTCACATGGTGACTGTTTAACTAAATGATTTTTGTCAAAAATGTATGTTTTCTATACAAAAACAGGGCAATGAGTTAGAACCAAATATATTTGTGATAATCAGTATGTTGCTCTATGTGTCTGGATTTTTCTTGTGTGAAAAGAAACTGCAACTTTTATTTTGAAACTTTTGCAGTTGTGTTTTCAGTGCAGGTAAACATAAACAAAAACCTTTGTGCACAATGAAGCCCGTGCTCTCTTCCCAATTGGTTCTCATCAGTCATGACCTGACTACCAAAAGTGAATCAAACCACTTTGGGTTAAAACAAACCCTTGCTTTTTGTTTTAACTGCAGAGGAGATGACCAGCGAAATGTGTGTTTACGACACGCAGCAATAAGTCAGAACGCCACATCTCTGTCCTCATCAGATTAATGGGGAAATTAGTTTTATGCTCACTCACTTGTTTTGTCTTTATTGAACCTTTTGTTCACATTAATGAGTTGAACACTTTTCAAAGCACATCAAAAACAAACGTCACTTTTACACAACTGTACAAATGTACAAATGTGTGTGTGTGTCTCACCCGTTCTTTGTAATAAAAGGAGGAGATGGAGACGGTGTCTTTGTCGGAGCGAGTCGGGCTGCCACTGTACAGCCGCAGTGTGCTCTGAGACTCTGAACGCATCTTCATCGGCGTCAACACGCCACTGTGATAGGCCGACAGAGCGGACAGAGACCTACACACACACACATTAAACACACGTTATTAAAAGGAGCAATCCACAATATTGTGATAAAGAAACATCTTCATTTACCTTCAGACAAGTTTCTATCTACAAGGAGAAAAGAAGCTGTTTGTGTATCTGATGTATTTTATTATACTGTAACCTGGGAGTGGGCTCAGAGGGCGGGACAGAGCGGTGCATGGTGATTGGTCGCATGAAGTAGACAAGACAGCCAGTGCCACAGAAACGGGCCCCGGACGTCCGAGGGAACGGGATGTTGGCGTCCTAGAAAACGGTAAGATACATTTCTGCCACAGCATTGTCTCCAATAAAGAAACATCTTCATTCAATGTTTTGCCTCTTAGATGCTGGTTTGACTGTTGGTTACCTGATAGGAGCCGTACATGTTGGTGACCCGAGGAAACGCCTGCAGGGCAGGAGTGACGGGGTTAGAGAGGATGAAAGGACCAGAGGCTGGACCGTCCTCCTGAGTCTGAGGCAAGGACATGAGGGGACACAGACACACGCACATAGATTTGACAACAGCTGATGTGCAGGTAAACACACAGGTACCTATTACAAACTGAGAAACTACGGCTCTTTTGTTTTTTCTTTGACTTTTTATTGATGAAAATCTTCATCCTCTGAACTGTTGTTTTGTGTCATTTTCAGCATTAAACCACAGTATTAAAATTTAGGTTCTACCCTGGTCCTCCACTGCCTACATTTTCATTTTTTGCTTACTGTGATGACATCATTTCTTTCTCCATATCTTTAAAATCTGACTGAAATATGACTATGGCTTTGTTTTCAGATATATTTGAACAGGCAAGCATGCAAACATCTGTTTTTTTTTTAGAAGCTTACAGGCTTTTGGTGCATCCTGTCAGCCTGTGTGTGTGTGTGTGTTCTCACCATATCGGACTCCAGACAGGACACCAGCTGACGTACACACGGCTCCAGACAGTTCTGATTCCTCTTCACTTTCTGAAGGGACGTGTCTGTCAGGATCTGAGCACAGACAAAGACAGAGCTGAATTCACCTGTCCAGACTGACATCTGAACTCAGGAAATAACATCCTCGGATACACGTCTCCAGTCAGGTTGTCAGAGAGAAGCATCTGAACTCAGGACACCATCCTAAGTGACATGTCTGAACTCAGAATGTCCTCATGGACACGTGTCAGTAATCTACAGTGACTGTACAGAACTGTGTTTTACAGTGTGCTGCGGTGGTGGTGAGTTCAGGAGCATCTGTACCTTTTGGATCTTAGTCTTCATGGTGGAGGGGATGGTGGTGGGGGAGACGAACTGGAAGGTCGGTGCAGCGTTGTTGGGATACTGCGCAGGAAACTTCACCACCAGATGAACCTGGTGGCTGCCAAAGTGAGCCGAAACCACACAGCTGCAGTTCACCGCATCCATCTACACACAAAATCAGACACAGCAGAAGCCTGTTAAGGGAATAGTTCAGGTTCTTTGAACCTCATATTATCTACACGTGTTCAAGTCGACGCAATCTGAAGAATATATTCACTGCTTTATTTCACTGTTAGAGAATCTTTTCTGAGGCTTTGTAAACCGCTAACTCTCCTGCACACTCCTGGTAGCCATTTTTCTCACGCTGATTCATGGCAAAGTGGGTGGGGACACCACAGCCAGCTCCGACTATACTGCATGTTTCAGTACCTAAAAAGAAATCAGAAGTATATCTTTAACGTGAGATCTTGCAGTCTCACCTCCACATTGACATTTCTGATTTGCAGGTTGACCAGAGAGAACTCCTGCTGCAGGGTCTGGGGGAGACCTGAACCCAGAGAGGTGCCCAGATCTGAGGGTGGAGGCAACAGACAAACGACAGTTCAGGGACGACAGGTCAAGGATACACCAAGGACAGCTTATCATTGACTGGTGACTTCACATTACTTACAAACACATGACATGGAAAACTACACAAGTCAGTTTTTTCAATATCTGGAGCCAGATGCAGAAAAAAATGACTTTCATTCAGGATTTCACATTCATCTCTTTAAACAATATCCATCATGATGATATCTCACTCTTAACTTTCAGGAAATGATCAAGAAATGTAGACTACTTTATCCTATTTTACATTTTTATTATTACCCCACACAAAGAGGTAACATGACCTGTTTGCATTTAGTCTGTCTGTGAGCACCACAACTCACAAGTAAGAGTTTTGATTTGGATACATTTTTGAAGTGTAGTAGATTATCTTAAAATAAATGTTAAAATAAAATGTTTCACAAAATCACGTGGTCATAACTGAGTCACATATATAACAATGTAACTGAAGCTTTTCCGTCTCACCCTGTAGGTTTCCAGCAGCAGGACCAGTACTGTGTTGACTCTCCAGCTCCTGAGAGGACAAAGACTTATCTGTCTCCACGTTCAGAGACATGTCCTCCATCAGGTCCTCCACCATATCACTGACACACAGCTACACAACAACAACAACAACAACCGTCAAGAGCATGACATGCACAAGCTTTAGGTCTGTCTGAGGCCGAGTCCACACGTGTGACAGCAGCTGTGTCTCTGCTGTGTCTTCTGCTGTGTTTTACACACAGAATACTAATTTAGTAATTTAGTTTTGAAATGCTAGAGTGCCTTAACTTTGAAAGAGGTACAGTTTGTGACTGGTATAGACATTAAAACTGTGGTGAAAGATCATTTCTGCAGTCTATTTTGCTATGAAATGCACACTAAAAAAATAGACTACAAGTGTAGTTTCACAAAGGGTGGCAGGTCTCATGCAGGCAGTGCAGTTAACATGTGTGCCACGAACATGTCCAGTGTGGACCCTAAATGTGTGTCACTGGCTGCACACTGACCCTCTGCAGCTGAGGATCCACCCTCCATATCCTCAGTGTCTGATCTCTGGACCATGTGACCAGCTGGTAATCCTTCGAGCCTGTAATGTCAGCAGAAACATAAACAACAACAATAAGCAGATATTAACACAGATCTGTTTTTTTGTCATATTTGCATTACTTTCAGTGTGACTGGTCACCTTCTTTCTGCGGCCTCCACCGGAACTCAAGCACCACATCGTCGTGTCCGACAAAGGCGTGGACGGGACTGTTGAGGTCAAGCGTGCTCCACAGTAACAGACTGTTCTCTCTCCTCAGCTGAGGAACCATCACTGTGACCAGACCGTTGGAGAACGGCTGAGACCACACACACAAATAATATGACATTGTGAACTTTGACCTTTGACCTGATCTTGTTCCATATGGTTTCCTATATGAGCTCAGGAGTTGATTACTCACCGTGTACCTGGCCTTCCACACTGGCACCTGACAGGAAAGGATGTTCAAGTACTTCCTGGGCTGTCGGTAATCCCAAAACTTAACACACAGACAGTTTAATCAGACAGTGAAATACAGTATTTGTATCAGAGGTAGATTTGTGTCATTTTAAACTCTCAGTTTCTGAGTCCAACTCTCACCCTCACTGAGTTGTCCTGGCTGGAAGTGGCGAGGATGAACTCATTGTCTGGATGCCAGTCAAGGCCATGGATCTTGGACAAGTGAGCTGCAACATACTCCACTGCTGTGTTTGGTTTCTGTAGAGATGAAACCAGCTGATAAATCACAGAAAAGACAGACAGACAGACAAACGACAATTGATTTGAGTGGGGTTCAGACGTACTGAGTTGAAATCGGTCACTCACTCTTTTATCCCAGATCCGTACGTCTCCATCATGGCTGGACGCGAGCAGGTGCTGGTTCCTCTTGTTCCACTTCACCTGAGATGCCCCGGCTGCAAACACAAGAATAGAGTGACGTCCAGAGACAAAACAAAAAGGAAAAACACCAGTAAAGTACATTTCATGTGTTCTTTATAGAGGTGACTAGATATGATAGTACTCACCGACAGCAGACAGAGCCACCGTGGGTTTCCTAGTGTCTCTGTGGAGTTAGGGAGAGATCCATACTTCATAGTCAAGAATGGATTTAATTTGTTGATAAAGGTCATGAGACAAGAACAGATGCTAAAGGGATGTCTCTCCTATGCCACATCACAAATAATGTCTCTGACCTTGTGTCCCAGATGTAGATGTACGTGTCCACTGAGCTGGTGACCAGGAACTCCGGTTCAAACCAGGACCAGTCCAGATCACTGGAGACGGTGAACACATCGCAGAGAGTAAGTGAACACATCAAAGTTGATGAACACATCACAGTCAACCAACACGTCACAAAGTTAATGAGCACATTACACAGTTAATTAACACTTCACGTCAGAACACTGACACGAGAATCAGTGCAACACATTACAGTGAGCGTGTGAACACAGTCTGAGCAAACCTGTCTGATCGTATTGGATCAATCAACACACCGCAGTTAGTCAGTGAACACGTCACAGCGAGTTATGCGAAAATAGGTGATTGTGATTTTACTCTGTCATTACCTGATGACGCGTGTGTGTCCCTGCAAGGATGTGTGAACTTCTCCACAGCCCTCCCTCCATGAGTACAGATCCACACGCTGGTTACTCTAGACACACATACACAAACTTGTTTTTATATGTTAGTGAGGACACATCGTAGACATAATGCATTCCCTAGTCCTTATCCTTACCTCAACCATCACAATTAAGTGCCTAACCCTAACCCTAACCCTAAAACCCAGTTTTAACCCTGAAAAAGCCCTTTCAAGTTGTGGGTCAGACCCAGACCAAATGTCCCCACAAGGTCAAACTGTCCTCACAAAGATAGGTTTTGTATGTTTTTTGTGTACAAACACACTCAGTTCTTGTCAGGAACCTTTGTCTGATTTGTGAAGAGCATAACTCACCGAAGCAGCAAAGACATGGGACTCTGATTTGTGTGGGTTCCACTGAACTGTCCCCACATCCCATTTACTCTGTCGGCCAATTTTTCGAGGAGGTTCAGATGGAGCCTCCAGGTTCACCATGTACAGGAAGCGTCGCCTGAAACACATCAGAAAGTTACAATTTGTGATGACATTTTCAGACAGCAGATATCGGGGCCAAGAATTTTCGTTAGATTTTATTAGTTAAGCCTTTTGTTAAGTGGCTAATATGTCTGTTTTTCCAATCAGAGCGTGTGCAGCTGCATGCTCTCACTGGATATCAGTATTGTGATAAAAGTGTAAAAGGAAGTGTCATAAAACAGTAACACATGAAGTAAACATAGATTCTTTAATGGGAAGACAGTGTTTTTTTTTTTTAAATAGCCAACTCACTTTTCTGTTCCCACAATGAAGAACTATGTTGTGTTAATGTGCCTGAACTCACCCAGACAACACAGCATGAGAGCCCTGGCAGTCCACTGACATGGCGGTGGCCTGAAAACACAGAAGCAGCAGAAGAAGAAATAGGTGATGGTTGATCTGAAAGCTGCAGACAACATGTGTCAAACAGCTGAAATGTAAGTTCAAGTTTTACATTCTATGTGGAGGATCTGAAAAATTACACCGGTGTCAGGGTCGGTCAAGAAACGGGTGTCGTGATTTTCAGTCAGATTTATCAGCAGCTATTGTTTTTGGACTGTTGAAGGACTGATGAAATGGTTGTCAACTTCTTTATATCTTGACCTAGTGGTCACTTTTATGACTGTTAAATGTAAATATGATTTGGATTAAATAATCAGATTTATCAACAATAAATTGCAGCGGACGGTAGATTCCTTTTAAAATTGACCAATTAACTTGTTAGTTGCTGGTGTATAGCAGAAAATAAATAGTTGTTAATCTACAGTATATACTGATGAGAGGTGAATTCCCTGAAATAAGTGGTGTGAATCTGTAATTTATAGTTTACTGTGGCTGTGTACTTCTACACATGATTAATATTAGTTTGACATTCATTTACTTTCCCGAACTCGGGTCTTTCTTTCATGACGAAGCTCAACCACAACATGTTTCAATCCACGGATAAAGTAACGGATTATTCGGTTGGCATTGGTTAATCGATTAACCGCTGCTTGACAACACAGTGTGAAGGTTGGCATTTAGTCCGTGGCTTGTTTAGTGTTTGACGGTGTTAACGGGACTTTCTCGAAGGTGTTTCTCCGACTAACTGTTCTCCATCCGAACCGTCGCTTCCTTCGATTATTGATTACAGCATGGGTTTTTGAACTAAAATACCTGAGCATCCCGAAACTCCACCACCACATTCTCACTGCTCCAGCGAGCCGCCATCTTCCTCGTCTTCTACCGTCAACAAAACGTCACGTGACCCCGATGATACCTGACGCTGCGTTCACTGCATCTAAGAAAACTAACAGAAAACCAATCACACGACTCATGACATCAATTGTAGTCAGTTACTGTTATAATATTTTTTTGGTCCATATTGTATATTGTTTATTTGAATCACTATTACATAAAAACATTCAAAAGGTTATTTTTCTTCTAACCTCCCCCCTGTAACATCTAAAATACACGGACATAATTGATATTGTATCATATCATGGAAGAAAGCTGATGAAAATTAAAATATGGAACTTAACACAAGCAAATGTCAAATAAGTTTAAGGTTGTATTTTTCAAAATATTTGATAGTTCTACAGTTTGTAAATTGGCTCAAGTTCGGACAAGTGCCTTACAGATTTCCGACACGTATGGTGCGTTCGAGGCGTTGTCGTCACATGAGAGTGTCGTCTCATCTGGTTGGTCGTTGCTGGTCGTCAATCCAAGATGGCACTCACCCTAGTGGAGCATGTTGTGGCTGACGCAGGAGCATTTTTGAAGAAAGCTCCTCTTCAGGTGAGACTTTGTTCACGGTTACATCTCATGTTAGTGTTTTAATGATTGTAATGACAGGCCACTTGACCAGTTAGCCGTCTATGTGTCCGGTCCGTGTTCACTGTGATGGAGTCCGTAACAGTCTGTGGAGGAGGCCCACAGACACACGGACCATCATCACACTACAATAGAATTTAAAGCGACACAATATAGGATGTCAACCATTAGATAATGTCTCCAAGATTATCGATGGTGTTTACCATGGTATGGTCATGGTGTTTCTGATACGAATACACCACAAGAGATACCAAACTAACATTGATTCACCAAAAACGTTGAACAATTGTTCATCTGCGTTGTTACCTGCGTACACGTTTTTATCATCAACCATGTGAGAATGGTAATCAGGAGTGTCAGGTTCATTTTGAATAATTGTAATAGTACATCAGACATCAAATGTCTTGACTGCTTGGTCCCAAGCATGAGTGACTGTCCACCCTTGAGTCAGTGTATTCCCTATTCAAACATATCTTAAAGACACTGGATTTAAAAAAAAAAAAAACACACACAAAAAAAACAAGGAAATATCAACATATAACATTAATTTTTTTTGTTTTATTCAGATGTTTGTCCGATGTTTAAATTATTAATGGTCTTGCACCACCCCCCTTGAGAGCATGTTGGGCCTCTCTAGTCTCAAACTGCCTAGTGTCTAATTCGGTCAGTAGGGGGCCAGTCTATCTATTAATGAAATAAACCATACAGAAATAACTTGATATTAAGTGGCAGTCAGTCTGCATGAAATTGAGACTGGGTACAACAGTTTTAGGAAGACTATTTTGGTCAATCAGCCTTCTTGTTAAAAGTGGTTGGGAAGTGGAATTCCCTCCCCACTAATATTCAAGAGTAAACACTTGCATTGTTTAAAAACCGTCTTAAGCTTTGGTTAAAATACATATAAACGTGTAACCTAGAATAAATGTAATTGCACCAATGTGTTTCAGGTCAGACTACTATTTCAATTTACTGTAAACTCAATTTTTTTCTTGCTGCTATGTAGGTTAGCTGGCTATTTATATCCACTGCTTTGAAAAGGCCCTATCATATTTATATCCACTGATCTGAGGCTAGATCAATTATAATGTGATGGACCTTGTCATGTTGTTGTAATTGTAATACCTGTCTATTAGTTTTCATATCTATTAGTTAATGGATCAGTTGATTATTGATTGTGATCTTAAAATCTTTCTTGTGTTACAGGATATTGGCAAGAACATTTACACATTGAAAGATGTGGTGGACGAGATCAGAGACAAACCCACCAGGAGGAGTTTGTCCTTCCTGCCGTACCAGCTTCATTTCAAAGAGCCACATCCCGAACACATCAGACATGGTAACTGAACTCTACTTGAATAAACTAAAACTGAACACATAGTATATATTTACTATAATGGACTAAACTTGACCAAACCTCAACACATTAGAATTGGTAACTAAACTTGACTAAAATAAACTAAACCTGAACACATCAGACATGGAAACTAAACGCATAAGATGTAGTAACTAATATTAACTAAACCCATTAGGGGAGATTGTTTTGTGTCATTTTTGTGGTCTCTCTCCTCATCTGTTCCTACCGTATGTATTTTTGATGTTTGAGTTAGCCAGTGGTATAAATTTACTGTACTCTATTTACACCTCTACTTGTTGTTGCCAAAGCTGTCATGTGAGCATCTCACTGTGGTTCAGGTTTACTGAAATCCTTGGTAAGAATCTCAGTTGCGTTTGTCTCTCCCCAGTGACGGAGTTCTCAAAGAAGACCGGAGACTACCCGAGTCTTTCAGCCACGGATATCAAAGTCATGGCTCTGACGTACCAGCTGGAGCTGGAACACGTCGGTTCCGAACACCTCAGGAGGGAGCCAGAGGTCAAGGTAACTACCTACTGAGCAATCCGCTGCCACAAGAGTACCACGGTCACTGTGTTTTCCCCGTGCTTCCTGTCAAAACACAATCTTATTCAGCATGTTGACTCTTCATTTCCAGCAGAGAGTAACTTTAGTTAATGATGTGTTTCAGGTCAATATACAAAGCACACAGCAACACCCAGAGGCTCCGGTTAATCTTGCAGGATTTCACTTCCCCTCCCAGGTGAAAATCAGATGATAGTTTGACTCATCCAGGCCTGTTTGCTCTGTGATGGGGACAATCATTGTTACCACCTCTGTCCAAATGTGTCAAAAACTGTCTTCTCTTTGACATCTCTCCAGAAACCTGTGAAAAGTTCTTGCAGCAGACAGACTTGCACAGAGACAGTGACTCCAGGCCGTCATGATAGTGATAAGTTTAACAACTTCCAGTTTTGGAGAGAGCCGCTGCCATCCATCGACAATGATCTGCTGAAGTTACTGGTGAGTCAGACAGTAGGAAAGTCTTGATGTCCACACACATAGATTGCATCTGGCTTTGAGCCCTTCCATGTAGAGTATGCAACGATCTATAGTTGAATGGGCTCTTCACACCTATAAAGATTTGAACCGAACAGCAGCCAATCACGCCTGTAGTTTATATTAAACTGGAGTAAACCTGCAAATAAAAGGCACTCGACCGACTCCTTTCCTATTGCCATGAGAACAATTAGTCTTTCTGTTGTTTTCCTGCATTGAGTCATGTTTGAAGTCACAATCACGCTGTAAACAACACACCATGGAAGAGAGTGCTGACAGCATTTGTTACCTCCGCATCAGCTGAACAGGTTTAGATCACGGAACGGTGCAGTCCACAGCAGAGACTGTGAATAAATGCCAAAATAAAGTAATAGAAAGTGAATTTACTCTGTTCTCCTGGTTTTTATCCTCTGCACTGCAACAGTAGGGGACGAATATACATCTTGTTAAACCCCTTCTGTTTGTCGTTGCAGAATCCAGCCGAGGTTGTGAACAACAAACAGAAGCAGACGTCTCCTGTGATGTCAGACGGTGACAAGTTTAACACCTTCCAGTTCTGGAGACAACCATTGCTGACCCTTGATGAAGACCTGCTGGACTTACTGGTGAGCTTCCATGACTTATTTTATTGAGGATTACTACTACTGCCTCTGGTCTGCATCCAGACAGGTGTTTCAGCTCTGTATCAGAAGTAAGGTGCACATATACTGCCACAACAATCACATAACCTTTTACATGGGGGCATTTAAATATAGATTTTTGCCTCTACAGGTGTTTTGCTTAATTTCAGAAAATACTAAACCACAGTGATGGATTGTCAGAGCAGGGATTTGGTTTATTAAATGCTAAGGTGAAACTGAAAAAAAGTAACGCTTCTTTCACACTTAAATTAGCAGGTAACCTAAGGTCATTCATTTAAAAAAGGGAATATTGATTAAATCCGGAACCAAACGTGACATTTTAACCATAGATGTTTTTTGTCTAAGCCCAACAACTACCCGACAAATGGAAGCGCTACTTAGCCATGAACACGCATGCACACATAGATACACAGCAATAATCAGCTTCTGTGTGTCTGATTCCATCACAGATGGCTTGACAATGAACAAGGACAATGTGGTGACGTGTGTTTGTTTCCAGAAAGTGGACGGCATCTCGGAGACGAAAGATTGCCAGTCAAGTGATGAGGACAAAGAGAATGAGCCTGGAGATGAAGAGGAGGATGAAGATGACGGAGGAGGTTGGATCACTCCCAGTAACATCAAAGAGGTGAAGATGGACTCCCCTGATTGGGTGGCTCCTGCTGATGTCACAGTCGGATGTCTTACCACCGACTTCGCCATGCAGGTAACGGAGATCGTGCTTTAATAACTAAAGGTTTTCAGATGACGTCAAATCAGATCAGATCAGGGTCAAATGTTTGCTCTGACTAAAAAAATGGTTGGGCTGACCTCAAACCACAAGCAGTTTACGAGAGTTTTACTACATGTGGTTAGAAAATGTGATTATGTGATTTAAATTTATCGATAGATGCTGGAGATACAGTATCTATCCAGTACTAGTTCGTTATAGATGTTTACTTTGATTCAAGGATGACTTGATTTGCCACACAAATAATACAATGACCAACAGTCAATAAATTAACCTCTGACCTCTTATCTTTCCAGAATGTTCTAATCCAGATTGGACTTCATGTCCTCTCTGTTAATGGCATGGTGATCAAACAGGCGAGGAACTACATCTTGAGATGTCACGCCTGTTTCAAGTGAGTCAAATAAAATGGGACACAGGGTCAGTGAAGGGGTTCATCCTCTGGAGACAGACGGAGAGAGAGCAGCTCGGATATGTCTCTCTCTCTCTCTCCAGAGCATGTCCATCCTCAGGTTCCACTGTTAGTGCTGGTGCTTGACTCTGAATGTGCTTCGATTCCAGGACGACGAGTAACATGGACAAAGTTTTCTGTCCTCACTGTGGAAACAAAACTCTGAAGAAGTTGGCGGTGACAGTCGGCGAGGACGGCAGTATGAAGATGCATTTCTCCTCAAACCCCAAAGTGCTGAACCCAAGAGGACTGCGGGTGAGGAAAAGTAGTCGCATGACGATGCCAAATCCATAAACTAAAATGAAATGTCATCAAGGAAAACATTACATTAAACTGTGTTGGAAAAACATTCATATTTGAGGTATTAGATCAGGTATATTTAATATTATTTTAGGCCCTCAATAACTCATTTATATTTTGTTTTTAAATGAATTTTTGAATACTAGGGGATATACATTAACATATTTGCCCAACCCTATATAAAACAAGGGTTAGGGTTAAACCAAAATAAACCTTCATGTCAAGTATTTTTTACAGTGTATTATAGGGACAGAGGTTGACATTTTAAAACTCCACCAAAAGTTCCACACTTATGCCACATT
The DNA here is from genome assembly GCF_958295425.1 of Solea solea. NCBI lineage: Eukaryota > Metazoa > Chordata > Actinopteri > Pleuronectiformes > Soleidae > Solea > Solea solea. The sequence continues at coordinate 22,671,975 of NC_081138.1, forward strand.
TATCAAAAATATTAAGTTAAAAAAATGGTTCTTTGATTTTTTTTTTCTTTAATCCTCCTCTGTCTTGTTTCAGCACCCTCTGCCTTTGCCTCAGGGCGGTAAACATGCCAACAACCCTCAACTGGTGGAGGACCAGCAATTCCCCCAGCAGAAACTGTCCCGGAAGGCTCGCCAGAAGAACGACGTCTTCAACCCAGACTACATGGCCAACGCGTCGCCTTTCTGCGAGAAAGACATCTACAGCCGAGCGGCCAACCTGCAGATCCGAGACGGCCAGTGTGGAGGCGGCAGGAGACGAGCCAACCCCAACGCTGCCCGTAAGAAGTTTGTCAAAAAGAAGTGAGGAGTCGATGGAACCGTTTGGACTCGTGGTGATGCAATATCATCAGATCTGTTTGAGGTTCAGTCGAGATGCAGATGCCCAGCAATGTGCAGAGATTGTAACAGCTCCAACTAATTATGTGCCAGATTCTGTAGTTAATCAATACATCGTTAAAAACATCAGTCATGTATTAAATCTGCTGATTGACATCTGAGATACAAACATCAGCTGCTGAACACCAACTAACGGATGAGTCCAGTTCATTACAACCGTCTTACTCTTATTGTTAGGGCCCAAGCATGAATGCTAGGTATATTATTATTATTATTATTATTATTATTATTATTATTACTACAACAACAATAGAATCATGGACAAAACCATCAAATACTGTTTTGTTAGTGATTAAAGGTAGTATCAAAAATGTCATAAATGTGTATGGATGAGTTTGTGATAAAGATGTGGAGGACTGTAAGTTTAAGACCATTTATTTATTTTTTGTAATGAAGAATTGTCCCTGTACCAAAAGAACAGTAGGCCCAGAAAATGCATCATTAAAATAAGGCTTAATAAAGTAAGAACTGTTAAACATGTATCAGATTTACTCTATGCATATTGAACTGATGTGAAATTATAGATTCTGGACGAGAGAACATGTAAGAAAACCAACAAAAGAAATGCAAAATTCTCCTTTGGAAGTTAGTCTTAATTTTGGAATTACAACTTCATTAAACTGTTAGAAACCAATACAGCAGCCAGCTAGAGAAAGGTCACAGTTTAACATTTGAAATGTCATTGAAAACGTCATGCAGTTTTCCTCTCAGACACAAATGAGTCAGAACTTGGTGTTTTTATTTACACTGTCTGATGTCATGATAAATAACAGTGATTCTCTAACATTCATTTGGTCATATGCAGTCGATGACATCATCCCTGCAAAAGCGACATTCAGTGTACCTGAAATCTGAGTGAATGAAACGCAGTAGATGTGTTAACGGACATTAGAAACTAAAATTATTATTCAGTAATCAAAATAGATTAATTTAACATGGTATGGTTGTTAAATAATATTTTTCCTTATACACTTTTTTTTAAGTTCATAAAATCCTGAAAAGGTAAAATTGTCCATCACCAGGTCCCAAAAACTACAGCAGTTCTTCAACTTGTTCGTTGAGACTCCTCTCTAAACTTGGGAGATCATGAAATAATTTGATTCTCTTTCGCACCAGCGTCTGTTACTCCAGAGAAAACTCCTCATCTTGATCGTCAAAGTTCGCCTCTGTTGGTTCAGCAGTTGCCTCAGACTCAGGTTCTCTGGGACTGGACTGGGTCACTGAAGGTTCTGGATCAGTTACTCGTTCTTCGTGTGGCGTTTCAAACTTCAGGCTGCTCAGCTCACTGGAGATATCGACCTCGGGCACCGGCAGTGGAGCTAACGCTTCCCTCTGTGGAAGCACAAAGTCCAGAGGCTTGAGGACCGCAGCGAGGTCAATGCAACCCAAACTGTCATACTTTTGTAGCTGAGTTGGAGCGACGCCTGCAGAGAGACAAAGAACATGTTCAGAATGGTATTTACTTTTTACCATTTATAAATATTATCAAGTAAAGTGGTAGAAGATGGATGGAAAATGCTGCACCAACCATTCATGGTCAAACACAGTACAGTTTGTCCACATGACCTATCTACATACATAAGTGGATCACTGCCACATGACAAACTTGAAAAATAAGTTGAGAATTTGTATTTAAGTGCAAATGATGCTTTTTTTTTCCTTGTGAAGGGAATCATCTTTAGCTTGTTGCTGAGCATCATGCGTTTAGACTGTTTATTTCTTTTCTCTCTCTCTCGCCACTCAGGACTCTTTCAGACAACACCAGGAGGAAGCAAAATGAGGAAGAACAGAAGGATGAAGAGGAAGTAGTGGCTGAAGGAGGATTAGGTGAAGAAGAAAGAGGAGGAGAAGGTGGCTGAGGTGAAGGGAAGGGATAAGGTGGAAAAGGAAATTGAAAATGCAAAGAAGAGGTTTAAGATAGAGATGGAGACAGAGGGAAAGAAGAGGTGAAGGTAGAAGTGGTGGAAGAAAAGGAGGTTGAACAAGAAGAGAAGGTTATTGGAGATTGAAGATAAGGTGCTTTCCATTAAAATATTTGATCTCTTTTAAGCATTTTTCCCCCAAATATATTTTCAGGTCTGAACCTGAAAGTGCTCAGTTGGATAATTAATGTTTATTGGTTACTGACAACAGCATGAAGGAAAGCAGAACGCTCCTCACCCAGAATGAGGGCCACCTGCGCTGGAGGAAACAGGACCTGCAGGCAGCGGTTGAGGAACGGCAGCAAGTCTTCAGCGTACGAGCAACAGAACTGAACAAACAGCTCCTTCTCTCTGCTGCTGAATGCCGACTCCTCTGCCCGGTGGAACACGAGAATCTGACGGGTCACCTGACAGGAAAAAAGAACTGTAACATAGCAGAGCTCAACATGACTGATGTTAGAGCCATGTAGGCATGGTCTCATAACAGTAACAGATTTCCAGGTGTGTCATGTGACCAGAAACTGCTGCTGCTTACCATTTTCAGAGCACCCTCCAGACACCTGGTTATATCCTGGACCAGGCCTACAGGGCAGCAGAGCCGGAGGTCATTGAAGGCAGTCAGTATGTTGTTGAGGAAGCAGGCCAGTGGCTGGAAGTCCAGCAGGGACATGGGGGGCTGCAGGGTGCCAGGCTGGATGCTGGGGGCCACAGGGGGAATGGTCCCTCCCAGTACTGAAGGCAGAGCAATTAGTGTATACAGGTTCATGTCTTCTTGGAATTTGTCCACAGCTTCTTGCACAGCTCTGCCAAATGTCTCTGCTGCCACCCTCTGGAACATGGGCGCCAGTTGCCCGCGGAAATCTGCCCCCACTCTGCTAAAGGAGAGGCCAAAGTACATGCACTGACCCAGCAGGGAGTCCAGACGCCCCCCCACACCCCGCTGCAGGTCCCTCTCTAATGTCTCCAGAAACTCAGACATTTTCTGCACCAACCAGCCGTGGAAGATTGCACCTTCATTCACCACCACATGCTCACCAGCAGGGGGCACCAGTGGGTCCTCATCAGAAAAGATAGCTCTGTACTGGGTGATAATGTCAAACAGGTGAACTCTGCAGGCCTCTATGGTTTTGGTGATGTGGAAATAGGGGTCATCTTCGGGGATGGCAGCCAGGATGGAGTTCAGCCAGGTGCCACGGGCCTGTAGGAACTTGACTCGCAGCTCTGCCTCTGTAAACACGTCCATCCTCCGCAGGTAACCAATGACACGCAAGCAGACAGGAAGCTGCGAGTTGCTGCGCAGCTGCTGCAACAGCTGGTTGAGCATCAGCTGAGTCGACTGGCGCACCTCGCGCACGATACCCTGAAAAGGCAAGATGCCGGTTTTAGAGATAAAACGGAAAAATAACTTTTATTATCAATAAATCCTCCAGTAAAAATCATGATCTTAAATTTCACAGAATAAATAAATGATAGGCTTAAGATGTGATCAGGAGATTAGGTTTCACTTTGACAGAATACCCAACAGAAAAAGTGGCAATTTAACATTAATTCCATCCATTTGAATACTCTGACTTTTAAAAATATTCCAAATCCCGAGTAGCAGTAAAGAATCTCTGTGGTTCAGCGGCGGTTAAATCTTCAAACCTGCTGAGTGTGAGAAAAGATTGAGCCTAAAACATAAAGAAACAAAGGGAGCTTCTCCACTACGGATAATGAAACATATTTCATATTAACAACTTTAAATCTCAAAGTCAAAAGTTATAAGTTCAAATGTACAAGCAGTCCAAAGCCTAAACGCGCACACACATGTTTGAACTATCATCGTCTCCCTCCCTCCTGACTTTTAAGATGAAAATGAAATGAGAACAGTATTTTAGCTCCTCCTGGACTCACATGAATGACTTGGATGGAGGAGTGTTTCTTCTCCAGCCTCTTGGCATACGCTGCCAACTCTAGAGCCTCCTCATAGTATCCGTTTCGGACACAGGTGTCCATGAGCTGGGGGATCTCCAGAATCTCCAAGATCTCAGTGTGGCGGTTCAGCGTCAGGCTGTTCATCCTACGACTGACACCTATGTCATCTGCCTCCTTCACAAAGCCCCTGATGAGAGAAAGAGGCACAATGAATGAGTGACTTCATCTTACACTGCCCATTGTTATTGGGCATGACAAAATATTTCAGTGAGGAGAAATGCAAACATGAAAAGAGATTAAAAAACAATACATACTATAATATAATAAGGTTTGAAATTATAGTGTAATTGAACTACAGTGCCTAAAAGATAAGAGAATCGCATGTATTGCCTTTAATAATGCAGTAATTTAAGTACTGATATCAATTTTCATATACTTTACCTGTCCTTCTTAAAGAAGGGGGAGGAATTATAGTCTAAAGTCAAGTGAATTTTATTTATATAGCCCAAAATCACAAATACAATGTGTCTCAAAAGGCTTCCAATGGGTGACACCCTCCCTCCTTAGACCATCACATCTAGTGAGGAAAAACCTATAATCTAAAAAGATAAAAACGATAAAAGACACATAACACATAAAGGTGTCAACCTCAGTCTACGAAGTGTCTCTGGCAAATTAATAATTATGGTTGTTTGATAAAGATGCATTTCAAGTCATTTCATCTCAGCCATTATTTTTGTGTCATCAGTGACCGAGCAGCACCGACCTGCATTTCTCCCCGAAGCCTGGAAGCTTGTCCAAAAGCCGGGACACGCTACTTTCCACCCGTCCGAAGTCCCGATAGATGTGTTTGGTGCAGTCGGCGGTGCGAATGAAGGTCTGATAGTTGGAGAATGCCAGCTCCCGGGTCTGCTGCAGGATCTGAGCCCGCTCCTCCGCCAGTCGCTCCGGCTCCCGGCTCAGTTTCTCCACCCCAAAGGAGCTTAGCTCAGAGAGGTAGACGGTGAAGTCCGGGTTGTCTCTCCAGCTGTCCGGGAAGCTGTCCTTAAAGATAGACGCCAAAATACTCTCGTCTTCCACGTCTACCGCCGCCATGTTGGTTCAGGATTCAGCTCTCGCTTGTGGTATGTCAGCGACACAAACCCGTTCGGACTGGACTTTGCACAAAGCTTTAAAGAGAAAGGTGCATTGGAAATGTTAATATTGTTCCTATAATCACACCTCAAACAGAGAGAGAGAGAGACAACCAGCCTTCTTCCGGATTGTTTTCCATGAGGTGGGACAAGACTTGTCTATACCTTGCCTTTGATTGGTTTAGGTTGAAGCATAAAGCGTGATGAATGGTCACAGTTAGGCAAGGACAGCAGCGCGAGCCAATCAGAGCCAGAAAAGAGGACAAGAGGCGTGTTCTATACCGTTTGGGGTCGGAAAAAAGTCTTCCACAGTTAAGTGAAATTGATAATTGTCTTAGCTGTTGTGGTTGTTTTTTATAAGTAAAATGTGTAAATAAATACATTAATTAATATGGAACTCACAAACACAATAATTTTACCTGCGAGATTGTGCAATCATTTACTGTGTTTACGGTTATTAAAGCGTTGTGTCTCTCCGTACAAAACAACAAAATACTATTTTTTATATATTTGTACGACACTTAAATGCTTTTTTAAAAAAGTTGTTTGTGTTTTTTCATTACCGATATTATTGTTTTTGCTAATAAAGTTTTATTTGAAGACAGCGGAAGTAAACGCTCTGTTGCTCCGTAGCTAAGTTACAGTAGAGGAGCAACCGGACTGTCAACAAGTCATCCTCAACGGCCGAGACGGATTATATGTGGTCAGTTTGACGTTTTCACGTGGACGTCTCTGGGCACATGTACCGACACAGGTAAACGGATGATTGAGTCAAGAGTTAGCAAATAAGCGTTAAAAGAATTTTAAGGAAAAGGTTGCTAGCGTTGGTTAGCTCGGAGTGCTAATCTACTTAAACTCTGGTCAGCTAACAGTTAACAGTATAAAGGCTAATTAAACTGGTCGAAGTGACCTGCTGGGCCTCATCTGCTCTTCGGTCATTTAATCCAAATGTCCCCGGACTCTTGCGTAACATGCCGGTGCGTTTGTTAATCAGATTTTTAATCAGTATTAAACACTAAGCTTAGTTACAAAGGTGTGTTGCTCTGTTTTGACCTGACCCGGATCCTGAGGCCAACTTTTAATTGTTTTTTTTAATCACCCTTTCTGTCTTTGGCATACTTTAAAGTATTTAGTCAACACTTTTAAGAATGGGCAGGTGGTGTAATTAATCTGATGTAAGTAGTGTATTTTTGAAGAGAAGGAGCAATTCACAGCAAACATGTGGGTGTGTTGGTGCTGTATTAAAAATGTAAACCTGTCCTTTAAACTATCGTTATAAGATAGATTTACCCCCTGTTCTTGTATTTATGTACACTAACACATCATTTTTAACAGAGAATTCATAAAAGAAAACATTATTTTTCTGTCCACTGTTTATTTGACATGGTTTAGTTGTTTGATTGCCTATGTTATTTAATATGTAAATGTAGTTCATTCATTTTGTATTTAAAATATATAATTGCAATGCAATGCAGACATTTGAGTATTATTTGTACTATACTGTGCTGTGATATTTTATATTTTATTTGATAAAAAAAAATAAAACTGGCCAAAAAAACCTCATCACTGCAGCCGACTGGCTGCCCTGATTTCTAAACATCTGAATCTGCCATTAAAAATCCCCATCGGTCCAACTGTGTTTTATGTATGTGGATTTTAAAATGCTGCATTCAGAATAAATCATGTGAAAATATAGTTCACAGCATGAGTTTATCATCTGTTGACAAGTTTATACAGTTGCATATGTTGTGTTGCTGCAGGTGGAGTCTTCAGTGTGACCAGCATGGCTGCTGCCAGAACCACCAAGATATCATGGCGGCTGCGTGAGTAGAAACTTCATTTTTCTTTGGTTTGGAATTAATATTTTTTGATCAGGATGATTAAGAGCTGCACCAAACCAAACTGCTGAGAAAGTTGGTGTCAATCATGAATGAGGTTTTGACCCTTTTTCTGCTCCCAATAGGAAAAAATCCTCATACCTGCAACGAGTCAACAGCCTTGAGTTGATGCATGCTATCAGCTAGTGCAGCGCTGTAGAGACTCCAGCATCTTCTCAGACAGGTTATAGCTAAAAATGTTCCTCGTGTGTTTTTACAGAGGAGTTCGAGGCTCACTCCAGCAGTGTCTCCTGTTTGGCTCTGGGGAAAAGCTCCGGCCGTCTGCTTGCCACAGGAGGAGAGGACTGCAGGGTCAACATCTGGGCTGTGAGCAAGGCCAACTGCATCATGGTGAGTCCTCCTCATGATGATCTGACAGAACCACATAATGTGCACACTAAACTGTGATCAGCCATCAGAGAATGGAGCTCAGTATTGTGATTATGAATGCGTGTGCATCTGTTATCATACCGCAGAGTCTGACTGGTCACAAAAACCCAGTGGAATGTGTCCAATTCAACATGTCAGAGGAGCAGGTCGTTGCTGGTTCACAGTCTGGATCAATACGAGTCTGGGACCTGGAGGCTGCCAAGAGTGAGACCCATTTTAGTTTTCTGTGTGTGGTCTGTGATTGTGAAGTTGCTTTTATGCTTGTTTTAAAGGTAATGGATCTCTTTGATATCTGATATCAACATCTGCCCTTAATGATGTGATCACATGTGCTCATCTCTTAGGTCAGGTATGAGCCTGTTGAATGTGTCTGTACATCCAATCGCTCAGACTGATGTGATGTTTGATTTCTCAATGTTAAAATCTTATTTCAATGATTCTCTCTCTCTCTCTCTCTCTCTCTCTCTCTCTCTCTCTCTCTCTCTCACTCTCTCACTCTCACACTCTCACACTCTCCCTCTCACACACACACACATGCATCTAGGATGCATTTGAATGCCAGGTGTACTGTGAACAGTTGTATTCAGTGGTGTCCACGTGTGATTGGATCGCTCAGGACAGATGTTCATATTAGGTCTGAACAGGACCACAGACATGAAAACCTGTGACTCATCACCATTATCATCAGTGTGACTCTTCCTCTCTTCTACAGTTTTAAGGACTTTGATGGGACATAAAGCTAACATCACTAGTCTGGGCTTCCATCCATTTGGAGATTTCCTTGCCTCCAGCTCCATGGACACAAACATTAAGGTGTGTGGGTGTGTGTGTGTGTGTGTGTGTGTGTGCGCGCGCGCACACATATGTATCTTTATGTTTCGACAACATGTGTTTGTGTTAATTATCTGCATTAATATTCTTTTCTTTTTCTTTGAACCATCTCTCAGCTGTGGGACGTTCGGAGGAAAGGATATGTGTTCAGATATAAGGTAAGTAGTGTGTGTGTGTGAACAGATGAAAGGAAACTCAGGTGATCTGATCACTAGAGCTCGGCTCTGAGTTCACCTGTGTGAACAGATCACATTCAGAATATCTTTTCTATTCGGAACTACATTTGGGTTTGTTTCTCAGGGTCACACTCAGGCGGTAAGGAGTCTGGCCTTTAGTCCAGATGGGAAGTGGTTGGCTTCAGCCAGTGACGACTGCACCATCAAGGTAGGAACTAGTGGCATTGTGTGGCTTTTGCTCATACAGTAGGTGATTTGGGGACAGCAGAGATGGGGGGTATTTACAGAAGTCAGGCAGACCAGTGTGAACAGTACAGCACAAAATTATTGCTATAAATATCATCTTTCAGTCATAGCTGTATTTGAGTAATTGAACCAGAGCATGTGGAGAAGTTGCAAGCCACCCCACATGATACCACATTTATTATTTACTGTCATTCTGTCTAAACTGCTAATACACAGCATTTCAAGTTCATAGATACAGAGTACAAGGCTACTATAAACTTTCTCATCTGTGTCTCGCCGTCTCTTGTTCTCTCTCAGCTGTGGGATCTGACCCTGGGGAAGACGATCACAGAGTTCAGATCTCACACCGCGGCCGTCAACATCGTGCAGTTCCATCCCAACGAGTACCTGCTGGCATCAGGCAGCTCTGACGGGTACGAATACCACATTCGACACTGTTGTTTCTTTTGATAATAAACTGTGTAACGTCATATAATGACTCAAGTTTTCCAGTGAGCTGATTGGTTTGTGTTACAGCTCTACTGATACAGATGCAGTTTGAAGGCTTGTTATTTTGCTCACTTTTTAATAATGTCATTATATTTATATTTAGCCTGTTTTACTCTTAATTTTCATTTATTGTGCTTATTTATTTAATGAATTTACGTTTTCAACTGGGCAATAGCTTATAATTGATCTCTCAAACCGTGTTAATCATATTTGTTGAAATCCCCTTCACACCCTGATTTTTCTTTTTTGATTAATTCATGATTAAGGCTGAACCCATTTGTTTTAAGAGTCTACTCTTACTAGTAGGCTCTGTTGCTGATTAATTCTTTCATTACCTTCTTTACAGGATTAAATCTTCCTTGTTTTTATCTGGTTTGTAATCCATGATTGTTCTTGTCTTTGTTTGCTTTGCAGCACCATCAAACTTTGGGATCTGGAGAAATTTACCATGATCAGCTCGTTGGAGGGAGACATGTCTCCAGTCAGGTGAGTGTGACAGGTTGAACCTCAGACGTATGCTGAGACGATGCACTTTTCTAAATGTCAACATTATTGCATTTTATTCTGAAAAACCGCAGTTCCTATGTCTATTTTTCCTGATGTACGGGGAACATACCAAGATGCGCCGATGCATCTACGTGTATAAGTCTATGAGTTGAAAAGCGCTGTGCTGGAGTGTGACCCCTGACCTCTCACCTGTGGTTTCAGGTGTGTATCTTTCAGTCCAGACGGCAGCTGTCTGTTCAGCGGAGCCACAGACTCGCTGCGTGTCTTTGGTTGGGAGCCTGACCGCTGCTTCGACATGGTGTCAGTGGGTTGGGGCAAAGTTTCGGATCTGGCAGTCTGTAACCAGCAGCTGGTGTGTAGCTCCCCCCTACATGAGAACAAAATCATTGTTGATTATACAAAACGATCTCACCTCTGTCAGCCTCACACCTCACGTCCGTCTCATACCTCCCCTCTGACTTTGGCAGATCGGCGTGTCTCACCAGCTGTCCAGCGTGTCTTCATATGTTGTCGATCTGAAGAGGGTGAAACAGAGCGGCAGCTTTGTGATCCAGGGAATCGTCCGGGACAACGAGCCACTCACAGAGCCAAAGGATCCCAAAGGGGCCGCACTGCGAAAGAACTATGAAAGGCCGACAACCACCTGTAGCTCACAGAGGTATGACGCGTCCAGCCGTTGCTGTTTCTGTCTTTACGCTTTTACAGGCCGTCTTTACATTAGCAACTTACACATTCCAAACAAGCCAAACCTGTTGTACTTTGAGTATCAGTAAATCAGTTGTTTTTAGACAACATGATTATGTCTTTAAAAGTAGATTCCCAGTTGTCCCAAACTCTGACTTAAAGTTCCAACAGTAAAAAAGTGACTAGGTTTAAATCATCTAGTTAATTCGTAAGTATCAATTTTTCAGTTGTCAATAGTTAAAATGATTTACAGTTGACAATGAGATGATAGTGATTTATTAAATGCTTGATCAACTAATAATGAATTCTAACAAGTGGCAGCCTGAACTGCTCTGTGAGGTTGTTTTAAATAAACAGAAAAACTCTTGGAAAAATCCCAATATTTTTTATTAACATTAATTCTAGAAACAAACATTAACCATGGCTCTCTCTGTCACATAATGTGATGTCACTCCACATGTTGTGTTGTCACCAGGGTGAAGCAGAGGGCAGACACCGAGAGGCCGAGCCCTGAAGGTGAGAGACGGAGCCCCAGTGAGGACGAGGGTGACGAGAAAGCATCGTCAGCAGAGATCCACAATGCTGAAGACTTCAAGGAAATCTTTCAGCCCAAAAACGCCATCTGTAGGTTGACTTGCAGCATCACACCTGTTGTTTTTTTTCTCTTCACTTAGCTTCATATTTGAAGTCTAAGTGTAAATGATTTGATGAAAAGTTTCATCTTTTCTCTCCTGCAGCTCGGACGCCTCCTAAAATGTCGGAGCCTTTTCCTGCTCCTCCAGAGGACGGTAAAAACTAAAACTAACAGAAATCTAAGCATTAAAGAGTCCACAATATGTTTGAGAAACACATTTAGGACTTAAGCATCAAAGCAAAGCAAAAAAAACAAACAAGAAACGTGTTTGTACAGTAGAACTTTTAACGCACACTAAGTTACTTGTTTTTCAAGTATTCAAGTGTGCAATCAAAGTGACGTGTCTTTGTCATCGTTTCAGAAACCATCTTGGCGACTGGCCGCCAGCCAAAGGACATGGCTTCTCCATTTCCTGACAAGATGCAGGTCAGAGAAAGCAGCAGCAGCAGCAGCAGCATCAGTCGCCCAGTGTTTGCTCTTGTTTTATTGTTTGAATATTAAGTTTTGTTGTGTGTTAAAGGCTCCTCCAATGGCGTCTTCTACTCCAGTCCAGAGGGTGGAGCCCACAGTGGTTTCTAGTCTCAAGCCTCAGCTCCCCTCAGCAGGTGGCCCATCGTCCTCCCGACCCCCCATCTCCTGTCCCCCTCAGCCTCAGCCTCCCATCATCACGGCAAAGTCTAAACCGCAATCAAAAATCATCCCGAGTACCAGGAATGAACCCATTGGACTGAACGTGGCTGATTTCCTGCCTGTGAGTCTCAAACAGTTTTACACTGAACTGAAAATCACATATATGAACATAATAGGGGGGGAAAAGATTATTAAATTATTATTAAGATTATTACACAAATTATGTTTCATGTGGAGTTATTTACAAAGACTGTGTGTGCAAGACACTTACACAATCCCTTTACTCTCTGAAATTAGAAAAAAAATGGCTGGGGATAGATTTTTTTATTTAGCGTCAAAGTTCACAGTAACACATTTCTTATTGAGCGACAAACAGTCGACAACTACTTTTATAATAGTTCATAATCTGTGACTTCTCAGTTCTCCTGAAACAAAAAAAAATCTGTGTCTGTGTTTTCTTTTCTCCTCAGTTTTCACCGAACAACAGACGTGCAGCTTTGAACAATGAGGAGGCTGTGTCTCAGATCAAGAAAGGTCACGACACCATGTGTGTGATGCTGAGCAGCCGACACAAGAACCTGGAGACGGTGCGAGGCGTGTGGGTCAGAGAGGACGTGAAGGTGAGACTCCAGAACACGTACTGACCCTGGAGTATGTTTGTAACAGTGACGACTTTCAGTCACCAAGTCAAAGTGTAAAACAATTCATCTCCTGGAAATTCAACATCAGTTTCGTTTGAGAATTCATATAAATGACGGCTCACCTGCGACTATAATAATTATAATAATTCGAGATTATAATAATTCATGTTATGATTGATTTTCAGGGTCTTTCGATGTTCAAAACATATTTTCTCATCTGCAGTCAATTTGCACCTAATTTCTCTTTAGTTAGGTAATTAAAATTGTCTCCTGTCCCTCTGCAGAGTGCTCTGGACACTGCTGTCTCCATGAATGACCTCTCCATTGTTGTGGACATCCTCAACATCATCAACCTCCAACCGTGAGTCTCAAACACGCACTCACCATTTGTCCAGGCAATCTTTTGCGCTTTAAACTTTCAAACTGCACAATTTGAGTTCATGTGTCATCTGAAAGACAGAAGAGGAACGATTTGAACAGAAACGTCTGAGTTTTATTCTTAGTTTTATTTTAGTTTTAGTTTTTGATGTCGCCGTGGTCTTTCAGGTATCTGTGGAAACTGGACCTTTGTATGACGGTTCTCCCTCAGATCGGCAAACTGCTGCAGAGTAAATACGAGAGGTGAGTGACGACAGCTGATGCTGTTAATAAAGATGAGACAAGCTTTTGGTACGACTCCTGTCATCAGCAGCTGAATCTGTGCATCGGATCACTTGATTCATATGCAGGCAAGATATTTACGTCTTTGCTGTCACTGATGACTACAGATTTAACATTTTATAACTTAAATATATAACTAATATTCAGTATGAGGCCATTTTACTTGGTCTTGTAATCTTCAGTTTTCCTTCAATACTGATTTTTAATTTTTGTTCAAATATCCTGTGTTGTCAGCTACATGCAGACCGGCTGCATGTCTCTGAGGCTCATCATGAAACATTTCTGGGTGCTGATCTTCGACACACTGAAGGCCGCGCCATCTGTCGGAGTGGACATCACGCGAGAGGAGCGGTGAGTCGCTTTAATCCTTCACTTTACCGAGAACTTGAAAAATCACTACTCAATGAAGGGAATTTAAACATAGCTGTCACTGTTCAGAGCTGATGGTTTAGGATGCACATGGCCAAGTTGAATTTTGTCTTTTAAGATTGCCCATCAACATTCCTGTGCTGCACCCATAAAGTGGTGTTGATCAAGAGAACAGGTTGTCCCTTTTGAGTACCAGTAAAGTACGACTGCTGTAAACGGGTTCTGAGTACGACTGCTGAACACGCACACAAAAAGAATTCCACTGTGTTGCAATTTAATAGAGGCTGTAAACCGAGCCAAGAGGAGGAGCACAAGAGTCAATCTTTTTCATGAGTCACTTCATTTACATTGTACTGGAAGTTTTGCGAATTGCTCAATAACACTAAACACATCCTGAACCTTCAAGTGGGTAAAATCTGTATTTTGTGTTGTCCCACAGTCACAGTCATGTTTCACTTATGGACAGTGGGGACATACAGAGACATTGAGTTTGAGACCTGTGTTAAAATCTGACCAATTGCACATCAGTATTTTTAGTATTATTATTATTATTATTGTGATTGTTATTATTATTATTATCATTATGTATTGATTGTTGCAGACACCAGAAGTGCAAAGCGTGCTACAAGCAGCTGAAGAACCTCAGTAACATCACAAAGATCAAGGCGGCACAGGTTGGTCGTCACGGCAGCACCTTCAAAGAGCTGCAGCTGCTCATGGCCCCACTCAACGAGGCACTCTGACGACAAAACACAAACTAAACCTTCAGTAAATGGACTGGCTGATCATCACCTGGAGATTATAAACTCCGCCTGTGGCTCCGATCATGCTCGCGTGGCAAGTACACATGTGTCAAATGGTGATTTTAAATATGTTAGTCGCCTCAGAACGTTGTCAACCTGCTCGCAGCCGGGTACAGACTGAAATGACACTACGAGGATTAGGAGTACTGAAGGAAATAATGGGATAATCTCAGTGAAACAAAAGACGAGACAAGTTCTGATGAAAAATAATTGACAGATAATGAACCAGAAGAATGTCCCACCACATCAGGCTTGTCACGCTCTCGTTCAAAGGGTTACATGATTTATTGGGCAGATTCCATGCCGAGGAGTGTCGAGCTTCTCATTGGAGAAATGTTCCACAGACCTGGGATGGCGGCCTAACAGACACTGATGATGATCCAATATTTTCACTTTTCTACTCCCGGTTTCCCCTTTCACACGCGTAGATCCACTGTTTTAAATGTACAGTTCCTGATTGTTATTTAAATAAAGTTATACATTAAAGCAGATGATTAATATTAACAAAAATGAATCTGTAACATTTTTGACACCTTACTAAACTAAAATGTGGTTTTAAAAATAATAGAATGTCGTTGAACTGGTTCACTGGCTACACCATAAACTCACAGCTCTGCACTCCCTTTCAGGATGCTTTTGAAGCCTTCTATACCATAATATGTTTGAGGGCCTTACTATATCATGACATATTTGAAGCCTTTCTAAACTGCAAGGTTTTACTATACCGTGACATTTTAGAAGCCTTGCAGTAATATGAAGTTTTTATTACTTTCAATTCACATTTGTAACTTTTAATTTGACTCCAACTAAGCCCGAGGCTGAATTCTCGAGATGTTGCAATGGGGGAAGGTTACTACAAATGTAACCAGTATTCAAAAGGAAGTTGCTACACTTAAATATAATAAATAATATTAAAAATCAGAGAGACATTATGATAAAGTTATTGTGTTGCATTTTGTGAAGTGCATCACACCCTCATAGCACATGAAAAATTATCAAATCAAAAAAAATATCAAAAATATCCTCTGTGGCTCCTCCTGAGATATCTAGTTTTACGATTTGTTTACGATTAAAAAATATAAATAAATAAATAATAAAAAAGAAAAGAAAAGAGATAGGAAAAGGTTAAAGGTAATCAACAGCAAACATATACTCTACATTACATTGTTTGCCATTTTTAGTGTTATCATGGTAGTCCCGTTCCCTCTTGCATCTTGTATTATGTCATATGCCTTCTTGTGACTGGCTGTGTCATTCTCTGAGTGAGGAACTATGCAACAGTGTCCTCGTCATGTCATCACCGACAACCGCATAATTACAAAAGAAACTGGCTTCACTGGCTTGAACATGAAAAACCTGACTTGTCCTGACCTGACATTGTGTCACGTGTGTATATAAGAGCTCTCTGCTTCGATTGCACCGATCCACTGTGTTGGGACAATGGAGGCGATCAGAAGACTGTCTGTTATGACATTATCATCCAGGGTTTTTTTGAAAGGGATTAGTCAAAATGTGGCTTTAAATAAACGGGGTCATTCTCCTATGTGGGGACGGAGCTCTATGCGAGGCTACTACGCAATCAAGTATCCTGTGCTGGAAGGACATGCCCATGTGCGGGTGGTTGACCTCCGCACTGATGCGGTCAACATACCTGTGCCTGCAGTGCTTCGGGCCATGGGAGCGGCTGCGGGCAATGGAGAAGTGCACGTTACTGGTAAGTAAGCAGTGTCAGATCTTTGTATCTTTGTAATTTGTACCCAAATGTTTAAATGCACTTATTGTAAGTCGCTTTGGATAAAAGCGTCTGCTAAATGACATGTAATGTAATGTAATGTAATCTAAGATTTCATGAAGGGCTTACATTTTACACATTGCTGTAAATAACAAAATACAAAATTGTAGCATGTAGCCGTACTTTCTATTTCTAGCAACTTTCACTTTTACTCCGCTACATTTCCCCTTTACATAGGTGCAATATATATTCAATCTTTGTTTATACTGTATATATTCTGGAAACTGTCTATAACGTACATTCTATTTTACCTTTTTTAATAGTCTTAGTGTTAATATCTTTATATATTGTACTGTTTATTATTTATTATCTTTATCTTAACTGTCTTTGCTGCTGTAAAGATGTAAATTTCCCCACTGAGGGACAAATAAAGTATTATCTTATCTTATCTTAGTTACTACCAAATAAAATCAGAAGAAGAACAGTTAGTAATGGTCTGTATTTATATAGAGCTTTTCTAGTCTTGATGAGCTGCTTTACACTACAGTTTTGTCATTCACATGCTTCAACATGGGCTTAAGTGTCTTCCTCAAGGACACATATAGACTTGCAGAGCCAGGAATTGAACCCACAACATTCCACGTGAACGAAAACTCACCCTACCACTTTACTTTTACTCAACACTCTGCTTCCAATCTCTGGAATTCACTCTCACCAGACATCTGCAACTCTGACTCTCCTCACCTGTTCCCATGTCTGTTTACTGTGTCTTCCTTTATTTATTTATTTTTATTTATTATTTGTCTTTGTAAAGTGTCCTTGAGTGTTAGAAAGTACAGTTAATGGCATATTCTTTAAGACTTTTACTTAAGTAATATTACAAAAAGGGACTTCAACTTCTACCAAAGTTATTTTCTGCTAAGATACTTTTACCCAAGTGTCCCTTAAAGTTTCTTTAAACGGGCATGGATTTTTACATACAGGGGCCATATAAGCTGCATAAACATGTTTCAACCCACTGTCTGTGTCTATGGATTTTGTCCTCAGGATGAACAAGGTGTTGCAGGTTTTGAAATGTCTGTATCATATATCATACATATCCTATACATACTGCACATACTGTATTATATGTCCACAACATTTGAGATACATCATTTAAATTAAACGTTTGCATTTGTATTTTTTACTTCATATTTTATATTTTACATTTATTCTGATACTTACTGCACTCTCATTCTAGTTCTTATACCTTTATTTCTTTGATTTTCAATACGTTATACAGATTTATGTATTCTGATCTGCTTCTTTCTTTTTTTCCCGATGGCTGGAGCAACCGTGAATTGAAAATTAAGGGGAGGGAGGCATCATTCCTGTAAGAGCTCTGATTTTGGGGAAATGGGGGGCGGGACATATAGTGAAGTCAACACATAAATGGTTGCACAACAGCCTTTTGAATCACTTCTCTTTGTGCGCTATGTGTGAATTAAAAATGACTAAGCCAGTGTTTCCCAATCCTGGCCCTCGGGGTCTGAACTATAAATGACTGTGTCATTAGATCAAAATTTGTACTGGAGATACAGCAGTTCATACATACCAAGAATAAAATATAAAATCATTCTCACAGGTTAGAAAACAAGAAAAACATTACAACATACACAAGACAGCAAACCCATGAATCTCAGCGACCGTCAATTAAAGTGCGTAATTGCAGCATTGAGCAGAAAGGGGAGGCATATGTACATATGTTAAATATGCCTATTTCATTCAATAATGAAATAGCAGCAGGCACAAAGCTAGTCCTGTAGCGCTTTGTTTTCCTCTTAGGAGCCAACAGCCGACGGCCAGATGGGAGGAGCTGGAATTCGCTCTTTAAGGGATGGGAACAGTTCTCACGAATCGACCTGGCTTTCCGCTGTAACTGAGTGCTGTAGAATACTGACAAGCTTGGATGAGACTCCCCAATAAGTCTACCTGCCCACTTAACTGTTTGGTTCAGTGAGTTCCTGTCTTGCAGTGCCAGATTACCAAACCGTGCTACAAGAGAAAAAGACAGAAGGGATTCGATGAAGGCTTGGTAGAACAGTGTCAGTAACCTTTTCTCAACATAGAAACGGGACAATTTCCTAAGACACGCCAAGCGTTGATGGCCTTTAAAACATACTGCCTCACAATTCTTAGTGAAGGTCGGTTTGGAATCAATGACCGTCCCTAAATACTTATAGCTGTCAACACAGTCCACAGGCTGGCCTTTGATGGTTGTTGGGTCCTGGGTTGGAGCATGCATTCTAAAATCAATAATCATGTCCTTTGTTTTGGATATGTTTAGCTCCAAGGAAGAGTCATCACACCAGCTAATAAAATCATTAAAAACTGGACCATGGCCGAACTCGTTATTGTGCAGCAGACTCACAATGACTAGATAGTCAGCAAATTTCTTTGAGGGCCACTGGTCGAAAATCAGTAAGGCCTGTAGGTCTGCTCACTTTAGGAACCGGGATAATTACTGCCTGCTTCCACACATTAGGTACAGTTTATTCCTTTAAGGACATGTTAAAAATAAAGTGAAAGATGGAACTCAACTGCCTTGCACAGGACTTGAGTAAAATGCCACTAATTTTTATCAGGGCCAGGACTTTTATTTAATTAAAGAGAGAGAAATGACTTTTCCACTTCCCTCTGCTCTATGATAAAATGCTGGTCATCTTTAAGCTGACCCCTCAGACTCTCAGTTTCCTCTCTGAAGTCAGATCGATCGAATCTCAGGCGAATTCATCGTCTGTCCTAAAGCCATCCATGGCGATGCTGGCATTTCTGTTTCGCTGAATGCCTGCTATAGCTTTCATGCCAGACCAGGCTGAAGAAAGGTTCCTCTCTGCCAGTTTGCTCTCTACTGTAGATTTGTACTTCTGTTTAGCCTTTAAGATTTCCTCTTTTACCTCTCTTTTAGCTGCCTTGATTTCAAAAGGACCTCCCTGGCTAAATGACAGTTTTTTCTTTAACAGAGAGGATTTGACTGCCTTGGTCATCCAAAGTTTATTATTAGGATAAACCTTGATGTTTTTAGTGGGGATTATCATACCCTCACAAAAAGAAACATAGGAACAAATAACATCTGAGAGTTCATGAATGTCGTTACAAGAGTCTTTGAACATCTCCCAGTCAGTACAGTCAAAGCATCCTTGGAGGCAGGTGGTGGCTTCCTCCGACCAGATTTTATTTATTATTTAACCTCCTTGGTGTGGACTTTTTCCCTTTTCAGCACAGATTTGTATGAGGGGAGAAGGAGCACACAGTTGTGGTCAGCAGAGCCTATTGGGGCAGCCTGATTGATTTATAAGCTCCTGTAACAGGGTAGACCTGTATCAAATAGATGAATGCATTTTGTGACACTAGTGGTGGATTTGGTGGTGCATGTGTGGGTGTGGCTTCACAGTGTGTGTGTGTGTGTGTGGTGATTTCATGGTGATGGGCTGATCTGAAACAGGTGTACTGGGCAGGATTTCAGCCAGCTTAATTACCCCCCTCACACACTCTCTTCCAGTCTCCCTCTGCTCTTCTCTGTGACAGGTACCTGTGTGCATGTGCTCTGAGGTTTCTCTAAGAAACTATCATGTGAATGTTTATCTTGTGTTGAGCCTCCCTCTGCTCTGCTCTTCTCTGTGACTGTGTGACGTGGGCTGGAGTTGTCTTAAGACGGTTGGTCGGACTGGAAGTAACTACAACGTCTTCCCTTGCCCACTATCCACTGGCTGGGCAGTTGCACGAACCAAGGAACACTTTACACTCCCTTAACTGAACCATAACAAAGATCCAGAGTTGTGTCCTTCCTGGTTGGACATGTAACATGCTGATAAAAGTTTTTTAGGGAGTTTTAAGGGCACATGATTGAAGTCACCCACTATAAAATTGGTGCTTCGGGACGCCATTAGTTGCAGTGAAGCTATTTGTCTGTAGACAATGATCAAGATAATTATCAATGTGTTCTGAGACCAATACTGGTGAGTCTCTGCTTCAATATTGCGTGATCCACAGTGTCACAGGCTTTTGAAAAATCAATATAAAGGGCTGTCACAGTATTGTTTGTCAAGTGATTGAGTGATGTCATTTATTACTGTAAAAGCGATTGTGATCTGCAAGTTGAAAGAGAGAGGAAAATTACAAAAACATAAGAGAGCGAAGACACAAGAGTTAGCTGTGAGATACTTGTGAAACGCTGCCATAAATCTTTCCATATTTGCCGTTTTTCTGCAGAGCTACAGAAAATGGCAGCAGATATGTGTGGGATGGAGGATGCACTGTTGGTCCCCACAGCAACCATGGGTAACCTTATTGCAGGTGAGCTGAGTCGTCACTGGCGGAATCCATTCTGTGAGGTCAGAACAGTCAGAAATAAAAGTACACGTTCTTCATTCTGCAGTGATGGCGCACTGCAGTGAGAGGGGCGACGAGATGATAGTGGGCGACTTGTCCCATTTGCACATGTACGAGCAAGGAGGAAGTGCACAGGTGAGTGTATCACACCGCGATCACCGTCACACAACAACACAACAGATCAGTTTCCAGTTGTAGAAGCTCAGTGTGTGCTTTTGTGTGGACTCAGGTGGCCGGCATCCACACCACCACAGTGACCACCCTCCCTGATGGGACATTTGACTTGGAGCAGCTGGAATCAAGGATCCGCCTTGGATACCCTTTAACCTATTACTGCCACACACGCCTAATATGTCTGGAGAACACACATAACGCACAGGGAGGACGTGTGATGCCTCTGTCCTTCCTGCAGGATGTGAGTGGGAATCCTTTTCTAAATATAATTCACTCTGTCCTGCATAGGTGGAGTTGTGTCCAGTCTGTATGGTGCCAGGCTTGGCTCCACAACTGTGGGGTTGTTCTGGTCTGACGGGTTTAGTTCCACAACCATCACCCCGTTTCCATGGTTGTGGAATCAAACCTGTCTTCTTGTCGACTGAACAAACTGGCTGTGAACAAAGCCACCTTGCCATGAAATCCTGGGTCATTTGGGACTTTTCGTCTCCTTTTGGATGTTGAACTTTAAAATGTCTTAAAATGTTCTTTATAAGAATTGAACCTTTGGAGAACTTGCACAATTGGTGGCTGACTAAATACTTTTTTGCCCCACTGTACGACAAGTTACAGGAAACAAAC